>NC_062560.1:82360725-83073757 GCF_016906955.1 Phacochoerus africanus | reverse complement strand
ATACAGCTTAAGTTTCAAGTGTTGACTTTGGTCTATAAAATTTTATTATTTATTGTTGAGTTAAAGTGCTGCTACTTAATAAATAATGTCTGGCAAGTTGATTAACTTTCATAATTCAAAAATGAGAGAATTCTCTTCCTCAGGTACCTGTGTTCTATATCACCCTAAATATAAATTCCCGATTTGGAGTTCCCATCGTGGCTCAGTGGTTAATGAATCCGACTAGGAACCACGAGGTTGCGGGTTCAATCCCTGCCCTTGCTCAGTGGGTTAAGGATCAGGTGTTGCTGTGAGCTGTGGTGTAGATAGCAGATGCAACTCGGATCTGGTATTGCTGTGGCTCTGGCGTAGGCCAGTGGCTACAGCTCCGATTGGACCCCTAGCCTGGGAACCTCCATATGCCGCAGGAGCAGCCCTAAAAAAGGCAAAAAGACAAATAAATAAATAAATAAATAAATAAACAAACAAACAAACAAACTCTGATTTGCTTTTCTAGGATTTGACAGAATGCTCCTACATCAAAATATGTAATGCCATATCTGAGAATTAATAAACTCTAAGTATGGGCAAGCAGTTATTGCACCGTTCAAAAGGAATGTTCTCTGTTCCATCTATTACATTTTGACTTTAATTTTATATTTTTATTTTTATTTTTTTATTATAGCTGGTTTACAATGTTCTGTCAACTTTCTATTGTATAACATGTTGACCCAGTTACAAATAGATGTATAGATTCATCAGAAGTGATTAGACAATAGTTCCCGGTGCTATACAGCAGGATCTCATTGCCCATCCATTCCAAAGGCAACAGTCTGCATCTATTAACCCCAGACTCCCAGTCCATCCCACTCCCTCCCTCTCCCTTCCTCTCCCTCTTGGCGATCACAAGTCTGTTCTCCAAGACCATGATTTTCTTTTCTGTGGAAAGGTTCATTTGTGCTGTATATAAGATTCCAGACATAAGTGATAGCATATGGTATTTGTCTTTCTCCTTCTGACTTACTTCACTTAGGATGAGTCTCAAGTTCCATCCATGTTGCTACAAATGGCATTATTTTATTATTTTTTACAGCTGAGTAGTATTCCATTGTGTATATATACCACATCCTCCTAATCCAATCACCTGTCGATGGACATTGGGGTGTTTCCATGTCTTGGCTATTGTAAATAGTGCTACAATGAACATGCGGGTGCATGTGTCTTTTTCAAGGTACGTTCTGTCCAGATATATGCCCAAAAGTGGGATGGCTGGGTCATATGGTATTTCTATGTATAGTTTTCTAAGGTACCTCCATACTGTTCTCCATAGTGGTTGTACCAGCTTACATTCCCACCAACAGTGCAGGAGGGTTCCCTTTTCTCCACACCCCCTCCAACATTTGTTATTTGTGGACTTATTAATGATGGCTGTTCTGACCAGTGTAAGGTGGTAACTCAAAGTAGTTTTGATTTGCATTTAAACAGGACTTCAAAATTGCAAAATACCAAATCAGATCAATTTATAAAATATTTTGGATGAAGCAGAGTATTTGACTATTAGGTCTGATGGTAATTATTTTTTTAAATTTTATTTATTTATTTTGCTTTTTAGGGCTACAATCATGGCATATGGAAGTTCACAGGTTAGGGGTCGAATTGGAGCTACAGCTGCTGGCCTACGCCACAGTCATGTCAATGTCAGATCCAAGCCGCATCTTTGACCTATACCACAGCTCACGGCAATGCCAGATCACTGGCCCACAGAGCAATGCCAAGGATAGAACCCGTGTTCTCATGGATACTCGTCAGATTCCTTTACACTGCACCACGATGGGAACTCCCGGTGATGGTAATTTTAAAATCCTTAGTACGCAGATGGAAAATAGTCAAGGAGCTAGGGTAGAACTGGCAGCAGTAAGAGGAATGTTTATTCACATGGTGAACAAACTTGTATTGAACATCTAAGTCAAAAATAGCATTTTCTTCAAGAAATTAAATAACCATGCTCTCTTTCCCATCTTTTGCTAATTCTTTGAATAAAAGCTTTGGGGAAAACTTATAACATATATATAACTATTTTTAACGTATAATTTATATCTAGTTATCTTTTGTGCCCTTCAAATAAAGAGGAGATAAAAAAACATAATTCATTCCAAAAATTATTTAACCATGCTATAGTAAAAGTGTATTTAAAGCCTTCAATCAATTAATGACACTCTATGGGAAGTCTGAAAATTCTTGTGCTTTTTCTGATGCAATATACACCACAGAAAAGTGTCTTGAGAACAATGTTAATTATCTAGTTTCCACCCTTATTTTTAGCCTAACTTTTTAAGGGCCAAATTCTAACATCAACATCTAAACTGAAGAAAAAAATAATCAAAACAAATACATATATATATATTATTTTTCATATGTTAAATCAGCATTAATATAGAGGAAGATATCTTGAGGTATTTTGTAATATAAATCTTAAATTCTTTATTTTTCAATAATTATATAAATAATAAAATATAAATAAGGATTTTTTTTCTCACAATCAATGTTATATTAAATTATGTGGTTATATAAAAGGAAAAAATATCATCAATTGAAATGTCTTTTTTTTTTCATGGTTTCTGATAATTGTTACCACCAAGGTGAGTTTGTAAGCCCTTGTGCTAGATACATACCACAACTCCAAATTGTTCAGGCTCACAAAGGTCATCATATTCATTCTTCAAGTGTGCTAATTCACTGAGTACCTTCTGCTCAGGAAGATGTTTTATAAGATTCTAAAAAAAAATAAAATAAAAGCACAAAAGCTTAGTATTTCATTATCAGGATTATAAATGTACATTAACAACCTTAAAAGAGATTAACTGGGATAGTGGATAAGTTTCTGATTATGGTTCTGTTACAGTATCAATGTATTTTCTCCTTCTCCCCCAAAACATAACCAAAAACCAAACTATAATTTAATGTGATTAAATATAAAAATGTGTTTGGTTTCTATGCACTACAATACATAAATGCTAAATTAAAAAAGCATATGACAATAAATAACTTTCCAAATTTGACTATCATTTTGGGCCTTAAACACAAAGCAAAATTTTTAGGTTTTATTTCCTGTTATGATAACTAGTCGATTCATGTAAAAAACAGGAAAATTCTATGTAGAATTAACTTGTGCAATAATAAAATCAACCCTACTCTCTGTAATTGCAAAATTTTCAATCATCTTCAACCTTATAAACTACACCAAGCCTGTAAAAAATAATTTCCCATTATTTACAATTCTGTATTTAAATATACAATATGTTCCTACTTTAATGGAGAATCAAGCAAAAGTGATAAAGTCTCATGCATGTTCAAGTTTCATGCCTAAGAGAATAAAATTAATTAATTTTTCTCAACATAGCTTATCTTGGACTTCAGTACAGTTCTAACTATCATCACATAAGCCTGCAGCCAACGATTCTGGGACTTATATGTAATCTCAAAAGACATGTGAAAGGGAAGAAAGCAGAAAACAAATATTTAAGAAAGAAAAATTTAAAAAAAAATGGCCGAGAAGGAAGTTCCAGAGATAGACCCCTCCACCAAAGTAACCATTGAGCTGAAAAGAATGATTTAATAAACCATTTCAGAATGCTGGAATATGACTGAATAATTACAACAAGGAAAATGTTTGATGAAGAGAGATACTGCTGCTCTCTAGTAAGAGAATGACTGGCACAAAACAGGTACTTTTCCTCAGCACCACTGTGAAGATAGTGCCTGAGTTACCAAAGGGAATGCCAGAGTGAGTACTGGGGACCTTGTTCTCAAAAATTTGGAAATGTGCATTTTCATTGGTTTGGCAGTTCCCTAAAGTACTAGTGCAAATGCTTGCCATGGTTTCAATACTCTCTGGTTGCAACTGATTTACCTGATGGTATATATCAGAAGATGTAAACAGAAATAACTTTCCAGCCTTTTAAACCCAGACATTTAAGGAAATCTTAGGTCACTGGCTGACAGAAGACACAATGAAACCCAAACTATAATAACCACACACAAGGATACACATTTTGCAGCAACTGTTTGAAAATGTAATAAATGAATGGCTACCACCAACAGCAAACAAAAAATCAGCAGTTTGTAAGGAGTGGAGAATCAGATTCCCAGAGGTATAGTATACTCGAATATCCAGTTCAAAAAAAAAAAAAAAATCATGAAGCATAAGGAAAAACAGGAAAGCATTGCCTGTGAAAAGGTAAAAAAAGGTGTGACAGAAACTGTACCTGAAAAAGCTCATACTTTTAAGGTATTAGTCAAAAATATTAAATCAATGGTCTTAAATATGCTTAATGAGCTAAAGGAAACTGTGGACAAAAGGAAACTATGGACAAAACTAAAGGAAACCAGGAAAATGATGTAAAAACAGAATGAGAATATCAATGAGAAGTCAATAAAGACAGCCAAATTAAGGAATCTAACAGAGATTCTGGAAGTGAAAAGTTCAATAACCGAAATGAAAATTTTACTAGTGTGGTTGAACAGCAGATATGAGCAGATCGAAGAAAGGATCAATGAACTTGAAAATAAGGAAATTGAAATGATCCAGTGTGAGCAGAAGAAAGAAAAAAGAATGAAGAAAAACACACAAAGCCTGAGAGATCTGTGGTACACCAAGCACATCAACATGTATTTACATCACAAGATTCCTGGAAGAGAAAGGGGCAGAAAAAAATATGTGAAGAAATAATGGATGAAAACATCCCAAATCTAATGAAATACATAAATATACACACCCAAGAAGCACATCAACTCCAAGCAGGACATAAAAGAGGTCCATGCTGAGACAATTTCTAATCAAATTGTCAAGATGTCAGAAGAGAGAATTTTTAAGCAGCAATAGGGAAGTGAATTGCCATATTTAAGGGATACGCAATAGGATTAATATGATTTCTCCCACAGGAGACAAAAGTTAGTGCAATAACATAATTAAAATGCTGAAATAAAAGACCGTCAACAAAGAATTCTATATCCAGCAAAATCATCCTCCTTCAAGAATGAAAAACTAAGAAAAAAAAAGAAAAACTAAGACAATACCAGATTAACAACAACAACAAAAGACATAATTTTTGTTAGCAAACATGTCATGCCAGAAATACTAAAAGAGGTCCTACAAGCAGAAATGAAAGGTGACTAAACAGTAATCAAAAACATAAGAAGAAATAAAGAGCAATTATAAAAGTAACTACATATGAAAATATAAAAGTCAAGTTATACTTTATAACTCCTCTTTTTTCTATGTAATTTAAAAGGAAAATGCATAAAACAGTAATTATAAATCTACGTTAATGGTATGTAATGTATAAATGTAATCTGTGACAATAGCAATATGAAGGAAGGGACAAAGATGCATAGGAATAGAGTGTGTATTATTGAAATTAAATTTCATTATTAAAAATACGTTATTAAAAGTTTACGATGTTCATTATAATCTGTGAGGTAACTACTAAGAAAATAACTAAAAATTATACAGAATAAAAAGAAGAATCAAGGAGTTCCCATTTTGGCTCAGCAGTAATAAACCCAAATAGTAACCATGAGGATGCAGGTTCAATTCGTGGCCCCATTCAGTAGGTTAAAGATCCAGCATTGCTATGAGCTGTGGTGTAGGTTGCAGACATGGCTTGGATCTGGTGTAACTGTGGTTGTGGTGTAGGCTGGCAGCTGCAGCTCCAATTCAACGCCTAGCCTGGGAACTTCCATATGCCCTTGGTGCAGCCATTTAAAAAAAAAAAGGGCATCAAAATAATAGGCTACAAAAAAAAAAAACCTACCTACAAAAATAGATCGTAATAGTGAAATTAAGCAATAAAAACAGAAAACAGCAGCTAAATGGCAGAAATAAGCCCTTCCTTATGAACAATTAAATGTAAGTGAATTAAACTCTCCAGTTAAAATAAAAGAGTTTTGCAGAACTGATTTCAAAACAAACATAGTATACTGTTGGTAGGAATGTAAACTGGTACACTACTATGGAAAACAGTAAGGAGGTTGCTCAAAATATTTAAAAAAGAACTACTATACAATCTAGAAATTCCACTTATGGGTATATACCTGGAGAAAATGAAATCACTGTATCAAAAAAATATCAATATGCCCATGTTTGTTGCAGCATTACTTACAATTGCCCAGGTATGAAAATAACTTAAGTGCCCATCGATGGATAAAGAAGATCACACGCCACACAGATGCACACACAGACACACACCCAGAGTTACACCCCTTCTCCCCCCTCCCCACACAATGGAATGCTATTCATCCCTGAAAAAGAATGAAATGTTGCCATTTGCAACAACACAGATGAATCTTTAAGGCATTACACTAAGTGAAATAAGTCAGACAGAGAAAGGCAACTACCATATAACCTTATATGTAGACTCAGAAAACAAAACAACAAGAAAATAAAACTGATAGATATAGAACAGACATTGGTGGTTACCTGAGTGGGGAGTAGGCAAAATAGGTGAAGGGGAGTCTAAAGGTATAAATTTCCAGCTATAAAATAAATAAGTCATGGGATATACAGTTAATATGCATATTTGGAAGTCACTAAGAGAGTAGATCTTAAAAGTCCTCATCACAAGAAAAAGAAAAAAATTCTATAACAATATGTGGTGATTTATTGTAGTGATCATGTTACAATTACACAAATACTAAATCATGCTATATACCTTAAATTGATATAATGCTACATATCAATTATACTTCAATGAAAAAAGTAAGTAAATATACAAACATAACCTTCCATATGCAGCCTACATGAGACTCACTTTCAATAAAAAGTCACAAAGTGGTTGAAATCATAAGGATGGAAAAAATATTGCATGTAAATAGTAACCAAAGCAAAAATAAAGGTGAGGTGTCTAAAGTATTGTCAAGCTAAATAGACTTTAAGTCACAAAAAATAACGAGACAAGAATATTATATATTCATAAAAGTATCAACTCATCAAGAAGATATAATTATTATAAACACATTCCCATCTAAGAACAGAGCTCTAAAATATGTGAAATAAAAATTCACAAAATTGAAGGAAGAAGTAGTTCTACAGTAATAGTTGGAATGCAGGAGTGAGTCAACATATAAAAACCAATCAATGTAATATACCACATTAATAGAATGAAGGGAAATAAACCCACATGACCGTTTCAGCTAATGAATAAAAAGCATTGGACAAAATCCAACACATGTTTGTAAGGAAAAAAAAAACAAAAACACTTTTTTTTTTGGTCTTTTTAGGGCCGCACCCGCAGCATATGGAGGTTCCCAGACTAGGAGTGGAATCGGAGCTATAGCTGCAGGCCTATGCCACAGCCACAGCAACGCCAGATCTGAGCCATTTCTGCGACCTACACCACAGATCACAGCCACAGCAGATCCTTAACCCACTGAGTGATGCCAGGGATGGAACCCTCGTCCTCATGGATGCTAATTAGGTTCATTAACTGCTGAGCCACAACGGGAACCGCAAAAACACTCTATAAACTAGGAATAAAAGAAAGCTTTCTCAAGAATGAAAGCATATCAGCTAAGAATAGGAACTAGGCAAGGATGCCTGCTTTCACAACTTCTATCATATTACTAGAAGTTATAACCAGAGCAATTAGGCAAGAAAGAAAAATAAAAGGTATCCAAATTTGAAAAGAAGTAAAACAAGTCTCTGTTTGCAGATGACATGATTTTTTCATGCAGAAAACATTAAATAGTTCACAAAAAAACCTCTTAGACATAATAAATGAATTCAGCAAAGTTTCAGGATACATAATCA
The DNA here is from genome assembly GCF_016906955.1 of Phacochoerus africanus. Taxonomy (NCBI): domain Eukaryota; kingdom Metazoa; phylum Chordata; class Mammalia; order Artiodactyla; family Suidae; genus Phacochoerus; species Phacochoerus africanus. The sequence continues at coordinate 83,065,971 of NC_062560.1, read as the reverse complement.
GCACACAAAAATGAGTTCTATTTCTATCAACTAGCAATGAACAATCTGAAAGGAAATTAGGAAAACAATTCTATTTACAATAGCATTTTGAAGCACTCACAAGGACATATCATTTCATACCCACTAGAAAAAGTATCATCCAAAAATCTGAAAACAACAAGTGTTGGTAAAAATGTGGAAATATGAAACACTCACACACTGCTGATTGGAATGTAAACTGTGGAAAACAGTTTGGTGATTTCATAGAAATTAAACATGGGAGTAAGGTATGACCCAACAATTCCCTCCTAAGTATACACCAAAAAGAACTGAAGACAGCGTCTCAAACAGATACTTGTACACAAATGTCCATCAACAGATACACTAATAAGATGTGATAGAAACATACAACGGAATATTATCCAGCCAAAAAAGGAAACTTTGATATGCCCTAAAACGGGGATAGAAATATTTCTGCTTAGTGAAATAAGATAAACACAAAAGGACCTATATTGTATGAACCCACTTATGTGTGGTATCTAGAATAGACAAATTCTTAGACAGAAGAATAGAGACCACCAGGGCCCGGGGGTAGAGGTCAGTGGGGAGAGTTATTGCTTAACAGGCAAAGAGATTCTGTTTAAAATGATGAAAAAAAGTTCTGGAAATAGTGGTGATGCTTGATCAACACAGTAAATAAACTTAAGGCCACTTAAATCATACACCTAAAAACAGGTAAGTTAGAACATTGCAATACTACAGATTTTTCCACATTAAAAAGAAATCAAGAGTAGACAACATCCTGTCCCACAGGAAACAACTATATATCATAGTCTACTTAAGTCCTCTTTTGTTCTCTGTTTTTATCTTTTCCCTCCTCCCACTTAAGTTTGCATTTCCATTAAGCTCTATATCTGCAATGGCAGCCACTGCATAACTGAAGAGACTGAAGATTTTAAATATCATGTCCTTTGACTTAAACAAAATATAAATTTTGATATTACAACAGAAACATATAATCAAATGAAATTAAGAACACCTACAAGTTTGCTTCATTAATCTCTTGAAGGAAAAGGTAAATAAATACCAAGGTGTTATTTCTATTTTTTCAGGACTATTTTTGACGTACATAAAATAATTGCTATTAAAATTTTTCTTGGAGTTCCCGTCATGGCTCAGTGGAAACTAATCTGACTAGTTTCCAGAGGACACAGGTTTAATCCCTGGCCTTGCCCAATGGGTTAAGGATCCAGCGCTGCCATGAGCTCTAGTGCAGGTTGTAGACGGAGCTTGGATCCTGCGTTGCTGTGACTGTGGTGTAGGCTGGCAACTGCAGCTCGAATTCGACCCCTAGCCTGGGAACCTCCATATGCCACCGGGGCAGATTTAAAAAGACAAAAATAAAATAATTAATGGGACTGTTAATGGGACTTTGGGGACATATGATTTTAAGATAAAGAGATTGGTAACATAATTTTCACAACTGCAAAACTCAATTAGAAATATTAAGGACATTATTAAAATTGTTAAAATAATATCAATTCTGCATATTTCAAACTCTCCATCTCAATTTTAAGTTTTAACTGTGAAAATAACTATAACAGAATGAATCAAGCCTAAAATAGAATTTCAATAGAAACCCATTGCTATTTTGCTTCTGTTCTAGCTATAGGTAACCTGTTATCTCTTCCATACAATGCAGGCCCCACAGTAGGTGACATATCATCTTTCTCTGTTAACCTATATGAAATATTTAGCAGATCAGTGGGCTTAGATATATTCAAATGCTGAATGCAGTATTATGACTACCTATGAGCTTATATAAGTGCCAGTGCTTAATAGGTTCTATTTGCAAATACGGTTTAGAATAATTCTCTCAATGTGTGACAGATGCAGACTATGTTATATTACTTATTGTGTATTAACCACTGTCTCTAGAACTCCATGTTCTAAGTGGCCATCACAGCCAATACCTAAAGATACTTGATTTTATTTTTACATACATACTAAACTTATAGACAGTAATAGAGTATTAGATTGGACATTAATAATGTTTTCATGCTCATAAATTCTTGAAAGGAAAGGAAGAAGGATTAGAAGATAGAGGAAAGTGGAGTTCCCGTTGCAGCCCAGCGGAAACAAATCCGACTGGCATCCATGAGGATGTAGGTTCAATCCCTGGCCTTGCTCAATGGGTCAGGGATCTGGCGTTGCCGTGAGCTGTGGTGTAGGTTGCAGATGCAGCTCAGTTCCTGCACTGCTGTGCCATAGGCTGGTGGCTGTAGTGTAGGCTGGTGGCTGTAGCTCCAATTTGACCCCTAGCCTGGGAACGTCTATATGTTGTGGGTGCGACCCTATAAAGGGAAAAAAAAAAAAAAGATGACAACAGAAGAAACACATGGCAGTACTCTTTGGCCTCTTTGCTCCTTCACCTACTCTTCAAAAACATGTCAAGACAGAAAATAGAAAAAATGTTCTAGGCACAGTTCCTAATGTGGACAGTTCTTGGAATCAGAAGTGTATTTGTAAGGCTTCCTGGGAGAGAAATATCGCATCTCACAGAAAGGAAGTGTGTATCATACAGTCAGTCCAGTAAGAAAGCCAACGTTTTGGAAAGGATCAGGGTGATTCTGAGTGTAGTACATTTGTTTCTTGGATGTGTCTCCAGGTCTGGCCTACCCACCTGCAACATAGTTGTATGTCTGAGTGCTCCAGAAAGGGGAGCTGTGTGACAAGCACAGCTTGTGTATCCCCCCCAAATCAAGGATGATATAAAAGAGGAGAAGGGAAAAAACACATATCTCTGAATTTTGCCACATACCAGCTGTGCCCCATGGGAAAATTTCCCCTCTCCCCACATACAGTCATTCTAGGAAAGGGTTCAAAACAGGGAATAAGGAAAATCACCTAGAGCTGCTACATGGAAATTGACAAAATTAGTTCATGAGATGTGGAACATATTCATGAGGGCCACAGAAACATCTAATGTAGGTGATTTTGAAAAGAGTCAGGGTCCTGCAAGCTAGGAGCAAGAGGAAGAAAAACACAGGCGAACTATGTGGATTGAGCTGGAGTTTAAAAGTCATATTGCCAAAGGACTCTGTACTTCAAAAATTTTAAATAGTTTTTGACTTTAACTATCGTATTGATACTACGGGTACTTATGTTCTACAAATAAATTGCAAAGATGAGTTCAGACACCCAGTATACCGTTAGGAAAAAGCTGTTAATAATAGCTAAGGCTAAAAATTATAAATTTTAAAATATAACTTAGATTCTGACAAACTGTGAGTTAACAGGCAAATACCCTGTAAAGTTACAACCCTTTCATTTTTCCCTCCCACTGCTCTTGCTTACTACTGAGCATCTTCTTTCAAATATTGTTAAGATTTGTGTTTAAAAGATCAATTCTGGGTCAGTATGAAAGTTTAATCTGAGAAAATGTCAATGAGTTGAAGTTCACAAAGAAAATAAAGGGGAACGCAGAAATGAGCACGTTTTTCCTCATCTTTTACGCATCAAAACTTCACTTTCTGATGACTGTCACAGTTATCTAAAGGGATTTCTTCTAACAGACCATAGGCTTTTAACCACTTTTTAGATTTCTGCAATTACTCTTTAATACTTTCAAAACTTTACTTCCGTTAAATGTTAACTGCACACTTAAAGGTTAGTTAAGTGAAGGTATGGAACCATAATGCCCTTTCCTTCTTGCAAAAACATAACCTTTCTTTTTTGTCTTATATCTCATTATGTCATTTTAGTGGGAAGAAAGCAGAATTAGGTTCACTGTGATTAAGTCTAGCATTCCCCAAGTAATCGGACTGGTGCCAATATTTCTTTATTCAAGTATATTATTTATTTCTTTAAAATATGTATTGGGGAGTTCCCTGGTAGCTCAGCAGTGAAGGATCCAGTGTTGTCACTGCTGTGGCTCAGGTCACTGCTGTGGTGTGGTGTGGGTTCAACTCCTGCCTGGCCCAGCGAACTTCTACATGCTGTGCATGTGGCCAAAACAAATACACACACACACACGATTTTACTTATGTCCTATACTAAATATCATTTTAACTTATGTTGTCAAATACTTTATTTTTTAAAAAAATCAGATAAAAAAGTTCCCCAAAGTCTCAGATAAATTTCTGTGACCTTAACACAACCCTCCCCCTATTTTTCCTGGTCAAAAACTCTCAATCCCTTGACAACTATAATTATTATATGTTTTTCATCCACTTTCTCATAGCATGTCTTAAAATTTGTATGTGTATTTAGTGTTCTTAATTCACATTCACGTGTTCGTTTTCTTTACATTGAGTTAAATGGCACAAACTTTGATGCCGGGCCTGGTACTACACTTATTTGTGTTTCATCCATCCGTTCAGCTAATATATACCAGTGGCCAATTATACAATTGCTACCATGTGAATGTGAACCACTAAAGATTCTGTCTGCATGGAGATTACAGGACCAAAAGGGCAATGTATACTCCCGCCTACACAGTGGAACCATAATCAACATATGACTGACAGTAATTTGTGTTGCATTTGATCCAAAATACACTTCTTATGAGGTGGTCATGCTACAATTTTCTCCTTTTGGTTAGGAATTTTGAACATTTTTGTAACTCCTAAAATAGACTGGAAGGCTCCACCATATTAAAATGCTGATTAAATGGCCTAAAGCATTAAGGGGGAGCCTTCCCAGCCTTCCTCTTGGAGCCATTCATTTCAAAAAAATATTAGTTTATTAAAAGACACACAAGCATTGAAAGCATATTGGAAAAATCTATGACCTTGGCATAAGACAATTACATCCATTACAAAGACACAGTCTTTTACAAATTTTCTACCTGTTTAATCTTCAACTTGGCCCATGTAGGAAAACTTTTCACTATCACCTAAGCACTAATAACACCAAATGAACAGCTCCAGCCCTAATCACTCTTGCCCATCTATGAGTTCCACGTTTCTGACAGTCCATCCCACCCAGATGATCCATCATTTACTCAAATTCAACGAATCTAAAGAATTTGTCCTTACTCTGACCCCTCATACCTATCTCTTACTAGCTTCTCCTTGAGGCTCCATTCTGCCAACAGGACAGGCATCCTCCCTATTTCCTAAGTTTCCAAACTGGCACTTGTCACTCCGTCACAAGGTTTTATGATTCTTTCTGTCAAAAATCTCTTTTGGGTTCAACCCTTCTTTTACATTCTATAGCCAGAAATCTAGGCCAGAGAAATCACATATATCTAAACTTTCCTAATTTAAGTTCAGTTAAATTCCTCAAAGTGTTCTAATTCTCTATTAGATTAATGGAGATCACAGATATATTTACAACTTCTATAAATATAAAAGGAAAAATTGTGACTACTTTGTACATAAAAATTTCAACTCCCACTGATGTCAGGATCCTATTTGAAGAAGAAATGTATTAATCTAAAATAATTTATAAGATTTACAATTAATCTGAAAGATAATTACTAATGATATTCATTCTTTTGATGCTAATTATCTTTTATTTTGTTTATGTCCCACTCTGTACTCAAAAATAAGACTTGAAAATCTTATTCAACCTAAAAGGTGATTGTAAGAAAAAAATATAGAACATACAGAATGAATGACTCACTATGGATATTGAGTAGCATGTGAGGTGGGTAAGGCTGTGCCTAAATGTAATATATTCTGCCTAAGTATAATACAAATGGTATCCATGTTACTAATATTCCTTCACAAACTATATAGCCCTCATGAATTTTAAATTAACATTTTTCAAATTAAACATGAAATATATTCTCATTATAAGAGGACTGATATTCTCAGATATATAATAAAAGATTCATATGAGCTAAAATAGGTTGGCGGGTATACAATATCCAGGTTATGGTACACTGCTTTCATTAGATATCATCTTACCATTGCCACGACAAACACATGCAAAGATGCATTACTATAAAATATTTTATATAGATGTTTCCAAAGCTGAATCCTATCTGAATAGTCAAGACACGTATCTAGGATAACTATAGAGCTTGAAGGGCACTAATATCTTATAGTATGGAATGAAAATAGTAAAATGTACTTTATGTGGAATATCCCAAAGGACAATCTGGAAATTTCATCTAAGTAGACAGGAATGTATGCTAATGCTATATAATGCTATCCTTTCACTTTGAGAAGTCACTGTTTCTCCTCCACAGTTTTTCTTTGGGCATATGGAACAAAGCAAGCCTATGCAGGCTATGAAAATTAGCACATTAACAGAATGTCCATATAAATGAAATATGTCACATCCAAATGCCACCACTCCTATGCAAACCCAAAGGTAGATACGCTTCACCAGGAAAACAATCCACACAAAAACATGAAGTTGCTTCTATTTCCAAGATCATCATAGTACCAGTAAATCATTCCAACTACTTCCGAAGAGTTGTAACAGGAACATACATGACTGGTTACTGTGCAGTATTTACTTCCCTCTTTTCATATAAGTACTGATTAAAGACACCTGCATCCAATACAAAAGTAGAAGTATGTAATTATGCCTTGGATTAAAGAAACGGAAAGTCACTTTGAACTATCTATACTACCCTGGGCATTTTTGACACATCAAGTATACATGTCAAGCTGACAACATGTTTTTTTAAACTAAGCAAAAACAACATTTTTTTAAAATAAGCAAAACATGCTGACTTAAACATGGTGACAAATTAACAGTATCTAATATGTTTCTCCCAACTTCCCAAAAAGAGAGTCATCAAGATTATTTAGAAAAGACTTCTGTTTCTACCTGGTTACCCTACCCAATTGTGCAGTTAAATTGCCTAGGGATGTCAATTTACAGAGCACATAAAATTCTCTAAAAATACCATTGGATGAAAAGCTAAGCTGTCAAGAAATTAAGAAATAAGCCCCCACTGCCCATTAAAGAATGAAAACTAAGGGAGAGCATTAATTCAGAGACAAAACAAAATACTGAAAGCCAAGCCTGCCCTAGGAACATCCACCAGTGTCCAGTGGTCTACAATATTTAGCTTTAATGGGCCTCACACATCAGATGGTACACAAAGCCTAGACCTTACACAAGATATAGGCAAACTCAGTTCCTGATATAAATCTTAAACCACAAAAGATAATATTCCTAGTGAAAGGCTTACCTTAAACTTAAAAACAAACAAATATGGAGTTCCTATTGTGGCTAAGTGGGTTAAGAACCTGCTGTGGTCTCTGTGAGGATGTGGGTTCAATCCCTGGCCTCACTTAGTAGGTTCAGAATCTGGCATTGCCATAAGCTGATGTGTAGGTCACAGAACCAGCTCAGATCCAGCGTTGCCATGACTGTGGTGTAGGCCTCAGTTGCACCTCCAATTTGATCCCTGGCCTGAGAACTTCCATATGCTGCAGGTACAGCCTAAAGAGAAAGAAAGAAAACACACACACATATATGTTTGTTTTTGCCCTGATTCTGGGTTTAGGGGTAAGGGGTTTATTCCTATAAATCTCTAACTACAAGACATGAAGGTTTTCGGTGGGAATTCAAAATAGTTGTCCAAAAATATGCTGAAAATTTAAATGTAAAATCATTTTTCTTTGGCAGGGATCCCATATACCGGGCAGTAATTCATGCATATTTCCAAAAAGAAAAGTGCCTTTAAACTTCAGTCTCAAAATAGTTCCACAGATAAAGACTCGGCAATCATTAGTTCACAATAAAGATATAGCTGATACAGAAAGAAGTAAACAGACATTGCGGAGTCAGCATAAACAAACAACAGAATTAGACACATAAAGATGTAACACAATATTTGATAAGCAATCTCTATATATAAGACACATAATAAATGACATTAGGAACTCACTGGATAGGTAAAACAGATTGGACACAAATCATAAAAGAATCAATAAACTAGAAGTTGGACCTGAAGGAAAAATGCTGGAGTACAGTACATTAAAAACAAAATATGAGAAGATGGCGGAATACAAGGACTGGAGCTCAACTTCTCTCCTAAAAACAACAAAATTCACAACTAAAAGCTGAACAATCCCCACTCAAATGGACTGGAAACCTTAAAAAAGACACCCTACTCCAGAAGAAAAAGAGGAGGCCACATCAAGAGGTAGGAGGGGCGATTTCACAATATAAACAACCCCATACCTCCCGGGTGGGAAGCCCCACAGACTGGAAACTAACTGGTTCACAAAGACTCACCTACAGGTGTGACAGTTCTGAGCCCCACATCAAACCCTCACGTGTGGGGATCCAGCACTGGGAGAAAGAGCCCCTGGGGCATTTGGCATTGAAGGCCAGTGGGGCTTGTGAGCAGGAGCTCCATAGGACTGGGGGAAATGGAGACCCCATTCTTAAAAGGTGCACACAGACTTTCACGTGCACTGGATCCCAGGGCAGAGTGAGGTCTCCATAGGAATCTAGGTCAAACCTGACTGTAGTTCTTAGAGGACATCCTAGGAAAACAGGGGTGAATGTGACTGGTTGTGAGGGAAGGACATTGAAAGCAAAGCTCTCAGGAATATTCAGCAGCAGGCCTTTCTCTGGAGGTGGCCTTTTTTGGGAAAATCTGGCCCCACCCTTCAGTCAGTGCTGAGAAGCCCCAGGCCAAACAACAATCCAGGTGGGATCACAGCCCCGCCCCTCAGAAAACAGGCTTCCTAAAGACCCCTCAGGCACACAGCTGCCTCTAATCCCATCCAGAGACTAAGCCCCACCCACCAGAGGGATAGGAATCAGCTCCACCTACCAGGGGGCAGGCATCAGTCCCTCCAATCAGGAAGCCTACAGCAAGCCCCCAGACCAACTTCAGCCACAAGGGGGGCAGACACCAGAAGGAAGAGAGGCTACAACTCTATTGTGTATAAAAATGTCACCACACCAAAAACCTATAAAAATGAAAAGACAGAGAACTATAACTCAGATGAGGGAGAAAGGAAAAACCCCAGAAAATCAGCTAAGTAATGAGGATATTCTCAGCCTCCAGGAAAAAGACTTTAGATTGTTGATGCTGAAGGTGATGCAAGACATTGGGAATAAACTGGAGGCAAAGATGGATAACTCACAGGAAACACTGAGCAAAGAGATACAAGATGTAAAACTTAAACAAGAAGAGATGCAAAATACAATAACTGAAATAAAAAAATTCACTAGAAACAGCTAACAGCAGACTATGGGAGGCAGGAGAACGAATAAGCAAGGTGGAGGACAGATTAGTGGTAATTATGGATGTGGAACAGAAAAGAGAAAAAAGATTAAAAACAAATGAAGAGAGTCTCAGAGAACTCTGGGACAACATTAAATGCACCAACATCCGTATTATAGGGGTGCCAGAAGGAGAATACAGAGAGAAGGGGACAGAACAAATATTCCAAGAGATAATAGCCGAACACTTCCCTAACATGGGAAAGGAACCACTCACTGAAATCCAGCAAGCACAACGAGTACCATACAAAATAAACCCAAGGAGGAACACCCTGAGACACATATTAATCCAACTGACCAAAATTAAAGACAAAGAGAACATCTTGAAAGCAGCTAGGGAGAAGAAACAAATAACATACAAGGGAACCACAATAAGGTTACTGGCAGATCTTTCAGCAGAAACTCTGCAGGCCAGAAGGGAGTGGCATGATACACTTAACGTGATGAAAGGAAAAAAACCTCCAACCAAGACTAGTCTACTAGTCTTACTAGAGCAAGGCTCTCATTCACAGTTGAAGGAGAAATCAAAACCTTCACAGATAAGCAAAAGCTGAGAGAATTCAGCAACACTAAGCCAGCCTTACAACAAATACTAAAGGAACTTCTCTAGGCAGAAAAGACAGCAACAGGAAACAAAAATTCCACAAATGACAAGGCTCACCAGTAAAGGTATACATATAGTAAAGATATGAAATCATCCACACACAATTATGCCACCCAAATCAGAAATCATGAGAAGAGGTGGGTACAAATGCAGGACACTGGTGATGAACTTGCAATTAAGAGAACAACTTAATCTCATGTACATATAGACTCTTATATCAAAACTTCAGAGTAACTTCAAACCAAAAATCTACAATTGATACACAAACAAGGAATCTCTGAAGAAGAAATATATCTCATAGTAAGTAAGTGCATAATCCACCATGAATGGGGTCATTTGACATCATTCTTGGAATGCTGAAGTCTTCTTACATCTGATTCTGATTTCCTCTCCATCAAAGAATTTATGATAATTATAATTAAATAATGCAACTGTACAATTCAATAATATAGGTCTACAATTGTATTATTAATAACCATTTCTCTCAATGGTACAATGTAAAGTCTATAATGTCTTGTTTATCACATCACCTAGAATGGTGTAATGCCTTTATTGAAGAATCAATAAGATGTAACAAATTGTGAGGACATATTTATATAGTTACACTGTTTTTTAACCAATTTATGCATTTTATATTTTACTTATTTTCAGAGGGTGTATTATTTTTGTTATTCTTACCAGTTAAGTTATTCTCTTTATTATGCTATATAAAATATTTAATCATTAAAAAAACAGATAAACAATAAGGATTTACTGTATAACACATGGGTTAATATTCAATATCTTATAATAACCTATAATGGAAAATAATCTGAAAAAATGTATATGTAAGTGTATCTCTTTGTTGTATACCCACAACTAATATAATACTGTAAATCAACTATACTTTAGTAAAAAATAAAAAAATATGAAAGAGGTGTAAAGAAAACAAACGAAAAAACCAAAACAGAGTGAGAATACTTCAAATGTGCTCAATTGTAGTTATAGAAAGCAATAATAGAGTATGGGAGAAGAATAATATTCTAAATGAAAATGGGTAATAATTTTCCAGATTTGATGGAACAAAACAATCTTTAAATTCAGCAAGCCAATGAATGAAGATAAAGAGAATGAATAAAATTCATATCAAGATATATCTTTATAAGACTATAGAAAGAAGTTCAGAAACTAACAAAAAGAAGATCAAAAAAGAGAATATAGGAGTTCCCGTCGTGGCGCAGTGGTTAACGAATCCGACTAGGAACCATGAGGTTGCGGGTTCGGTCCCTGCCCTTGCTCAGTGGGTTGACGATCCGGCGTTGCGGTGAGCTGTGGTGTAGGTTGCAGACGCGGCTCGGATCCTGCATTGCTGTGGCTCTGGCGTAGGCCGGTGGCTACAGCTCCGATTTGACCCCTAGCCTGGGAACCTCCACATGCCGCGGAAGCGGCCCAGGGAAATAGCAAAAAAAAAGACAAAAGAAAAAAAAAAAGAGAGAATATACAGGTTACCTCTACGGAATGTTAATTTACACTACAGCTTAACAACAACTGAAGCCAGAATATGGTAAAATAATTTGTTCATAATGCTGAGAAAACATACTTAGCAAGCTAGAATCATATATACATGGAACATTATCGTTCAATAACAAAGATGAAATAAATACATTATCAAACAAATAAAAACAGTGTTTACCATGTCCAGAATCTCACTACACGTACTTTTAAAAAGATGTACTTCAGTAAGTGATCCTATAAAGAAGTTCTGTCACATGAGAAGGAAGGTATTCATGTCAGTTAAATATGTCACTAAGTTTAAGCAAATATTCATGAAAGAGCAGAATTAATGTTTAACCTGTTAAAACTTTTTAAATAACCCAAACATGGAAACAACAGATAGATTTAGGAAGGTGTTAAAAAAGTTTTTGAAAGTCATGAAGAAATAAATAGACACACATGCCATTTTCAAGGATAGGAAGAATCAAATATCATATAGAACTCAATACACCCAAATTTTTCCAGAGTTTTTACAATTCCAATAAAATATCCTAATAAAATTTGTGTTGTTGCTGGATCTTGATAAGATAATTAGAAAATTTATATGGATGAAGAGAAAATAATCAATGCATTCCTGAAAAATAAGAATGTGGTTGAATTCTCCTAGTATATATCAATTTTTTTTTACAATTATATAATGAAAGAATTTAAAGAGTGTGTGATATTAGTACAGGAACAGATATATGGGTTGATAGATCAGAGCGAAAACCATAGAAGAGCCACACATACTTGGAAAATTGATACATAACAGAAGCAACATTACAAGAATTAGAGGAATGATGGATTACTTAATAAACAATGTTGGCACAATAGTTATTCACATGTAAAAAATGAAATTAAATCTGTTCCTTACGGTATACACAAAAATCAATTCCAGGGAGATTAAAGATTTAGGGTAAATGACAACTTCCTTAAAACTTTTAGAAGAAAACATGAGAATACCTAAATGACTTTAGATAAGAAAGGAATTTCTTAAATCAGACACAAAAACACAAATACTGAAAGACTGATAAATTAAACTACATTAAAATTAGCAATAGGAGTTCCATCGTGGCTCAGTGGTTAACAAATCTGACAGCATCCATGAGGATGCAAGTTCGATCCCTGGCCTTGCTCAGTGGGTTAAGGATCCAGCGTTGCCATGAGCTATGGTGAAGGTCGCAGACGTGGTTTGGATCTTGCATTGCTGTGGTTGTGGCACAGGCCAGCAGCTACGGCTCTGATTCGACCCCTAGCCTAGGAATCTCCATATGCCACGGGTGCAGTCTCAAAAAGCAAAACATAAAAAACAAAATAAAATTAGCAACAACTATTCATGAAAAGGAAAGATACTGTGAAGAAAATGGAAAGACAAGTGAACAGGAGAATATTTGCAATATATAAGAAAAAAATGCACCATTCCAAATATATCAGAAACTAATATAAAACAAATTTAAAAAGATAAGCAACAGAAGAGGATTTTTAAAATGGACAGAAGACTGAATCAAGCATTTTACAGAAGAGGAAACACAAATGGTCCATAAGTGGCTCACGAATGGCCCCAAAGGGGGCTCAACTTCATTCCTACTCACAAAAAAAAAAAAAAAAAAAAAAAAAACCACCGAAAGGAAAAATTAGATTCTTTATTCATATCTGCCAGCCTGGCAAAAATATAAAATTCCTTAATAGCAAGTGTTTTTTTAGGGTGTAGGACATCGGTTTTCAATACCGACCTCACGTAAAAATAACCTTGGAAGCTTAAAAAAAAGAGTACACTCAGAATAGCAAAAGCAACCTTGAGAAAAATAAACAAAGGTGGTATCATCTCACTGATTTCAAAATGTGTTCCAAACCTAAAGCAGCCAAAGCAACATGGTACTGACATAAAGACAGACATATGGAAAAAAAATTGAAAGCCCTTATATAAACCTATACATATATAGTCAACCAATCTTTGACAAGTGTTCAAGAACACATGATGGGGAAATTATAGTCTATTCAACAACTGTTACTGGGAAAATTGGATAGATACCCGCATGACAAAAAAAGTTGGATTTTTATTTTAAATTTTACAGAAAAATCAACTAAAACTGGATTAAACACTTATACATAAGACCTAAAATCATAGAGGAACAGTTGCATCATTTTGGTTGTGGTAATGGTTTCATGATAATGAAACTATATGCAGAAGCAATGAAAGCAAAAATAGACAACTGGAAGTACATCAAACTAAAACCATTCTCTGCACAGCAAAGGAAATTATCAGCAGAAAAGACAACAAAGGAATGGGAGAAAATATTCACAAGCCATAATAAAGAGTTAATTTCCAAAATATATAAGGAACTCCTACAACACAATAGCAAGAAATCAAATAACCCTGGTAAAAAAGGACAAAGGACTTGAATAGACATTTCTCCAAAGACATACAAATAGCAAACATGTACATAAAAAGGTGTTCAATATCACTAATCAGCAGGAAAATGCAAATCAAAACTACAGTTAGATATTACCTCACAACTATTGGAATGATTGTTGTAAAAAATAATAACAAGTTTTAGTAAGGATTGGGGAAATACTGGAAATTGTGTACTCTGTTAGTAGAAATATAAAACAATGCAACCACTATGGAAAACAGTATGGAAGTTCCTTAAAATATTAAAAATAAAAATACCATATGATCCAGCAAACTCACTTCTGGATATAGAACCGAAAGAAATGAAATAAGGATCTTGAGGAAATATCTGAGTTCCCATGTTAATTGCAGCACTATTCACAATTGCCAAGACAAGGAAACAACTCAATTGTCTACTTTTAGATAAATGGACAAAAAAATGTACACACACACACACAGGAATATTATGCAGCTTTAAAAAAGAAGGAAACTCCACCATTTACAACATGGATGAAGCTAGAAGACATGCTAAGTCAAATAAGTTAGACACAGAAGGACAAACACCTCATCACTCCACTTAAATGAAATATGTAAAAGAGGCAAACTTATAAACCCATAAAATAGTGATTGTCAGGCATGAGAGGAGGGAGGAATAATGAATTGTCACATGGTTATAAAGTTATAGTTATACAAGATGAATAAGTTCTAGAGATCTACTGTACAATGTTGGGCCTATGGTTGTCAACATGGTATTGTGTACTTGAACATTTAAGAGGATAGATCTCATGTTAAGTGTTCTCACCACACACATACACATTTACACACACACACACGCTCGCGCGCATTAAATGGACATAAGGAAACTTTTGGAGGTGAAGGATATGTTTATTACTTTGATGTGGTGATGGTATGGTATATGGGTATATGCCTATGTCCCAAATGAAAAAAATTGTATAAATTACTAAAGCAGTGCAGTTTGGGGTATATCAATTATAGCTCAAAAAAGCTAAGGGGAAACCAATTATGATTTAATTGGTCTGAGGGGAGATCTGGGCAATGGCATTTTTCTAAGTTTTTAAATGACACTAAAGCACAACTGAGTTTGAGAATTACTCATTTAAAGCAATGAGAATTCTCATACAGTGTTAGTAGGAGGATAAACTGGTACAAGCACTCCAGAAAATAATTCCATGTTCCTAGATAAAGCTGAAGAGGCATACACTCCATAACCCAATAAGGATCAGACTCTAGGGCCTGTGGCAATCTATTGTGTGCTATGGAATCACATGGAGGGCTGGTTAAACAAAGATTTCTGCCCCCTATATCAAAGTTTGATTCAGCAGGTCTGGATTAGGGGCAGAGATTTTGCCTTTCTAACCTGCACCCAGATGATGCTGAAGCAGCTTATCCAGTAATCACACTTTGAGAATTACTGATCTCTGAGGAATGCTACAAGATTTGCACCAAAAGACATGTATAAGAATATTCACAACATGATTCTTTCATGATAATGATAACAATAATAACAACAAACACCTAGGAACAATCCAAATGTTCACTGACAGGATAATGGGGAAATGAATCCTGGGGTATGCATACTATGGAGCACTATATTATGGCCAAAACAAACAAAAAAAGTACATACATCAAAATGGATGAATGAATCTCAAAAAAAGGTAGAAAACTAATAACAGAACATGTATGCAGAATGATTCCACTCATTCTAAGTTTTCTTTTTTTAAAGACAAAAACTAAATATGTATTTTAGGGATATATATCCATATATCATAAAATTATAAGGAAAAGCATGAGATGATAAGCCCAAGATTCAGAAGAGCAGCTTCATAGATATTAGTGATGTGGGCGTATATGTTTACATTTTATTAATACTATGCTTTGGGTTCATACATACAGCCAAATATCAGAAAAGTATCCCAGATGATTTTTTTGTAAAACTTAATCTTCTGTTCTCAAATATTCTTCACCATTCTGGGAGATTTCATATTGCTGCCTTAAAACTTTACAGCTTGGGACTTAGCTTCTATTCATCTGATTCAATTCAATATTGACTTCTGTTGAGCCCATCAGGGAGATCTTTCACCCAGTCATCATTAGGTAGATAAAGACTCTTTACATTTGCCAAGTCTAGACTTACTCCTCAGCTTACTTTTCCTCTACAGGCTAAGTAATAATCTCCAAAGTTTTAATCTATCTTGTTCAAATTTGTTATTTTTTAATGAAAAATAATTGTTGGCTTGTTGATTATTCCAAATATCCCACACATTTTCACATGGAGAAATTGCAAAATGAGTCTGAAAAGAATGTGATGAGAAACAATGAGATGATCCTGAACAATTGTTTTTTTTTCAGGGCCGCACCCTCAGAATATGGAGGTCCCCAGGCTAGGGGTCGAATCGGAGCTACAGCTGCCAGACTATGCCACAGCCACAGTAATGCAGGAACTGAGCCGCGTCTGCAACCTACACTACAGCTCACGGCAACACCAGATCCTTAACCCACTGAGCAAGGCCAGGGATCGAACCCGCAACCTCACAGTTCCTAGTCAGATTCGTTTCTGCTGCACCATGACAGGAACTCCTGATCCTAAACAATTCTTATGCTTAGGCACTCATTTCCACCATCAACCAAGGGGAACCAGTCAAAGAAATATCAAAGAAATCCTACAATAAAACACAAATCTAGTTGTGTTTGAAATATTTCCCCCTTGAAGCAACATTCAAATTATCTGTGAAAATAACCCATAAGATATATTTGGCCTGGGTCACTAAGTTTCTATACCAAAAAGAGTCTTCAGGAGTTCCCGTCGTGGTGCAGTGGTTAACGAATCCGACTAGGAACCATGAGGTTGCGGGTTCGGTCCCTGCCCTTGCTCAGTGGCTTAATGATCCGGCGTTGCCGTGAGCTGTGGTGTAGGTTGCAGACGCGGCTCGGATCCTGCGTTGCTGTGGCTCTGGCGTAGGCCGGTGGCAATGGCTCCAATTAGACCCCTAGCCTGGGAACCTCCATATGCCGCAGGGGCGGCCCAAGAAATAGCAAAAAGACAAAAAAAAAAAAAAAAGAGTCTTCACTGCAATCCTCAAAAATTGATTGTTTTCCCAACTAGTGACATGTTAATGTTTATTTATAAACATTCATTGAGCAAACTTGACCACTGATCTACCATCACATGCAAAGCAATGGATTAGATTATTTGTAGAGAGGATCTGGAATATAAGCCAATGCCAAATTCCACAAAAATAAAATGATTCTTAAGACAATATATCAATATAGGGTGACCAAATGCATTTGTTATCCCATGCTGTTTGTTGTTGATTAGGCAGAGTTTACCACCTTAGGAAATCTTGACTTCATGTAAGATGCAGTCCTACACCAAGCAGTCACTTCTATGTGGCTGCTCACTCCATCATCAACTAATTATCCACTCCCTGGATGTCAGCCCTCTTTATGACACATGACCTGTTGCCTCTTCTGAGGAGACTTGGGCATAAGATCAAATAAGGGAAGTCCATAGGTTCAGGATCTAAAGACAGTATCTGGTAAAAGCTCCCAAACTCTAATATTGGAAGCTCAACCCTTCTCTAGTCTGGCGATACGTCCCCTTGTCCAAAGGGGAAGCATACGTTCACATTATATGCTTCCTGTACAGGATCTTGTCTTTTTATTTTGCCTGCACCTGCGGCAGGTGTTAAGTTCCTGGGCCAAAGACTAAACCCGCACCACAGCAGTGAACCAGGCCACTGCAGCAATAATGCCAGATCCTTAATTCACTGAGCTGCACAGGAACTCTGAATCTTGTCTTTATGCTAGCTCAGATGTTCTTTATGTATTTAGGGCAACCAACAAGGAAAAGTTCCCTGTGTAAGATGCTACTCTTCACCAAAAGAAAATCTCTTCATCTGAAAGTAGCCACAATTTTTTAAAAATTATATACATCATAGGACTTACATAAAGTGGAACTAGTGGCTGCTTGCTTCAGATCTAAAGTGCTAAAAACACTACTTGCCTATATTTAGGGTCATAGAGACCACCAATATCCCTTTGGCTGAAACATACTCCCTCCAAAAAGGCAGTTGGGTCCCAGGGAAACTGTATAGACTAGAAATCTTTTCACCTCTCAGTGCAAAAGAAATTTCAGAGCAGAGTCATCTATAACAGAAATAATTAGGACAAACAGAAACAGCTACTACTAATCACAACTGTATATAAGTATTGCTTGACATTGTATGGAATCCTACACTTATTTACATAAGGAGCTTTGGTTCAACAAAGAAGGCTTATAATTCTCAGAAATCCTTGAGAGGTATCACAGACCTAAACAGTCGAGAAGAGAAAATACATAAATTATAAACCAATCTTAACATGGACTGTTCACCCCCCTCAATATGCACAGAGGGTCAATCAAACAATTTGATAATCTTTAATGTGCCAAAAAATGACATGATATGATAATATTTATCATATAAGCAGAACACAGTATCACAAATCTGACTGGTTCTAAAAGGATTTTTTAAATGACTAATACTGAGAATGCTTATGATATAGTTCAGAATATCGGCATCACATGGAAAGATCATTTTCAAAGACCATTATAAAAAGCTGTGAATACCATAGTACAAAAGTGCAGATAAAGAATGAACACAATGTTCAGTTTGGTATAGAAAGTAGGGAGTATTTCTAGGGAAAGATGAGCTTAAAATCACATTTTGAAAGACATGAAAGAGACTTAAAAGGATGCAAAGGCATGAAGAAAAGCAAAGGTAAGTCATGTACGGATCATTCAAAATTAAGACTGAGAAATTTGACAAATCTATGAAATTAACTAGAGATCCCCTACAGTATTTAAAACAACCAACTAACCCAAATTAAATGGCAATCACTGCTACTGATTCTTAAGGAAGAAAATTGATGGAGGAAAAACTAAACTGAGTTGAATCAAGTAAGATGCACTGGATGGGAGGCAGCCTAGAGACAAAAAGATCAGCTAGGAAACAAAAATAATAAAATGATTGAAGTGATGAGAGCTAAGTCTAATCCTGTGGGAATGGGAGGTAAGTGTGCCTCAGATAAATCTTTAGTCAAAGGATCAGTAAGAATGCATGATGTGCTGGAATGAGTCTCAGGCAGAGTCAAAGAAGAGAAAAAGGATGAAAAGAATTCCAGGCAATAAGGAAGGGTCTTTATTTGGAGGACAGAAGAAGAAACTGAGTTCTTTGAGGGATGCTCTTTCAAGTAATAGGTAAACATTCAAGTGGAGAGTTAATTATCTTTACTAAATGGCTAGAAAATATGAGTGGCCAGGGTGAAGTAGATATCCAAGGGATGCATCCATATTTGTGTTCTGTTTGTTTAGCATTTTATAGCTTGCATATATGCCCATATTTAATCATTATAATAATCCAGTTTTGTAAGTACACATTTCCCCCCTTGTAGAGGCAAGATATTTAAGGCTAAAAGAAGATAAGTGATTTGCCCAAAGTTCCACAGGGTTTAAGGGACTAACACCCAAACACAACACTTTTTTCCCACTACAATGATAGTGATATTTGAAGAATAAACCATGAAGAAGAGAAAGTTCAAGGAGATAATACAGCAATTAGTAACAGAACTCAAAGAAGAAAAAGAGACACCTTATTTCCTTTTCCTAAGAAGCAACTCATTTTTCAACTTTATTCAACTATATACATTGAAGAAAAATTATAAAATGAAGGCCAAAATATTTACTTATCTTTCTCAGAAAGTTCAAAGATTTCATTTCATTAAAAGAGTGCATCATTTTGAATCCTTCATATGGGAAAAATAAATTATATATTTGAACTACACTTTCATTTTACTAAGATGCTGCTTATTAAAGCAGAAATGGAATCCTATGCTCCTTATATTGCATTAAGTAAAATTAAGTCTTTATTTCTGTGCACTTAATTATATATTTCACAACACCAACAATAATGAATGTCAATGAAGACATTTATACTGTGTTCTAATACTAGAAAAAAGTATTTTAAAAGATAATTTAATTTCCACTCTGACTTCTGATGATAGATATTGCACTAACTGTTTAATTAGTAAACTTTTTGTGGCTACATTTTACTCTGTCCAACAGTAAACTCCCGACCTACTCAACCAATCAGCCTACCGCAGCAGGGAAAAACACAGGCGAAGTAACAAGAGTAAAAAAATAAATCCATGAACTCGGTATCACACAAACTAAGTTGCTGTAATGCCAGATGAGCTGTGTGATATAAAGCTCTATGACCTCTGTTTCTCCTTCTATGAAATAGGGAAAATGAATAAAAGAAGGTATACAGTTAATTTTAGCTATAACTTTTGATGGTCTCTATTTCCATGATCGAGATACAAAGGCAAAATTTGAGTACAAGGTATATGGTCTGCGAGTCAATGGTCACACCTTAGGAAATACCTCATAGAAGAAAGTTCCATAATTGGAAGAGAAGGGAAAAGATCTTTTAAACTTTCCATCAGGTATTCTCTGTATCACATCTACTCTCATTCACAGGCTTTCTTCCCATTCCTAGGAGGTTACACCCACGTAACTATCTTCCCTTTCTTTGCTGCCAAATAGCAATCCTACCCCAAATACTTCTGAGGCCATGTTTCAGCATTGTCATTTAAGCTTGTTAGCCCCTAAATGTGTATTATCTTTTGTGATTCTTTATTAGAACAAATACCTAAAGTAGCTATTAAATCATAACTAATTACTTGTAATGGACCACAACATTTCTGATTAACTGTTGAATATGACAAATTCTTTTACCATCAAACCTTCAGAACAAGGACATGTTCTCAATTTCAGATACTTTGATTGACTGATTTATTTTTATTTATTTATTTTGCTTTTTAGGGCCACACTTGAGGCATATAGAAGTCCCCAGTCTAGAAGTCGAATTAGATCTACAGTTGTGGGTCTACGCCACAGCCCCAGCAATGTGGGATCCAATCTGAGTTGGTGAACTACACCACATCTCATGGCCATGCCAAATCCCCGACCCACTGAGTGAGGCCAGGGATTGAACCTGCAACCCTCAGGAATACTAGTTGGATTCGTTCCCACCGTGCCACAACGGGAATTCCTGATACTTTGATTTGTATAAAATATTGTTTACTAATGCTCAAATGAAAATAAACAATTTTATCCATAATAGATGGTAATTTCATAAAGCCATCATTTCATATGTTATCATATTTTATTTATTTTTTATTTTTATTTTTTATGCCTGAACACAGAGCATGTAGAAGTTCCCGGGCCAGGGATTGAATCTGAGTGCTTGCTGTAACCTACACCACAGCTGCAGCAATGCCAGATGCTTTTACCCACTGTATTGGGCCGGGGATTGAACTCACACCTTTGCAGTGAATAGAGCAACTGCAGGGGGATTCTTAACCTACTGTGTCACAGAGAGAACTCCTATGTTATCAAATTTTAAATTATTCTAAATATAAAATATATGATTCTAATACTATCCAACATAACAATCCTAAACAAATAAAACACAAATATAAAAATGCCACGCACTTATCTAAAACATTTTCAGATCATCTTCCCTGAAGACCTCAAATTATGATAGCCTTATCTCATGCTTAATAATAGTAAAAACATTGAAAGCTAAACTTTACAACATGAAAAGAAGACATGAATAACTTACAGTAATATAGATTCGACCATGCAGGAAAAATTGTGGGAAACAATTGGTGGATAAAGTTTTATTTCATTTATTCAAGGGGAAAATTAAAAATCTGCAAAACACTTAAAAAATAGTAAAAGAGGAGTTCCCGTCATGGCGCAGTGGAAACGAATACGACTAGGAACCATGAGGTTGTGGGTTCGATCCCTGGCCTTGCTCAGTGGGTTAAGGATGCAGCGTTGCCATGAAATGTGGTGTAGATCACAGACGCAGCTCAGATCTGGCATTGCTGTGGCTCTGGCATAGGCCAGTGGCTACAGCTCCAACTAGACCCCTAGCCTGGAAACCTCCATATGCTGTGGGTGCAGCTCTAAAAATAAATAAGTAAATAAATAAATAAATAAATAGTAAAAGGTTTTGATACCACTAGAGAGTCCCAATCTCATTTCTGCAAGTCTCCCAGAGTCAGCTCCACCAGCCAATTCTATCTTAAGTCAAGTATATCTATCCCCTTGGAGGTTGCATTTACTTTTCCAGCATGCAAATGAACAGAAATACAAAATAAGGAATGTGATATAAAGGATCAAAGAGGATGAAGTGAAGCTTCTGAATTATCCTCTCCAAAATGGTAGACTATTCATGGAGATTTCCTTTGTCCCTATTTGATGTCTCTATTTCTGACATTCCAGACAGGGCAGAGAAATGAAGAAGCCCCAGGAGAATTATCATCCTTCTCAGAAATCTTTTTATTAACATAGAAAACTGATGGTTGACTATTCTACCGAACATTTTGAAGGAGAATGTTTAAAAAAGAGCAAACCTAACTGAACTGATCCCACTCACTTCAAAGGACATTTGTTGTGTGCCTACCACATGACCATCACTGTGATAGGGGGACTTCTGGGTATACGATTTAACTTAATCCTCACAAATAGACTCATGAGCTACTTAGTGTACGAAAACAATGTGAACAGAGAAGTTAGGTAACTTTCTAAGCTTCACACGGCTGGTAAGTGGCAGAGTTGGGATTCAGACCCAGCTTTTTGACTCCAAACTTAAAGCTGTTAACACTATATTTTTTGCCTTACCTAAATGACATTTTTAATGAGAATGAATTCTATCTGAATTTGAACTTAACATGAATACGTTAAATTCCTGGGAAAGAGATTTTTTTAAACACCTGGAATCAAGTTTTGGTTTTACCTATAATAATCCAATATCCAAAATCTCTACCTTGAGGTTTCTAATGAACATAAGAAAAAAAAGAAAGAAAGAAAGAAAATGATTGAAAGCTTATTATATTCTGAAACTTTACTATCTATATTTCAGAAATAAAAACAATTCTTTAGACAGTGATTCTCAACCAGGGATCATTTTGCCCACTAGTGGACATGGGTCAATGTCTGAATCATTTTTGTTTGTCACAACTTGTGTTGGAGAGGGAGGTGAACCTAGTGGGTAAGAAGTCAATGGTACTGTTAAACATCCTACAATTTACAGGACAGCACACCACAAAAAAGAATTACTGAGTCCAAAATGTCAATAGTGCCAAAGTTGAAGAGCCCTGTCTTAAACATATGCTTTCAGCACTTGTCAAGTACTGTAAAATTTACTTAACGTGTAATATTTAAGACATATAAAAACATGTACACAGAGTTCCTTTGTGGTATAGTGGTTTAAAGATCTGGCATTGTCAATGCAGTGGCTTGGGTTCTATCCCTAGTCCAGAAACCTCTGCATGCCATGGGAGAGGCCCCCCCCAACATATATATATATATATATACACACACACACACACACATATATATATACACACATATATATACATACATATATATACACACACACACACACACACGAGTGTACCCATACATACATAAGATAATGACTCTATGTGCCTACCACTGAGCTTAAGAAATAAAGAGCATTTAATCTCCCTTGTGTATTCCTTCCTGTCTAAAACATTTTTTAAAGAGATTAAAATATTTATCATGCTGTATCTATATTATACTGTTAAAACATGCCACAGCATGTTAACTATACTATATTAGGTTAAATTATGCTATAACTATCATATATATTGAAGATTTGATGACTAGGTATATTTCTTCTTTATATAGGAGATCTAGAATTAGAACAATAAAAGAGTTCCCTGGTGGCCTAATGTGTAAGGATCCAGCATTGTCACTGCAGTGGCAAGGGTTCAATCCCTGGCCCATGAACTTCTGTACACTGCAGGCACAGCCAAAAAAGAGAAAAAACAAAACAAAAAAAGAACACTGAAAAAACAGTACAGTAAGTATTTATTCCAAATATATAGAAAGGAATGTTTTGATTACCCACTGAATACATAAAAGAGAGGAAGTGGTTTTATAGATGTAATCAATTACAAAGGTGTTATACTTCATTAAATATATTACTAGCCAATAATATTTGGATTCAAAGAAAATTGATTTGTTGGGGGGGGGCACCCATTGGCATATGGAGTACCCCAGCCAGGGATCAGATCTGAGCTGCAGCTGTGGCAATGCCAGACCCTTAACCCACTGTGCTGGGCCAGGGATCGAACCTGCATCCTGGTGTTCCAGAGATGCCTGCCATTCCATTGCACCACAGTGGGAACTCGGATTCAAACAAAATTAATACAGCAAAAAGTGACTAGGAAGCTAGCTGTGTTAGTTTCATTGAGGACATTGGAGACAAGACACTCTGCCCTCCATTTCTCTTGGGGTGAGAGACTTCAGCTTTCTATCTAAAAGTGGCCTCATTGCTACACTTTAGAGTTGGGCGATCGGGCTTGAGTCTAACCTTGCTTGTCATTTCCTAGTTCAGGGTTCTGGAAGTCTGAAGAAAATGAGGGCACTTTCCAAGTTCTACAGTTGCAAGGGAATTCCTGGTCTCCCACAATCATCATCTCACTTCAGTAGACCCAATGGGTCTGTGGTACAAAAGAGCCCGAATTTTAATGAAGTTCTTTTATGGCTTAAAGTCTACAAGACAGCATAAAATATGATCTTTGAGGCATATCTTACTAAACTACTAGTAAGACCTATGCATTGTTCAAAGTATAAATAGACTAAACTTTTTTGCATTTAAAAAATGTTTTACAATCCAATTAGTATAAAAAAATAAATGAGTTGTTTAAAGCTATCTTTTCTTTCTTTGTAAAACGGTCCTGTATCATTTATGGACAATAGCACAACCGGGGATAGTAACAAATGAAATACCAGTATTAATTAACAATAGATATAGATAAAATGAAAATAAACAGTCATCACACTTGTTTGGAACAGGTGTGAGTTTACCAACAGACTGAAAGTAACAAACAAGTTCCAAAGAATACTTCAGGGAAGAAAAGAAAAGAAAAACTTTACTCAACAAACCAGTTAGAAGCAAAAGATGAAAAAAGAACAGCAGCTCATGGATACGAGTATTTTTAGATTGCAGTAGCATGCCATAAAATGACTATTTATCCACCATGATGAGAAGTGGGAAAGAAATGTTTTATGATTGTTGCTGTCATTGCTAATATTTCATTTACCCTAAAAAATTATGAAAATGAACGTGGTGAATACAAGTTGTTACTTCAGAGAAAAATGTTTTCAAATTCTACAATACTAATGCCATTATAGCCTTAATTGATATACTTGTAGTCTTCTAAAGTCATCACCCTTGTAAAGTGCACGAATACATGCAGACTCACAAGCCTGCATAAAATACAGATGTTCGATAGCAGCGTAAATAGATCAATGATTACAAAGATGGATTGAGGAGACAAAAACAAGCTCTACTATTACACATGCATGAACTTCCTGACTGTAAGAATAATTATATTCTAGAACTGGTTAATTGAGGGAAGTTGAAGAATGTTTTTTCCCTTAAGAATCGATAGATACCCATCTATCTTTGATGACTTAGGAGGAGCATTGCCTGGAATCAGGGGAATGGATTGGATGACCTTTGCTTTCCCCTAATCATTTGGTCAGGACCCAATAATAGGTTCTATAAATCATAAAAATCTGTTTTGAGATGTAAAACAACATCTAAAAACATAATCATGTGGCTACTTGTAGACCCTACACATCAGGTTCTGGGCTGGATACTTGAATGGGTTTCAGAAAAGTAATTCAGCCAGCATAAGCATTAATTATCTAGGGGGAAAAAAGCCAGCTGGAATATTCCCATGCATGTGAAAGCAGTTCTTTTGTCCCTTTCCTGTTTGCCCATTTCTGTTCCCTTCTAACCTTAAAAGAACCTAATTATAGTAATAGCAAGTGACCCCTGACTTTTATGCTCTCCTGAATGCACACCATGTCTTGCCTAACCTATTGATTCTTTTCTGTGGGGAGACATGTTTCTAAAATATTTTTGTAGCCTCTCTGTTTCTATTTTATATGCTAAAAACTCCATCTTGTCCTGCTTTACCTTTACCTCTATTCCTGCTTGAAAAACAGTCATAATGCTGGCAAATGACTTAAGCTTAAGAACAAAGACCTAAAGGCATAAATTATTCATGTGGTCAGCTGAATGATGACAAAATGCATTGGTCTAGGCATGCTGGACCTGTGCAGATAGGCATGCTATTTGCACAGCATGATATGTCCTCTTAAGTATAAGAGGAAGATGAGCCTCATGGCCCCAAGGGGTTTATGAGGGGTCGTTAGCAGGATATACATTAGCAAGGAGTACCAAGATGCAAATCTAGGCACCCTGGGTTGCTGCAGGTAGGCATGCCAGCCATCTGCAGAAGCACAATGGTGATTCTCTAGATGCTATGCATAGATAGCTGATGCCAAGCTTCCCCAATGCTATTGATTGTTAAATGCCTAAAGGTCAGAATAAAAGCTTAACCAGCTACTGGCTATGTGACTTTTAAAATAATTTTTAAAAAACTATATACTACACCTATAGCTTCCCTCCTCACTTGACTTAATCTTAAAGAGCACAATAAAAGCCCTATGGTTTCTTGAGGCTGCACTCTTGGTCCCTGAGACCTTGAGTCCCCAGTTGCTACCTTTAATTAAGATAAATGTCTCTGTGTCTTGTTTCATGTTAACTTTTTCCTTAAGTTTCACAGCACCCATTCTTCAGCCCTCACCTGCTGAGCTGGTCTCATCACTTTTCCTCAATAAAAAGAAGAATGAAGAAATAAGCTGCTAAAAAATGACTAGCTCTTTACTCCAAACAGCCCCCTTAACATTCCTGCAGGCAGATCACTGGGGGAAGGTAAGATCTGAAGAGTCAGCCAGTCTGCATTCCATAGAGAATGATTCAAAACCCAACCTCCTGCCTCCACTGGGATTCTCCTACCCGCCTAATTTTTCCCTTTAAAACCTGTCATGGCTGAGTAGAATCTTCAGATTGGTTTCTGGACATGAGTCCACCTGCTCCCCAGATTGCTGCCTTTTTTTTTTTTTAAATCAAAACACTTTTCCTTTCTACTGAAACTAGCCCCTTCAATTATTGGCTTATGAGGGGTGAGCAGCAGAATCTGGGTTCAGTAACACATTTATCACAGAAAAACATCTATAGAGGTATTTATGTAATTTCCAGGTAAAAGGGAGGTATATTAAAGACCCTGGAGCTGTACCTCACTAAAGCACTATTATGAAGAAAGATCAGGGACCTTTATATAAAAAATAATTTATTTAAAAGAAACAAAGGAAGAAAGGAAAAGAGGGACAGGAAGAAGGAAAGAAAGGATAGAAGTGAGAGAGAGGAGGAAAAAGGAGGGACAATAGGGAGGACAGGAAGGAAAATCCAGAGGAACAAAGCAGGTGCAGGGGGAGCAAAAAATAGTACACTGGACATTTACATGCCCAACAGAAATGCATCTGTCCCTTAAAAATAAGGGAGACAGAGACCAAAAGACAATAAATAAAACATTCGCTTAAGGAGTAAACGTGTCTGGTATATAGTGTGGATTGTTTTAACAAAGAACTGTAAGAAAATAACTACTTCAAGTAAGTCACTGCAATTCAGGATATCAAAAGAAGTATTTTCCCCCTGATATCATTCTATTACCCATCACTCCTTACAAATCTCTCCTATGCTAGTTTTTGTGACACACCAAAGAACCCCAGCACTTGTTCTGATATGCTGACTGCCTTTGTTCTAATTTCTCTAACACCAGTGAGGTCTCCAAAATGTGGACCTTAACCTTGTATTGGTCACTTTGTTCACTATCAACCTTAAGAATTTCTCTGGTTTTAAACTCCAACAATCACTTCTTTGAAAATGACTACCCAGATCCTTATTTTCAGTCCTAATTTCTATTCTGATTTCCAACATATTCTAATGCAAAGTATCCATAAAACTTTTCTCATTACCCTGGAAGTATTTTCTTTCCCAACTGATCTGCTTCCTTTTATTTATATTTTTTTCATCATTTTAGGGCCACACCCACGGTATATGGAGGTTCCCAGACTAGAGATCAAATAGGAGCTGTAGCCACCGGCCTACACCACAGTCAGAGCAACGCCAGATCCAAGCCATGTTTGAGACCTACACCAGGGCTCATGGCAACCACCAGATCCTGAACCCACTGAGCAAGGCCAGGGATCGAACCTGTGTCCTAATGGATACTAATCAGATTCGCTTCTGCTGAGCCATGACAGGAACTCATGATTTGCTTCTTTGTATTAGTAGTAGTAAAATCCTTCTCTATATTCCCAAGATTTTTCAAAGATTCTTTATAACTTGTTCGTCCACTTTTCCATTTAATGTCTTTCAGAGATTTATTATAATTTATACTTGAAATTACTATTATCTCCCTGTATCTAATCTCTTTTGACCAAACTATATGGCATACTGCAGCTACAAAAATCTTCCTAAAACATACATGTAGCCATGTCCAAATTCAATAGCTTGGCTTTCAAGTTTTCTATCAGGGATCAAAAAAACTGACACATATAAGAACTAGGAATAAATCAAGAGTGGATAACATGTAATGGGGAATGGTAGGGCCTATGGAAAATGGGACAGCATGTGACATTTAAATTATTCTACCATTTAAGCATTGCACGGGTCAAAGAAAACATATTGTGGGTCACTAACTTATGATCTCTATGCCTCTACAGTATGACCCCAACCAATCTTGTACATACTCTTTCTCACTGCCACCCTACATGACTCTGAAGTATACCAGAGTATAGATATTCTCCTTTGTATGCCTCAAGCCTTTGCCCTCTATTTCCTTTTCTTAGCACTAAATGAACTCTAATAATGCTGTAAGGTCCAGTTGAGAGTACACTTTTCCTAGAAAGACCCCATAACCACAGGCCAGCCTAACCAACAGCTCCCCTTCTGTGGGGCCTCTGTACTAGTTTCTTTCTTATTAGATTTTATTTTTTAGAGCAGTTTTAGGTTTATAGAAAAACTGAGAAGGAAATAAAGGGAATTTTCATATATTTCCTGCCCTCATGCATGTATAGCCTCCCCCAATATTAACGTCCCTATTAGAATGGTGTATATGTAACAATTGATGAACCTACATTGACATGTCAATATTGACTAAAGTCCATAGTTTACAGTAGGGTTCACCCTTTGTGTTGTACGTTCTGTGGATTTTAAGAAATGTATGGCATGTATCAACCATTATATGACTAAACAGAACACTTCCACTGCCTTAAAAATCCTCTGTGCTCTGCCTATTCATCCCTCTCTCCCCACTAATGCCTTGTAAGCACTGATCATTTTACTATTTTAAGGGAAAAGCCTTGTAAATCATTTAACTGGGAAACCTTTTTCCTTTTCAAATTTTTTTCCAGTTTTGTTAAGATATATAACATTGTCTAAGCTTAAGATTTGAAGTATGATGGTAAATACGAAATAGAAAAGTATATATTAAAATGATTAACACAATAAGGTTTGTTTAAACACCCTAAAAGATATAGTCATACTTTTTCTTTATTCCTATGAGGACTTTTAAGATCTACTCTGTTAGCAACTTTCAGATATACAATACAGTATTGTTAACTATAGTCCCTATGCTGTACATTACATCTCCAGAACTTATTTTATAGCTAGGCTTTTGTAGAGCTGGACCATTTCACCCATTCCCCACTTCCCCTCACCCTTGACAATCAACAATCTATTCTCTGTTCCTATGAATTCTATTTGTCTCGATTCCACATATCAGTGACAGCCCATAGTATTTATCTTTTCCTGACATGTTTCACTTGGCATAAGGCCCTCAAGTTCCATCCATGTGGTCACATATTTCCTCCTTTTAAAAATCTGAATAATATTCCTGTGAGTATTGTGTGTGTGTGTGTGTGTGTGTGTATACATACAAACATCAAAAATTATTTATCCATGCATCAATCAATGGACACCTAGGTAGTTTGCACGTCTTGACTATCATAAAAACAATGCAGCAATGAACATGGGCATACGGATATCTCTTTGATACAGTGATTTAATATCCTTTACACTGAAAACTAAGAAATTGATTATATTAACTGTAAAAGACACAAATAATTGAAAAGATATTCCATGTTAATGGATTAGAATAGTTAATTTTGTTAAAATGTCCATGCTGCCCAAAGCGATCCACAGAGTCAATGGAATCCGTATCAAGATTCCAGTGGCATTTTTTTAACAGAAATATAAAAAACAATCCTAAAATTCATATGGAACCACAAAAGTCCATGAACATACAAAACAATCCCAAAAAAGAAGAACAAAGATGGAGTATTCACACTTCCTAATATCAAACTTTATTTCAAAACTATAGTAATCAAAACAATATGATACATAGATCAATGGAACAGATTCAAGAACCCAGAATTAAAATGCATGCATACATACTCAACCAGTATTTGGCAAGGGAGCCAAGAAGGGGAAAAGGATAGTCTTTTCAATATATGATTGAAAATTGGATTTTCATATGCAAAAGAATGAAACTAGACCCTTATCTCACACCTCTCACAAAAATTAACTAGAAATGGATTAAAAATTTAAGTATAAGGTCTATACCATAAAATTCCTAATAAAAAGAACAGGGAAAAATCTCCTAGATATTTTTGCATGTGACACTAAATTAACAAGCAATAAAAGCAAAATTAAATGTGGGACTACATCAAAGTAAAATCCTTTCACACAACATAGGAAATAATAGAGTGGAAAGACAATCTATGGTCTGTGAGAAAATATTTGCAAACTGCATATCTAATAAGGGGTTATTATCCAAAATATACAAGGAACTCATAAAATTCAACAGAAAAAAACAAATAATCTGATAAAAAGTGAGGAAAGGATTCAAATAAATTTTTTTGAAAGAAAATATTTCAATGCCCAACTAGTACATGAAAAGATGTTCAATATCACCAAGCATCAGGGAAAAGCAAATTAAAACTACTATGAGATATCATCTCACACATATCAGAATGGCTGTTATCAAAAAGAAAGATAATGCTGGCCTCTTGTTTATTTCTGCTCTGATCTTTATTTCTTCCCTTCTACTAACTTTGGGATTAGTTTTTGCTTATTTTTCTATATTCCTTGAAGTGTAAAGTTAGGTTTTCTGAGACCTTTTTTTCTTGATGTCTTTGCTATAAATGTGCCTATTAGAAATGTCCTTTTATCTTCCATTCAATTAGCTCTGTTATATTGTATTTCATTTTGATTTGTCTCAGGATATTATTTTATTTATTTCTTTTCATTCTTTGATCCTTAGTTGATCCACAGTGTATTGTTTAATTTCCATGTATTTGTGTATTTTCCAACTTTATTCCTATTATAGATTTCCAGTTTTAAACCACTGTGGGAAGAAAAGATATTTGATCTAAATTCAATAATCTTAATTTTGCTAAGCCTTTTGTTACCTATCCTATGATCTATCCTGGAGAATGTTCCATGTGTACTTGAGAAGAATATGTAGTCTTCTGCTGTTTAATGAAATGTTCTGTATGTATCTGTTAGGTCCATTAAGTTATAATACTGTTCAAAGCCACTGTTTCCTTATCGGTTCTCTGTATGCTCTACCATTATTAAAAGCAGGGTATTAAAGTACTCGATTATTACTTTATTGTTCTTTACTACTCCTTTTAGCCTTCATTTTAGCACTATTAGTATTTACTTTATATATCTAATTGTTCCAATGGTAGGTACATAAACATTTGTAATTTTTTTTATGGCCACACCTGCAATAAATAAAAGTTCCCAGGCTAGGAGTCAAATCAGAGCTGCAGCTACAAGCCTATGCCACAGCCACAGCAAGGTGGGATCTGAGCCACACCTGTGACCTATGCCACATCTCACTGCAATGCCAGACCTTAACCCACTGAGTAAGGCCAGGGATCAAAACCATATCCTTATGGATACTAATTGCGTTCTTAACCCACTGAGCCACAATAGAAAGTCCCCATGTACAGTTTTTATATCTTCTTGATGAATTGATCACCCTATGGTTATATAATGACCTTCTTTGTCTGTCTGTCTTGACCTTTTTTTTTTTTAACTTAAAACCTATTTTGTCTGTGATAAGTGTAGTGACCCTTGCTTTCTTTTGGTTACCATTTGCTTGAAGTATGTTTTTCTATGCCTTCATTCTCAATCTATGTGTGTACTTAAAGTGAGACTCTTATAAACAGCGTATGTTTTCAATCTTATTTTTTACACATATAGCCATTCTGTCATTGACAAGAAAATTTAATACATTTGCCTTTAAAGAAACTGTTGGTAGGCTGGAACTTGCTTTTTGTTTTTTATTAATTATTTTCTGAATGTTTCATTCCTTGCTTCTTCCATTGTTTTCACCCTTTGTCATTTGAGTACTTTTTGCAGCAGTATGTTTTGACTCCTGTATTATAATCTTTTTTGAATCTGCTATAGGTTTTTCCTTTGTGATTACTATGAGGTTTACATAAAATATATAACACCCTAGTTTGAGGTGATAACAACTTAACTTCCACAGCATATTAACCTTATAATTTTACTCCCCCCCCCATAACTTATGCTATTTTAGGCTATTGATATTACAATTTCCATTTTTACCCTGTGTATTTTATAACAGATTATTTAAGTTATGATTATTTTTAATATATTGGTGCTTTAACTTTTAAACAACAGTTATAAATGAATTATGCAACACCATTATATTAGAGACTGACTATATGTTAACAATTATCAGTGAGTTTTACACATTTATATGTTTTTATGATTTGAATTAGCATCTTTTCATTTCAGCTTACAAAACACCTGTTAGCTGTGGCTCAGATTCAATCCTCAGCCTGAAAACTTCCCTATGCTCTGGGTGTGGTCATTAAAAAAAAAAAAAAAAAACCTTTTAAGAACAAACAATAAAACCCCCCTACCCTTTAGTATTTCCTATACAAGAGGTCTAGTGATGATGATCTTCTTCAGCTTTTGTTTGTTTGAGAAAATACATTTTCTTCATTTCCTTTCTTTTTTTCTTTTCTTTTTCTTTTTATGGCCATACCTGTGGCATATGGAAGTTCTGGGCTAGGGGTCAGATGGGAGCTACAGCTGCCAGCCTGTGCCACAGCTACAGCAACGAAGGATCCGAGCCAGGTCTGTGACCTACACCAGAGCTCACAGCAATGCCAGATCCCCAACTCACTGAGCAAGGCCAGGGACTGAAACTGCATCCTCATGAATACTAGTCAGATTCATTTCCACTATGCCACAACAGGAACTCCTCTCTCCTTCATTTCTAAAGGACAGCTTTTCCACATATAGTAGTCTTGGTTGACAGTTTTTATTCCAATATTTTGACTATATTATTTCATATTTTCCTGGCCTATAATGCTTCTCTTGAGAAATTTGCTGATAGTCCTGTAGGCTTTCGTTACTTTTTTTCATTGTTTTTCCTTTTTACCCCTATGACTGAATAATTTCAAGTGGATCACCTTCCAGGTCACTCAGGTTTTCTTCTGCTTGATCAAGTGTGATCTTGAATCATTCCATTGAATTTTTCAGTTCATTCGCACTATTCTTCAGCCCTAGGACTTCGGTTTGGTTTATTTTGATGGTCACTTTTCCTTTGTGGAACTTTTAGTTTTGTCTATACACAGTTTTCCCAATTTTGTTTGGTTGTCTGCCTGTATTCCCATAGTTCAGTGAACTTCTTTTAGTAGTTCTTAGTTACTTTTCAGAAAGTTCATAGATCTTCATTTCTTTAGAGTTAGTTATTGGAGTTCTATTAGTTTCCCATAGTGGTATTATTTTTATCTGATTCTTTGTGATTCTTGATTCACTGTATTAGTATTTGTGCATTTGAACAAATAGCCATCACAGGGTAAGTCCTTCACTCGTCAGCTCAACCTGAGGTATTGGACAAGTCAACTGGGGTCCCTAGTTGGGTCAGACTACTGGGGTGCCAAGTAGGGCCACTGGCTGGACTCCCTGATTGGGTGGGGTTGCTAACTGTGTGTTCTTCAAGTGGGGCCATTAGCTGGGTTCTGTAATAACCTCTGGTCAGTGGAGATACAGGTTGTGTTTCCTGTCAAGGTAAGGTCACTGGTTGGTTTTAACAGTTGTGCAGGGCCATGTGATGGGCTTTGCAGTTGCTACTGGTCAGCTGAGGTTTCAGGCTGTGCTCCTTGAGTGGATGGCACTGCTGGCTGGACTATGTTCAGCTGGAGCTGTAGATTGTGCTGTGCCACCATGTGGGGCTTCAGGCTGTGCCCCAATCCTGGGCAGGGCCACAGGCTAAGCCTCAGGATTCAATAGGGCTCTCTGGTGGGATGTGGCCTCCGAATGTATCCTACAGTCTGGTGTATTGTGCTCTGTGGTCAGGGAATGGTCACTGTCTATGATCCCTTATTAGGCAAAGCAACAGGTTATGTTCCACAATTGAGCAGGGTAATTTGCTGGGTTCCCTGCCTGTATGAGGCTGTGGGCCCGGGCAAGTTTGGGTGTTTAGCAATTGGGCAGGGTCATAGACTGTACTCTGCTACTGAGGGGGACTATAGGCTGGACTCCATAGCTTGGTGTTATTAAAGGTTTAGCTCTGAGACTACCCAGGGTCACTGTTCAGGCTCTCTAGTTATGTGAAGACAGAAAATATGCTTAACAGCTGGGCAAGACTGCCTGCTTGGCTCCCTGACCAGGCAGGGCTGTAGGATGGGGTTCACAGTTGCATGGGTTCTTTAGGCTAGGCTAGTTGTTCTGGTAAGACTAGAACCTATTCTCAGCAGTTATACAGGGCTGCAGATTTACTTTCCTGTCCAGGCAGGACAGCAGAACAGGCACCATGTCTGGTAGGGCCCATTAACTGGGGACTTAAAGCAGGCAGAACTGTCAACAAAACTCCCTAGCCAGATGGGGTCACCAATTTGACTCTGAAAATGGACCAAGCCACTGGCAAGGATCTCTGCTTAGATACTACTACAAGCAAAAATGCAGTCTACTAAGAACTGAGTGCTGATTGCTGTAAGCCCCATCCCACCTCTACTTCTATCTGATCTCCAATGTTTGAGCCCTAGATTCCCCCATTTACTTCTATGAAGTGAGGCCCAAATGGGCCTTCTGAGAAATGTTTCACAATGCTGGCAGGCCTGAAAGTTCATCCAGATTTCTCTTTTCCCCACTGGAGAAACTATTGGCTCGGGGGGGCGTGGGGGCGGGGGACGCTCAGTGTGGCAATGGGCCAGTCTGGAGAGGGGAAATGTGGTCAGAATACAGCTGATCATCTCACCCTTCTAATGTGATAATTAGACTCTCTGGTCTAGGAGGGTGCTTTAGCCTCAACCCTGGGTCTGGAATTTTCACAATGGTACCTTTTCTATAGATAGTGCGAGGGTGACTAAAGGTGGGAACAACTT
Source organism: Phacochoerus africanus (assembly GCF_016906955.1). Classification (NCBI taxonomy): domain Eukaryota; kingdom Metazoa; phylum Chordata; class Mammalia; order Artiodactyla; family Suidae; genus Phacochoerus; species Phacochoerus africanus. The sequence goes on along the minus strand of NC_062560.1, from coordinate 83,030,823 downwards.
ATGTTTGCCATCTTGATTGAGAAACTTTTCTGTACTAATTTCTATCCTCCTTGTTTTTTCCATGAACTCTTTAACATCGGTTTATGGATCACTTCTCGAGATAAAATACATAAGAATACAAAATAAACCAATTATACTGAAGTAGTTATCAACATATTTACGAAAATAAATTATGATATAATAATAGATCTGCTCTTGATTAAAGCATTAAAAAATAAGATCTAGTGGCAGCTTTAACAACCAGTATAATTTTGAAGTAGGAATGACTATAAATATTATTTCAAGATATCTGCCAATAATTTAATGTGATATGAAAATATTTATTATTTCCATTAGTGACAAAGTTTGAAGTACTATTAATTCTACTTTGATCTGCTGCTAACATTGTTAATCAAATGAAATCCAAAATATTAGTGAGAAATTAAAGAAAATAATGATGTAGTTTTTTCACAACTAAGTTAAGACGACCCTGAATTCTCTCCATGGCACCTCAGATAAGTCTTTGAACCCCTGGTTATCAACCCCTGCTTTATATATATATAAATCTTTGTAAATTATTAATATCTTTGTAAATTTTTCTGTAACAATTTTATACTGCCTTCTATGTTAACCATATTTTTCTGCATAAGCTTTGTGAGTTTGACCATAAATGCCCTACCAATATTAAAGAATTATTTGCATGCACTAATGTTCTAAATTAGAATACATTTTTATTTTCCCTTTAACACTTGAGTCATTGTTTTAAAACTTATAATTCCATTTCTTTGTCAATGTTCTATATGTAAGTGGGCCTACAGATATTTCATTTTTGTCACTGATACCCTAAAAATACTCACTGGTCTTAGATTTTTCTCTCAATAGATCAAATTCAATTATGCCAAAGCAGATTTTCAAAGCTGAAATAATGACTGCAAGTATCACCTAAATTTAGTGCACATTATTTGGAACTAACTCATAATTGCATATATTAAAAGCTCCTCAACAATCTCAGGATATCATGTACTTTTTAAGTGTTTCTATGTGTTAAGTATTTTAGGTCTTTTCAACTTCTTCTATATAGTGAACTTGGTTTCTAGCTTAAATGTATATATTTTGAAATAAAGGAAACATTAATAGTTTTTATTAATAATCTTATATTTGGGGATTGATCTTGCTGATTAAATAAAAGGGTTTTTATTTTCTTTTTTTGATGGTGTTATTTTGGTTTTGTTTGTTTGTTTTTGTGTTTTTCTTTAAGTAAGACATTTATCCTGCCAAATAACTAAAATCTATTAATTGTCTGGCAGGAAAGAGCCTACTGACCCATACAAGCAGAAGTAATACTGATGTTAATTCAAGTCTCTGGGAAACAATGTGTCCTTAATTGTTTTTTGTTGTTATGAGGAGACAACCATGCACCTGAGCAACAAACTATGATTATGCATGGAAGGAGTTAGCACTGCAATCAAATAGAACTTACAACAAAGTTAATCTGATATACATATTTAATGCTATGCATTATCGATGTGTTACATGGTAATTAGACATAAATGGTAAACATCTCCCTTGAATGGCAAATTGATGTTACTTTTGCATCATTGAAGCAAACTCTTTCTAGGATGAGAGGGAGAAAGGCACTGGTGAGTCTAGTCTTTTCTTTTGCCTGAGGGAAACAATCTCCTCTGGGTACTTGAAAATCAAATAATTGTTTCTACCCCGGACCTTCCTCCTTACCAGATGGTATTCAAGACATTTGATTTGTCTGGATAAACATCATACTAACTTTAATAACTCAGATGAGTTATTCACCATTTGTGCCTCATGCCCAAGCAGCACAATTCCAATCATGCATACTATTAAATTACATGTTAAATTGTTTTCTCCTACAAGCAGAACTGAGAAAATGAGTTTTGGTTGAGCAGGGTAAAGAAGGAGAGGAAATTTTAGAGTATCTGGCATTGAGGAAAAAAGCAGGCCAGCCTGGAAAAAAGTCCTCAAGTGGCATGCCTTCCACAAACAGAAAGCACAAAATTGGTGAGGCAAAGGATGCGAGGGGTAAAACACAGAGATGTGAAAAAGAGAAAAGATAAAAGCCTTGGAAAAGGGAATGGGGTCTAGAAAAGAGGAGGAGATAAGACAGACCCAGGTTAACCCAATCCCAGTAAACAGTATCCATCCCATATACGGTGCACAGAAGGTGCCTGGCTGGATCTGTGCTTTGTGATTCTCCTTTGCTCACTTTCCCAGAGTACAACCCAAGATTTACAATAATAATATGATTTCACAACCAGTTTTTTTGACTGCAGCGTGGATAAGATTAAACCAAGATGAATTTAAGAATTTAGACATAATTTACTGCCATCTCCAAATTGTAAGCAATTCATTCCTCCCAAGTGGACCAGGCAATTTAAAGTGAGAAACAAATATGTATCATTTATGCAACAAAATAAAGTGAAACAAACAAAAAACCCCAGGTAATACATTTCTATATATACATTTTTAAAGCTTGTGGCATATTGGAGGGGCATTCATAAGTGAGAATTCTTCTGTTTTTCACATTCCCTAAAGAGTTGAAAATGTGACGTTAAAAATAATATTTTTTAATGTTACTGGGTAAATACCATAGTAGCATTCTGCACATTTACATCCTTTTTCATTTACCAAGACATGTGAAGGAAAAGCTATGGTTTTAATGGGTAAAATAAATATATCTGTAGTTTAATTCTTCAAAATACAGTTCTTTTACTGCAATTTAATTACACAGAAAAGGCTAGAAAGCTTCAACTACTGAATAGGAGTCGGGAGTTTATTTGCCTTATTGTACTTTAAAATTAAACTGTCCAGTTGGGGGGGGGGGAAAGAGGGAGAACAAAGTCACATTTAGGCTTCCTGTCTTGCTTATTCTGACTTTTATGCAAAGAATCATGGGACTAAGATGGGGAGGACAAGTGTGATTGGCTCTCCATTTCAACTCAGAGAACTCTGGACTTGCTAGTTGGACAAAGGAAAAACATTTTTGAAAAAACAGTTCCACAAAGGGATTTCTTCTCATGGTGTAACTTTTGTTGCAGTTAATATAAATGTGTCATAATGATAAAGAGCCTACATAAACTCATTAAACCTTTGTCCTCTAGAAAAGAAATACATCTATATTTAACATATATATATGAGATAAACTAATGCAAGCCTACACTACACAATGGAGGAACTTCCATATAGACATGGCCTGCTCAAATGACAGACACTGGTTCTCTGAGATTGAGAAATAGTCTAAGGGTGATATGATAAACTTATTACAGTATTAACTACTTGATCTTCTTAAAATCAAAGAAAACTGCATGGATCAAAAACAAATAACAACAAAAAACCTTCAATGACTATGCCTATCCATGAAAAATCTTTGCAGTTCTTCCTTCCAAAAATTGACCAGAGAGGGCCAAATATACCAAGAATTGTATGAATTAGTTCTTATATAGCACTTTATTCTACAAAGCAGTTTATTTGGTTTAATCCTCACAGTGACCTAGTAATCTCAGATGAGGAAAAAGGCTTTCTCAAACTGAAAGAATTCACTCATTGGAGGCAGAAAAATCAAATAAAAAGAGCAATGGCTTAAGAGTCGTGATAGGCTTTGTTCTGAATCTCAACTCTACCACTCTACCACTTACCACCTAGGCGACAGTGGGCAATCTCTCTAAGCCTCTAGTTTCCTTATCTGTAAAATGAGGATAATAGTACTTGTTCCATATAATTGTTGTAAGAGTCAATGAGATATAATGTATATATAAAGTGCAGAATTCCTTGGTGGCCTAGCAGTTAAGGATTTGGCATTGTCACCGCTGTGGTGCAGGTTCGATGCCTGGCCCAGGAACTTCTGTATGCCATAGGTGTGGCCAAAAAACAAACAAAAATAATTTAAAATTTTTTTAAAAAATACTCATAGTATTTTTATTTACTTATTTATTTATTGCCATTTCTAGGGCCACTCCCACGGCATATGGAAATTCCCAGGCTAGGCGTGGAATCGGAGCTGTAGCCGCCAGCCTACGCCAAAGTCACAGCAATGCGGGATCCGAGCCGTGTCTGCAACCTACACCACAGCTCACAGCAACGTCAGATCCTTAACCCACTGAGCAAGGCCAGGGATTGAACCAGAAACCTCATGGTTCCTAGTTGGATTCGTTAACCACTGAGCTGTGACAGGAACTCCTATTTTTTTTTTTTCTTTTAATGTATAAAGTGCTTGGCACAATCCCCAGCACACATTAAGTGCCTAACAATGGATAACTTTACCTTGATCTTTACTTTACATTGAACCTGAAGAAGCTATTTACCATCTTGACCTCTACACTTTTACGTCCATACAAGGGTAATAACAATATGTACTTAACAAGTCATTGTTATGATGAAATACTTGTATTTTTATGTACAGGGAATGATGCGTCTATATGTGTATGGACTTAAATTTAAGAGGTCACATATCTAATAAATGGTGGAAACATAGCTAGAACCTCGAGCTGCTATGTTGAATCCTCTTACTATCCACACAGCTAGATATTCCTAATCCTATTATCCAAATATGGAACATTTTCACACAACTCCGTTGACAAGATAGAAATCTAGAAATATCTATGAAAATGAAATTTAAAAAGAAAATATGCAAGTTACCTGAATTAAGGCCTCACTCAACATATCTTCATTAACCTCCAGAATGATGTTTTTTATATCTTCATATGGCATACGATATGATCCTAGGAAGATAGCTAAAATAAAAATTGATTTTATTAAAGTGAGCAGCATCAGAATTTTAATGTCCTGACAAATAATAACAAATACCTGATTCCCACTTCATAAACTGAAAATATGAAATTCCTGTCCCTAAAATTAATTTACAGAATTATGAACAAACAAAAGTAGTTTCCATTTGATGGACTACACTACTTATTTAGGCAAAATGGCCTATTAGCTCAGGTTCTACTGTTTACAGCTCATGCATATTTATATATGAGATAAAACTACTAACAGCACTGATGACCATATGCTTATGCATTTTAGATTAAGCTAATACAAAACAGCCTATGAAAAGTAAGAAGGTTTATTTCAAGTTGGCCTGTTAATTTAATGTAGGATTTACTGTGGAGATTGTCAGAGGCATCCAACAAAGTACTTCTCAAGAATGACAAGAAAAGTAACCCAGTACTTTAAAAAACCTTATCAATCTACTTTGTAGTTCTCCCACATAAGAAAAAATTAAAGTGTCTGAATCATTAATGTTCTCTGAATTCCTAATAACATTCATGCGGTATGCTTTTAGTTGCTTTTAGGTTGAATCACAATTTCCCTTGTCAACTTTTTCTTAATTGGATATATATTATGTTATATTGGAAAAACACAACCAATTACACCTAGATAAGCTTACACTGACTGAGAAAGCATTGATCAACAATACATTCCACTTTAACCTCCACTAAACAAACTTTTTAAAGAAGGCTCACGTGGAGGTCCCATTGTGGCTCAGCAGTAACAAACCAGACTAGTATCTATGAGGACGCAGGTTCAATCCCTGGCCTCACTCAGTGAGTGGGTTAAGGATGTGATGTTGCCCTGAGCTGTGGTGTAGGTCACAGATATGGTTCAGATCCTGCGTTGCTGTGGCTGTGGCCTAGGCTGGCAGCTGCAGCTCTGATTCGACCTGTAGCCTGGGAACCTCCATACACAGCAGGAGTGGCCTCAAACACACACACACAAAAGAACATTCATATGATCTTATCACCAGAAAATGAATATGTTTCTGAAAATTACTTTTTGCATGGAAAGGTTATATGACTTCACTGATACCTAAAGAAAAAGCATCCTCCATGTCCAGGCAAATGATTAATCAGACATAAACACCAAATGAGATATCCATAATCCAAATAAATAATGTTGACAGATATCAAGTAGCAATTAAGATCATACTGTTTTTTTTTTAAGTACTGAACATCCACTTTATAAAGAACATGGACTGTCAGGTAAGCAATGTACACATGCAGAACAGCTATTAAGAGATTGCTTTTCTGACCACAACATTCTTACTAACAAGAGAATGACGAGATGTTTATTTTAATCTGATTCTCGATAGCACATTCCTTCAAAAAATAAACTCCCATGGCACTTCTTTGAGTAATTACAAATGCTTGACATGCTGAAATTTCTCATGCATAGTGTTTTAGTATCCGCAGAATATAAACACAGTGTATTGTGGTGACAAAAAAAAAAATGCTGAATTCAATACAGAGGGGAGACAATGTCAAAGAAAATGAAAGGCCTGCTTAAGTGAAGATGGTTTTGACTGTCCAGTTGCTTCAGCACAAGCAAACGTAAGGGATGACTGGTTTGTTTAAGGCTTTAAATTTAGCTAGCCAGTTTTAAAGTGCAATGGTTAACAATTTAACAGGCTCACATCACCATTACTTCAAAGGATAACGGAGGAGCAGTAAAAGGCTTTGCCCAATGTGACTGGTGAATACTCTAAAACTGTCATTTCCAGGCTCAGGCAGGAGGAAAAAATAACCAAAAAACAACACTTTTTTTCCCTTTCTGCCTTTGCTCTCACGCTGTTTCCTCTAACAATGCTGAATTATCAGTAATTTTCAAAGCTTTACTATTCTTAAGTTTCTCCTGGCCTGGCCAAGGCTCAATTATGGTTGTCTCTGTTCTGGCTGAATGACAAAAAGGCAACTTAAATCATGTTTACACAGAATTTTGTTTCTAGTAGATGCTAAATATACCTGTTCAAAGAAGTTACAACTTTGTTTAAATACATCCAACAATCCCTCATCACCACCATCACCCCAAGGCCCTGTACGGAAAATATCACATACACAGATTCTGGGCTGTTTTGGGATCTAAAATTCTCAACTCTTTCACTCTCTTCTTTGTAGGCAGGCTCTTCTTTTCTTCTAAAGCTTCTGCATTCTTTTGAACTGAAAGAAAAACGTCGATTCATAAATGATAATGGTGCTCATCCAAATACACGGAACAACATTAGCAAGACATATTAACTACCTTAATAAAGCTCATGCCAAAATCAACAAATGGGTTTATTTCAATAGTTCAAGGAAGAAGATAAACATAAAAATATAGACCTGTTTAGAGGTTTCCCTTCAAATTAAATATCAGCACTTAAGCAAAAAAGATAAGCCAAATAGAACCAAAAATCAATTGCTGCTTCTAACCTAATGTGCAGCATGAATTACTCCTTTACCAGGTTCCTGCAGCAACACTGGAATTAAATATATAGTAAAATCTCCCTAATTTGGACTAATTGAGGAAAAAGGCAGACATGCATTTTTTTCTAAAAATATGCTAAAACTGAGGCAGGCCTTTAATTCACTGAAATTGCTTTAAAGCTATCTAAGGTAACTTTAGCTGCTAAACAGGTTGCCATATAAGAACTGTTGAGACTGCTTTGAAGAATAGATGTGAACTATTTGCAAGTTAGACAAGAGTAGCATCTATTTGAATGCCAATAATTAACTAACCTCAAAGACAAGGTCTTCTGAGTAAGTTCCCTTTGTCTCCCCCACCATTTTTTAGTACTATTTGCTTTGCTCAAACAAAAGATTGGTTTATGCTGTACTCAGCAGGTAACCTTCTACTTCCAAAAGGTTAAAATGTCCTGAAACTGTGAGGAGTGGCAGTGCCAAGGAGAGCCTTGAGACCCCAATCACCTCCCCTCAGCCAAATGAATATCCCCCACATCAAAGCAAAAACAACTTGGTGTCTGCTATGGAAATGAAGCTTTATGTCAAATCCTCAACTCCTCCCACATAGAAATTCTACAGCTATCACTATATTCATGTGTTGGCACCTTACCTCTACTAATATAAGAACAGGGTTATAGGTAATAGGGTTATAGTTAATAGAACCATAAGAAAATTCAAGCTGAAATTTTTTTTCCAGTCAAGTAGAATGAACAGTATGCTCTTGCCCCAAAACACTTGCTGCTAAACTTCACTGCTAAATCATATGGCCATAACCATGCTGTTTCTTTATTACTTTAAAAAAATATAACTTAATTTTGAGGAAATCATTATTATTATTATTATTATTATTATTTAGCTGATCTTTGCTAAGGAAATCACAAGCAAATTACTGATTTTCTTTAGAGGAAAAGTAACACAAGACTAGAGTACATTTTTTGCTAAGCTACATGTTCATAGATGTAAGCATGTGGAAAACTTTCTAGAATGCATCAAACTACTGTGGGTCCATTAAGACCCCCGTTGGAATTCCTGCTGTGGCACAGTGGGTTAAGAATCTGATTGCAGCAGCTTGGGTCGCTGTGGAAACAAGGGTTCGATCCCCAGCCTGGTGCAGTGGGTTAAAGGATCTGGCATTGCTGCAGCTATGACGTAGCTTAAGGCTGTGGCTCAGATTCAATCCATGGCCTGGGAACTTCCATATACCACCGATGCAGCCATTAAAAAAAAAAAAACAATTCCTTTTGTCTTATTGGTGTAAAATATTGGAAAATTAAATAAACTTACTACAAAAATAACAGGAAAAAAACTACCTGAATAACTAAATTCCTAACAGTTAATGCTAAGTGTGGAAAGTAACATAATGTCTTTTCTATCAAAGGAAATCTTGGTTACTCCATTTTGCTCCAGTTTTGGCTGAAACGCCCACTGCAAACCCCTTCCTCTTTACCTCTTTTCCCAGCAAAAGTGTGTTTCAATTAGCCAACCTGGAAGAATGCACACCCTGACCTGACCAATGGGAAGGGGACAGGTACATCACCAGTGTTAGGGATAAATAGGGGAGGTTCCGTTGTTTGGTATGTGCTTTTTGGAGCACCCCCGCCCTTCTGCAGAAGTAAAGAGCCTTGTCAAGATTTCTCCTTGTCCAGTGTCCCACTTTCTGACACCGACAACCCGAGCCAGAGTTATCTTAATTTCCAACGTAAGTATGACTAATCTAAAGTGATTCAGAGTCAAAGCAGACTAGATAATTACACTTGATAATCATGATCTTATAGGAGATGACAAGCAGTTTGCCATGCTTACTCAAGACAATAGAGTTACTGCTACTACTCAAAGAAAAATGACTTTTAATATATTTCTTTTAAAGTCATCACAAATATTCCCCAAAGGATCTTTCTAAGAGCACAGTATCTTTCCTACAAAATAATCGGAATTTTAATTTCTCCTAATTTTTGAGCCACGTTCAGCTAAGGGCAACTCTACATAAAGAAATGACAGTGCAAGAGTCATTCCTTCTGTCAATTCAAAAAATTATCTGAATTGTACTGAAATCACTTCTAGAATCATTCAGAAATTGTCCTAGTCAAAGAAAGAGTCAAGAAAACTGTCCTAATCTACCAATATGCCTTAAACCCTGCTATGGGAGACTAGTTAACAAAGTATATATACAATGAAAATGCTGTAGTAGGAAAGATACATTAAGATTACTTTGCAAACTAACAGATTTCTGATGAACCCAGGCATAAATAATTCACATTTTGTACTTCATATTTTTGCATTTTCTCATTGAAGTATATCTCAACCCCTCTTTTCAAATGAACAAAATGCTATTATAAAATTAAGATTAAATGTCTTGAATACATAGAGTTCACAGTTTTGTTTTTTGAATCCTAGTATATTTTCCTTGTATCATACATTTTGGCTTTATCTTGGGTTCAAGAAATAGTAAGAATTCCATGAGTGGGCACTGCTGTCCCAAGAATCAGTAGAGCAAAGCTAGTTTAAAATAACTCCTTAACTAGACAGGCTTTCAGAAATCATCATGATCAGTAGATACTGGTGGTTATTATCACCTTTGGCCCTTCTTTAAAAGCCATAGCAATCATAGCCACAGGCTTAGATAAATAGAGAATGTGAAGACAGGAAATGATACATGATACCTGGATAGTACTAAAGCTTTCCTATGTTAAAAATCTCCTGCTATCATAATGACTATAAAATGGCACTTGTCCTAAAATACTTTCATTCTATACATGCTTCTAATATTCCATAACTTAAAAATGGGCAATTCCATGATTGCATTAAAATGTGAATAGATATTTCTCCAAAAAAGATGTGGCCAACAGGTTTATGAAAAGATACTCAACATTGCTAATCATCAGGAAAATGTAGATCAAAACTACAATGACATATAACCACAAATCTGTAAAAATGGTTATTATTAAAAAAAAAAAGAAATAGGTGTTGGTGACGATGTGGAGAAACTGGAACCTTTGTACACTGTTGGTAGGAATGTAAAATGGTACATGGACTATGGAAAATGGTATAGAGATTCCTCATAATTAAAAAAGAGCTATCATATGACCCAGCAATTCCCTTCTGGGTATATATCCAAAAGAATTGAAAATCAAATCTTGAAGACATAACTGCACTCCCATGTTTACTGTAGCATTATTCACAATAGCCAAGATATGGAAACAATCTAAATGTCCATCAAAGGATGAATGAATATATAAAGTGTAGTATATACATACAGTGGAATATTACTTAGCTTTAAAAAAGAAGGAAATCCTGCCATATGCAACAACGTGGAGGACACTGTGCTAAGTGAAATAAGCAGGTCACAAAATATAGATGACATGACACTATGCATAGAAAACCCTAAGGACTCAACCCAAAAACTACTTGAACTGATCAACCAATTCAGCAAAGTAGCAGAATACAAGATAAATATAATATAATACATCTTTTAAAAATATACTACCTTTTAAAATTGCACCCCCCAAAAATCAAATACCTGGGAATACACCAGACCAAGGAGGTGAAAAACTTATGTGCTGAGAACTATAAAATATTAATCAAGGAAATCAAAGAGGATTCAAAGAAATGGAAAGATATTCCAGGCTCCTGGGTCAGAAAAATTAATATTGCAGTAATGGCCATACTCCCCAAAGTAGTCTACAGATTCCATGTAATCTCTACCAAAATACCCATGACATTTTTGACAGAAGTAGAACTAACAATCCAAAAATTTATATGGAAAAACAAAACACCCAGAATTGCCAAAGCAAACCTGAGAAACAAAAACCAAGCAGGAGGCATAACTCTCCTAGACTTAGGCAGTATTACAAAGCCACAGTCATCAAGACAGTGTGGGACTGGTACCAAAACAGACATACAGACCAATGGAACAGAATAGAGAACCCAAAAATAAACCCAGACACCTATGGTCAATTAATCTTCAACAAAGGACGCAAGAATATAACATGGGAAAAAGACAGGCTTTTCAGTAAGTATTGCTGGGAAACCTGGACAGCTGCATGCAAATCAATGAAACTAGAACACACCCTCACACCATGCACAAAAATTAACTCAAAATATCTTAAAGACTCAAACATAAGACCAGACACCATCAAACTCCTAGAAGAGAACATAGGCAAAACATTCTCTGACATCAACCTTACAAATGTTTCTCTGGTCAGTCTCCCAAAGCAAAAGAAATAAAAGCAAAAATAAACCAATGGGACCTAATCGAACTGACCAGCTTTTCAACAGCCAAGGAAACCAAAAAGAAAACAAAAAGACACCTTCCAGAATGGGAGAAAATAGTTTCAAATGATGCAATTGACAAGGGCTTAATCTCTAAAATACACAATTTATACAAATCACCAGCAAAAAAGCCAACAACCCAATTGAAGAATGGGCAAAAGACCTGAATAGATGGTTCTCCAAAGAAGATATACAGATGGCCAACAAGCACATGAAAATATGCTCAACATCCCTGATTATTAGAGAAATGCAAATCAAAACTACTATGAGGTACCACCTCACATCAGTCAGAATGGCCATCATTAACAAGTCCACAAATAACAAATGCTGGATATGGTGTAGAGAAAAGGGACCCTCCTGCACTGTTGGTGGGAATGTAAATTGGTACAACCACTATGGAGAACAGTATGGAGGTACTTTAGAAAACTATATATAGAAACTTTCCTTGAAAAAGGCACATGACCCATATGTTCATTGCAGCACTATTCACAATAGCCAAGACATGGAAACAACCTAAATGTCCATCAGCAGATGATTGGATTCAGAAGATGTGGTATATATACACAATGGAATACTAGTCAGCCATTAAAAAAGAACAAAATAATGCCATTTGCAGCAACATGGATGGAACTAGAGACTCTCATCCTGAGTGAAGTAAGTCAGAAAGAGAAAGACAAATACCATATGATATCACTTACATCTGGAATCTAATACATGGCACAAATGTACCTTTCCAGAGAAAAGAAACTCATGGACATGGAGAACAGACTTGTAGTTGCCAAGGGGGAGGAGGTGGGAGTGGGATGGACTGTAAATTTGGGATTAATAGATGCCAACTATTGCCTTTGGAAGGGATGGGCAATGAGATCCTGCAGTATAGCACTGGGAACTATATTTAGTCACTTTTGATGGAGCATGATAATGTGAGAAAAAGGAATGTTGTTTATGTGTGTGTGCGACTGGGACATCTTGCTGTACAATAGCACATTGACAGAACACTGTAAATCAGCTATAATGGAAAAAAATTAAAATCATTAAGTAAAAAAATAAAAAACAAAAAAAATAAAGATGTTTATAATTTGTAGCAAATATAAAGATAATATAAATGGGTAACATTGAATAATTTACACAGTGAGAACTAACCATAAATCCTAATAAAGTTTTTATAATTATTTCAAAATTCATGTGAGCAAGACTAATTCTGAAGGTTGGCATCGATATTATTGATTCGTTTATCCAGCAAAACCCGTTGAACCCCTACTTTGTTTTAGCCTAGCATGAGCATACAAAGTTATACAAGACTTAAATGTCTACGCATATGTTTTAAATTAGCGGTCATAGGAAAACTGCTAATTGGGGAATTAGCTTCAAAAGATATTTAACAATTTTAATTTTCTTATCCATAATAATATATGAACGAATACACGCATATCACTCAGCAAATTTTCTTTTTTGTTACTAGAAGACATATTATTAGAGAATATTTCTATCTTTGAATCAGTATCAACTGTGTTACATCATATTATAAGGAATATATGGAAAAGTAAAATATGACACTTCCTATTAAGTGCACTAAATACAAAGCCATGGTAAATAAAGCTATAACAGTAATGTGACAAGCCACACTGAATATTTATGTAGCTTCATGCATACATATATATATGTATAAGTATACTCAATAAGTAATGCCAACCTGTTTTTTAAATATGTCAGACAAATAAAAGAACGGTGACCTCCCTACATACATATTTTACCCATAAATATGCGATTCCAGAAGTGATTCTAAATAATGGAAATAATTTTCCATGTATTGGTTGAAATAGGTGTTATTTTAACTTCAATTAAAAATTCACTCTTTTGGAGTTCCTGTCATGGAACAGTGGAAATGAATCCGACTAGGAACCATGAGGTTGCAGGTTCAATCCCTGGCCTCACTCAGTGGGTTAAGGATCCGGCGTTGCTGTCAGCGGTGGTGTAGGTCGCAGATGTGGCTCGGATCTGGCACTGCTGTGGTGTAGGCCGGCAGCTACACCTCAGATTAGACCCCTAGCCTGGTAACCTCCATATGCCGCAGGTGCGGCCCTGAAAGGACAAAAGACAAATAAATAAATTAATTAATTAAATAAAAATTCAATGTTAAAATGAATAAAATTATGACAAGGTCAGGCAAAGAAAATCAATTCTGATTTTTGTGTCATGGCTGCAATGATTTTTTTTTCACTTGTTTTCTTTTACCTTTAAGCCACCTTTGCCCTTCCATTTCTGGAAATATTATACTAACAATAGAAAAATAGGCAAAGGATTATATATGTATACACACACACATACAAATTTACATATGTATGTTATGCATACGCAAACAAGAGAAAAGTGTAATAATAACTACAACAATAATAATGGCAGTAGTAGTACTAGCAGTGGTAGTAGCTACAACCAAAATCTTCACAAAACCCACAAAAATCAACTTTTATTAAACATCTGCCCTATGCCTGGAACTAACTAATTTAATTTTTATATTACCATATACGATAGGTATTATTACCATTGTCATTTTACAAAGGAGGAAACTAAGGAACAGAAAAATTGAGTCGTTTATCCAAGGTCATATAGCAATTAACAAAAAGATGCTCAACCTCACCCACAAATCAGGGAAATACAAATAAAAAACAATGAAACACCATTTCACATTCACCAAATTGGAAATAACCAAATAAGTCTCACAATACTAAGTATGGTTGAAGAGGTAGAGAAATAAGGATTTTGATTGTGCCAACAGTGACAATCAAACTCAGGACAACACCAATAAAATAAACAATACCTTGTATTAATGCAAGGTACTCTCACCGTAAGTATAACCCAATCCTTCCACTTATATGTCAAAAGGTCACAAAGACAAGAATGTTCACTGTAGCAATGATTGTAAGAGCACAAACACTGGAAACAACCCACATGCCAGGGGTTATACAATGAGTAAATAAACTGTGGTATATTAGTATAATGAAAGGCAACCCAGCATTTACAGTGACTGTACTATAGCTAAATACTTTAGCAGGAATAGATCCCAAAGACGATGCTGAATGGAAAAATAAAAGTGGTAGAAAATGGTACACGCAATATAATAGCATTCATCTAAATTAAAAGTATTTTTTAAATTTATTTTTATTTTATAATGATTTTTATCTTTTCCTTTATGTACTGTTTATAGATGAGTGTGTGTATATATATATATATATATATATATATATACACACACACATATATATTGAGATTATAAAAAACATGGGATAGATTCTCAGCAGATTGATGCTGGTGCTTGTGTTGGGGGAGGAAAGTGATACTGGAATAAGTAGAACCCTGGAAACCTCAACTTTAATGTGTTATTTCTTTAAAAGCAAAGGATCTGTAGTAACTACGACTAACTGTCGGCATTTGTTCATTCTGGGTGTGTGCTATATCAGCCTGTGCAAAGTTCCAATTTGTTTCTACACAAAAATAAAAATATGACTACACTGCCACTGAAATAGACCCATCCCTTTTCACACTTTACAAATTACTAGCCTTGGCAATCCCAAGGACCAAGTATAAACAGGAATCAGAAACAATAGGGAAGGAAATAATCAAAAATACAGGTAAAAGATTAGTCAGATTGGTAAGCAAACACAATTTTGTTCTCAATTGTTTGTGAATCCATTTTGGGAGGACTAACACAGTTGTTTAGCAAACCTTGAGAGGAAAGGCTGATGCAACATGCCGTAGGAGCTCTCATTTCTGTCTCTTCTTACAAGCCTTGTGTTACAGCTGTGAAGAGCCCCCTCTTCTATGTTGCCTACAGCTGTGCACTAACTAAGGCATCCCACAGAAAGGTAGATTTCATTCTGACACCTGCATAGTACCTGAAGCCATAGGGATGGCATTACCAGGAGTGTTCCCAAAGGTTAGAGCACATTAAACAAGACTAATGGTTCTGATGGTGGGAATCACACACACATACTTTGTAATGATTTCCTAATTAAGGAACAAATCTTACTGGTTGTAGTTGAGACAAGAACCCCCCAAATCAGGCAGCACATGTTACTGCAAATTAACATCTGCGTAACTAATATACTTGTACACCTGTTCATTAAGCCAATTACTGAACACTGCTAAATGTCACCAGAACATGGTGTTTAACCACGTGCATAGCTAATGTTGTATATCTTCAATTGGGCCACCATCACTAAGCAGGTAATGTATATTTGAGGAAGGACAAATAAAGTTGGCTTAGAGGTTTTCAGTAGAATTTCCCTTGTTTGAAGTGATCATTTAAATGCCAAAACTGAAGTATGGTTCTTACTTCAACCTAGTAGTTGGGAGTTCTTCCTGTTAACCTATAACCTGTGCGAAATACCTTACTCAAAATGTAGTTAGGTTGAGCTGGCTCTGGTTTTGTAAATATGCACTGATGTGTTTCTGGCCATCCCATACACTTGGAGGACCCCCTGTAATGATAAATTTCCTTATTCATGTCACAAATCAATAAGTCCAGCAAGAAACCCCAAGAGCTAAGGGTGTCCAAAAGGAGTGTTAAGAAAACATCACAGCAGGAATTACAATGCTAAAACCCAGTACTGCTAGGCCAATAAGGCACTTCTTGTTGAGAACAGAGTTTGGGCACTCATCACTTCCAGGCTTTTCTTGGTGAGCAAGAGTGAACAAAATAACACCCCAAAAGATTTGGAGCCAGGGTTTTAACTTGACAAGGCAAGATTTTTCAGTCTGGGTTTCAGGAATACCTGAGCATGTCTAGAAGAGGAACCATGTTCTAGATCCCACCAGGGATTTACGCCAGAGAAACAGGGAAACTATATATTCTAAAAAGAAACTTCTCATCTCCTGGATATTTCAATTTGATTGCCCAGTAATTGTCTCCAATTTAGCACATTCCCAACCAAACTCCTTGTCTTACTCCCAAACTTGCTTTAGTATTTTTCTCAACAAATGATAACTCAAATGCAATTGTTCAAGCAAAAAAAAAAAAAAAAAGGTCATCATTGACTTCTCTTTCACAGGCCACATCCCACTCTTTGGCAAATCCAGCATTTTATCAGTTCTCATCACCTCCAATTCTACTGAAGGGTTCTGAGCTACCATTGCTTCTAGCCTACGTTATCGCAGTAGCCTAATAAGCACTCTCCACCCTGCCTTTGCCTTTCTTCACTATATTCCGATTATTCAATTTCTCCCACTGTTCAGAACCCTCCAACGGTTTTATGTTTCATTCAGAGTAAATTCCAAAGTTTTTACAGTGGCCTAGAATGCCCTAATGTATATTCCACATCTTCTCCTTAGCTGCTCTGACCTCAGCCCTGCTGCTTTCCTCTCATTCATTCTCCTCCAACCATGCTAGCTTCCTTGCTGTTCTGCAAATATACAAGACCAACTCCCAAGCAGAGCTTTTGCACTTAAGGTTATATCATCCCCAGATCTTCCCGCACTTCTTTTCAGACCTTTTTTTTAAATTTTAAATTTTTTATTTTTTGTCTGTTCAGGGCTGCACCTGCAGCATATTGAAGTTCCCAGGTTGGGGGTTAAATTGGAGCTATAGCTGCTGGCCTATGCCACAGCCACAGCAACAAAGGATCTGAGCAGCATCTGCCAACTACACCACAGTACATGGCAATGTCAGATCCTAAACCCACTGAGTAAGCCAGGGATCGAATCTGGGTCCTCACGGATGGTAGTCAGATTCGTTTCCACTGAGCCACGACGGGAACTCCTTTTCAAAAATTTTTTTTTGTCTACTTTTTTTTTTTTCCAGATCTTTGCTCAATGTCACTTTCTCATGGAGAACTTTCAGCACTCCTTTCCCCTTTTGGCTGCTTAATTTTTTTCCATAGCATTTATCACCATCTGACATGACCCATGTCTTATTTACTTGTTTATTGTCTATGGCTCCCACTTGATGTCAGACCCATTCAAAAAAAGGTATTTGATTATTTTGTTCACTGTGATGTGCTAGCACCTAGACCTGTACCTGGAAAAGAACAGGCCCTTCATTTATCTTGGACTTTTGCTTACATATATATTCTCATGATTTATGTATAAGGTTATTTATTCCAGTATTGTTACTAGCAAAAAAAATATGGCTGTTCATTAATGAGAAACAGATTTACTGAACTATGGTACATTGGGCATTATTTTTACATTTTTATTATTATAGTTGATTTACAAAGTTCTGTCAATTTCTGCTGTACAGCAAAGTGACCCAGCTATACATTTATATATTCTTTTTTCTTCACATTATCCTCCACCATGTTCCATCACAAGTGATTAGATACAGTTCCCTGTGCTATACAGCAGGATGGGCATTGTTTATAATAGCAAAAGGTTTGAAATGACCTAAAAGCTCGTTGATAGAAGACTGCCTGATTAAACTGCGGTATTTTAATCAGATCCACTCTGCTGCTATATCCATGACCAAGGAGTTTCTTTATGGAATGATATGGAATGATTTTCATAAATACCTTTAAATGAAACAAAGTATACAAGACTATATAGTACTTGCTACCATTTATGGGGGAAAAAGAGGTTATAAGATTTACATGTATTTGCTGATACATGCATAAATGTTTCTGGGAAGATTTATAAGACATTTATTATTATTTTGTTTTTGTTTTTGTTTTGCTTTGTTTTGTTTTTGTTTTTTTAGGTCCGCACCCACGGCATGTGGAGGTTCCCAGGCTAGAGGTTCAATGGGAACTGTAGCCACTGGCCTATGCCACAGCCACAGCAACACGGGATCCAAGCCGCATCCTCAACCTACACCACAGCTCATGGCAACACTGGATCCTTAACCCACTGAGTAAGACCAAGGATCGAACCCGAGTCCTCATGGATGCTAGTCAGGTTCTTGAACCACTGAGCCATGACCAGAACTCCTTATTGTTTTTTAATGATTTTTATTTTTTCCATTATAGATGGTTTACAGTGTTCTGTCAATTTTCTACAGTACAGCAAAATGACCTAGTCACAGACACACATATAGCTATATAAACATAGTTACTTCTAGGGAAAGAACTAGCTGGGATACAGGTAAGAGCCCTTGAAAAGCAGATGAGGCAAATTCTAGGGATGGAGTAAGTGTCGGTCCTGGATAGAGCCAGACAGTCAATACTTTAGGCTTTGCAGGCCATACAGTCTCTGTTGCAACTGTACTTCAACACTGTCTCATAGATAATAAGTAATAAAGAAGCATGGCAGCCAATGAATAATACCTTACATATTTACAAAACTAGGTGGTAGGCCAGATTTGCCTTTTGTAGTTCCCCAACCCTTGACATAGTAAGTGCTTAAATAAGTATCTGTTCCCTTATCCCCTTCCTTTTGCAACAGAGGTCAACTTATTCTTGCTTCATCTTCTGAAAATGTGAGTAAATGTTCAACCTTTTCCCTGCAAAACAGCACGTAGAAGTACCACACTACATCTGTTGATTGATAATAATGCTGTTCTTCAAATTATGCTCACAAAATAAAACACATATCTACCCCATTATGCCTTTTTAAATTTGTCAATCCTGCAGGGATCAACAATGTAATCCCAGATCATAACAGTCTCTCTCTTTTTTTGTGTGTCTTTTTTTTTTTTTCTCTTTACAGGGCCACACCCGTGGCATATGGAGGTTCCCAGGCTAGGGGTCTAATTGGAGCTGTTGCTGCTGCTGGCCTATGCCACAGCCACATGCAACGCCAGATCCGAGCTGCATCTGCAACCTACACCACAGCTCACGGCAACGCCAGATCCTCAACCCACTGAGTGAGGCCAGGGATTGAACCCACAACCTCATGATTCTTAGTTGGATTCATTTCTGCTGCACCGGGACGGAAACTCCAAGTCTCTTATTTATTCTTCATATATTCTCATATGATTTTATACGTCCACATGTAAAATAACCATATAAAAAGGGAATTTTCATTTTGGCCTAGCAGTAACCAACTGTAATAGTATCCATGAGGACACTGGTTCGATCTCTGGCCTTGTTCAGTGGGTTAAAGGATCTGGTGTTGCCATGAGCTGTGGTGGAGGTCACAGACACAGCTCAGATCTAGCATTGCTGTGGCTGTGGTGTAAGGTGGCAGCTGTAGCTACAGTTAGGCCCCTAGCTTGGGAACTTCCATATGTCACGGGTGGGACCCTAAAAAGACAAAAAACAAACAAACAAAAAAATAACAAAAAAAACATAAAAACAAATCAGCCTTAATAAAATCATAAAATTACTTTCTATAATCCCATCAATATCTGGATAGAAGGAGCTACACTGGTAATGTTTCATTTGGGACATACTAGTTTATGATAAGATGAAAACTAAGTTCTATAAAAAACACACACACATAAATCAGACCTTTGAATTTCATCTAATACAAAGTTCTCTCACTTTATGTACATAAAAATATTACTGAGTATCTCAATTTGGTTTGTTGCTGGCTGAGCTCAATGGGAAACAACCACAGTTACATTGTCTCTGTTTTCCCCTTTCGGATTCCAACTGGTTTCAATTTTATCTTTCAGCAGTAATTTTCTTTAGCTCAGAAACCACATCAGTGTATTTGGTTCAAGGTGAAAATTTTGAGAAGAGTCGGAGGAGTACCTAAACTTTTTGTTTCTTTCCTTTTTCAAGGTCAAGTTTAGTTTGTTGGTATCTATTTGAAATCATTAAGCAATATGTGAGACTATTTGGGAAATGTTGCAAAGATATACTAAGAACAAAATTTGAATAAGCTTAGAGTTATCCTATTTTTTAAGACAGACTCATAACCCTCTTCCTTCCCCATCTATCACACAGTAATACTACCAATAATGTCGAATGCGTGACGCCACTTCCTTGTCCTTCCCTACTCTCTGATTCATTTAAAATCTAGATTTGAACACACCCATAACTATAGTCAAAATGTCAAGGTCTCTATAATTAGGACCCCAGGATCTGGATCTCTCCCAAACTCCCCAGGCAATCCTGGATATTAGAAAGGTTTGGAACGACTGCTCTGTGGCCTATAATGCAGCATTCTGTAACAGCTCAATTGAAAATTACAATTATCATCAACAGTAACCCACAGAAGTCCTGTTTCTACTTTCTTTCACAGCTCAAAATCTAACACTGAAGGCAATGCTTGGTCAAGAGCTGGAAAAACAGTAATAACAAGTGATGAGATTTTTAAAGAAAGCAGATGGTTCTCATGGCATACTCTTTATTTTTAAATCAGATATCAACTAGATATATTCCTTGACGGCAAGGATCTTGCCCTATATTTCTATAATCTATCACTCTGCTAAGTATATAGAAATTTTAAGAGTAAATAAGAATGCATTTTGTATATTAATTAAAAACATGTATGTACGTAATACATTAACATGTGATATTAAAATATTAGACACCAGTGCCTATCTCTCCTTTTATAGATGTAGCTATCACAATTCTAGAAGAGAAAGGTAAAAAACAATTATTTGCTATTGAAAAGGAAAGCGAAAGGTGATTGAAGACAGATTCATCTTTTTCTTGATGTAAACATGCTCTTATTTTATCAAGTCACTGAAAAAACAGTCAGGGGAGGTAAGGGCTTGGAATATATGAAGCGGAGAAAGAAAATATTTTGTTCCATGAAAACTATAGTGTTCAAAAAAGGGAAAATTCAGCCTAACCAAAATCCAGAGTTGAACTAAATGGAAGGCTACCTAAGCAAGCACACCAACACTTGGTTTCACTGCTTTTACACACCAGAGAGCTGTTTAAATCTTGTACACCTTAGACCAATAGATCTCCAGAAACATATTCTAGTGAAAGTACAGAGTCCCCAAAAAGAATACTCAGTTTTACACCAAGGTCAACTTCAGTTATGTTCCTAACTAGTGGCATGTTGATATCACCTATAAACAATGATAAAACAATGATAACCTGAGTTCAGCATGTAAGCTATTCATCAAAGCAAAATTAAGTTAACTTCTCTGAAACTTAGTCCAGAGCTGCACTTAGTTTAATATTGAGTCATTGATAACCACAACTGGCAAGTGTGTGTGATCACTGAATAGATCATAATTAGGTGGCTTCCACTTAACAATGAGCTTTCATGAGGTACTTTATTCTACTAAATGCCAGAAACAGTTTGAGTTGTAAGCTTTTAAGAACTTAAAAGAAGTTCTTGGATGTGAGCCCAGCTCTAAGAAACTCTGTCTCCTGTGAGAACTATCTTTTAATAATACTATATTCAGTACTGTAGAGCATTTTTAACATAACTGCAAAAGATACTGTATAAAGCAAGAACATAAGCCTAGTAGTTTATTGTCAAATAATAATTGCCTACTGTGTACCTTTTATTAATTTTGAGCCTAAGAGCTAGATAATAGGGTCCTGTATTGTTTATAAAGGACATAGAACATAAAAGCAAAGTTTCAGATTAAATACTAAATCTCAGAGCAAAGCAAAACTCAAATGTACATTGCATCCTCAATGTATGGCTCCCCAAATTCTCTGAAATCTGTAGAATTCAGATGGAGCTACACTATAAAACACATCTCATAAAGATTACAGTGAAACCTACATTATGTGTAAAACAAAACAAAACAAAACAAAACAAAAAAACAATGAAATCCCTTGAATTGAAGGTTTTACCAGAAATGTAAAAGAGAAAGTAATAACCCAGGTAAGCAGCAGCTGCTAATAGTCACAGACAACAAATAAATTTGACTGGATCAGGACAGCACTGGCTCTTTTTCCTAGCAAACTATTTCAGACCTGCTGTATTCACCCTTAGGCTGGCCTTTATTTCACCCCAGCCACTTCAGTCCCATCACTGTGGGGGCTCATTGTTGCCTTCCTCGTGGCTGCCACCAAAATGGGCCTCTGGTTTCAACCTAGAATTCTTTCAATCCGAACTTAGGCACTGGTCATAACTACAGAGAGGGAGCAGGAAGTCAATACATAAATTTAGAACAAAGGTATCATAAAGAAATATAATTAAAAGCTTTAAATTGGCTAATAAGGAAAATTCCTTGTTCTTACTGGAAAATGGTGCTAAAATATCAGGTAAAAAACATGAACTCTAAAGTTGGGTGTGACAATCCATGAAGAAGAATGAAAAAGGCACTAACATATATAAGTTTCCACTTTGAGCTCATGGAAATAAATCTGAAAAATCATCTGGTGTAGTATTTTAAAAAACCAAGGCACACAAGCAAATATAGAAAGCTAAATGCTTATACTTATTTAAAATCACATTGCAAATTCTGCCTCTGAAATATATGCATTTTTAATATATTATGGGTATGACATGAATTATTGTGCATACTGTTATTCTGGGTGCCTAATACAGATGAAAAAATTGCAGGTTCTAATTTTAAGCAATTTTTGCCTATTGTCTACCTAGGACAAGTCTACCTAAAGACAGAAGAAGGATGATAAGACTCCCAAATGATTGCAAAACACTTTGAGTTTACCTTCCTTCACATCTCTGCTGTAAAACCTATATCCATTAAGACCCAAATAAAGTGTCACCTTCTTTAGGAAACCTTCTCCAATTAGCACTACATTTTTTGCCTTCTACTTCACTGAAAAGTATTTCCAACTGGTGTCCTACTTAACTAAGGCTCATGTGTGCATCTTATCACCTTCCCTAAGTTACAAACTCACAGGAACACAACATGTTTATTAGCACAACCTTATTCCCTATATCCATCCCACATCCCACATCTAGAAAATGTACTCGATAAATATTATGTGAATAAAACGTGATATATGAGAGTGGAAAATGATGAGAGTGCAGGAAGAAAAATGCAAATTTGATGATCTTCTGTCTTAAAAGATTTAACTTAAATCTAAAACAACGGTTGACCAGTCAGTCAGAAACAGTCCAAGACAGAAGATTAGACCCTGGGGAGAATGCCTGAAGTTGTAGACACAGAGAACAAGAGCCAATTAAGAGGACAAGAAGAACAATCAGAAAGGTGTGGGGAGAGCACACTGTGCCCACAGTGAGAAAGGAAAATGTTAAAATAAGAGAAAGAAATCAAGTGTCAAATATAGCAGGAAGGTTAAGCATAGTCCAAGTCCTGACAAAAAGATCAGAAAAAAATGGGCCATTTCAGACCAGATAGAACAATTTCAAGACATCAAGGACAACAGAAACCATCTGACAGGATGCAAGGAAGAAGTGAATGGAAACAGGGAATAAAGTAACTCACTTGAGAAGTTAGTAGGAAGAATAACTCTCTATATAGCATGATGGAGACAGATACAAAATGATTGAATCTCAGCT
Source organism: Phacochoerus africanus (assembly GCF_016906955.1). Taxonomy (NCBI): domain Eukaryota; kingdom Metazoa; phylum Chordata; class Mammalia; order Artiodactyla; family Suidae; genus Phacochoerus; species Phacochoerus africanus. The sequence continues at coordinate 83,007,046 of NC_062560.1, read as the reverse complement.
TTGTATAAGTTTGCCTATTACAAGAAGGCACCTGATTGTCAAATTCAAGAATAGCTTTTATGCCCAAAATGATTTCAGAACAAATCCAGCATACAATGATTTACTGGACAAGATCAATAGAAACTGTGCAAAAGAGATTATACTGTTCAGCGAGCCATGTTGCATCAATATCTATAATGGAATGAGACAAGGTGATACAATGGCCCAAAGCTTCCTGGAATTGCTCGTTAATGAAATCAAGCAGGAAGAGAAAGTCCACACAGACAGTAAGCAGGTACTCCACCCTCTTTTGACTGATGATGAAAGAGCATTTTCTAGGGTCATAGAAAGAGAAAAGTAGTATTTGGCAGCATCAACGGAACTAGGCTGGAAATTATTGCTTAGAGAGATAAATGTTTATACAGCTAGCACATCCCAGAAGGTCCTATCAACATCTATGGCAAAGAAACAGAATAACTCCATCTGAGTCAAGAAATGAACAAAATTGGTATGTTCAATGGTAAATGCTCCAGAAGCTGTAGCCTATGACATTTTATTCAAATACAAAAGTTTCTATATAACAAAGTGCTGATAAAGAATAGAGCACTATTTAATTCTGTCATATCAAGACTAAACTAAAATATGACGTGTTTATGTACAACATTAACTGAAGGAAATAAACTGGCTGTCACCAAATCACCCATGGTGTCCTGAAGGTGTGAAATATGACAATATGCAAACCTAATAGTAGTTATTAAAGCTTCCCTCTACACCGAGTCCAGATGGACCAGCTAGGTGGCCTACCAACAAGACAGCAGGTAGCTTTTTGAACTTACTGATTGCATGTATAGTCTTATTAAGAGAAAGTAGTCAAATGGAAGAATAGAATCTGCTGGGTCAACTTAGTTACCAAATCAAACAATTTCAATGCAACACAATTAAAGTAATAGTTAAGTTCCTAGTAGGGGCAAGGTGTTACCCTAGGAAGTGAAGGCATTCTAGAAAATAGTCACTGACCTTAAGAAACCTATGGTATCCAACATGATTGAAAAATTAACATTTTAATTACATTTTTAAGTTGTACTTAAAGGTTGATTGCCTACACCTTCCCATGTCTCTGTATGCCACATATGAATTATCATTTAGTAATAGCACTCAGTGAAAACCAAACATTTCCTTTCTAATATTAGCTATTACTAATGATATTGATTATTATATCATTTCCTATTTAATAAGTGCCTTAGGTTATGTATCTCCATCCTTTAAATCATCATAACTCTTCAAGGTAAATATTCTGTTTTTACTATACAAAAACTTAGGCTCTGAGCAGTCAGGTAACTTTGTCCATCTAATGAGTAATAAATATGGGATTCAAACCCAGATCAGTAGAGCTTTCCCATCCATATTCCTTCTGTCACAGCAAGCTGCTTCCCTTAGCGTGTTTGCCTATCCTATCATTAAGTGAACAAACATATGTAAAACATGAAGCAGAGTGACTGGCATTTAATAGGAACCTCCCTAAATGCCCATACCCATTCCACAGTCTCCATAAATCATTTTCAAATACTGTGCTCCATGCTATCCAGCCCAGCGAGTTATTCAAAGAACAGGAGTTCTGTAAAGTTACAGGTAAGCATACCAGACATTCCAAATTCCATCTCTAAAGATGATAAAGGAAAAATCTGTTTTAACAAAAAGAACAGAAATGAATCAATGAGTATATCCACTGATACATTTAATGGTAATTGAAGCATGATGCAATGACTTAACTGCTTCCCAAAGGCAAGGATGATTATTTGTTGGCAGTTTTCTAGGCTAACTTTCTAATGTATATGGTCATTATCAGTTTGAAAATACAGAATCTCAGTGTGAATTTTATTTCAGTAATTCCAGTAATTTATGATCCACAGTAAAAAATACACACTCCAAAGATAATATAAAACCTAGCCTTCTATAAAAAGTGGAATGAAATTTCCCTGGCAAAAAAATACCTTTGGGAATGAGTTACCTCTTGGCAAAAAAAAGAATATCAAAATAATAACAAAAACACTGTCAAATATAATAAGAGAGAAGACATTGCATTTTCAGCAGTTATTAAATGCTGAAGTTCACCACCACATAAAGGCCCTTACAGCTACATCCTCAATACTTGGCTACATTAAAACCTTTTAAAGTATGTAATCAATGAAACTGAAATGCATAAACACACACAATCAAAAAAAAAAGACCTCAAGCTGATCACTTGAAAAATGAGAGAACCATTCTATTAAATGACACATAAATCAAGAACTGTTTGCTTTTTTTTTTTTTTTTCTGGTCACTCCTTCCTAGAAACTGTTCTATTGCTTTAAGATATGAAATTATGTAACACCAGATATGGGTGATCTCCCTAACTTTCAAACCTGTGTTAATATCTTTATATTACATATATATCCATAATATCATAGACATCAATCCAGGAAGCGAATGAAAGGCTCTGTTTACTGAGATTACTAAAATAGTTCCGGAAACTTTCTCTTTAATGACTTTGAAGACCAGAGACTTCCCTGATAATCAAACCTATGCTTCTGAGTAGCCTTTGATGCGCCACATTGTCTTCTCTTCTGCCTACTCCTTAAACAGTAGTGATGGTGGGGGGATGTGCTTGGGTTATGGGATGGAAATCCTGTGAAACTGGATTGTTATGATCATTATACTACTACAGATGTGACAAATTCATTTGAGTAATAAAAAAATAATGTTTAAAAAAATAAAAATTTTGAATGCTTAAAATAAAAATAAAAATAAATAAATAAACAGTAGTGACCCCAGGTTCCTCAGCTTTTTACTTTATATTCTCACCCTGTATGATCCGCTCCCCTGACTTTGATCATTAATCTATGTGTTTAAGTTTCTTGAATCTGTATCTCCAGCCCAGGCCTTTATTTCCTGAGTTACAGACTTATAAATCCAATCTCTTACTTCTTCCACAGGACCTACAAATAAAGATGCTCCAACATTAACTCACATCCAGTAACTTGAAAAGTAGTTTGTCTGTTCCCAACATTGGTTAAAGGCATCATAACCCAGTATCTATCATACAAGTAAGCAATCATCAAGTCATCTTTGATCTTTCTCTCCCTAAGCCTATTCCACACCAGGCAAAATTCTGCCTCCATTTCTAGTGCCTTGTTTAGAGTCTTCAACAATCATGGCCTAGACCATTTATTCATTATTCTATTCATTCTACAGCTATGAACTACGATTGGCAATATGCGTGCAAAAATGATTAAAGTACAACCTCTGTCTTAGGAAAGAACAAATGAGTAACTCCAACAGTGTATTAAGGTGTATGAAAGAGCTATGAATTTACAGTAGTTTCCTGGATTTTTGTTTTGAATTTTCTTCACTCCAATTTTTTCCTACACATACAATACTGTGGTTACCTTTTTAAAAATGTTATGATGCTACTACTTATACATAATGTTTTTAACTGACTTAGAGGATAAAGCTTAAGTGTTAAGCATGGTAAAACCTGACTGGAAATTAAATAGCCGCCAAGGAGCTCAGTGCTCCAGCCATACCGGAGAACTCACCATTCCTGGAGAAAGTCAGGAAAATCCAAATCTATGTATCTTAGTTGAAAGCTCTTTATATCCCACTCCTTCTCAGCCTGAAAACATTTGGCTGGGCTAAAATACCATATCCTCCGGGATGACTTCCTGAACTCTTCCAAATAGAATTAATTATTCCCTCCTCTGGGCCTCTATAGCTTTTTGTTCCTAGTGTGGATGTGGAACTTAATATATTGCATTACCATTAATTTAGATATACAGCTCTGTGATTAAATGTGAGCTTCTTAAAGCCATCAGGCATAGCTTGACCATATTTATATCACTGGAAGCTAGTTGGTACATCACAGGTATTTTTAAGACATGATTGCTGAATTAGATGAAAGTGCTCTATGCCAAACCATAAAAAGTCTTCAAATTCCCTACGTTAAAAAATAAAATGCATTCTAATTTAACAAATTAAAAGTCAGCCTTTCCATGGTTCTTGGACATCAACCTTATATTCATAATTAAATTGAATTTAAGATGCCATGATTATTCATTGCTGCATATTGCATTTAATAAAGGTGGTTCTATGACTGATTTGTTTTCTGTTTCCATCACTAGCATGAAGCTTAACAGCTGGCATATGTACTTCTCTGGTAAAACCCATTATTGGTGGCAGATAACAACTAAGACAGATTTTCCTATGGCAAAATCCTACTGTCAAGTTACTCTACATGATATGCAGAGCCTCTGTGAATTCTTCTAAGGCCTGAAGCAACTGTATGTGGGCAGCTTTCACTCAATGCCCTCTCCTCCTGAGCTGAAAATTCAGAAACCATACAAATGCACACAGAAGCACACATGCATTCTTTATTAAGGGCCCATTAGTAAGATATGCAGACTGTATTGATTTTTTTTGTCTTGGTCTTCTCCCCGCCTTTTAAAAAAAGTTCTTTTGTGAAAGACGAGGGGAATAATTCTGTGTAAGTCGGACTAGAAACTATACCTGTTGATAGAACATAGTTCTTGCCCATGAAATCACCTCTTGAATCACTATGATACTGCAATGGCTCATTATAATATTTTTCCTGTTCTAAATATGAATATTAACATATAACTAAGTCAGATCAGAAAAAGACTGGACACTATAATTTCTGTATTCAAATACCAATGTCTCATGTTTAGGAAATGCAAGCTAAGCAAAAAGAAGTCATTTTGAGATGTCAGGTATCCACAAAAAGGGGGGGGAGTCACCTGAAATTCTACTACTAAAAGCGTGACTGGAGTTCCCATCGTGGCCCAGTGGTTTGTGAATCTGACTAGGAACCATGAGGTTGCCGGTTCGATCCCTGGCCTCACTCAGTGGGTTAAGGATCCAGCATTGTGATGACCTGTGGTGTAGGTTGCAGACACGGCTTGGATCCCATGTTGCTGCGGCTCTGGTGTAGACTGGCAGTTGTAGCTCCGATTCAACCCCTAGCCTGGGAACCTCTATATGCTGCAGGAAGCAGCCCTAGAAAAGGCAAAAAGACATAAATAAATAAATAAATAAATAAATAAATAAATAAATAAAAGCGTGACAAAATATATATCCCGACTTACCTCCCACTGAAAGAACTAAATGTGATGAATGTTTTTAAAATAATTTTAAATGCATAGATTATCTGGCAAGAAAGTAAGGAATACCTGGAAGCCAAAGACTAAAGAACTCAGAGAGGTAAACATTGGTAGAGCCAACTTTGACCTTGAGTGAATTTGCAAAACCCAGACGAACTTGAGCTTCAGTTTCCAAGGCATCAAGTATGGGGGGATGGAATCCAAGTCCAGGATCTGATCAAAGTGGAAAGAATAACAGAAAATGGCCCTATAAACCCCAGAGGACTATAACTAAGTTTAACAGTAAATTAGAAATAAAGTTGCTCATCTCTAAAGGGACCTAAGAAGAAAATAGCTCATATCAAATCTTGGTGCTAAATGGAGAAGGTAAAGATCTTCTCTGAAAATTACTAGTTGAAAGCCAGTCCTCATACAGCCTGAACTCACACTTCCTCAAGTCTAAAGAAACTCAAGCCAAAATGTTAACATGATCCTAGTTTCACAGCAACCTAGGAAAAGCAGACATGAATCTCCTATGAAGGAATATTAGCCCTCACATGAGGCCTTAAAATACTCCCACAGATAAATGTACAAGAAGTAATATGTTTTATATGTTTAAAGAAATAAAAGATTGAAATTATTAATAAAGATGAAGATACTATTAAACCACTAATACCAATACTAAGCAGATCAGCAAAAGAACCAAATGAAATTTCTTAAAATTAAAAAAAGGTAATAATTGAAATTTTAAAACTCAGGGGGTTGGTTTACCAGCATATGAAACAGAGCTTAAGAGAGATTCATTTATTAGAAGATATAGCTGAAGGATTGTTCTAGAGTGTATCAAGAGATAGAAAATATAAAAAAGAGGTTAAGCAAAATGTAGTATAGAGTGACAGATAAGGTATAATTTCTATAATCTTTTTTTTTTTTTGTCTTTTTAGGGACCCACCCACAGCATACGGAGGTCCCCAAGATAGGGGTCAAATTGGAGCTGTAGCTGCCAGCTCGCACCACAGCCACAGCAACGTGAAATCTGAGCTGTGTCTGCGACCTATGCCACAGCTCATGGCAACGCTGGATCATTAACCCACTGAGCGAGGCCAGGGATTGAACCACTTCCTCTTGGATACTAGTTGGCTTTGTTAACCACTGGACAAGAACTCCAACAAAGGCATTACCTTAAAGGGAAAAAAGAGTGAGAGCTAACTTATCAATAACAATAGCAGCCAAAACTGGGGGACCGATCTCTTTTATGCGCTGAGAGAAAATAATAATCCAGATTATCTGGAGAAAGTAATTTTCAAAAAAAGGTAAGATTAGGGCACTTTCAAAAAGGCAAAACCTGGGACTTAGTCACCAATAGATCCTCAATAGAAGAACGATTAAAGGACATACTTTAATGAAGGAAAATGATTCTGGAAGGAAGGTAGAAAATACATGCCATGTTGAGCAAAGAAAGGGATAAATACATGGGCACATCTAAACAAATGATAATGTCATAAAGCAACTGCAATACTAGTTTTGTAGATGATCATGTGTATATCCTACAACCCAGCACATTCAGTCCTAAGAATATACTTTAAAGGAATTTTCATCCAAGACTAGACTAGCATTTCTCAGCCTATTGGTTCCTCCTGGATACTGAGAACTAACAAGCCAATCTCAGGGTTTCCCACAACCCATTCATCATCTTCCTCTGAGCCTATTCCTCTCGCATTCCCTTCCCTAGTTATGTTTAAAGCATCGCCATTTTCCCAGTCACATAGTCTTAAAACTGCATACTTGCTTTTAACTCTCCCTATAATGCTATGACAGGACAATAATAAGTTGCCTAGTCCTAGAGATTCTAACTTAAAGCATCCATTCTTATTCAGGCCCTCAGGCCCTTTTACCTCAGCAATTCCACTAAATTTTCTTGAGGACAGCTTTGCTCAAGTGAGTCTTCTAAGAGCCCTCATTCCTTCCAAGTTTCTTACCAGCTAAAGTCTACATTTCTTAATCTAGCAATTAAAGGCCCTCATAATCCAGTTCAAACATATCTTTCTAATACCATTTTCTGCCATTTCCTCTGAAGTGCCCCCCTTCCATCTCTAACATGAACTCTGCAGTCTAGACACACGTTAACACACCTGCGGCTGCCTGGAGAACATGACATTATAAGCTCCAGGTTTTTCAACCTACAATTTGTTCTGCTGAAAGTACTATCTTTTCCTCTCAGCCATATTATTTAAATACCTGAATCTCACTCATCTTTAAAGGTTCAGCTAAAGTACCTCCACTTTAATGACATTTTCCACTATCTCCAATGACATTTTCCACTCTCTCCCCTTCACTCATCCCCTTAAAACCAACACCACTTCATCTCAATCTCACCTACATGACTTTGGTATGTTTGATATATTCTTATTAGCTGTGTGCATGTCTCATCCTTGAACATTAAGCTCCTAAATGTAAGGGTCCAAGTCTTAGTCATCTTTGTAGACCTCAAGATACTTAGCAAAGTTGCTTTTATATAGCTCAATACTGTTTGAATTAATCAATAAATTGGCCTTAAAAGCACATATTCAATAATAACTATATTAATTGGCTATAAACTGAATGACGTGCATCCAAAATCCCTGTTGTCAGTTTTTCTTTTTAACCAAAGCAGCTAATGAGGTAAATGATTCAAAAAAAAAAATCAGATTAGCCCAAGTTGTTCACATTCTGGCTCAGCTCAGATGAAATGGGGAAAATTGTTCTTCTTTAGCCTAGGTAGGTGATTTTACTATAGAAATGAGCCATGGAAATGAGGCTGGCTGTGGTTTTCGTTTTCTTTCTTGTATATGAACTTTTGAGTTAATTACATAAATCCTACAATATCCTTAAAAATACATTCAGCTAATTAATAGAAATGTCCAACTAATTTAAAGGTTATAGTAGATATATCCCCTAAGCCACTGAAATTCCATTGGGGGCAGAGGACAAAAAAATAAATAAATAAAAACCTGATGGTTTTATATGGTCAAGGTTGCAAAAAAACAGACATTACAAAATGTTAAAATAGCGAACAGATATCTGTGTCTCTATGTATTTGAGAATACTTTAAACTATGTATTCTATGTATTTGAGACTACTTTAAACTCCAGATTCTGCAAACATCTGCTAAACATACCCCCCAAATCCACCAAGCTAGCAGCTGTATGATCTATTCACATATTCCCAATGCCACCTGGAAAAGTGCAAACTGTACAGTCTCGCTCATAAAAGAAAATAAATAAATGTCTCTGGTGAATTTCTACCTTCCCTGTATCATAAAAGTTAACAGCCCTGCCAAGCAAGATTATACAATTAAGAATTAAAATCTTAATGACTTAAATATTCTAATCAGTCTTTGATATCACCTTAATTATATGATAGATGGCCGGAAAGGGAGAAATGTGATTTGCTATATGAATTTAAGGTCTCCTTAAATCAATAATAAAAATGAGAATGAAGGCATATTTAACACTCATATTGTTCTAGATATTACATAGAACCAGAAACTACTACAACAGTTTAAGAATTTATGCAAACTGATACTTAAAAAAAAATCATTCTGTAAATGTACAAACCATGTAACTTCCTTCATATCACAGGACTATAAATTCAAAACACAATATTCCACATAATGTGCTTTAAATTCAGCAAGGAACATTACTGAGAGTAATGAATGCATAGATAATCATTGAGACAGCATGAAAAATAAAATAGAAATAAATGCCAAGTTTTCCAAAGACGAGGCAAATCAAAGGAAAAAGGACTACAAAAAAATCATAAATCAGATGGACATATTAACTAGGATCCTGAGGCAATGATCTAGTTTAATGTGACACTCAAAGAGCATAACAAAGTTCTTCTGTTCCCTTAAGCTAAGCGAACATCTTTGTATGGTTTCACAAAACTGACACATTTGAATAAAGTCCAAAGCTGACTCCAGTTTCAATGTTAGTACGAGTATTTCTTTCCCAAAGAGGTTAAAAAAAAAAAAAAAAGCATGATTTAATTATTTCTAAGTTGTCGATATTTCATATAGATTGGGTCAATCTAAAAGAAATTCTTTAAATATGCTCTCATAACTATGCTACTACTACTTAATGAACCAAGTGAGAATACATGATTATTCATAAAGCAAGAGGCAAGAAAAGGAAAAGATGAATCCAAAAGAAAAGAAGCACTGGTTGGAAAGAATACCCAAATTGGGCATGTCAGGAAAATGTCTAGAAAAGAAAGCACTTGATTCTAACTGTCAATGGTAAAGGGGGAAACAATACACGTAACATCAAATTCCAAGATATATTTTAGAGAAAACTTAATAGTTAAAAATATGAGATTTTAAGAAAAATATATTTAGAGAGAAAGGAGATAAAACGTATATCTGCTCTTCACTACCAGGTATGGCACTGAAAATGAATAGAGAGGAGAAACTTCAAATACCATTAGGTTATAAGCTTTAAGCTCTGAACTTAATGCTTTAGCAACCTAGTAAGTAATGTATCTGACCAGTTGGTCTAATGCAGTTTGGTAGGGAAGGGACATACTCTACTACCAGCTTCATCAGAAACACCAAGTAATTCAAGCAATTTCTTTTTTTTTTTTTTTTTTTTTTTTGGCTGAGCCCACAGCATATGGAAGTTCCTAGGCCAGGGATCAAACCTATTCTATGGCAGTGATAACACCGAATCATTAACCACTGGGCCACCAAGGAATTCCTCAAACAATTTTAAAAGGAATAGAGATCTCTTCACAATGCCTTGAATGTTGTGAGGGTTTCAATTAATGTCTTGAGCATACAAGAAAGTAGGCAAATGTGTTAACTTTCTGCTGCTGTAGCTCCATGTATGCTGATTTCTAGAAAGGTCAAGTATTTAGAGATACTAAAGAAAGAGAAAAATGTATATGCTTAGGAGGAGGAAAGGAACTCAAATAAACAGGGTGATTTCGGAAAATAAAACACTGAATGTAGGAGTTTCGAATTGAATTTTGAATTGTATTAAATTAATTGAATATGTAGGAGTTTGTTTCATCAACTGTTATTTCCCAACTACAATAAGATATACTCAGAAAAATCAAAGAGCTATTTATACATAGAGCAAACTCTACTAAACCCCATAACCTGGTAGATTTTTTTAGGTTGAAAATATAAATTCAAGAAAATTTTGTTCATCTATAGTACTCCGTAGAGCATTATTAAAGTAATTGCTTAACTGAAACTTTCTGAGGTGGAAACAATTTATATTTTCTCACTAAAATCTCTTGTAAAATTGTTAGATATTTCAATTTTTTATTTTACAAGTTATCAAAGCAACTCGAATCAAGTATTAATGTACATCAATTACAAAAGTTAGCAGTATTTTCTTCATGTTGGGGCAGTTAGGTACTTGCTACTTCCTTACCTTACACATTATTATTTTAAAAATTAAAATTAATTAAGCTACCACATATGGGTTTGAGATGATTTAATACCTCTATCACACCAGTGGGACATATATAAAAGTAAAACCCAATAACTTAGCTAAAAATGTCATATTCTAACTACATTTTTTAGTTTTTTAAATTATAGTTGATTTACAATGTGCCAATTTCTGCTGTACAGCAAAGTGGCCCAGTCATTCATATATATATATACATACACACAGACACACACACACACATATTCCTTTTCTTGTATTATCTTCCATCCTGGTCTATCCCAAGAGATTGGGTATAGTTCCCTGTGCTATACAGTAGGACCTCACTGCTTATCCATTCTAAATGTAATAGTTTGCATCTACTAACCCAAACTCCCAGTCCATCCCACTCTCTTCTAACTTCATTTTTTAATGCAATGCACTCTGTTAAAATGAAATTGTTCTTTTTTTTTTTCATTCCACACCTAGCATCTACGTATTGCTCTGTCATACAATTCCCCACTAAAAGGAACCAGATTCCTTAGATAAATAGCATATTCTAAGGCTATGGATGAGTAGGTACAAGATGAAACTAAAATATCTTCATATCAAAAAGTAAGGTAGTGCTAAAAGAAGGCAGAGGTCAGGTATGTCAAAAGGATAGCATAAGGAGGCTCTCTCTCTGACCAAATCTGAGAAAATTTGAGCACCAAAATAATTCAGTACAGTAATGAATTATAAACCACTGCAAAAAAAGAATTTATAAATCTTATTTTATAAATTCATAGTGATAACAAATCAATTATTAAATAGATTGATCAATAGACTGATCAATTGAGATGAGAAAGGATAGGTCTTACAGTAGAATGTTGATTACCAACTGCATGGAGGGAGTATTGGAGTTGGAAAATCTTTCATTTTACAACCATTGTGACAAATATCAGAAAACCTAAGGGAACATTTTGATGAGGAGTAGGATATTTGCAGGGTCTTAAAATGTCTCTCTACAGACTGCTTATTAATTTCAAGGGGAAAATAGTAATTACACATTACAGAAAGCATAGCATACCTCAACCAAGTGATCAAAATTAACATCAGCCATGAGAGTCAACCAGATATTGTGTGCCTCTAGACATGATACCGATATAGCAAGACCTCTGTATAATTCTGGCCAAGAATTCATATCCCAAATCTAATCATGAGGAAACACTCGATATAAATAAGATGAAAAACATCCTATTAAGGAAAAGTAGATTTATATTGTTCAAAAAATGTCAATGTGGGAGTTCCCGTCGTGGCGCAGTGGTTAACGAATCTGACTAGGAACCAGGAGGTTGTGGGTTCGATCCCTGCCCTTGCTCAGTGGGTTAACGATCCGGCATTGCCGTGAGCTGTGGTGTAGGTTGCAGACGCGGCTCGGATCCCGCGTTGCTGTGGCTCTGGCGTAGGCCGGTGGCTACAGCTCCGATTCAACCCCTAGCCTGGGAACCTCCATATGCCGCGGGAGCGGCCCAAGAAATAACAACAACAACAACAACAAAGACAAAAAAAAAAAAAAGTCAATGTGGCATTCCTATTGTGGCTCAGTAGAAACAAACCACAACTTGTATCCATGAGGATGCAGGTTCAATCCCTGGCCTCGCATAGTGGGTTAAGGATACGGTGTTGCTGCGAGCTGCAGTGAAGTTCATAGATATGGATCGGACTTGGTATTGCAGTGGCTGTGTTGCAGGATGGCAGCTGCAGCTCCGATTCAGTCCCTAGACCAGGAACTTCGATATGTTGCAACTGTGGCCCTTAAAAAAAATATCAGTGTTATAAAAGCCAAGAATGGCTGTTGAAAACATTACAGATTCAAGGAAGCTGGAGAAGCAATGGAGGTGGAGGTGGAGCTGGTGATAGGTCTGAGGTAGGAAGTGAGATGGAACGAGACAAAGGTTAATGGGAGCAGGGACAGGGCAGAGTGGAAATGGTATCAATAGTAGGTGACTCTGAGTAAAAGATATAAACAAGTGTTCTTTGTTATATTCTTATTCTTAAAATTTCTGTAAGTTTGAAATGATTTCCAAGTAAAATTTTTTGTTTGTTTTTTGTCTTTTTGCTATTTCTTGGGCCGCTCCCGCGGCATATGGAGGTTCCCAGGCTAGGGGTCAAATCGGAGCTGTAGCTGCTGGCCTACGCCAGAGCCACAGCAACACGGGATCCGAGCCGCGTCTGCAACCTACACCACAGCTCACGGCAACGCTGGATCATTAACCCACTGAGCAAGGGCAGGGACTGAACCCGCAACCTCATGGTTCCTAGTCGGATTCGTTAACCACTGCGCCACCATGGGAACTCCTCCAAGTAAAAATTTAAAATAGGAGTTCTTGTTGTGGCTCAGAGGTAACGAACCTGACTAGTACCCATGAGGATGTGGGTGCAATCCCTGGCCTGGTTCAGTGGGTTAAGGATCCAGTGTTGCCATGAGCTGAGGTGCAGGTCGCAGACGAGGCTCGAATCTGGCATTCCTGTAGCTGTGGTGTAGACCAGCAGCTGTAGCTCCGATTCAATCCCCAGACTGGGAACTTTCATATGCTGCGTGTGTAGCCTTATAAAAAAATAAAAAATAAAAAAACCCTTAAAATATAACTCATCTTTTCTTAGAGGTTCTTAGTTTAATGTTATGCTGTTTCCCTGGTCTTATTTTAAAGAAAATTATTGAATGCCTATTTAAATGATATTACAGAATAAGAAGAATATCAGAAGCATTAAATCACATAATCACCAATAGCTTGGAATCTTATATCAAGGGGTTACAAATATACATAGCATATATTTATATTTGTCTACACTCAAAGTTAAGATACAATTTTCAAAGAAACATTTCAAATTAATTTTTTTAGAATCATAGTACAGAATCAGAGGATCCTTTAAAAATATCCTAATACAACTCCCTAATGTTTCTCTGTATGGAACTGAGGTCACACAGCCACAGAGAACCAAAACGTTTTAGTGTTTTAACTAGGAACTCCTCTTGAGCCTTGTTACTTTCCAAGATGTATTCTTGGCTAACATGAACAATCTGAGCTGTTCCATATCAATCCCTTATACTCCAGTCCTATGAAACAGAGTTAAAGTATATTTTATCACTTAAATGGTGAAGACTGTCATATATTATTTTAAAATCATTTCTAATTACATACTTCTTTCCTTTACAACATGCTTTCTTAGATAAAGGAGAATATGTAAACATAACTGATCAAACTAAGCTTGACAAATTCATTGTAATCATAGCCAGTCATCATTAACGTCGTTCCACTTAAACTCTCCTCATTAAATGTACCCTCCGAACGAGATAAACACAATGGAATTCATTTTCATTGGGCTACCTCTAACAATGCATGAAGTGACCTTCATTTAATCATTGGTTTATAGGGTAATTGGTTTGCCAATATTTAATTTACATACTATCCTTGTGAGATAAATAGGTAGTAGCTAGCATAATGCAGCAACACTGTTTTTTTCTATTATTTTCAGATCTCGTGGTCACTGCCTTTCATTTACTGAGGACTTTAGCAACTGACATCGTCTTTTTGTCTACCCTAAAATCTGTTGTTTTCACTGACTTTATCAGCCAGATCCAAAAGCCTATCTAGTCTTTCACCTTCTTGTGCTTCTTCATCTCTTTCACTGAATTCCACCAAAGCCATTCAACCTCATGGTCACACTGTGGTCACCAAAAATAATCTAACCTCCTAAATCCCAATTCAATCACAATATCTGATCACCTTTTCACCCACAGTTCCAGCTTTATCGATTGAGTAACCCTGCTGAATCAATCTCTAAGTGTCATTGAGATCACCAGTCCTTTGACCCACTATCCATCACTCCTCTCCTGTCCTCACTTTTCTCCCTTTCTAGTTTAAATTCCGAGGCCAAATAAATGTATTACTTGGCATTAGTAATCACTGTCTAACATACCATACCCAACACACTTGCCTCTTAATGTTTCTACTGTATTTCTTAGGCCTGCATTTGCACAGCTGATTATTTCTGCAAAAATGATACAACCGAGAAAAGTCATATCACTCTAAAGTAATAATCACCAGTTTCAAATACATACTTAATATTGCCCAGCAATGATGGCACCTCCTTGCCAAGAATTATTTCAAATTTTTTCAAATGACCTACTCCTCATCAAATCAACTCACACTGTTTCTAAACTGTTAGGTAATAATCCTGATGACTAATTTATGAGCAAATAGAAACCCTAATAGAATGGAAATACCCCAATCATGCCACCAGCAAATAGACCTGCACTGACACCATTTGCTTCTTTCCTATTTTAAAGGAGAAAAGGATCCTCTTATCAAAAGTAAATTTTTCTACATATGGATCTAGCCCTCCTTCTTTCTCAGTTTTTTCATTTTTATTTTATCTCTCCTACATTTTCAACCCTTCCTTCCCAACTCTGTTATTCTTATCGGCATTCAAAGATGCTATAGCATTTCCTATCTTAACAAAAAAATTAAATCGCCTAATAACATACCACCTGCAGATACCACCTTCTCTGTGCTCTTCCAGAACCGCACTTTTCAAGAGTTATTGAGCCACAGTGCATACACCCCCCACACCTATTTCACTCTTTAACTCACTCCAACATAGCATCTAGGTCAAACTTTATTCTGAAACTTCCTAAGGACATCAATGACCTCAAAGTTGTCAACTCAATGGATATTTCGTAGTCCTTCTCCCTCATCTGTCAGATCATATCTTCTTTCTTAGAACATTTTCTTATGTTGGTTCTCTGACACCACATTATTCCACTTTGTTCTGGCCATACTTTCCTCAATTTGTTTCGCTGAATCTCCTTCTTTCTCCGATCTCTGATAGAATATACCAGAGCTTTGTCCCCATACTTCCTTCTCTTCTCCATGTACACACTTGCACAAAATGATTTCCTTTTTTTTTTTCTCTTGTCTTGTCTTTTTAGGGCTGTACCCGCAGCATATGGAAGTTCCTAGGCTACGGGTTGAATCGGAATTGCAGCTGCCAGCCTACAGCACAGCCACAGCAATGCAAGTTCCAAGCTGCATCTGTGACCTATACCACAGTTCACAGCAACGCCAGATCCTTTAACCCACTGAGCAAGGCCAGGGATCAAACCAGGGTCCTCACATATACTAGTCAGGTTTGTTACCACTGAGCCACAACAGGAACTCCCATACAAAGTAATTTCATGCAGACACACTATTTTAATACCATCTATGTGACAATGATCTCAAATTAATATCTTTAGCTACAATTAATCCAGACTCAAATCCAACTACTAACTGACATCGTCACTTTGATCTCTATCTAGAAGGTATCTCAAACACACCATGGCCAAAGCAAAATTATTTATTCCTAACCCTGACTCTACCACTACCCAAGTCTTCCCCTTCTCAATAAATGGCACCATTATCCCATTGCTTGGGCCAAACAATTAGGAGTCTTTCTTGATTCTTCTGTCTTTTATACCATATATCCAATTCACGTGCAAGTCTTGTTGACTCCTGCCCCCAAATATATCTCAAAAACAATGAAAACAGTGAACAAAACAAACTGAAAAAGAATGGGCTAGTTAAGAAGGAGGAAACCCAAAGATTATGGAGTCATGTATAAATGTCATCTATGAGAAACAAAATGATCAGCTGTATCAAATGCTTCTGAGAGGTTAAAACACTAAGAAGCAAACATTGAAGGTCGTTGGTGATCTTGACAAGAGTAGACTCTGTGGAGTGATAGGGATGAAAGTTTAGTTGGAGGAGAGTGAAAGAGTAATATGAGAATGTGAAGTCAGTATCAACAGAGATCTTTCAAGGGGTTTTGCTCTTGGGAAAGCAGAGACATGGGTAATAGTTGGAGAGGGCTATGAGGGCAAAACTGTTTTTTTTTTTTCCAAGAGAGGAGATACTAGAGCTTGTTAGTATGCTGCTGAAAATGATCCATTTGCAATGAAAAAAATAAATATAGCATGGTGAAAGGAGATAAATCACTGAGGACTGGGAACCACTGCCCAAGTGGACAGGAGCAAGGACTCTTTTGATCCATAGTGGCAGGAAATGGCATATATATAGATGCAGGACAATTTGGTAGATTTCACAGGGGAAAATGAAGAGAGTTTTGATTGAGTGCTTCTAGATTTGCCAAAGAATTATGAGGCAGGTTATCACAGTATTTGTATATCTGTGTGTCTGTATGTGTCTGTGTGGTGTGTGCTTTGGGGATTGAGAAGTTGGGCATGAAAGAGGTTCAAGAAGAGAAAAGGTAGAAATTAGCTATTTTAAAGAGAAGATACTAGGACATTTACAAGACAGAATTGAGTGTGTTTGGTTACATGTAAGATTTATATTTAACCAAAGAAACTTGTGTCTGTGTGTATATGTGTGTGCACGCATGTGCTATCAATTTGGTGGATTTTCTTTTCCCCTAAAGTTAGAATTTCTTATTATACAGCAAACTATTTTTGGAAGAAAAAACAACATTACTTATTTTCATTGTTGTATGCCCAGGCAGAAACTCCATTATAATGGTCCACAAATGAAATAACATTCTTGTAGACAAACAAGTTATTCATTTTTCTCTATACAAGTCTATTTCTGTATAGAGATGTCACAAATTAATTTGAAGATATAGAAGCATACAATTAATATTGCACTGTGGTAAAACTATGCCTATTTCAAACATGTTTCTATTATTCTGAGGTTTACCATTACATGATCAGAAAGCATTATGTCTTAATGTCAAAAGTATTTATTTAAAATTACATCAAGTAAGCAAGTTTTATTTACAATACCAGCAGCACCAGCTGAAATTGTTTGCCTTCCTTTTAGCATTTTAATTTAGAGCTTTCTAAATGCAAATTAGGGAAAGAAAGTCTCTGCTCACTAGATGGGAAGTAGTTTTGTTTTTTTTTTTTAATATCTCAATTGTATTAGTGGTGTTATTTTATTGGTAGTATATTTAAACACAGGCTGCACACAACATGGATGGCCCTGAAAATACTTTATAAATATTAAAAGCATGCCTACAATTCCCTCCTACTAAATCCCTGCAATGTACCATTAAAATTATCCTCCAGAAAAAGGAAAATATATCACTATTTTTATATAAAGAAGGGAACTGATATTCTGGACAACTGACTTCCCCAACAGAAAAAAAAAAATTGAACATCAGAATCTATTACCTCCCCTAACACAGACACCTGATATTTAATACGAAGTAAATCCATGAAACTTAAAACATCCCAAGTTATAAAATTCCCTCTGCTTTGGCCTTTCAATTCTCTGCTCCATTTTTATTATAGGAACTAAAACACTATGGGACTAAGTAGCAGAGGGAGTTTTCAGAAAGTCATCAAATTCCCTCTCTCTGTCAAAGAAAGATAGCAAAAGAGTTCAAGAGATAAAGCCGTTTGTGAAAAATGACTCATTTTAGGTTCTCTAAAATTGAAATGCTGAAATTGGTGAAGATTGCCCACTTTCACAAAAAGGCATCCACTCATTTGAAAAAACACTCTAATCCCAGTAACACTTGCAGCCATATATTTATGAACTTTATTACCAAAAACAAGGTCCACTTGATTTTGCCAGCCTTTACTACGGCTAAAACAAAATAAATCTCATTTTAAACATCAAAATAAATAAATTTAAACTTTCGGAATTAACGTCCACATATTTTATTCTATAGATCATTGCCCAACAAGTATGATTTAAAAATTCAAATTTTATTGTTTAAAAAATAAAAGCATCTTTGACAGATTTTATACCTACTTAAAAACAGCTGGTTGAAAAATCGATTTGACATATTTTGACCAACTACAGTGAGTTACAAATTTTAGCAGTGTTTTTTAATATAAACACACTTAAATTTTGCTTCAGTGTCAATTTCAGCAGCAAACAAGATGATAATGAGTGATAGTTTCTCCAGCTTATGATAATAATTGTTTCATTTCTTTTATTCTTACAGGATTATCAAAGTTGAATTGACTTCACAAAACAGAAATAAGCACAAACAGGATTTCAGTCATTTAGGTTAAAACACAATTACACAAGAACGAAAAGAAGCTTATTATTATGATAGTAAAACTCAAAGGCCAAGGATTCTTATTTTAAAATATAAAATAGTTCAAAGAATTTTGACTAGACTTTATTTTCAATGACTAACTCCTCTATTTTCTGAATTTCATCTTATGACATTAGCAATAGTCTGATATTCACTCAATGAAAATATAAATCAGAAGCTTGAGAGGGAGAATATAAAGTACTAGATTCCAATTTACATAGAAACAAGACTATAGTTCTACATTTAACAGGAAATTTTTCCAAAGCACAGCCATTAGCTATGAAAAGAAAACTCTCCCAATGTTCAATCAACTCATGTAAGAAACATTAGAAATGTATTCATGGATCAAGAAGTCCAATCTGGTCTATTACAACATAAAAGTCATTACTGTCACAACAAATTATTAGTGAATAATGGCAATATTTTTCATGTACATTTTTCTCTCTAATCACAATAAAAACCATATGAGAAAGGTAGTATCATGACTCAGAAGAAACTGAAACTTAGCAAAGCTAAGATATTTGCTTTTGGTTGCAGAGTCAGAATTCCTGACTTCAAATCATACGTTTTCAATTAAACTCTTGCAAGAACAATAACAACGAACCTCTGCAAGAAGAACAGTCAGCAGATTATCTAAGAATTTACGCCAACAGAAATTATGATGCCTGGAGCCATCATTGCCAGCTACTCAATGTACAATCTTATAACTATTAAGAGAAAAAGAATGATAGAACTAGAAAAGAAGATAAATTAACTCAAGTCTACATTTATATTCTTCATTTCTGCTAATATTTAGTTACTTATTTGGAATTGTTTGTTCTACTAACAAAAATGATCCACGCATGCATTGTTGACCACCAAGGGAATGTAAATATTATAATTTTTTTTCACAAATTGATAGACTGATTGAAGGAAATTTATAGGGGGAAATTCATTAAGTGAAATGAAAATTTCCCATTAACTTAGTTTTCCAGAAGTAAGGAATAATTAGTCCCAAAGAAAAATACTTTTTCTAATGCTTCCACTAATTTCTAATAAGGAAGACATGAAGATATGTCCATCATGAACAGGAAAATGCCTAGAATGGCCATCAATTAAAACATTGGACCACCATTCTGGCCACAAATTAAAAAGAATATAGTTAATTCTTTCAACTATATTTCTATCTTTTAACTATATTTGCCATTTCCTTGCAAATAAATGTCTAAAACATAATTGGAATACACCACCCCTGTTTGAATTTAGGGAAACACTTCACAAGCAGAAATCTAAAATCAGTAATCAGTTATTATACCATTTGGTCAGCAAAGGGTTTTCCCTTTTAAAGCCTTTTCTCATGTTATCTCATTTCACCACTGTGTTGTTGCATAGGTTGGCAACTTCCTGCAGTCAGTGTCTTAACACAGAAAGCATTCAGTAAATAGTTACTAGAGAAAGGTATGATTGAAATGAGTGAGTGAATGGATAAGTAAACCAAAGAAGAGGTGACTACACTATCATCAAAGGATGACTTAAATATCAGTATATGATATACAGGGTATTATGTATTTGTCAAAACTTATAAAATGTACAACACAAAGAGCGAACCCTGATGTAAATTATAGACTTTAGTTAATAATAATATATCAGTATTGGTTCACCAATTAAGACCAATGTGCCTCATCAATGCAAGTTGTTAAAGGAAATTCTGTGGTTTGAAAGAAGGGGCATACAAGAATTCTGAACTTTTTGCTTAAATTTTTTGTAAGCCTAAGACTGCTCCAAAGAGAAAGTCTATTTTTAAAAATGAACAGTATATATTCAAGTTAGGAAATGCCAGGCCTGTCTGAAAAGCTGACATCATCATCATCATCATCATTATTAAAACAGGAAAAAGAAAAAAAATCAAGGAGAAAAAAAGAAAACGAAAGATGTGTCCGTAATACTTCCCACGCAAGGTTATAGTCATCAAAAGAAAGACTACCAAGAGAAAAACAATGAACACTATATGTATTATTTATTATTTTGATTTCTAAAATGTAGCACTGCAAAAGCGCCAGGAGCAACATGTATCAAAATGTGTCAATCTACATATTAAAATGAAAACCCTTCAAAACAACACAAATAGAAACTAATAAAGCTGAGATACACATGAAATTCAAAGTACTTTCAATGCAAGCACAAGTCTCAAATCGTTGGAAAAGATAAACCATCCAGAGGCAGGCTTGTTCAAAGCCCCGACATCTGATTATGTGAGCCACAGTCCTGTCAGGTCAGGAGGAAGTGATATATTTCATCCGAGGGCCCCACATTTCTAGCCTACAAAATCTACATCTTAAGCTGGGAAATGATAGCTAGCCCAAACTGCTGTGAGACCTATACCTTAAGTAGCACTCAAATTGACTGAGATATGTTTAAGTTATGTAAACTGTGAAAAACAGTTTCTTTTATCTCACTATGTTAACAAACACATACATGTGTTTGATAAATGCTTTTCATAATAATGCCATAGATAGAATACCACCACAGACAACACATTCTGGGAAAAACCTGCAAATGGCTAGGTTATTTGTCAAGTTTCATCTCACAGAGTTTGTGATGAGAGCAAATCATGCACTATAGTAGCCAGGATGATATTAGATTAAGAAAATGTTATACTCCCATATATAAAGTTCAAAGTAAATGTGTAATGACATTAATACCAACAAAGTCTCTACAACAGAATATGGCTATTGGGGACTCAACCAAGGTCATTGTTTTTCAATAAAGTCTGTGTGCCTGAGAAAGAAAGCAAAATTGGTGTCTCTGGATTTGACTCATCTGGAGGGTGCAATTTTTAGACCATGATCCTGAAGGTCGCTTTCAGACTGAATACGCTTTCATTTGATGACACAGATAGGATCCACTTGAGTCTTGGAAAACTCAGATGTTCTATACATATGAATGTATTGTTCCACCAGTACAACAGCTCCAAACCAATACATGTACAGTGACAGGGAAATCCTCCTAGAGAGCAGGAGAAGCTGGCTCAGCTCCAACCACAAATATAAAAGATAGAAGTGGATTGAAATCCTGCCAAGAGACTGTCACAGATGACGACTCAGGAAGGGGAATGTGAAAATAACAAAGCTAGCTTCATTTGAATGGAAGCCAGCAATAATGAATAGCACTACTTGAATAACTTCTCTTGAGTCTATATTATAATTATTAAACTCTCTTGTTTCCCTAGAGTAACTAAAGGAAAACTTTTCTACCTATAAGGGAAATTCTAGTTTAAATGGTTCCACCAACTTTCCATGAAAACAAACAAACAAAAAACTTCACTTCTTTCTAAAAAAACTTCCAAACAAAATTAGAATGGAAATGAAAACTTTGGGGGAAAAACTGCAAATGCAACAAAGGTGACAAAGGGTTAATATAAACATACAACATGATCTTTAAAGAAATAAGAAAAATACTATGTCTATAATAGAAAACTGAGTAAAAAATATGAATAATGGACAAAAAACACATGTGCTCAATAAAACTGTTTAACCAAATTGGTAGGAAATAAAAACAATCCCCTCACCAATTTGGCGATTTATTTTTTAATTATGATACTCAGTGTTGGTGTGGTTCAAAATGACTACCACTCATTTATGGCTAGCAGGAATGTAAATGTAAACAGCCTTTTTAGAAACAATTTAGCAATACATAATAAGAGTTTAAAATAACTCATAACACACTTTTTTTTAGTAATTTCAATGAGATTAATAAAAAGATTAATATATATAAGACTATTCCATGTGGCATATTAAGATCAAATAATTGGAAATGACCTAAATATTGAACAACAGGGGAAGTGTTAAATAAGTCATGGTATACCCTTACAAGGGAGTTTCATACAGCCATTAAAATCATTTATTTGGGAGTTCCCATGGTGGCTCAGCAGAAGCTAATCTGATAGCATCCATGAGGACACAGGCTTGATCCCTGGCCTCATTCAGTGGGTTAAGGATCCACCATTGCCCTGAGTTGTGCAGGTCGCAGATGCGGCTCGGATCTGGCCTTGCTGCGCCTGTGGTATAGGCCAGCGGCTGCAGCTCCAATTCAACCCCTAGCCTGGGAATGTCCATATGCCGTGGTACAGCCCTAAAAAGAAAAAAAAAAAAATCATTTACCTGTAAAATATTACTGTTTATGTCCCAAGAATACATTATATTCAAAAAGCAGAATACAGTATATATTATAAATACAGTAAAATACTATTTGATTAAACAGTATATAAAACAGATTTAAAAAGAACATAGAGAAATTATCACTGAAAGAATATATAACAAAATGGTAAGAGTGGCTATCACAATTAGGTGACAAATTTAAGAGATAGTTTTTAAAAGTCTCTTCTATACTTTCTAAATGGTATAAAATGAACATACATACCAGAAATGGACATGAAATAGAACATTAAAACAGCACCCAAGGTAGCCCTTGGGGGAAATAGATACTATGTTGTAGCAACTACAGTGTCAAGACAAAATAGGCCAAATTACAAGCATTTGCAAGAGCAAAAGGTACATGGAGAAGTACAGGGGAATACATGTATCCCTGAGATCTAAGCAGCAGAAAGTCTAGTATGATTTTCTAGCAGCAGTATTTCAGTACAATACACAGAAGATGGAATGCAGTCATCTATTGCCCAGCTAAATCAAAAAGTTGGTTCAAGAGAAATTTTCATTCATCTCAGTGTTTAACTAGGTAATTCAATTGTATTTAATTGGATTAAACAACTGAATTTTGGATCTACATTTATAAGTTGTGTGACTTCAAGAAAAATGGTTAGCTCTATAAATTTCTGCTTCTTCAAGTGCAATTTTTTTTTCTTCTTTAAGGGCCAAGGCCGGGCCCAGGAGGCGAGCGGGAGTGCAAAACAAGTGGCCGCACCTGTGGTATATGGAAGTTCCCAGGCTAGGGGTCCAGCCACAGCCACTGTAGAAGCAATGCCGAGTAGTTATGTTGTGAGCCATACGGGAAGTCCTTCAAGTGCCATTTTGAGGTTAAAAAACAGTTCCTTTAACTCACAAGGGATCTGCTAGTACTAAACGAGGAGTCTTGGGTAAACTCATCTAGCATATCATGTAGAACAATCTAAACGCTCAACACTCAGCAAGTATCCACTGCTATTCTGATGATTGCCGTGTATGTACTGCATACTCCCAAGTAATATCCCTAAAGTTAAATATGTTCCCACAAAGTAAAGAGCAGTTATAGAAAGAATTAGTCTGACGCATGATCCGGTTTTTGTCAGTCAACTCTACTCAAAAATGCCTTAAGGACGAAAAAACAAAAAAACAAACAAACAAACAAAAACATGTGCTTTTTGACTTGTTCAAAACTGGGACAGACAGAATGATCATTATTTCTGAATTTGTTACTATTCCGATTCTATTTCCATCACCAACCATACTAATCCCCTGCTCCAGTTGTACCCAATGAGTACATATGAAAGTGTACCATGAGACCACTGAACACTATAAGCACTAAAGAGAGCCTGTTTTTCCACTAAATGGCACATAGCACCATGATCCTACATGCTAATAATCTGCTTCTTAGAAGAACTCTATAGTGTAAATATAGAGATTATTTTACCTTGGTTTGTTCTAATTTCACATCTCAAAAACACTGACTTTTCGTCCAGAATATTATCTTCTGTAGCAGTTTCTAAGATGTTCACAAACAGACAGCACATGAAAAATGCTACTGTGGTCAAATATAAAATAAAATATAACATTAATTGTGTATTTTATATAAAATCTAGCCATACGTTTAACTAAGTAATATAATGTTTAACTTTTCTGAATGGGGTGGGAATGGTGAAAATAATTGCTTAAATTTAGATTAACAGTTATCAAAAGTAGTTTTAAATTCTAGGTGGTCCTATGCTAAACTGCAAAACTTAAATTAAGAATAAAAATAGTATTTATATTGGATGAAATGTCTAGTTTTCAAATGGATATTATAGTCGCAGATATTTTTCCACTGGAGTTAAACTTTTTTTTTTCCTTTTTCTTTGGGCAGCACTCACAGCATGTGGAAGTTCCTGGGCCAGGGATTGAACCTGTGCCAGGGTAGCAACCCAGGTGCTGCTGTGAAACACCAAATACTTAACCCACTGAGCCGCCAGGGAACTCCAAATCTGTTTTTGAATATTGTTCCTCCTACCATTTCTTTGGTTCCCCTCCCAATGAGCCTTAAACAAACTTAAATTAATTCCATTCTCTCTCTAAATCCTTCATCTACACTGATGATTTCTTTGGCAAAGATATCATAGCGTCCCCAAAGAACTGAATCCAAGACTTTCAACTCTCTGGCTAGAGACACATATTCTGGAATATAATGTGACTAGATCACCTTATTTAAAATGTCAAAATGATAATATCTACTGCATCTCTATCAAACTAGTCATTAACTAACTTAATTGGTTCTATGAAGGATAGCTACTATTTCCCACCTTGTGTATTTGAGACTTTGAAGAAAACGGGTCCATTTCATTTGATCATACTATTTCACATATGCATTATCTTTTTTTTTCCTCCAGAAACTGAGACTATGCAGAACCAAAAAGTTAAAATACTATTTTAAAATTCTTTATACAGGAGTTCCCGTCGTGGCGCAGTGGTTAACGAATCCGACTAGGAACCATGAGGTTGCGGGTTCGGTCCCTGACCTTGCTCAGGGTTAACGATCCTGCGCTGCCGTGAGCTGTGGTGTAGGTTGCAGACGCGGCTCGGATCCCGCGTTGCTGTGGCTCTGGCGTAGGCTGGCAGCTACAGCTCCAATTCGACCCATAGCCTGGGAACCTCCATATGCCGCAGGAGCGGCCCAAAGAAATAGCAAAAAGCCAAAAAAAAAAAAAAAAATCCTAGGCACATCATACTCAAATTGTTAAAAACCAAACTTAAAGAAAAAAAAAAATTCTTTATACAGCATAACTCCCGAATTTCTCTTCATTAATTTGGTGCAAAAATCATTCCCAATAATGAAGGAGTCCCATAGATCAAGACTACTTATATGAATGTATTCATATTTCATGCTAATTAGTCCCTGTACACATAATCTCTTTCCCTGGTGTGTCCAGTACACGTGTCTCTGTCCTGGATTGCTCATTAAATCTGCTATAGTTCATTTGAGCACTGCATCACTGTGCCTGATGCACTGCAGAATCCAAGACCTATGAGTCCTTCCTCCTGTGTATTTCTCAACAAAATCTTACAAGCAATTCTCTGGTAGTGTTGTAGAAATAATGCATACAGTAGTCGATAGGGTCTGTGAGTATATAAACAAGGTTATCACAAAGCTAGACTGCTACCCTTGATGCCTCCATTGTGCATGCAGGTAATATGCCCAGTATCTGACAAGGTCTGAGGAGTAGCAATCCTTATTCTTTTTAATGGGGACCTCTGAGACCAACAATGTCTAGAAAAATACCAGGCTCACTGTTACATAGGGACTTTTCCTAGATTACTGGATATCCAGGCCATACACACACACACACACACACACACACACACACACACAAACCCTTTTTAAAAATTAGGTACCAGAGAGTGTTCAGTAGTTACAATAGTAATACATTCTGGTCTGAACTATAATGTTCTGAATCTAGTTCTTTTTAAGTGACAGAAAGAGGTTATGTTAAAATAACACAGTGGTGCAGGGGTCTCAAATATGGATTAATTTTTAAATCGTTACATGGCGGTGGTTTGATTTCTATCTTTTTTCTAGTCCTACGTTATGAAAGAACATTGCTGGAGGATGAAGCTTTTGACTTTTCTTTCAGAACCAGTTCTGTACAATCCCAAGGTAAGATGTTTTGCAGACTTGACAGTTCCACATTGATTTTTACTTTCCTATTTTTTGGAACCTTAGGCTAACAACATTTAAAAAAACCATGTTCTGTATATACCATATGGATTGCTTAAAAGACCAATCTCTATCATGCATGTGTTTCTACTCAGAATATATTTGAAATTGTTGATTATCTATATATCAATAATAAAAGTGGACTGCAATGCTGAGTGGAATAACAATATTCTCTTTTTCATTGACTTTTCAAATAGAATTTCTATACACAAACAACTCTGACCAAATGCTATCTGGCAATACCTGTACTTTTTTTACTTTTCACTGCTAGCAATAATAAAATATTTGCCATTAAGTTTAATTTATAAAACAGTATTATGGTCTAAGAAAGGCATACATTAAAAATGCCTACTCTATAAAAACTACCAAATTTTAATAACTGCAGCATTTGTCTAATTTATATTTGAAATACCTGTTAAATTATGAATAACCTTCAATAGTAAGATATAAGATACTGACTTAAGACATTTCCAGCTGAAAGATAGTTCCAACTGGTAGAGCAGTTGTCTTCATGATAATTAAAACTTATATATAAATATGAAGAATTATCATCAAAAGAGCAAGTTAAATAAGTTTGGCCCTTTAAATCTTTCTCTTAGGGGCCCTAGTGGTTAATCAAAAAACTTCATAATCATTAAGATATGGATTTATATTTATAAATTTTTTAAGAATTTAAAAAGTTACCTTGATCCACAAATAATTAAAATAAATTACTCATATGTGTCACAAAATATCTGACCCTGAGAGAATTTGCTAATCCTTATGATAGTGACTTTTATTTTCCAACTCTTCTCTTTCAAACATCTTTGAAGAATGTGCTTATCTATGTTGTTTTACTACTTAGACATTCTCTATTACTTTATTTTGCTTAAATACAGAGGCTTTAAATAATTCATAAAGTTCTCTATTTGGTTAAAAGTAAATTATGGTATACCTGTGGTCATTGTAAAAAGAAAAGAGAAAAAGAGAGGGAAAAAAACCTCAAGTACAGCAGCAGAGGAACTAATGGAGATGACCTTTCAAAAAGACATTTACTAGCACTCTAATGCAACTGACTCAGTTTATGAGATCTGGAATATTTCTGCTCGCCAATGCTATTATCTTATTTCAGAAAATAAGCACAATTTAAATGTGAAGCGCCTCAATATTTAACGTTCCTAACGGATTTTAACTCTTTTCTGATCTTATTCCAAAAAATCTCATATTTTCATTTCATGACATAGAATGGATATCTCATCTACAGGCATCTATGCAAACCTAGCTATATATGAAGATTAAATATTCTGAACAAAAACATTAAAAGCCTAGGAGAAATTTTTTTACAGTAGAAAAATAAGAAAAGTCTTTGTGCATGGGAGCAATGGATTTGAGACTTTCAAAATACAGAATCCAGAAACTTTGGGGGGAATACCATACAATGGTTTGCATGTGTTCCATAAGAGCACCGTAGTGTCTTATGTAGTATTCCAACCTTTCGAATAGAGTAGGACCTTAGTAAATGTCTGATTGAGATACCAACCATCATATCTGAAATGCTAGTAAGGGAAATTAAGTTATTTTGACCAAAAACAGGTTTACTATTTGAGAAAAACATAAAACCACCAAAGTAGTTAGTGGTACAAGTTAAACCCTCTTAAAGGAGTTCCATCCCTTTGGGCAAAACTTGAAGGATAAATATAAAACAAAGTTTTTATAATACATTATTTTCTTTTTTCTTTTTATGGCCACATCTGCAGCATATGCAAGTTCCCAGGCAAGGGATCAAATTAGAGTTGCAGCTGCAGGCCTATGCCACAGCAGGCCTATGCCACAGCCTGGGGCAATGCTGAATCCTTAACCCATTTAGTGAGGCCAGGGATCAAACCCCCATTCTCACAGAGACAAGTGGGTCCTTAACCTGTTGAGCCACAATGGGAACTCCTATAACATATTCTTTATAAAATGTTCTATGAAACATTATACAAGTCTGTGTAATTGTGATAATCTCTTCCAAATTATTTTAACACTGAAGTTTGTGGATTTGAGTGCTTTTTAAAATGGAATATGCCAGTAATAGGAGATGTAAAAGGAGCCATGAATGAAATGCCCCATCAGCCCCCAGGAGCTTAAAAATTAGAGAAATAAGACTAGTAAAAACCCTATACATAATAGCTGTTATTAGCTATCTAGTGGCATAAAACTGAGATTAGTTCAAAGACATGGGCACCAAATTGCCAACCAACACTCAAAATTCTAATCAAGATGACAGGGATAACCTCAGGAAACAGAACTATAATTTAGTAAATTGAGTAATATAATATAATAGCCCTTATCATGTTTTAGGAATTAAATTTTATACTTTCTACATCTATAGAATTTGTACCAGCCTTTATTCCCACTACTTTAGTTTCCAACTAGTTTAGTGTGTAATTGTCTTGCTTAGATTTCTATTGCAATAAGCTCCAGACAGGTTTCTCTTCCTCAGGTCCAAATGTCCCCTCAATACCTACAACCTTGTCCCAGTCATCTCTTATATCATAATCGGAGTGATCTAATGTTTTCTAATCTGAAAATGTCACTTCTGTGCTTAAAATTCATATTCCATGCTGCCTTTATGAAAAAAATCCAAACTTCTAAATACTGAAGAATAGGCCATTAATGAGTTGATGCCTTTTTGCATCTATGCACTTATTTCTTACAACTTTCCCTAGAATTACACTACAAACTTGCTGTATCCAACAACTTAAGAGTTTCCTGAATACAGTCTGATTTCTCATATCTTATCATATGCCTCAATTTGTACTTCCACTCTGTCTAGAATTCCCTGTTAATGTAATCTCCTTTTTCCACTTTTGATTCTTTATTAAGACTTTGAAACTCAGACCTGGCACCTATATCCATGATTAATTCCTGTTTACGACCCTTCATCCAAATTCAGTGGTCCTCCGGTAGCCTACTGATCTCTATTTTGGTGTTTATCACATGTTTTGCCTAAGTTCCCCACTGTACTTGAATTCCCAGTGAACACAGAGTCTTATTCTATACCCCAGGCATTCAGCACAGTGGCTAGAAAAAACAGGCACTTAATACATGTGTATAGAGTAAAGAAAATAGAAAGGGGCAACTAGCATTTGCAGTTAAAATCCTATTAACAAGATTGGGTACAATAGGCAACTCCCAAATGGAATAACTGAGACAAAAAGATGGGCCTATATTACATGATAAAGTCAGAATGTTCATCATCAAGAAGTCTACAAACAATAAATGCTGGAGGGGTGTGGAGAAAAGGGAACACCCCTACACTGTTGGTAGGAATGTAAACAGTACAACCACTATGGAGAACAATATGGAGGTTCCTTAAAAAACTGAATCTAGAACTACAATATGATCTGGCAATTCCACACCTGGGCATATATCCAAAGAAAATCATAACTTAATTTGAAAAGATACAGGCACCCCAATGTTCACTGCAACACCATTTACAATAGCCAAGAAATGGAAGCAACCTAAATGTCCATCAACAGAGGAATGGATATAGAACATGTGGTACATATATAAAATGGAATATTACTCAGCCATAAAAAATAATGCTATTTGCAGCAACATGGATAGACCTAGAGATTATCATATTAAGTAAAGACAAATATCATATATTACTTATATATGGAATATAATAAATTACACAAAAGAACTTATTTATAAAACAGAAACAAAGTCACATATTTTGAATCAAACTTAGGGCTACCAAACAGGAAACTATGTGGGGAGGGACAAATTGGGTAGATGGGATTAAAAGAAGATTATTTATAAAAATTCAAAAGACAACCCAATTAAAAATAGCAAAAGATCTAAATAAATATCTGCAAAGAAGATATACAAATAGCCAATAAACACATGAAAAGCTACCCAACATCAATAGCTACTGGAGAAATACAAATTCAAATTGCATACCCTTTAGGATGGCTGCAAAGATAAATAGTAACGAATATTGGAGAGAATATGGAGAAACTGGAACTCTCCTATACTACCTAAGGGAATGTGAAATGATACAGCCACGTTGGTTTGGTAGTTCATCGAAATATTAAACACCCATTAATTCCCATTCTGAGGTATAGCCCTCCAAAACTTGAAAAGTCATTCATATACTTGTACATGAGTATCATAAGCAGCACTTTTCACAATAGCCAAAAAGTGGAAACAAACTTTATATAATATCTATCACCTGATGAATAAATTAAAAATCTGTGGTATATCGAGCAATGGAATATTATTCAGCCATAAAAAAGGAACGAAGGGCTGATATATACTACAACATGGATGGATCCTGAAAACTTATGCTAAGTGAAAGAAGTAAGATATAATAGGCCACAAATTATATAGTTCCACTTTTACGAAAGGTCAAGAATAGGAAAATTCATAGAAACGTAAAGAAGATTAGTGCTTGTCAGGGACAGATGATTAAGGATGGGAAAGGAGGAAAGACTGCTAGTGAGCTGGGGTTTACTTTTACATGCTGAACATGTTCTAAAATCAGATTGTGGTGTAGCATAAAAGAATCCGACTAGGAACCATGAGGTTGTGGGTTTGATCCCTGGCCTCATTCAGTGGGTTAAGGATCTGGCATTGTTGTGAGCTGCGGTGTAGGTCGCAGACACAGCTCGGATCTGGTGTTTCTGTGGCTGGGCTGTAGACCAGCAGCCATAGCTCCAATCTGACCCCTAACCTGGGAACCTCCATATGTTGCGGGTACAGCCCTAAAAAGCAAAAAAAAAAAAAAAAAAAAGCAACAGATAAAGTATGTATCAAGAAGATCCTGTGAGGAAGTTCCCATTGCGGCTCAGCAGTAACAAACCTGACTAGTATTCATGACGATGTGGGTTCAATCCCTGGCCTTGCTCAGTGGGTGAGGGATCCAGCATTGCCATGAGCTATGGTAGGTTGCAGACATGGCTTGAATCCCATGTGGCTGTGGCACTGGCCCGGCATCTACAGCTCTGATTTGACCCCTAGATTGGGAACTTCCATATACCACAGGCACAGGCCTAAAAAGCAAAAAGATCCTGTGAAGCATTATATAAAAATGAAGAATGATAAGAAATAGCTAACAGAAAAGGTTGTAAGGTAGTAGCTAGAAGTCAGAGAGAAGGTGGTTTTGATAAGAGTAGCAAACATGGGAGTTTTCTTATTGTGCAGCAGGTTAAGGATTTGGCTTTGTCACTACAGTGGCTCAGGCTGCTGCTGTGGTGCAGGTTCCATCCCTCGCCCGGGAACTTCCATATACTGCAGGTGTGGCCAAAAAAAAAAAAAATGCTATTAAAAAAAATAGTATTAAATATGGGCATCACACTGACAGGAATCAATGAAATTGACAGAAGTAGCAGAAGCACTGCATGCGGACATACCTACTGAAGATGACTAGCTATAAAAGGAATACAAAAAATCATTTAGATGCTAGGACAATAAGCACATTGGAAACAATTCCATGAGCATTTTTCAAAGATATTCTATGGAATATTTTGGCATCAGTGCCTCTATAATGCAATTAATTTTTTAATACCTTAAGAAGATTAAAGTAATATTTATGCAAATGACCAAGCTTATATATGACATTGCCATAGCTTTTTACGTAATACAGCTTTGGAAATTAAAAACTGCAGCTCAAACTTTTTCCATTCTGGTTCTGCATCAATTAGTTTTTTTTTTTCTCCCCCTCAAAAAATAAAGACCTGGATGTAATTGCATGACAAGTGAAAAAGAAACATAGGCAGACTGAGTGTTTACAAGTACCCCACTTGTGGGAAGCACTGGTGTTTTCTGGCGTCACTGGAATGCTACTCTTTATGTAAGCCCATTGTGCAGTGATGAAAGCAATGGCAACTGATGCTCTCAAAATAAAAGACTCACTCTCCCTCAACAGAAGCAGGTGCTATCGAACAGCTACTGTTTGCACAGTGACTTTCCAGACAAAAACTTGACACAAAAGGACATACAAATAATTCCTGGGAGGCCTCCTTTGTGAATCTCCTAGACAATAGCCCAGCTGCAGTAATGCCACATGTGTCATTCTTAAGGTCAGTTTGGTATGGGTGCCTTTTTTTATAGCACTATCACGAGCATATTTCTAAGGCACACATCACAGAGAATTCGACATTTGGGGTTTTATTTCTTTATTTGATGAATGTCTTCGTGTTAAGACCTTTATTGCAAACTATCTTTCTGCTGTTGATGCTTACAGCTGTAACACAATTAAGAATGGGCAAGAAGTCTCTTTATAGCACTTTTTCTATCACCCATCATATTTTAGACTAATCTCTTATCTTAAAAAGTAGCAGCTGCACATACTTTATGTACTCAACAAATGGAAGAATTAGATTTGTAGCTTATAAAAATGTAAAGCGATATTATTATTCAAGATAATTCAACAATCCACACTAAAGGCTCTGTTATTTCTAATTTACTTCTGCACA
Organism: Phacochoerus africanus; assembly: GCF_016906955.1. NCBI lineage: Eukaryota > Metazoa > Chordata > Mammalia > Artiodactyla > Suidae > Phacochoerus > Phacochoerus africanus. The sequence continues at coordinate 82,974,112 of NC_062560.1, read as the reverse complement.
AAATTTGCGTAAATGTTTGTATCTCCACGCCTTCATGGTCCCAGGCAATTTCAATAAAATAAACATTAAAATGAACAAAGGTATAGATGAGGCTTAGGTTTCCACCTGGAGATGTATCAACAGGTTTTCACTTCCAGTTATTTGGGTACTTCTAAAAGCCCTTAGTAACCAGGTGAGTCCAAAATAAATTATGGGATAAAATAGCAACGCTACTCTGAAAATCAGAAGAAATATGAATATAATCATCTTTTTAAAAACAATGCTAGAATACTAGTGTACTTTTTAGAAGCATAATCTAGGATTGATATTTAATAAATCTTCATTTAAGACATACAAAGGAAAACCAGAAACATTCTATAGAAATCTTAAGTAATATGTTTTTAAAAACCAATCTACAACATGTAAGAATACAAAGCTATGTTGCTTATGACACAATATTAAGACAATTATCAGAAGTTTCAGGAGGATGTCTGATAAGGAGTGAAAATGTTTTTTCCAAGCAATCAGGGGACAGGAAGAAGGTAGAGCAACAGCTCTTAATCTAAACTTAGAACTGAAAGATCAAGAGAGCCACCTGCAGTTTAAAGTCCAGAAATATGAAAATTCCCCTGACCTTCCATTTAAAAAGAGTTTCTGATTAAGTTAGACTTGGTCAAGGATACATATCATGATATAACCCAGATCTGCTGTAAAAGTAAAAATTCATGTTTAAAGTGCCATGATGCATGCTTTCAATATGAATTCTTTCTAAATATAATTTTATATTAATGACCACTTGAAACATATTTATTGAGCACCTATTACATTGGTTACATTTTACTCCCTAACCAAATGGCAGCTAGGGCTCTATTACAAACGATAATCTTCCTATCTACATTACCACATTACTCTTCATAAGAAGAATCTTCCACTTTGGGGGACACTACCAAAATATAACATCATCATGTTGTTTAAAGTGAAGTTTCCATTTTCAAGTCTGGATTACAAGATTCTTGAATGATTTTATTCCCGAGATCCCTAGTCAGGTATCTTAATGTCCTCATGGCCCAAAGCAAATACACCCTCAGGAGTTCCCTGGTGGCCTAGTGGTTAAGGATTTGGCATTTTCACTGCTGTGCCATGGGTTTGATTCCCGGCCCAGGAACTTCTAGGGCGTGGCCAAAAAAATATATATCCTCAAATAAAGGTACCACTGTTAACATATAAAATTGTCAGGCAGGAGCACAGTCTATTATGAACCATGAATCTAGGGTATTAAAAGGTAATGCTACACTTGGCATTGGCACCTAAGTCTCTGCTGGATCCCATCAAATTTCAGTCAGGAAAATAGACTATTTCCCATCTTCAGTTTTCACAGTGGATGACAATCTGTTTCACATGAGATTTAGGAGAAAATTGACTAAAATGATTTATAAGTCTTTTTACAACTTATAAAAATTACCACATGATTTTTAGAGTATTGACGATAATGGAACACTGGTTTGGAGATTACAGCATTTTTAATTGACCTCTGGGTAGGTAACTCTGAAATCTGAAGCTGAAACTAGCAATCGTGCATAAAACATGATAGAACATCAAAACTGTTGCCACCACAAACATTCCCCATAGAACCAGATGCCAGCTTTATCAAGAGGAACAACATTATTCCCAATCTAGGATATTGGGAAAATTAGGTAATATGATCTAATCAACAGGAGCCTATTGGTTTTATAAAGGAGTGATCAGAGATGCTACACTGGCCCATCTCTAGTAAATTAGATCATTCCCAATGTGAGAAATGAATCAGCTGTTTTGAGCCAGGCATCAAGAACAATCAGCTATTATCCAGAGAGTGATAAAACTAGCTTTCATACTGGCTAGTTGCTTTGTTTCCCCACCTCTTCTCATCAGATTAGATTCAGGAGGAATAAATGGAAGTATAAGTGAATCCACTCAAGCCTGCTACTATAGCATAGCTCTGGTCAATTTACCTTTGAACATAAACCCCCTCCTCCAAGCTCCAATAGGGTTGAAGGAGAGGAGACAGGGTGGAAGAGAAGTGAAAATGGCTGACAGAGAGCTGTTTTTGCCTCTCTAGCTTACAAAAACCAAAGCATGTCTTCCCTGGTGAAGGAACATACTGAATATGCATCTCTTTCAGAGATATTGCCTCCAGAATATGCATAGATAAGAATACTATTCCTAGGTGTTCCTTTGAAGGCACAGCTGAAGGTTTCACAGACACTCAGGGATTTTACAAATCTCTCCATTTCAAAGAGTTTGACAACATTAACTGCTAACATGAAAGACAATATCACATTTTTAGCAAAATCTATACAAAAAGTAGAAATTTTTTTTTCTATGTAAAATAGCCTAAATGTAAGACTGTAAAGATTTCTAATCCACGTTGATTAGCCCCAATGTTCTAAAGAAACAATGTCTATCTTCCAATGTGATTTGAGATATAAGAAAACCCGCAATAACCCACTGTATTGCAGATGGAAACAATTTCTTTCTAGACTAGTACTTATACATATTTAGATGACCCTAACTTATAGGAATGAATAGTGTGTATATGTGTGTGTGTGTATAATTTTGGTTTCAAAGGCCTGCTTATTGATTGGCATTAATTTCACTGGAAATCTGACTTCCCTTTGGTAACACTGGAGTAAACTGTCATTGTTGTTTTTCACTATGCTTTAGTGGAAAGTGTCTTATGTGTAGTATACAGCAAAGTTAAGCAGTTTGAATGGTTTATTTACCCAGGTAAAAAGTAAATTACAAATAGAATATTGAATCTAAAAATCTTGCCTACACTAATGTAACCTTTTCTCTTAATGATTATATCCTTAATTCTATAGGCATGAATCCAAAGCTATTTCTAATATGTTGCCCTTGAAAATATTTAATATTATACAAATAGCTTCTACAAGCCAACAACAAAAAAGCAAACAACCCAATCAAAAAATGGGCAGAACATCTAAATAGATATTTCTCCAAAAAAGACAGATGCACAGGAATAAGCATAGAAGAAGATTCTCAACATCACTATTTAATGCAAATCAAAACTACAACAATGTATCAGCTTATACTGGTCAGAATGGCCATCATCAAAAAGTCTACAAACAATAAATGCTGGAGAAGGTGTGGAGAAAAGGGAATGCTACACTGTTGGTAGGAATATAAGTGGGTGCAAACACTATGGAGAACATTCTGGAGGTTCCTCAAAAAACTAAAAATACAGTTATTATATGATCCAACAATCCCACTCCTGGGCATATATGTGGAGAAAACCATAATTCTAAAAGATACATGCACCCCAATGTTTAGTGCAGCACTATTTACAATAGCCAAGACATGGAAGAAGCCTAAATGCTCATCAGCAGAGGAAGAGATGAAGGAGATGTGGTACATAAAGTGTAATACAGCTCAGCCATTTAAAAAGAAAGAAATAATGCCATTTTCAGCAACATGGACGGACCCAGAGATTATCATACTAAATGAAGTAAGTCAGAAAGACAATTATCGCATGATATCATTTATATGTGGAATCTAAAATATGACACAAATGAACTCAAACAGAAACAGATTCATAGATAGAGAGAAGAGACATGTGGTTGCCAATAGGGAAGGGTTGGGGAAGAATGTAGTGGGAGGAAAAAAACATTTAATATCATAGAGGTTAAAATGCATAGACACGTTTGACATGTAATATCAACAGAAAACAGAAAGTGAAGTGCTTTGTTTGGTAAATCTATTCACTTAATAAAATGTCCCAGAAGCCAAGAGAAGCAGTGATGAAGGACTTAGGAAAGAGTAAGAGCCATAGAGCCAGACTGTCTAGGTTCAAACTCAAGCTTCTTCACTTACTAGCTGTGTGGCCTTGATTCATTTAATTAATCTGTGCTTCAATTTCCTCATTTATAAAATGAGGATATTGTCAGCTTTCATTGGGTTATTGCAAAAATTAAATGAGTCAATATGTGTAAAACACTTAGAGCAATGTCTGGCATGTAAGGAAGTAATGTATATGTGTTGGCTTTTATAGCCTTTAGAATAATCTGAATCCATTACAGGTATACAGAAAGACAATAAAACTATGAAATTTTCAATAAAATTAAACAGAAGGGAAATATTAGAATCAATAAAATAAGAAAGTCTAATATCTAACATAAAGCAATTAAAATTGTAATGTAAAATCTACATCATTCCAATGGCAACAGAATATTATGGATAATTTCAAACTACAAATAAGTGTGAATCAGAAATTTAAATTATTCAATCGGTTTCATAGTTTCTCATTATCCTTAAAATATCCCAAAAACTAGCTAATTAAGCAACTCAGTAAATAGTGAGTCACCCACAAATCAATAACAGTGGGTTATGAACTAAGGGGTTCATTCTATGAACCTGAGGTACCCTCCCTAAAAAAGGAGGGATAAAATAGCACCAGCAATACAAAACTAAATGCATGATCTAGCAGTCACCCTCCTTGATATTTACCCAAATGAGTTGAAAACATATCCACAAAAAAATCTGCACAAAAATGTTTACAGCAGCTTTATCCATAACTGTTAAAACAGGAAAGCAACCAAGATGTCCTTCAATAGGTTAATAGATAAACTCTGGTACATCCATACAAGGGAATATTATTCAGTGATTAAAAAAAAATGAACTATCAGGCCAAGAGAAGATATGGAACAACCTTAAATACATATTGCTCAGGGGAAAAAGTCAATTTGAAAAGGTTACACAAAACTATGGAGAGAGTAAAATGATCAGTAGGGGTGAGGGGTTTGGGCAGGGTTCAGAGAGGGAAGGATGAATAGACAGAGAACAGAAGATTTTTAAGGTATTGAAATCATTCTGTCTGATACTATAATTGTAGATACATGCCATTAAACATCTCTCAAAACATAGTAAGCATAAATGTAAAAAGGATTTAAGCTAATAACAATATTGGTTCACGGGTTGTAGCAAATGTACCACAATAATCCTAGGAGAAACTGGGAGCAGGGTGAGGGTATATGTAGAAACTCTGTACTTTCCACTCAATTTTTTTGTAAACCTAAAACTGCTCTAAAATAGTCTGTTAAGTAAAACAATAACAATTATAATACCATGTCATTTATGAATACCTGATTAAACACATGGGTTTATAGTATACTATAAACTCATTTCTTTCTATCAAAGCCAATGTATGGTAAGCATGATACAAAATTATAATATATAAAATATGTTGGTATTTTGGTAATGTCATATTTGCAGCAAAGTAAATTTAGTACTTTTCATAAAAATAAAAACTAAAAACCAATAATAATAAAATCTTTTTTACCACCCTAGTTTGCAACGACTGAAGGGTATTTTTTTTTAAATCAACCCAAAGCTTAATAAACTAAATATATGTACACATAACTCTCATACTCAATTTCTAAGATGCTACCTTCTCCTGTTTCACATATAAAGAGGCAAACAAAATTAGAGGTTTGCTAATATAAGACAGATATGTTTTATTATTTATTATTTTTATTGAAGTATAATTTATTTATAATGTTTAGTTTCAAGTGTATAGCAAAGTGATTCAGATTTATACATACATATATACATGAAAAATTTTAAGGTTCTTTCCCACTATAGGTTATTATAAGATATTGAGTATTAGTTCTCTCTGCTATACAATAGGTCCTTGTTGTTTATTTCATATATAAAAGTGTGTATGCATTAATCTCAAACTCTTCAGTTATCCCCCACCCCTTGCCCTTTGGTAACCATAAGTTTGTTTTCAATGTCTGTGAGTATATTTCTGTTCTGTAAATGAGTATGGTTGTATCATATTTTTTAGATTCCACATATGGGTGATATATCCATCTTTCTGTCTGACTTCACTTAATGTGATAATATCTAGTTCCATCCATGGTGCTGAAAATGACATTATTTATTTTTTATGGCTGAGTAATATTCCATCCTGTGTGTTTGTGTGAGTGTGTGTATCTTCTGCATCCATTCAATTGTCAATGGGCATTTAGGTTGCTTCCATATCTTGGCTAATTTCAAATAGCGCTGTTATGAATATTGGGGTGCATGTATCTTTTCCAACTAGAGTTTTCATCTTTTCCAGCTATATGCCCAGGAGTTGGATTGCAGGAAATGAAAAGACTAGTGGTAACTATTTATAATCCTTTCCTCAACAGGCCATATTAGAAAGATTCCATATTACCAAGTTTGTATTAAGAGATAGACCTTAAGGTTAAAGTTTCCAGGCAATTATGTTTGAGAAATATTAAATTAAGCATGTTTCAATACATGTACCTAAAAAGTTCCTGCAATTGACCTTAGGCAGCTCCAAGAAAAGTGTTCAAAACAGAAGTGATGCTCAACTCCATACCCAGCTTCACAATGGGAACCAGTGACTCCCAGTTTTGTCAAGGAACAAAATCAACCACATTTAACCTTAACCAGTAAAAGTATATCACCACAAGAAACTGCTAGAAACTGATATATTATCTCCTGCTCACTACACCATCCTAAAGACCTGTGGTGTGAATTAAAGCACCTACAGACAAAGTAGATGGATACTACTTTTAGGAATTTAAGGAATGCTACACTTTAAGAGATTAAAACAAACAATATGAGAAAAAGAATGCATATATATATGTGTGTGTGTGTGTGAGAGAGAGAGAGACTGGGTCATTTGCTGTATAGTAGAAAATTTACAGAACACTGTAAACCAACTATAATGGAAAAAATAAAGATCATTAAAAAAATTACATTGTGGTGGGCAGCCTGGAAACTATAGAGGAATGACAAAAGATAAATAGGCAGCACCTAAGAATTGGGTGGCTCCTTTTGAACAACTTTCTTTGGTAAGAGACAGAAGCCACTTGTCAACCAACCAAAGGACCCCATTCTATAAGTAGTAGCTCTCGCATCAATGTAAAGAAAAAAAGGACTTCTCTATCTTGATCTTTAAGAATAAAGCAGCTTAGAGCAAAAACTCTATCAATACAAGCAATTCCTTATACAAAAAGCAACCCACAATATACAACATATCTATAGTTATAAAAAAGCTGATTATTTCTCCTAATTTTATCTGATTTTTTCATAAAGACATTCTGATAACACTAACATTACCATTCCAAAATGAAAGGTCAAGAATAAGTTCATTTTAATATTTCAAAATACTTTCTGACAAATTGTATAAACTCACAGGCTAAGTGAGATGTTCTGTAAGACAAATGAGAACAACTTAACATTAAGAAAAGCTGAGCATCAATTTTTCATGAATTAGCCACTGGTGGGTTTGTATTTCATAAAAAGACAGATTAAATGTTGATTTCACACTTGGTAAACTGCCCCACCTACCGATTCAAATGAAAACAGAAGAAATTTATCACAACACATTGGCACCTTGTGATCTGTTTCAAGACAAACCTTTTACCAGTACTCTAGTTTAAGAATCATATATTCCTACCATACAAAGTTAATAGAAGTTCCCGACATAATCATTTTACTTTACTTCTAACAAAAAGGTTGAATATCTTTTTAAGACATTCCTAGCAACAGAGCTATTTAAACATAATTTGCTCAGGACTAAAGAAAGCATACAAGAATTGATCAATATAGAGTTTCAGTATACAAATATTAGAGCACTCTAGGTATAGCTATTAACTTTCTCTTACTACAGATCATCTGCTGCAAATGGATAGATGAAGAGGCTTTTTTTCTTTTTTTTTTTTTTTTTGGCCACACCCGCAGAATGCAGAAGTTCTCAGGCCAGGGATTGAACCTATGCCAGAGTAGCAACCTGAGCCACAGCAGTGACAACCCTGTGATCCATAACCCACTGAGCCACCAGGGAACTCCTGGGAAGGCTTTTAAAAAAGAGATTTTGAGGTAAAATTTGCTTTAACTAAGGAAAGTGTGTTACACAGAGACCCTATATTTTAAAAAAGTGACATTAAAATGTACATAGACATGTACTCGCAAGTGAGTTATGAAGCACAGATTTAAAATTTTTTAAATAGAAAGAAAATATAAATTGGGCATAAGGTCAGCAGATTTGTTACTATAAGAAGCTTGGAAAGACTGCCAGAGCCAGGTAACTTAAAGAACAAAGAGTGAATGCAGGTAGGAAAGACAGTATGATAATTATTGAATTCAGTTGTTTTATGATTGTGAATTCATAAAAATCAAAATAAGGCCTTCCCTGAAATGAAAACACTAGAAGATTTATGAAGGGCAGAGCATTTAGATAATTAAAATGGCCATATCATCAATGTGCCATTTAAAAATAATATTCATTAAAAATGCTTATTTGTTCACATATAAAAGTTGATATTAAAGAATATTTGAAACTAGACATGGTAAATTTTGATGTCTCAAAGACACTATACACAATCTAATTTCTTTTCTGTATAACTGTCATGTTACTTTTATTTTTTAGATAAAGTGCTACTTTTCCCCATCCACCCTGAAATACTTATTTTTAAAAAAATTTATTATAGTTGATTTACAATGTTCTATCAATTTCTGCTGTACAGCAAAATGACCCAGTTATACACATACATACATACATTCTTTTTCTCATATTATGAAATACATTTAAAGACTGAATTAAATATCTACTTTAATAAGGAAATCCATTACTTTGAGGATAAATTTCCTCAGAATACAAAAAATAAAATCAATTATAAATGTGGAATATGTGACTAACTCATACCTATGCTTCAAGTCTATATAATAAACTAAAGTAACAAGAAGAAAATAATGGCACCTGACAATCATAACATTGCTATGGACCAAGCTGCTATTCTAAACATTTTAATCCTTTAATCCTCCTTTTACTAAGTCTGTCAGGTAATATTCTCCTCTCTCCTATTTTACATATGAGGAAGTTGAGACATAAGAGGTTAGGTGACCTGTCAAAGTCACTCAGGGAGTAAGTGGCAGAGCCAGATATAACCAAGCACTCTGACTCCAGAGTTCATTTCCTTTAAGCACTAGGCTGGAGTTGTAATATCTCTACCCACTGTGAGAAAGCTGATGGTATCTCGGAAGTAGTTTTGAATTGACAAATGTCTATAACTAGTTGTCAGATGAGGAGAAGCTGTGGAATTGATCTGGTTCAAGTTGAAAAAGGGAATGTCTGGGATTTATGACAAGATTAGGAAAAAAAAGGAATAAAAAGATGATGTTTCATGAGGGACAGGAGGAAATAAGTGAGGGGAGAAACAGAAGCAAGGAAATGTATACGACACAAGTACAAAGTCTGGAAATCTGAAACGAAAAGAGAAGTGAATTTAATCAAAAGAATATACAATCACTCTTAAAAAGTAAAACCAAGAAATAAATCACACTCCCATCTTTCAGCTCCAAAAATCTGGTTTGCTGATACACCACTTGACTGAAGCTGCTAGTTTTACCCATAAATTTCCCCTGAATTCTTCTCCATTCTTTTTCTTCCGGAACTATTACCCAAACTTAACCACCATCACCATACCCATTTTTTTACCTCTTTTCCCATTTTTTTAAGTGCCACACCCGCAGCATTGGGAGGTTCCTAGGCTAGGGGTTGTAGCTAGAGCTGTAGCTACCAGCCTACACCACAGCCACAGCAATGCAGGATTGGAGCCGCATTTGCAATCTACACCACAGTTCACAGCAATGCCGGATCCTTAACTCACTGAGCGAGGCCAGGAATCGAACCTGCAACTACATGGTTCCTACTCAGACTCATTTCTGCTGTGCCATGATGGGAACTCCTATTTCTTCCTTTGTCATTAACCATGGCTACTTCCTTTGTTCAATGCTGAATTTCTGGTTCCTCTCTTCAGTGGCAATCTTTGAGAAGCTGGGCTTTCAACATCTATATTTTTAGTTACTGAAAACTCATCTCTAATTATACACCCCACTGAATCATGGAAGCAAACACAGTAAAAATAGAAATGGCATTCTGTGTCACAAAAAGGCTCTTTCTCATTTCTCCATCATCTGGGACATTATTTCCTTAGGCTTATCAGCCAAGTGATCCTTTGGCTCCATATTCAATGCTCACGGATCTTTTAAGACGTGCCTCTTTCTTTCTATAGCCACTGCTATTAGCACATTTTCTCAGCTTTCATTACCTCCCCCCCTTGGTTGCTAAAACAGTCCCATATCTCATGCTCCTACCCAAACTGCCCCCTCTTCAGTGTCCACATCCACCTACACAATCAGTGCGTCTCAAGCATCACCATGCAAGATCAACCAATGTTCCCTCAGGCTGGCTGGATACAACCTAATCATCAACATTTCTTTTCAGACAAAGAAGTGAACAGTTCTCCTATCATTTCACTTGCCACCTCCTTAAATGCACTTATTATTGTTCTTCAATGTACTAAGCTAGTCGAACCAAGTTGTACACTCCCATCCAATGTAATTTTCACAAACTCCTTACTCTGTGCCTTCAAAGGTAAACACCTCAAAATATCAAGCCCTTGGGTATTCTGAATAACTAAGGGTCCTTAATTCCTTACTGAGAGATGGGACTATAGAAAATTTCACACTGATGGAATGGCTACCCTAGTGAAGGAACAGTTAGTCTTCATCACAATAATGCAAAGTAGGTATTATTAAACAACTTCCTACCTAAGAACAGGTTAAACTATTTGTCCAAGTTCACACAGTGGAATCTCAGTTCAAAGTTTATGCCCACAAATTTTCCTCTTCTTTTCCTTTGCACCTTCCACCTTGGACCCCAACTGGAAGCCACAGGCACCCTTGCTGCCCCTCTGAACTCAGCCGTGTTTCTTCCTTGCTGTGTGCTGCTATTCACCTGCTGATGCTGGAGGATTCAAACAACCAGGCTAATTTGGTAACATAGAAAAAAAGGTATTGCAACCTTTAATTTCTTTAGTGCCAGAACTTGGGCCCTGACTACTGAGGTATGGCAGGTGGACTGACAATTGTACAAAATGACTGCTGACAGCGAGGGAGAAATCAAAATACCTATAAAAAGCAGACAAGGAAACTATTAAATGACAGCAGACTGGGACCATGAGCTGCTCCTGGTATTCGCTCTGCGCATTCCTCTCCAACTGAAAGCTGACAAGCAAGAAAAGAGCAGCTGTCCACTCCCTTTTCTCCACAACTATTTTCTACTCAATGAACACATGAATAAAAAGGCGGGTATCTCTCTAGTCTTCTCTGTAGTTGGATCACGAGTGCCTCCTTTTCCTTGTAAAGATGCCCACATAACAGACCAAGGCAATGCTCAGCTCTAAGAAACTCTGTAAACAAATTTCAAGGGTTTTTCCAAAGGAGGCCTCTTAAGGCAATCATCCTTGTCTTTTAAACTACTTTTCTGCAGTGAACTCTTACTCATTCTCCAAGGCCCAAGGCTACTTCTTCACTGATACTTTCCCTAAATACCCAGGGAATTTATATAAAGAAATACATGGCCAACCCATGAACCTGGTGGTATTGTTCTATACCTGAGGCAACTATGACACCAGGTTTCCAAGGTCTCAGACCTAGTAAGTTTTATCTAACTTCAAAGGCCCTATGCTCTCCAGCTGTAAGTCCCTGACAATTAGCTTTTTTGACTGAAAGCCGAGTGTCTGACATTAAGCTTTTGATTGCTGGGGCATCCACTTCAGAGACATCCTAAAGACATTGCCAGCTACCAGACTAGATAAAGAGCAAGGCTGCCCCTCTCAGAAATTTCCTAGAGAGGTATGGTTGACTTAGATAACTGACCATTTGACTTCTTTCCTTTCCCTTCCAGAGATTTAATTCCCACTCTTGTGTTTTAAATTCATCAATAAAGAATGAACCTGTGAAACCCTAGGGACCCCACTCTCAACCCTAATAAAAGACAGAACCTCAGGTTCTCACTCTCCTCCCGAACCCCACCTCTGTGACCACCCTGTGTGGCGCCAGCAATCCCATGTACCTTCCTGGGCCAATCAGTAGTAAAATGTATTTTTTCCCAAAGTTTCCTGATGCTTGAGGTGCATCTTATAATCATAAGAAGAACCACAGTGGCCAGTCTGGCCACAACACTGGCTCCATAGGGGAAATGTCTGTGGTAGGGGGCTCACGACCTGGGTGAGGGTCCCCAGGCATTTCTAGCCAATAGCATCATTACCCATAGACTGAGACTGGCACAAAACACCAACACCACCAAGTTTTCTCAAAGGAATGCTCTTTGTTATTATTTGAAGATAGTAGACTCAAAAGTTACTCAGTGCTTTGTACAGCCTGCTTGGTTTATCTTATTAACTATTCATCATAGCCCTGTAAGGCAGTTATTGTCAAACTCAATTTACAGACTCCTGAGCCTCAAAGAAGCCAGACAAATTGTTGAAAGTTATACCGGTTGAAAGTAGCAAAAGCAGGGATTAAACCTGTATCTTCTGCACCAAACCCCGTGGTTTCCTAAAAATTAGAGAGCTGCCTCCAGAACCCTAAAAATATCTCCAGTGTGGCATATATCATTTTACTCTATAATTATTTGAGTTGAATGGCCCAAGTCCTCAAATATCAAATCCTCAAGTAGAGAGGGTTTATATTTTTTCATTTCCACTGTAATATAGGAGATCGTTCATTGCATGGATGTTTATGTGGACAAAAGATCTAGAGTCAAATTGACTGGGCTTAAACCCCCCTTTTCTATGAGAGTTTTTGGGAGTTAATTACCATCTGGAGCTTCACCTCTTAAAAAACTGGGATTCAATATCAGTATCTACTTCAGAGGGCTGTGAGGATTAAATGAGAAAATGCATTAGAGGTACTTGGCACAGAGACTAGAACAGAGTAACCCTTCGATAAATGTTAGTGGCTATTATTTTTATCAATGAGGCCTTTCACCTTAGGAACTACTCCTTTCAGAACCAGAGCTGTTGGCCCCAGAAAGCTTTCCCAGATGGGGCACAGTTAGGGATATCGGCCCATGCTCCTGTTGCATCTTAACAGACACTATTGCTAAATAAAACGGCTGGTGGTTATCTGGTATAACATCTGTCTTCAACTCTATAGGAAGCATTCCTTCTGGGTAGGAGCCATCACATTCAATTTTGTCACATCATCATCTAACAGTGCCTTATGTGCATGCATAAACCTCTTTACCTGGGATATCCTTTACTATCTTTTCTACCTGGAAAATCTCTACCTAATCTTCAGAAACAATGGGAAGCCCTTTACAACTATCTCGGGACAAGTTACAACTCCCAGACCTGTTTTTTCACACCTTGACTATACTACTTAGCACAAAATAGTATAATTTATTTGTTCATATGCATGCCTAAGTAGACTGTGAACTCTTCCATGTCAAGAATTCCATTTTATTCCTTGGTTAGGTGATGCCCAAACAGAGCATAACATATAACAGATACTCAGAAACTAGTTGTTTTGATGAACGACTGATGAACATGCAAAGTTAGCAGGAACTAAACAATAGCTAATATACATGTTAAATGAAATTTGATGTATTATACAGTAACTAGGCTCCAGATTACCATTTATGAATTGTTGTAACAGCTACAATTATTATAGGGAAGGGTATTTGAAAGGGATTCACACCTTCATGGATTACTTCACGTTGAAGGGATTATAGAAAAGACTATGTGTAGGTGAGACATAAGAGGGCAAATAAGATTTTTGCTTCATGTCTTGAGTTGTTTAGAGAGCAGAACCATTGGACAATTTCAGCATAATAATAAATAATATTACATGGGATAGACTTTAAAAAGAGATAAAAAGATCATTTCCTCCTTGACTATAGGTTTGTGTAAAAATGAGCAAAGAAAAGAGAGAAGACAGAGTACAAACTGGAAATGGGGAAAAGAAAATGCAGACATGGAGGTAAAGACAGGAAAGGGGTGTAGTTTGCATCAGAAAACTAGAATGGGAAAGATCTATAGGTCATCATAAACTTGGACTACAAAGTTGCCTGGCTTTGATCTAAGGCTGTTTAGCCTGACCATTTTCAAAAGCACTGATGAAAATAACACCCTATAGAATTTTCCATTGGGAAAATCACACTGAGCTATTTCCCTTTTCCATTTCTTGGTGATTTGGGAGCAAATAAAATGAGAATTGGAAATACTAAAAAAAAAAAAAGTTTATTTTAGTCTAATCTCATTAATTAATCATATACTGAAAAGTAATCAATCTGATACAGTGAGTTAATAAAGGAGAGGATTATTTTTAATATGTTACAAATTTTTTACTAGAATACAAAGAAAGTTGTCTTCATATTTGTCACTGTTTATTTGGGTGAAACAATTCCTCCTCTTTCTGAGTGTCCTTGATGCTAAGACCTAGAGTCTTAGCATGACTTTTTTGTACGTCTGATTTTAACATCCTGACTGAACAGCTTTACAAGAAATCTCAACTAAGGAAGCTACGTGTTGCTTTGAAGGAAAGAATATTTAGATCTTAAACTCACAATTAAATCAAAATCTTCTATGAAATCCACATAGTCATACTTTAGGAAAATGTCACTGCTGGAGTTCCCGTCGTGGCGCAGTGGTTAACCAATCCGACTAGGAACCATGAGGTTGCGGGTTTGATCCCTGGCCTTGCTCAGTGGGTTAACGATCCAGCGTTGCCATGAGCTGTGGTGTAGGTTACAGACGCGGCTCAGACCCCGCATTGCTGTGGCTCTGGTGTAGGCTGGCAGCTACAGCTCCGATTCGACCCCTAGCCTGGGAATCTCCATATGCTGCAGAAAATATCAGTGCTATCTATAGGCTTTATTCACATTAAGAGTTACTACCAGTGTAAATGAAATCACAGGTTTGCATTCAGGTATTCTGTTTTTCCTTGCTACAGTCTGTACAGGATGGGCCACAGAACACTGAAATGTACATGTGTTCAATACAAGTTATCACTTCTTTTCATTGGGTAGTAAAGATAATGGATAAAACTTTTAATAATATACTCAAGCTTAGATATATAAAAACATGTAATGCCTAAATACACAGAGTTAAACGAAAGTGCAAATGAGCAGTTAAGACTATAGATACACGGATTAAGTTTGAGCCACTGAGTGACAACAGACTCTGAGCCAGTGAGACTAATACACATTCATGAATGAATGACTTGAATTATCAAGACAGTATTTGTTCATCAGCCTTTCTTTTAAGAGAAGAGTTCATTATATCTATGATTTCATTTTTCTTTCTGTTCTTGCAATGTTCATTCTGATTCCCACCCCCACAAAAAAGAAAACTGAAGTTACATAAAATAATGTGCCAAATTTAGAAAATTCATATTGTTCCAAATGTGGTGCTATTTAAACACATGGCCAGATATGACTACCTTTGTCAAACAGGTTGGAAAAAAATTCAAAGCTACAGTTACAATCTTCATTGCCTAAAATTTCTAGGTCCTGCTTCTCTTCAAAGTTAAAAATAAAGAATAGGTAAAAAGACAGTTCAACGTTGATACTCGCCACACTACTATGGAATACATTTGGTTTGGGGTTTTAAAGAAATTATAAATCTCCCCAACTCCTTCATTTGCCTACTTTTCTATTATGTGAGCTAATTTCAAATAAATCTATACCCTGAGGATTTCCGCACTGAGAAAGTTAGTTAGGAAAGAGCTTGAACTAAACACGCAATGGTGTTGTGAAGGGAAGGAAAACAAATAGATGATCTGTTTCCTACCTTCAGGAAGCTAGAAACAGGTTGAAGACACCAGAGAGAATACTTAAAAGTAGCTCAAGAGCATTTAGAAACCAAAATGCACACCTTAATAGAATGCATATTAAGAAAATGATGAGATGGGAATAAGATGGCAGAATAGAAGGACTGGAGCTCAAATTCTCTCCTGAAAACAACAAAATTTACAACTACATGATGAGCAATCTTCACCCAAATGGACCAGAAACCTTAAAAAAGATACCCTAATCCAGAAGAAAAAGAGGAGGCCACATCAAGAGGTAGGAGGGGCGATTTCACAAGATAAACAACCCCATACCTCCCGGGTGGGAAGCCCCACAGACTGGAAACTAACTGGTTCACAAAGACTCACCTATAGGTGTGACAGTTCTGCACCCCACATCAAACCCTCACCTGTGGGGATCCAGCACTGGGAGAAAGAGCCCCTGGGGCATTTGGCATTGAAGGCCAGTGCGGCTTGTGCGCAGGAGCTCCACAGGACTGGGGGAAACGGAGACCCCATTCTTAAAAGGTACACACAGGCTTTCGCATGCACTGGGTCCCAGGGCAAAGCAAAGTCTCCCAGGGCAAAAAGGAACCAAGCACTCAAACAGGAATCTAGGTCAAACCAGACTGCAGTTCTTGGAGGACATCCTGGGAAAACAGGGGTGAATGTGGCTTATTCTGAGGGAAGGACATTGAAAGCAAAGCTCTCAGGAATATTCAGCAGCAGGCCTTTCTCTGGAGGTGGCCTTTTTGGGAAAAACTGGCCCCACCCATCAGTCAGCACTGAGAAGCCCCAGGCCAAACAACAATCCAGGTGGGATCACAGCCCCACCCCTCAGAAAACAGGCTGCCTAAAGACCCCTCAGGCACACAGCTGCCTCTAATCCCATCCAGAGACTAAGCCCCACCCACCAGAGGGATAGGAATCAGCTCCACCTACCAGGGGGCAGGCATCAGCCCCTCCCATCAGGAAGCCTACAGCAAGCCCCCAGACCAACTTCAGCCACAAGGGGGGCAGACACCAGAAGGAAGAGCGGCTACAACCTGATTATCTGTAAAAAGGTCACCATGCCAAAAACCTATAAAAATGAAAAGACAGAGAACTATAACTCAGATGAGGGAGAAAGGAAAAACCCCAGGAAAACAGCTAAGCCATGAGGATATTCTCAGCCTCCAGGAAAAAGACTTTAGATTGTTGATGCTGAGGAAGA
Organism: Phacochoerus africanus; assembly: GCF_016906955.1. NCBI lineage: Eukaryota > Metazoa > Chordata > Mammalia > Artiodactyla > Suidae > Phacochoerus > Phacochoerus africanus. Next base: position 82,957,269 of record NC_062560.1, on the reverse strand, counting down.
TGCAAGACATTGGAAATAAACTGGAGGCAAAGATGGATAACTCACAGGAAACACTGAGCAAAGAGATGCAAGATATAAAACTTAAACAAGAAGAGATGCAAAATACAATAACTGAAATTAAAAATTCACTAGAAGCAGCCAACAGCAGGATACAGGAGGCAGAAGAACAAATAAGCGAGATGGAGGACAGATAAGTAGAAATTATGGATGTGGAACAGAAAAGAGAAGATTGAAAACAAATATAGAGAGTCTCAGAGAACTCTGGGACAACATTAAATGCACCAACATCCATATTAAAGGGGTGCCAGAAGGCGAAGAGAGAGAGAGAAGGGGACAGAAAACACATTCCAAGAGATAATAGCCGAACGCATCCCTAACATGGGAAAGGAACCACTCACTCAAATCCGGGAAGCACAACGAGTACCATACAAAATAAACCCAAGGAGGAATACCCCGAGACACACATTAACCCAACTGACCAAAATTAAAGACAAAGAGAACATCTTGAAAGCAGCTAGGGAGAAGAAACAAATAACATACAAGGGAACCACAATAAGGTTATCGGCAGATCTTTCAGCAGAAACTCTGCAGGCCAGAAGGGAGTGGCATGAAATACTTAATGTGATGAAAGGAAAAAAACCTCCAACCAAGATGACTTTACCCAGCAAGGCTCTCATTCAGATTGGAAGGAGAAATCAAAACCTTCACAGATAAGCAAAAGCTGAGAGAATTCAGCAACACTAAACCGGCCTTACAACAAAAAGTAAAAGAACTTCTCTGGGCAGAAAAGAAAAGACAGCAACAGAAAACAAAAATTCGACAAATGACAAGGCTCACCAGTAAAGGTATATATACAGTAAAGATACAAAATCATCCAGGCACAATTATGCCACCAAAATCAGAAATCATGAGGAGGGTACAAATGCAGGACACTAGAGATGCACTTGCAGTTAAAAGACCAACAACTTAAATCAGTCTTGTATATATATAAAGACTCTTACATCAAAACTTCAGAGTAACTTCAAACCAAATATCTACAATTGATACACACAGAAATTAGAAAAATCAACTAGAATGACAACACTAAAGATAGTCATCAAACCAGAAGAGGAGAGAACAAGGGAAGAAGGAAAGAAAAAAGAGCAACAAAAACAAATCCAAAGCAATTAATATAATGGCAATAGGAACATTCATATCAATAATTACCTTAAATGTGAATGGACTAAACGCCCCAACCAAAAGACATAGACTGGCTGAATGGACACAAAAACAAGACCCATATATATGCTGTCTTCAAGAGACCCACTTCACTTCTAGGGACACATACAAATTGACAGTGAGAGGATGGATGAAAATATTTCATGCAAACAGGGATCAAAGGAAAGCTGGAGTAGCAATACTCATATCAGACAAAATAGACTCTAAAATGAAGAATATTTTAAGGGACAAAGAAGCTCATTACGTAATGAGCAAAGGATCAATCCAAGAAGAAGATGTAGCAATTTTAAATATCTACGCACCCAACCTCGGTTCACCACAATATATAAAGCAACTGCTAACAACCTTAAAAAGACAAATCAACAATAACACCATCATAGCGGGGGACTTTAACTCCCAATTACAGCAATGGACAGATCAACCAGGCAGGAACTCAATAAGGAAACACAGGCCCCGAATGATGCATTAAACAAGATGGAGATATTTATATGACATTCCATCCAAAAGCAACAGAATACACATTCTCCTCCAACCTGGGTAACTTTAAGAAAATTGAAACCATATCAAGCATCTTTTCCAACCACAACGCTACATGACTGGAGATCCACAACAAGAAAAAAAAAATGCAGGAGTTCCCGTCGTGGCTCAGTGGTTAACAAATCCGACTAGGAACCATGAGGTTGCGGGTTCAGTCCCTGCCCTTGCTCAGTGGGTTAAGGATCCGGCATTGCCATGAGCTGTGGTGTAGGTTGCAGATGTGGCTCAGATCCTGCGTTGCTGTGGCTCTGGCGAAGGCCGGTGGCTACAGCTCCGATTGGACTCCTAGCCTGGGAACCTCCATATGCCATGGGTGCGGCCCAAGAAATAGCCAAAAAAAAAAAAGAAAAAGAAAAGAAAAAAACTGCAAAAACCACAAACACGTGGAGACTAAACAACATGGCACTAAACAACCAATGGATCACTGAAGAAATCAAAGAGGAAATAAAAAAAATACATAGCAGCAAATGACAACAAAGATATGACACTCCAAAATCTATGGGATGCAGCAAAAGCCGTTCTAAGAGGAAAGTTTATAGCAATACAAGCCCACTTCAGGAAACAAGAAAAAGCTCAAATAAACAAGCTAACTTTACATCTAAAGCAGCTAGAGAGAGAAGAATAGACAAGAGCTAAAGTTAGTAGAAGGAAAGAAATCATAAAGATGAGAGCAGAAATCAATGAAATAGAAACAAAGGAAACCATAGAAAAGATCAATGAAACAAAAAGCTGATTCTTTGAAAAGATCAACAAAATTGATAAACCCTTAGTCAGACTTAACAAGAAAAAAAGAGAGAGGACTCAAATCAATAAAATTAGAAATGAAAAAGGAGAAGTAACAACAGACATCACAGAAATACAAAGGATCATAAGAGACTACTATATGCAACTATATGCCAATAAAACAGAAAACCTAGAAGAAATGGACAATAGCACTATTTTCAATAGCCAAGACATGGAAACAACCTCAACGTCCATCAACAGAGGAGTGGATCAAGAAGATGTGGTACATATACACAATGGAATATTACTCAGCCATTAAAAGGAACGAAATACCAGCATTTTTAGCTACATGGATGGACCTAGAAATTGTCATGCTAAGTGAAGTCAGCCATACAATGAGACACCAACACCAAATGCTTTCACTGACACGTGGAATCTGAAAAAAAGGACTGACTGAACTTCTTTGCAGAACAGATGCTGACTCACAGACACTGAAAAACTTATGGTCTCTGGAGGAGACAGTTTGGGGGGGTGGGGGAATATGTCTGGGTTATGGGATGGAAATCCTGTGAAACTGGATTGTTATAATCATCATACAAAACTATAGATGTGATAAATTCATTTAATTAAAAAAATACAAAAGAAAAAATAAAAATTCTTCACATTCTTGCAAAAAAAAAAAAACAAAACAAAGAAAATGAAAGGCTCCACACAGGCGTACTTAGCCCTCCTCAGTATTCTCAAAGCTGGTATCAGGAGTAATTAGAAGTAAACAAGATTGGAAAGGAGGTAAATGCTGTGATTAATTGAGTCAGAGGCATCAGGTATTTCATTTGGAGAAGTCTACGTGACAAGGAGAAGAGCAGACTGTGTCATGCACATGCACAAGTGAGAGCAACCAGACCTGCCTAGCAGAAGCAAGAGGACAGTTAAAACACATTGAACCCTAAGTTTGAAAGTAGTGAGAGTTAGATAGGGAACTAGTAAGTAAAAATAGTAGATCATAACAAAAACACATGAGGGATTATTAATTTGCATTGTATTACTGAATAGTGCTATAGGTATTTTTAAAACAGATATTATAATTTATAAAATTCATAAAATAGGCATATATTTTAAGTGTGTTCTAGAAACTCACATTTATGGAAACCTAAACCTCTACATTAGGAGGTGAGAAAGGAGAATCAATACTATTCAGATAAAAGCCGCAAGATTGACTGAGTCTTGAAACTTTCAGCAGTTTCTGTTTATTGAAGATGGAGGAATTTGCCATCTCTTGGTTGTCAGACCTTTATGCTAAAAGTGGACAATTTGGAAATAATATATTCTACCTTTATTTTGAAAGTATGCAATTTGGTACTATATTCTTATGATTGATTTTTTTTTAAGCCTATGTCTTTTACTCACAATGGTCAAAGCCCATCCCTAAGTCTTTTACATCTTTTATTTGTCACTAACCATATTCCCCTCCATTCTCAAATCTAACTTTCATCTCATATTATGAGTACATATACACAATTTCATAATAGACATCAACAGAAAGATAATTCCATAAAATTGCACTTTGGAGTTCACTTTTTTCCCTGAGAAAACCAAAACAACCATACCTATGCTAACATTTCATACACGGTGCTTACACTGAAGAAATTCATTATTTAAAACTGAAGCAAAAAGATATGGCCAAACTTAAGCCATTAAAAACTAGCACCAAAGAAGCCATTAGAAGAACTATATTCTAAATCAGACTCTTAGTTATAACCTTTATAGCCTAAAGTAGATACACTTCTGGCCCACAGTTTCTTTTTCTACAAAATGAGGTTGCTGTCTGCATTAAGTGCTAGCCAGCCTCTACACGGAAGTTGAATGAGTAGTAATGGTGTCAAAGGTCTTGACCATACTCTCTGCAAACAGATGACAAAGAAATGACTACACCCCTGGATCAAAAGATACCTGCTGATATAATAAGCAGACATTATTGGTAGAGACAAAAATGATCGCAAGAACTACCCCATCTACTACATGGCAAGTACTATTTCAAGCACTTTTCGTACACTGACTCAATTGTCACAATAAACCTAAGGGGTAGGTACTATTATTATGTCCATTTTATAGACAAAGATTGAGATATTAAGTATCTTGCCTAAGATCACACCAGGTACGAAGTGGTAGAAGTGAGTTTTGGGCCCAAACAATCTGGCTCCAGAGTCTTCTTTCCTAATTCTGCTTCTCTAAGCAACCCAGCCCTACTTGTTAATGGGCCTTTGTTTCTCTTGTTACCACAACACCCTGCCACTCAATATAAAGTACAAATAAAGCAAGTGAAGTTCACTAATTTTTATTCTATCATAAAGGGCTACTTTTAACAGAAAAAATGCATGTTAATCAATGTTTCATTCTTATCAAAGACAATTAGAAAATTAATATATGAGTTTGGCTTCACTTAACAATAAAAACTATTACTAATATTAAAGGAATCCAGTTTTTCTAATGAACAATGATTAATATATCCTCCATTAACTTTTTCATTTCTTTCCTTTTGGGGGGAGGGATCACTAAAATGTCATTTTCCCCCCAGTCAAAACTCTACTCAATAAAGTATGACAGAAAACATGTGAGTAAAATAGATTTTCAGGGTTCTTTTTCCTTCTTCTATGATAAATAACAGAGTATATTCACATATTCTAAACAGAAATGTTACAGAGCTTAAAGGCTAATATATATTAATTACTATCTTTATTGAGGTACAGTATAAACATTTCTTTCGAGTATAACCATTTGTATTGACTGGCAAAATACCCAACTTAAATCACAAAAACTAAAAGCTAGAGATGTCCTTTAAGGAAAAAGCTCTTGCTTCCTCTGTAAAATGCTGTGATTTAACTATGAATACAGCCTCCCACAATTTAATCTGATAAAACTAAGCCAGTCTTAGTGGACAATGACATTTATAATATAAGCATGAATTACACAAATGATAGTTGGTTGCCTACCTTACATAGTTTAGCACTAAATTCACCATTTTACCTTTACTGTTTATGCTATCTCTTGAAATATCTTTTTGAGGCAGGAATATTAAAAGCATGACATTTAATACAATCAAAAATGATCACAATCACCAGATGGAATAAGAAAATCCAACAGAGTACATACGACATTGAAGATGGTTAAGAAAATGGTGATGATATCAGGGTGGGGGGAGGAATACAGCCCTTCCTAGAGAAAGGGCAATGATGGCTCAAGGTCTTCTGAAGACCCACAGAACTCACAAATTCTCAGAAAATAAAGAATAGCTGTGTTCAGGGCTTTGAGATTCTGAGACACATCTATAATCATTAGTAACCAAGAGTTTCACCATTCTTATATGCCATACAAAATTTAATAGGATTGAATACTTCAATGAAGATCTTGAAGAGAAAAAAAAACAAACAAAACCTCAAGAGACCCATAGAGTGTGTATCCATTTGCTAAATGTGATTGAAAAACCCAAGTTAAAAGGTCATTTATACAATGGGACAGCAGGTATGGGGGAATATGATGCCATAAATACCATGAAAGCCTCTCTCATACACTAAGGCCAAAGTACTTAGAGGGATAATTTCACAATACTTACATAATTGGCTAGTTACCACAACCATAGCATCTCCAAGGATGCAGGAGTTCAAAATGTGTCTCCACATACATATGATCCCCTAGTTAACCAGGATTCAACTTAAAAATTTTTGACTTTATGATGGAAAAGCAATATGCATTCAGAAAAACTGTACTTCGGATTTTGAATTCTCATCTTTCCCTAAGGTAGCGATATGCAGTACAATACTCTCTCATGATGCTGGGCAGTGGCACAGAGCAGCAGCTCCCAGTCAGCCCCATAATCGTGAGAGGAAATCATCGATATACATTACAACCACTCTGTACCAAATCAACCATTCTGTTTTCTACTTTCTGTAGAGTATTCAATAAATTACATGACTTTATTATAAAGTAGGCTTTGTGTTAGTTGATTGTGCCCAACTATAGGCTAATGTAAGTGTTCTGAGCAAGTTTAAGATAGGTTAGGCTAAGCTACCATCTTCTGTAAGTTAGGTGCATTAAATGCATTTTTGGTTTGTCATATTTTCAACTTATGATTAGTCTATAAGGATATAACCCCAACATAAGTGGAGGAAGGTCTGTGCTACATCAATAGGACATATATGTCCATACACCTAAGTGTGGATAAAAAAATATCCACAGAGAAAGAGAGCAGTTGATATTTGTACAAGTCAACCTAAGAATTTTCTATCCAAGTACTCACTGACATCTGTAAAAAAGAGGCCATCCTGAGATGATGGTGACACTATGGTTATATACCCATTGAAGGGGGGCAGAATATGCTACCCCAGAATATGTCTCTTTGGCATAAAGATTATTTTGAATTCACTGTTTTTGAGAAGCAGCAGACACAGGCGAAGCTCTGGAACCAGAATAGAAGTTACAGTTCCATAAGGGAAATTCACATTTATAAAGGAAATCTCTATTTAAAAGGACATCCCCCTGTCTGTACCAAGAAAAGGATGACTAAAATCATCAGAAATCATAAGAGAATCTTATCAATGGAGAAGGCAATGATTCAAATCTGCATAAAAAGCCTTATCCTTCTTTATTGTGCTTTTCCTGGTCACCTCATATCTGGCCTCTCTCCCAAAACCAACATTCTTCTTTTGTCTTTAGCTGAAGATAGTATTTAAGTGGGTGGCTTGGACCTTGGTTGGGGGGGTAATTTCCCCAGGTAAATAGGAGGTGTACATATTAATAAACTTCTCTTTGTTTTTCTCTTGATAATCTGTCTTTTATTATAGGAGGCCTCAACCAAGAATCTAGAAATGGTAAAGGGAAAAAATTATTTTTCCTCACGTATACCACATACTCATTATATTTCAATATTAGGCCTTCAGCCAACTGTTGTGTTTACTATAACCATCTCCTTAAAGAGGGCTACTGTGAAAAAAAAAAAATACCCATGTAAAAACAGAAACTCTTGTTTAGGTGCTAAATAATGAAGTTCATTGTTCACAAAATATATTGTTATGACTAGGTGATAGCTATGTTATAAATAAGATGATAAGACAATGTTCCAACTTTCCTTATTGTTTTTGTTTTGAGACTTTATTAGCTTTGAATGTGACTTTATAGATCAAATTGTGGGTGTCTAAACTCAATACTGATTTCAAAAATATATTAAGATCAATTACCAATGCTCTTGGAATAACCAATTATATCTCATTCAAATGCACGAAAAGAATGTATACATGTATGTGTAACTGGGTCACCATGCTGTACAGTAGAAAAAAATTGTATTGGGGAAATAACAATTAAAAAAATTAAAAATAAATAAAAAATAAACAAATGCACGGCATATATACATAGTCACTGAAGATGACACAACTGTAGCAATTTAAACTAAATATCTGTTAAATAAGAATTGAGACTGTGACCACAAAGTTTTGACACTTAACACACTCTAATTAAGGCAATATTTAATGAACTAGTGGTTGTTACTATGAAAAATAATGAGCAAAATCTGGCCTTATCATTAGACAATTTCTTTAAAAATGAGACAAAATCGTCAGTGAGGATTCAACCACCTAGTTAATTTCTGTCAACATTTTACTGACAAAAATGCCCTAATAGAATCCTTGACCTTCAATAAAGAGTTGAAACGCATCAAGCACAAATCATTAAGTATTTTTCAAAAGCATACAATACCAATTTTGACATTTTACAAGGTCATTTTTCAGAAACATAAATGGATAAAGGTTTCATTCTGTAAAATCACAAACATAACTTTTATTAAATTGTATAAAATTAAAATTAATAAGGTCAATCACATTTCATGTTTTCTTTACTAGCATCAAAAACTATGTGACAAAAATAATTTAAATCAAATATCATCATTTTCATATTTCTGACTACTATACACCATTGTGAATGAAGTAGTACAAGGGGGAGGGAATTTTACTAGAGAATTTACTTCCAAAATAACTATTTTAGAGGAGTTTCCTGGCGGTCTAGTGTTTAGGATTTGGTGCTTTCATGGTTGTAGCCAGAGTTCAATCCCTGGTCTAGAAACTGAGATTTCACATCAAGCCACTATATGCTGTGGTGCACCCCTCCCCCCACCCTAACAAATTAAATTTTAGTGCTCTCAGCTATTTGTCTGATGGTATTTTTGTCTCTTCGTGAAAGAGAGAGATAAATAAGCATATAACTTAAAATAGTACTTCATGAAAATCTAGAGTATAAGTACAGTAGAAACAAATTAATGATTTATAATAAAGTCTTTCTCTTTTTTCAAGGCTAGTTACTTAAATGGGACAAATCTTTAAGTTTGGATTTTAAAAGGATGCCTGATTTTAACAATTTTTTTTCATTAACCAACATAGACTCAGAAAAATACACTCTTTAAGTATTAACTCTCTTAACCAATATAAGACCATACTCAAGTCTTTAGAGAAGGCTTTAGTCTTTAGAGAAGGCTAAGCTAACACATTTCATTTGTTAACTGCCAATTGTCTCCTTTGCAAACTGTGATGTATGTATGTATAGCCATGATGAATTATACACAAAAATTGTCAATTGCCCATAGTGAACTTAACCCAATTTTATGTCAAATGTGGCTGAGGATATGCAGTGAAGCTTCAACTACTGAATAACCTCCCCAATCCTTCTCTCCGGGCCAGATAGCTCTCATGAGTTCCAGATCATATACTTTTCTAGTTACTGACCATCTCCAGCTGAGTATATTTAACAGGATCCACAGTTCATCCTGTCTTTCTCCTACTAAAGCTCAGATTCCTTCTGTACTATTCTCAATGGCTGGCACCCCAGATACCTCCAATAGTCCTATACTCCAAAGAATCCCAACCTAGTTGCCATTCACACCAACCCTTAGCAAATATGTTAAGATCACTAATGTTCCCCATGCTGCCATAACTAAGTTTTTTGCTGACCTCATCTGACTTAAGTTCCTGACAATATTCTACCTGATTAAACCAGGCCCTTTTTTCTTCCTGAAATATTTTCCTCTTGGTTTTTAGTGACACATTTTCTTAATTTTGCTATGTCGTTTGTTGGCATTTCATTTGCTAGCTCTCCTCTTCCATCTGCCATTGAAATGTTGGTGTTTCTCAGCAATTAATCTTGGACCCTCTTTTTTTCTGTCTCTAAAATTCTTCTTTAGGTAATCTCATCCATTCTCACTATATTAAATTCCATATACATGTAGATAAGCTCCCAATCTCTCTCTCAAACCCAAATATTCTTCTGAGCTCCAGTTTTCTGCACACAACTCCTATAGGACATGGCCACTAAATTATTTCATATCTCAAACTTAGTGTGTCAGAAACCTAATTTTTGTTTTTACTACTCTTCCTTAGCTCAGTAAGCAGCACCATCACCCTCCACATGGAAATCATATAAGATTTCTCTTTCCTCTTTCATCCCTCTTACCTCCACAGTTTAATGCCATTAATAACTGTTAATTTCACTTCCTAAATATTTAGTTCCCTCCTCTCCATCCCCACTGCCACAGCCTTAATTCAAGTCATTAAAATCTCTCAGATTACTGAAAAGCCTGCTAAATGCCCTCCCATCAATCTTTCACTTTCCTACTGAAAGTGATCATTCTAAAATGCAATCTGATCATATACTGCAAACCCCTAATTAAAAATGCACTAAAGGTTAACCGTAGGTCATAATAAAAACATCCTTTACTAGTTGACTTCAACCTGTAATTTCCCTCCTACCTTCACTCCACATTCTCTGGCAAAACATTTTAGGTTTCACTCCCCAAAGTGTGATGCTTTATCATGCCTGCCCTTGTTCATGTTGTTTCATCAGCCCTGAATGTCCTTCTTTTTTGTGTGGTGATGGGGGCAACTACATAAACTTCAAGTCTCAACTCAAATCAATTTTTTTCTTCCGAAAACTTACTGATTTTTAATTATTCTTCAATATATAGAGCAGATACTTCATGTATCTACTTCTCTTTGAGGCAAATCCTTTCTTATTCATCTTGGTATACCTTAACTGTCAAGAACATGGCAGCCTGAGATGTAATACTGTCTCCAAAAGAGCCAACATATTAGCCTTTTGCTATTGTCCTTCTTCACCAATAAACCCACAACAGGAGGTGCTTCCTCCTGCTGGATTAGCATGGAGCACCCTCTAGTGGACCACAATCAAAATGTCTTGTAACACTGGTGCAGTATCATTGATTCCAAGGTAAAATGCAAAGTTTTTTAGTTTTTCTCCATCCCTTCTCCCCTCCCAGGTCTTTGCAAATATGTTTTTGTTTGTTTTACTTTTATAAATATTGAAATTTGTGAATCCATTGCTTAAAAAAAAACAAAATAGGTTCCATGTTTTCCCTATAATAAAGTTATTCTGACTTGCTTTCATTCCAACATGTGTTTTGACAGAGAATGGGCACAGTAAAAGTTGCTGCTAGCAGAGGGCTAACTGCACAACACCTTGTATACAACCTCGGAAACAGTCATGATAGCAACATAGTTCACTGACTGAATTCTGTCAGGCAATGACTTGCTTGAGATCTTCTACCCAAGATCTTTCAACTAGGGGCAAATTTCTAGATCTCTTTTTTGATTCCCCACTTAGAGACGTCCCAATGTTCTGCCTTTGTAGTAACTTCCACATAAGTCTCTCCTCACTTATTCTGCTCGTAGGCATTGGTCATATCACTACCCAACCCCATTCCCTGAGCTGTAACCAGTTGTGACACATGGATTACTATGGCTATACAAAAAGAAAAGCAAAATCAGATTGTCTAATAACATAAAAACATGAAAAAAAAACCCTAAATGAAAGGAACAAGAAAACCATTCTTCAAGGGAAGTGGCAGGGAAAAGATAAGCTGGTCATTCTGTGCCATGTCTATGGTATAAAAGAGAAAAAAACATGGTGGTGTGAGATATAACATGTGTACTGTTATAAAATGTCATCCATTATTGGAATTTCATCAGGAAACTTCTGCTCCTGATGTCCTTCACAAAATACTTTTAATTTTGAGCAAGTACCAAAGTACTCAAAAGGAAAATGGCAGATAATACAGCTTGTGTTAAAGAGAAAGTATACGTCCTTATCTCCTAGATGCTTTGATTATCTTGGTTATCACTGTTCTTTCTTCAATCACCTTTTGATGGTTCAATTGAGGTTTCATGCCAACTAACCAGTCAAAATGCAATCATCAACAATCTTCTTGTTTAATAGGTCCAAATGGATCCAATCTCCCTATACTCATCATATTAACATTTCAGACTCAACAGTGGTCCAGCAGCATGTACATCACGTAATTCCCCTATACGTGTGAAACATATATCTATGAACTTTTAATCACTATTGGAAATCTCAGCTATTACAAAAATTCAGTTAGGGTGTAGGTCTTTTTGTGCTTGTCTACCTGGAGAGGTAAATATAGATTCCAGGAGAAAAAGAGTAAGGGCAACTGCTCCAAAAGATGTAACAGACCAAATTTTTCATTACTTCCTTGCTGTATTCTAAGTATTTTGGAATACTTCTTCTAAAGAAACTGTTAAGTTAAGGCACAATAACTGCACTTAAGTTACACTGAAGTTCACACCATCCCTGTAGCTTAGAGACAGACAAAACAAATTGTTGGTTATATATGTGTTTACATATACAATAAGCTGGTTCTTCCAGTCATCCATTATGGAAATGGAGTTTTTATAATACACTAACTTATAAAAGCACAACATTGATTAAAAAGAAAACCTCTTATAGCTACTGATATGATGTTACTTTATCTCCAGTGAATAGCAAGAAAAAAATAGTAATGATTTATGGCAGAGCAGGATGAAATGTTAAAGGAAAAACAATATTGAGGTAATTAGCAAATTCATAAATTATAGCATAGGAAAAAATGCCATGAAACAGAATAACTAGGTTTGAATCATCATTTCCCCATTTATTATTTGTGTTATCTTGGGCAAGTTATGTAACTTTACTGTGCCTTATTTTCCTCATATATAAAATGGGACAAATAACAGTAACTTCAAAGAGTTTATTGAGAAGATATAATGAGTGCATGCACATAAGAATTATAACAATGCTTGGCACAGAGTAAATGCTACATAAGTGTGAGCCATTACTATTATCATTTCCTTCCCAGCCTGCATTTGTGAGTTTATTTAAATTGGATTTTCTTTTTAATGTACAAGAGTACAATCATTCACCAAGAGGTCAGTAAGTATGCAAATTGCAATTAAGGATGCTGCATGTTGAAGTAAGGGGGTGCTGAGAAAAGAAAGGAAATGCTGAGATATATTCCAGATTCCAATGATATTGACATAATAATTACAGCAAATATAACTCTCCAGGTTAACATTTGCCTTATTCCCAACAAAGACAAATAATTAAGCACCTTTAATGAAATTAGCTTCCTGCTAGCAAAGGAAAGGTAAAGAAGAGGCAAAAATAAATTAGCACAGAACAGGAAGCACTGCAGAATACACTTGGAGGGGAGTGTGTATGAAGGCCAGTAGTCATGCGTAGTGCTGTGTAGCATATGGCCAGACTGAGCTGCCTCTAGACACTATAACACTATTGCACAAATTAAACAAGTTAGATGTATACCTGTAGGTACATGGCTTGGCAAGTACAGCCTGTACAAAACTGCACCTCCCAGTAAGGCCTCAGCAGGGCATCCTTGTGCAGGGAACAACCAAAATGGAAGCCCGTGCCCTCTGGTACCATGCCCCTAGAAAGAGCTTCTCTAGAATACTGAAATGGAAATACTGGGGTCTTCCAAATCCTGCGTGAAATACTTTTTTTACTGCTTAGTTTTCTGCTTTATCTAAGTTGAACTTGGCTTTTTCCCAGACTTAACAAAAAGTCCCAGAATGACCAATGAATTACTAAGCAGACCAGAATCTACTTTAGTCAAGGGCTTGCAAAAATGACTGAGATTTTGTGTAGAAATGTAGAAAAGCTATATAAATTGAAAGATTAGTTTATTTGTACAACTTACAGAAGACACTTAAAATATTTTGGTTACCCTTCTACATACAGATGCACATGTATGACTCTACACATTTTGAAATCCCCATTATGATACCATATCTAAAAGACAAAAAAAGATTAGAATTGTGTGATCCCTTTCATACATTACTACTTCAAAATGTCAAATGATTTTAACACTGGAAACAGAAAAAAGAATGGTAAGCTAAAAGAGTTGTTCTGAAACTTTCCAATGTATTTACTTTCCAGTGGATCCCACTAATCAAATAAACCATGCTATATTAGATGTAAGATAGCATATCTCAATTGCAATATCCTTTTACATTATTAGAAGGCTGTTTGAAAAGATTATCATATAGAGAATTTACATTATCTTTTTTAATACAATTTTCCAATGCTTTCACAAATCTAGTTGTTACACTGGTACTAAAACATCGCTGTGCTAAATGGAAATGAAGAAAAATATTGCAAATGAATATATATTAATGGTCATGAATAAAGCTGCAAATCTCAACTAACCCATGAAGATTCAGAGTTGGTGCTAAGTTTTCTGGGATAAAAAAGACAAGGAACTAATTTACAATCACAGTTGCTTTACTAATTCCATTCATTCTGTGAGACTAAGTTATCCGAGAAACAGTTGCTTAAGCATGAAACACCAAGAAATGAATGAGAAAGTCCTTTAGTACTTATCATAGATAATGCAGCCAAAGTAAGAACACTTTAAAAGTTATGTGAACATTTTTGTCACATGTGTATAATCTAATTTGTCAATTTCCCAATAATTAATAAATGCTGGATTTACTCTCAACTCCTAGGACAAGGTGATGCATAATGTTTTACAATTTCCTGGATACCGGGTACTATTTCTATCTGGAAAGTGGAGTTTGGAATATGGTGCTTCAAGCCATTTAGCAGCAAATCCAAAAGAAATGACCTACATTTCTTTCTGAACTCGACATACGGTTTTCATCAGTATACTTTTGGCGCCCCTCAGGCACACAAAGAAAGTAAAGATCTTCCTTAGATCACACATTTAGTTGGAATGAGAATAAAATTTGCTGTTCACCAGAGCAAAATGGTTCATTCATAATTAATTCACACCAAGTACACAGTATGACCTCAGCCTAGAGTAAATCAAAAGAAACACTTAAAAGTGCAATGTTCATTTGACCGAATATTTAAACACACAGAAAAAAGTAAAGGTTGTCTTTACAGCCAAATCAAAAGAGGCACAAACCCCCAGAGTTGAAGCGAAGGTTAATGCCAAAGCAATGTATTTTATTTCCATGTCTCAACACTGAACTAATTTGAGCTGCAATGTACTTCCTACCTTTGGAAATATTAGCCTAGTACATGCAAAGATGGTTTTATTTTTATTACCACATTTTTAAATCTTCTACTTTTTCTGTCAACATCACCCCTCTCAGCCTTTTCTGATTCAGTGGCTAGAACAGGATATTCATTGTACAGTAAGGACTTTACTTGGCTCAAGCCCCAAACATACAAGTGATCAATGATCCCTTGTGTTTTCCTTACCCTAGGTACTCAACCCATCAACCATCCCCTTTGGCTTCTGCTTCTGAATATCTTTTTTAAATTCCCCAATTTATATGCTTTTAAATTACTTCCTTCGGCAGTGCCCTGATGGCCTAGCTGTTAAGGATCCAGCATTGCCACTGCTGTGGCTTGGGTTCAATCTCAGGACCAGGAACTTCCGCATGCTGTGAGCACAGCAAAAAAAAAAAAAAAATTACTTCCCTTAACCATCACACTTAATCCTCCACTTAAGGAATTCTCTATCATATTACTATATTTTATTGTCTCTGGAATATGTAACACCATCTGAAATTCATATTAATTTAATGACATGCTTATTATTGTATTGCTTCTGTTAGACTGCGAGTCAAAATCACATCACTTTTTTTTTCCATAGATGATTTTTTCATTGAAGTATAGTTGATTTACAATGTTGTGTTAATTTCTGCTGGGCAGCAAAGTATTTCAGTTTGATATATATATATATATATATATATATATATATATATATACACACACACATACACACATATATACATATACACACACACACACTCTTTTTTAAACATTCTTTTCCATTATGGTTTATCATAGGACACTGAATATAGTTCTCTGTGCCATACAGTAGGACCCTGTTGTTTATTGGCTTGTATCTGCTCACCCCAACCTCCCACTTCATACTTCCCCCAACTATCTTAATTATAGCTATACCCCCTCCCCCTTGCCCAAGGTGTAGACTAGCATATTGCACAGAGTAGGTGCTTAATATTTTTATCTGTGAATATAAGAATGCATAGAAATATAAATTTACAGATTACTATTAATGGATTAATAGTTAATAAGAAAGACTAGTACTTCTTAAAAACAAAAAATATATTGCTGAGAAAATATAAGCAGTTTCCTCAAAAAAAAAATCCAAATGCAAATCAAAACTACCATGAGATATCACCTCACACCAGTCAGAATGGCCATCATTAATAAATCCACAAATAACAAGTGCTGGAGGGGGTGTGAAGAAAAGGGAACCCTCCTGCACTCTTGGTGGAATGTAAACTGGTACAGCCACTATGGAGAACAGTATGGAAGTAACTTAGAAATCTATCCATAGAACTTCCATATGACCCCATAATCCCACTCTTGGGCATCTATCCGGACAAAACTCTACTTAAAAGAGACACATGCACCCGCATGTTCATTGCAGCACTATTCACAATAGCCAGGACATGGAAACAACCCAAATGTCCATCAACAGAGGATTGGATTCAGAAGATGTGGTATATATACACAATGGAATACTACTCAGCCATAAAAAAGAATGACATAATGCCATTTGCAGCACCATGGATGGAACTAGAGAATCCCATATTGAGTGAAATGAGCCAGAAAGACAAAGACAAATACCATATGATATCACTTATAACTGGAATCTAATATCCAGCACAAATGAACATCTCCTCAGAAAAGAAAATCATGGACTTAGAGAAGAGACTTGTGGCTGCCCGATGGGAGGGGGAGGGAGTGGGAGGGATCGGGAGCTTGGGCTTATCAGACACAACTTAGAATAGATTTACAAGGAGATCCTGCTGAATAGTATTGAGAACTTTGTCTAGATACTCATGTTGCAACAGAAGAAAGGGTGGGGGAAAAATGTAATTGTAATGTATACATGTAAGGATAACCTGACCCCCTTGCTGTACAGTGGGAAAATAAAAAAAATAAAATAAAAATAAAAATAAAAAATAAAAATAAAAAAATTTTTAAAAATCCAATTACTGTATTAATTTTGTAAACCAAATGCCATAGTGAGGTGACAAGCAGACCATACCACTCCTAAAAGTCTTTATCACAAACTTAGTTTTTCTTTTATTGGACACTCTAATTACTATCACTTTCATTCTCATTTCCAAACCTCAAAATATAAGTAAACGCCAAAGGTTACTGGAACTTTCTGGTCATACTGAGCTCTAGGAAGCAACAAGAGGACTCAGATAAAAATAGGGCAGAAATATGAGAATAATTACGCAGAAAGTTTCTGGAAAACACTGTCCATCATTGGATATCATTGGATACTGTTTTGTTAACACAAAACAGTTTAAGTATGTCTAACAACCACCACCAAAATAATTCAGATCTTAAGAAATTTTTGAAGGTAGTAGAAGAAATAGTTACGTTGACTTTAAGTAAGCAAGCAGGGTTGAAAGTACAGAAATACAGGGATGCTATTACAGCAAAACGAGATAAACAAAATCCTTTTCCACCACTGAGAATTCACAGTTACTCATTCTATGGGTCACAGGCCTAATGGAGCAATAAGCATTCTGAGAAAACTAGTAGTGTATAGCGTATGATAGAAATTCAATACATATTTGTTGAATGAGAAAATAAGACAAGGAAGACACAGCCACGACGACAGCTTGGAGGAATTGCTAGAGTAATGCTGTTATCTCATTTCTACAGTAAATTAGTCTTTGTGTAGGCCATCACTACTTATTATTAATACCTACACATGAAAATATAGCTCCCAATACCCAAGCATCAGTGGATCCAAGTTTTGTGAAACATAAATTTGTCACCATATTGTTCATGCAGGTATCTGGATCCCCTGGGAGATGGCTGACTGCACCCCTGAGGGAAACAGGGGAAAAGGGATTATTTTACAAAGCTTAGCAACATTGAATTTAGACATGTTATTATGTGTAAGCTTTATAAAAAATTATTTCATCTTTCACTAAAATTTAGTCTCAGAAAGTCTTTAATCACTGTTTAGTAATGGATATTAGCAGGGACTATCTCTCAGGAAATGTATTGCCCACAACTAGCAAATTCTGTACAGCACTGAGCATATTAATATATTAAATGTATTAGGTGGTTTATTTATAGCTGGTGCCTTCACTAAAAGTTATTAGTTTATCAAAATATGTCTGTTTTGACTGACAAAGAGCTGTCTAATATTACATGTGCCCCAGTTGCCCACCCCTATATAGTAAAGGAAATAGGTTGCTTTAATTCTATATATTTCAGAGCACACATCCCAAAAAACGAAGGCTTTATTAAAACGGCCATTGCTTAAGCTTTATAGTTCTATTACTCAGTTATATGTAACATAAATAATAAAGCAGGGAATATTTCCATTTCCTCTCAAAATATCACAATGATGAATTTTAATATGATAAGTAAATTACTGATATTCTATAAGCAGCCATCCTACAAACTCCAGTGTCTTAGCAACTGTGTTAGTTTCTACACGGAGAGTCGCTTGGTTCCAAGGTAAATTTCCTTAATGACAATGTTAAGGCTAAAATTTGTTCAGAAATGCTCAAAGCAACCTGATTCTAGGTAATTACTGATAGGTTTCATTATTCATATGTGCAACTATTAATATGCTGCAAATGCACATACTATTAATACCACTATGCATCAAACCTCATTTATATAACTCCTTTTGATGATTCAAATTTAAAATATTAAACCCTCTCATCTGACCTTAATTCAAAATTGGAAATAGCAGAAAATTTGAAGGGAATGCCCATGGATACCAAACATTTTAGCAAGCCAGTACTGATGGACATTAAATAGAATGATTCTTATAAATGATCGGGTGCTTTCCATACAAAAAATAAAAATGGCATAGCATGATTTCAATTTAAAACTAATTTGACAAAAACTGTTATAAAATTAAGCTTTCCATGATTTTTCAAATGGTTTATACACTTTCAGTAACTTGGTTAAAGCAATCTATTTGAAATAGTATAAAAAATGTATGTTGATAAGTTGACATCGATTTCTTTCAGTCAAAGAAGTATGTCATGCCTGCAACTGCTATACACAGTCACCTCCAGCATACATTTGGAAATGACCTTGAAACTCAAAACTCCACACTTGAAAAGACTATTAGGAAAGCATTAATATTTATATTATGGGTGTGAAATGTAATTTAGGTACCTACATTATAATATTTCTGGGAGTAAGATGAACTGGAGGCCCTCAGGAAGAGAGAAGAATATTATATACTGAATCTAACTCCCTCCATTTAGTAAGATATACATATGTGTGTGTATATATGATATTATACACACACACTATATCAAATGCACGACATAGTGTATCTGTTAAGAATCCTCAGCTTTTAACAGATGAGTGAAATACACTTGCAAAACATTTTGCAGTAATTCCTAATAAAAAAAAAAACTCTGGGAGTTCCTGTGGTGGCACAGCAGAAGTGAATCCGACTAGGAACCATGAGGGTATGGGTTCGATCCCTGGCCTCATTCAGCAGGTTAAGGATCCAGCGTTGCTGTGAGCTGTGGTGTAGGTCGCAGATGCGGCTCAGATCTGGCATTGCTGTGGCTGTGTGTAGGCCGGCAGCTGTAGCTCCGATAAGACCCCTAGCCTGGGAACCTCCATATGCCACAGGTGCGGCCCTAAAAAGACAAAAAAACAAAAACACAAAATCTGGAACCCTTCCTACAGAGCAGTTTCAATAGGAAAGTCTTTTTGGAAAGAATGAATATAGAGTTGAAAGGGTTAAAACAACAACAGCAACTTGCTGAGTTTTTCATGTCCTTCCAAAATTGCAAATATCACCTTTAAGATGATTCAAAAACAAGTACACTTAGACGCCAAGAATGAATAATATTATTCAGACTCCAAAGCAGCTCAGAAATGTGGATGGTCTGGAAATTCTCTCACAGCCAGCATATATTACTGAACCAGACTCTCTTTCTTGCTGTCACACCCATTCTGGCTTCCAAACAAATCCTAGACCTGCCTGGGCATGTATCGGGAAGGTGGAAAGGGACTCTGGTTCTATGATGTATATACTTCACGAATGTATAAAAAAGAGCCATATGTTACCAGTCCTATAACTGACTGAGCCAGTCAGTTTATAAAGTAAGGGCATTGGTTTCAAACTCAACTTTGTTATCTACTACCCTTGTTACCTTTGGGCAAGTCACTTGATCCTCCTATAACTCAGTTTTCTGATGTACATAACTGGAGAAAAGAACTTCATCTCATAGGTTTTCTTTCTTGAGGATTAATTAAATGATTGAATATATGTAAAAAGTTCAGAAGACCATATGGTATGTAACAAATGCTTTGTGAATCAGCTCCTCTGTGTGTCTATATCCATTCTCCTATGGATAAATGCTGAAGTTCTAGTTCACATATAAGTTCCTGGTTGCCACCTGCTGAGTGGCTAAGAAATGCAGAGTACCCTCAGCAACCAGCCAATGGAATGCTCACAAACCGAACTGAATCCACCATAGATCATGAGTGAATTTGTTTTACATAGATGTATCACAATTGTAACCATACCAATCTTGAAGTATTTGTTGGACCCTTACCAACAATACTGCTATTGCTATAAGAGACAAAAAATGGAGATGGGAGAATTAAGACAATCTACAAAAAGAGAGTCTTACAATTTAAAATAACACCCCATACATGGCAAACCCATTGTAATTCTTATGACTGTGAAGATATTCAATAGTAGATACAGGGATTTCTGTATGTACAGTCCAGAAGAAACTTAAAGCATGAGAAAGGACCAATGTAGGTTTCCCAAAGGCCAAGAGTACATTTTTCTCTCTGCTAACAAAAGTTTAAAATTATCTTTGAAAAATTTTTAAACAAACCCCAGTAGATCTGACCAAAGGAAAGTTATTCTCATAGCTTCTTTTCTTACTCCCAATTCAAAATAACCCCACAAATAAGCCTGAGTTAAATATACTGTAGTACAAGAAAAAAAGCACTATAAAAACACTTAATTGCCTTTAGCTTCTATTTATACTCTCGAAAGTTCCATACACTCTTCCACTTTGTTAAAGTAGGTAACTGAGACCTGTCACATAATGTCATATATACTAAATTATAAAAAGATTACATGTTTATAGTCACTTGCAATGTCTATAAAAATCAGAGCAAACTCTTAAGACAATTACTTTATTAGATGCTGAGGTCTAGTCTAATTTAATAAACTTATTTATTGGTAATAGTTGCCAAGCAAATATTATGCAATATATAAATGTTGATACACAAATATAATCTGTCCACCAAGGAAACTGAAAATGGTATTTTGAAAAACATAATTAAATCTAAGAGAGCTAATAATAATAGCTGACGATAATGAGCAATTGCTTCAACATCTCTGAAGGTATGAAGATATGTAGACTAGGACTAAAAGTGAAAATGATACCATAATATTAGGATAATGATGAAAAGGCTTTGTACAAGTGACTATCTCTCTCAACAAAAGCGTAATATATTCACTTATGTTCCTGAAAAATAAAAAAAATAAGAATTTACGGACATATTTTTTTATTTTTTTTTAATTTATTTTTTTCCCCACTGTGCGGCATGGGGATCAAGTTATCCTTACGTGTATACATTTTTTCCCCCACCCTTGTTCTGCTGTAATATGAGTATCTAGACATAGTTCTCAATGCTACTCAGCAGGATCTCCTTGTAAATCTATTCTAAGTTGTGTCTGATAAGCCCAAGCTCCTGACATATTTTTCTAAACAAAATTAATGACATATTGTTACATCCTGAACTGGTAAAGTAATAAATTTAAAAAGCACTTAAGTAAGTCTTCAATATTAAACAATATAAGAACCCTATAGTATGAAGCTGTTCTCAGGCAAGGCTACTGCAGAAAGCAAATGCTACCAAATTCATATATACTATATATATCAAATTGTTTAACGTGGTTATAACACCACACCAAAATTATGAGTTCAACACTTACTGGGTCAGTTACCTTGGTTCTACATCACAGACACAAACTTTCCCCCTAACCTATAGTCATCATAAATGAGTATCACTGGTCAGAAGAAGCATTAGGCAAAAATAGATGAAATGATTAGCTTAAAAAATTCCTACCACTGGAAATTAAAAGAGTTATCATGTCCTATTAATATGATGGGTAGCACAATCCTTTTATAAGGATGACTGACATTAGCGCACCAAGTAACTGACATATTTTAACAAGCAGAAAATAGTATGAAATACATCGCTGCTTTCATAGCAGAAAGTATTTTATATATTAGTGAACCTAAAAAAGAATATGGCTGACTAGAAGTCATCTCAGGAAAGGGTAAAAAATTCTAAGTTTTTAAGAAAT
Organism: Phacochoerus africanus; assembly: GCF_016906955.1. Classification (NCBI taxonomy): domain Eukaryota; kingdom Metazoa; phylum Chordata; class Mammalia; order Artiodactyla; family Suidae; genus Phacochoerus; species Phacochoerus africanus. The sequence goes on along the minus strand of NC_062560.1, from coordinate 82,935,095 downwards.
TGTTAATTCTAAAGGAATCCCTTGACTAAGTTATAGCTCAGTCTGAAATATTAAAAAAGGACTAGATGTGTCAAGTCCTGTTTCAAATCTAAGAAATTAATTGCCTATAACTTTATCTTTGTATGTCTTTATAAAGAACTTAATTTATATACTAAAATGGATTAGGAAGTTGTGTAATACCAAATGCTCTTATTATTAATAAAATGTCTATAATTATGATACAAGGATTTTAGAACCACATTCTACTCCATCATATAGATATATCAACATTTGATAATAAATTATTAAAAAGTTGACAGCATTTGGAAAACAAAAGCACGTGAAATGCAATAAAAATGCCAATTATTAACAGGAATTTGATCTGATTGGTGCTGAAAGAGCAAATAGTACATAAAACCTAGGAGAGGAGTGATACCATTGCTATTATTCCTATTAATGGAACAAAGGCACCTAATCACACCAGCTTCTCTTTTCAAAGAAAATTACAAATGTCCTAATAGTATCACATGTCACAGAGCAGTTACTTCTGCTGCCTTCTATTAAAAGCAATTACATGCTAGGAAACAACACATTGCCCACACATTGCCAGGAGCATGTTATCAGTCTATTCTTATCACATGAAGCCAGACACAGTCAACTCTCGCAGTAAGCCATTCGCATGGAGGGAACACCAATAATCCATAATAGTTATATTTGCCATTTGAATGCATCACATGGTTTGTTTAAGCTCCTATAAAATTAATTTAAATTAAAAATATGATTCTTAAGCCTGCATCGATAGACGACAAAAGAGCATGAGGAAATGGTGCTGGGGAGGCAGGGAAAGGTCAGACTACTAGTAATATTTGATCATGAATAAACCAAAGGCAGATCACACATACGTGGAGAACTTAGCCAAGAGTGGCTAGGAACTTCAACACATTTTCCCTCTTTATAGATTGGTTTTATATTGGGAGCTATGTTCTTCAAGACACTGAAATTTTTTTTAATTGAGTAAATATTCATTTAGTTTTGTCACTTTATGAGTATAATTTTACTGAGTCCAATTAATAGAAATATATTAATAGTCTACATAATTAGGTAAAATTGAGTACACAAGAGTAAAATACTTCAAAGGGCAAGATGACACAAATAGCCTGTGTCCTGTGAGATAGACAAGCAGATCTCGAATTGAGGATTTGGAAACTAGGGCTTTTTTTTTTTTTTAATTGAAGTATAGTTGATTTAGATAACAGAGATTTAACAGGCACAATCATACTACAGAAAATGCAGTAGTGTTGAAAAGCACAGTCTGTAGGTTCAGGCTTGTTTTAATGTACCCTATTTCCATAAATTTACCCACAGAGTATGCAGAGTAAAGCAATGAAGCACGTGGGCTGTGGAACACTTGGGCTGCTTGAGCTTGATTTCCGTCTCCGCTGTGCTCATCTGCAAAATGGCTACAATAATAGTACTTACAGCATAGGCTAGATGAAAAAATTAAATATAATAATCCATGGAAAACACTTAAACTCTCTGGCATACAGCAAGTGCTCAACAAATATTAACATTTATAATTGTTAAAACTGGTAGTCTTGTTGAGTTGGTAATATACATTTATCTTCATTCTCACAAAACTCAGATTGATGGCTTTTCTGTTTTAATGATCATTATTCTACTTTATAAAGGTTGTTTAAATAGAGACAATAAGAAATTAGCTAGTTTCTTTACGGTCAAACAACAAATCAGGAAATAGACAATCACTTTAGCACACTAAACTTCTATTTATTGAAGTAGACCAACCATATATTTTAAAACTTTATTGACTAAACCAACCATAGGCTGTATTTCACATTTGAAAATTTTAACACAGACACACACACACACACACACACACACACACACTCTCTCTATCTCTCTCAAAATGAAGTGAATTACTACATCATAGAAACTTAAAGGCAAATTAGCTTTAACAAACTACCACATCCAGATTCAATTACGTAGATCTCTGGTATTTAATCAGTTATAAGAGGATTTTCACAAAACAGATTCTTTTACATATATCACTGAATGAATCATTAAATACACACACACTTCCTACCATGTGCCTAAATTTTGGGTTAGCACCCATACGACGAAATTAAGTACACATAACTGTAATTCACTTGGGTGTTCATTGAACACACTAAAATTTGCCAGAAGCTGTACCATATTCTGGGAAATAACAATAAACAAAATAGAAACATTTCTTTCTGCTTTCAAGAAGTTCAGTGTCTAATGGGCAGTCAAATGAACGAAGACAATTATATAATGTATTATGAAAACCGCATTCTGACAGAAGTGTCATCTAAATAGAGCCTAAATGAAGAATTGGTGAAGGTCCAGAAAGAAGTTGCAAAGTCTTGCAAGTGTCTCTGCTCCAGGAACAAAAGAGTTTAGTCTAAGAATATTTTAGGGGGAGTGAAGAAGCAAATCACCTTGAAAGGCATTAGTTTAAACGTCCCCTTGAAAATAAAATGGGTGGTCGGTGAAATGTTCCAAGAGTGCCATGCTAATTTATACTTTAGAAAGAAAATCTTATTAGGTTGTAAAAAACTGATTGCAAGGAAAGACCTGAAGGCAGACACCACTTAGGATTCTGTTGAAGTCATCAAGGAGAGAGATGTCATTGCACTTGTAATTACTGAGAAATTAAATTGTATATATCCATATGGTAGGCAGCTTCTGAAATGGGTCCCAAATGCACTCTGTCTCCTGGTATTCATGGCCTTGAGTAATTTCCTCCCCATGTGTGTGAGGGCTAGACCTAGTTAATTGCTGCCAATGATGAAATTGGATTACAAAACACTGACTTCCTTTTTGCTTTCATTCTCTCTTCACTTCTGGGAATGCACTGCCTTTTGTGAGCTGCACTACTGGGAGCCCCATGAGGCAAGGAACTGAGAGCAGCCTCTAGACAATAGCCAGGAAAGAAAAATGGAGGTCCTCAGTGCAATAATCCTGGAGAAACTGAATGCTGTCAAAAATTATACAGGTGAGCTTAAAAACAAACATCCCCCACTTGATCCTTCAGATAAGACCACAACCCTAACACCACCACTTATGCAGCCTTATGAGGGACCCTGAGCAAAAAGACTCATCTGAGCTCTGCCAAAACTCCAGAAACTGTGAAAAAATAAATGTGTGTTCCTTTAAGTTGCTAAATTTTGGAATAATTTGTTATGTAGCTATAGGCAATTAACATTATCCACAACAATAAAATAAAAAGGTAAAATTCTTTCAACATGATAGTCATACACAAAAATGTGGATCTGTTTTTTAGAGTAATTGTATTACTAAAAAACTTGTGTTAAAATGGAAGTGATACTTTTAAGTTATAATTTTGAATTTCTTGGATCATCTTCCATACAGTGTCTGAAGGGCACTTAATAAATTTAGCTCACTCAATCAACACACCTTACGAGGTGTTAAACATTGTTTTAAAATAATGATATACTCATAGAAACAGAGAAATTTGTGATTGCCAGAGGTGGGGCAGTGTAAAGCAATAGGGTGAGGATGGACAAAAGATACAAATTTCCACTTATAAAATAAATATGTTCTGGGGATGTAATGAAGACTGTAACAACTATAGTGAATAATACTTTACTGTATATTTGAGAGTTGCTAAGAGAGTAAATCTTAAAAGTTCCCATTACAAGGAAAAGAATTTATAACTATGTGAGGTGATGGATGTTAACAAAACTCACTGTCCGTGGTAATAATTTTGCCACATTCATATATCAATCATCATATCATTATGTTCTACACCCTAAACTTACACATTATATGTCAATTATACTACAATAAAATTGGAAAAAATAAAAACAAAACTACAACAAAACCCAAAAAATAACAATATGAATATAATTTTTAATAATAATACCAAAACTATAGTTAAAAATTAGGGGAAACAAGATAATACCCAGATATTATTGAATAACATATTAAAAATAAACAATTTACTTTCATCAACAAGGACTGACCAAAGGGATTACTTATATATAATGCTTCAGAAAAGCTACCAGATTTGCACTTCCCTAAATTAAATATATTTCTCTTAAACAAATCAGAGAAACCTCTCACTCTTACTTCTTACATCATGCAAAATATACATAGCCTGGAACTGGTTTAACTGCCATCAATATACAGCAGGAACAAAACATGCCCTTTTATAGTTTGATATAGCTGTGGTTAAAAATTCCACTGGATTTCAATGTAAATAATTTCTATTTGCCAAAATACAACTAACTTAGCTTGAATAATAATTCTAAATGTGAATGAGTATCTGTGTGAATTGTACATGCTTCCACCGAACACCTGTTATTGTGCTTAATTCATACAATGTTTAGAAGCAAAAATTACTAAAATGGGGAGAGACAGTCTCACTAACTCATAGCTAAAAAGTGTCATATTAAAATAACACGAGGTGTCTATAATGTTATAAAGCTAACCTCAAAGGAGCCCTGTGAAAAACTGATTTCATTACTTTATGTATCCCATGTATATTGATATATCCTTACCAAATGCCTAATGACATGAAGACCACATCCCTTCATTCATTATTAGAAGAGACAGACCACAAGTCATAGCAGTGCTTTACAACTGATAGATTCTTTGCAGAAAATGTCTTAAAAAAAATCTTAGCCATACAAAAAATAATCTTGTTCCCTGCCAAAAATACAACTTCCTAGCTTTGGTTTAAGTTCTAAAGAAGTATCTTCAGCACCAGAATAATAAGAGGATTACGCATTTCACAAGATAATATATGTGAAACTAAAGCTTTAAAAAGGGATCAGTTAACTATGCAACAAAACGTACAGATTACTAAGAGCATAAAAGCCACTTAACAATGCAAGGAGGTAATTAAAGAATAAACCTGGGTTCAAAACTCAGCTTTGCCGCTTAGTAGTTATGTAAACAAGCTACACTGCCTCATCTTCCACAGTCTCAGTTTCTTCTATAAAGCAATAATGCAGGTATCTAGGGTTGGTGTGAGGGCTAAATGAGATATGAATTTAAAATGCTTATCACAGCTCATGGGACATAGCAAATGCTTAATAAGTGTTCTATTATTGGTATTATTATGATTGCTATTAGTAGTAGTAATAGGAGTGATGGTGTAGGTAGCAGAAGTGGTGCAGTCACCACACCATCACCAACATATAAAGAAAGAGCTATTTTGAAGCTTACTCATTGAGAAGGCTGAAGATACACTGTTTCCACTTCTCTCTACAATTAGTGACTCTTATAATGAAACAATGGCATATATCTCTGGTTCATGAATTCCTTGTTATCTCTTCTACATGAAAGAGGTGACTGATTGATGCCAGAACATGCCAATGGAAATAAAAGCATGTGTTACCAAACTTAAATCACCTAAAATGTTCACAATAAAAAGGTTTTCTGATAAGGTGATAAGGATAATTAGTTTATAGAGAGAAACCCAAATAATTTAGATATAATAAAAAAGGAGGAAATTATATACACATTATGTATGGTAGTTGGTTGCCTGAAAAAATTAAAGCCTTCTCCATATTAAAGCTTACACTACAGAGCATGCATATTATGTCATTAAAATGACAAATTATTTGTTAGGACACCAGCTCTCTCGGGACACTTTAGAACCATTTATGGGGGTATGCACACTGAAAATGACATCTAATTATTTTCAAGTCAATTTCAATAATTTCTACATTATGAAGACAGAGGTGAACTCAGTTTTAACACTTTTTTCGTGCTTTACATTCCTTCACTATATATATAAGACTCTATTAAGCAAGCAAACAAGGATGGGTATTTTCAAAAGCAGCCAGCTGTTTGTAAGACTAAGAAACACAGTTTAAAATATGACACTAGAGGAGAAGTACTTTTACGTAAATAAGTCTTAATACTCAGTTCCAACACAATTTTCAAGGTAGGCCAATATTTCAAGCACTGCAAAATGATATTTAGAAGCATTTAAATATTTATAGAACCTCAATTTTTCTATTATTAAAGTAAAACTGCACTACAGAAATATATTATTGAAGACACTAAATTTCATTAACCTTTTATGTTTATTTCTTACATTTCCTTCAAGCAACATTAAAACCAAAGAAATTTCTTACAACTTCCATACACACTATCTTTGTTCTTCCTTAAGCCTAGAGAACCCTAGAAATTCTAATTAGAATTAGCAGTAATAACCTATATATTTTATTATTTCAACTTTAGTTAATAATAACCATCATTACTTTAATTCTTATATCTTATTACTATTGTCTATAGTTACTATATTTTTAAGGAAAAGGACACTATTGTTATAGGCTTCATGTTTATATGTCCCAAAATATCATCAAATTGAATAACAAATAAAACTAGAACACATATACAAATTCCAATAGCTACATATATGATGGATAGTCAAAAGTACCAATAGCATCTTTTCCAACTGCCTCTAATATAGACACTTTTTTTCCCCTTAATCCAGAGAGCATTTGAGGCCTAGCTTGTCATACAGCATCACTATGGCTTGTAAGAAGATCCTAAATATTATAAGCATAAGGACATAGGATTTGGGAACTAGAAGAAGCCATAGAGATGAAGAATTCATACAGATCAGGATATCATCATATCTTATCTAGCCTACTGGTATTTACTCACAATCAATGGTCCATCACCTATCTGTGAATTTTCATCATTTGTCTGTCAAAGGCCTGCTTGATGGTTAATCATCAAATTATTGGGCCCCTAAGGCTTAAACAACAAAAACCTCATTCCCTCAGTTTGAAGTTCACCTTACCACCTTCACTCCCCAAGCTCCAACCCAACAGGCTGTGCTTTCATCATTTCTCCCTCCCCATATTTTGCTAATGATGTTCTCTGCCTAGAATGCCTTATTTCCATCTCCCTATTGACGTTTTGCTTACATTTCAAGGACCAATTCAAATTATACCCCTTTTGAGATCTCCATTTGCCCTACTTAAAATTAACTATTTCCATTTTGTGCTCCTATGGCTTCTTAAAAATATCTAGCTTCAGCTAATGCTTAATACAACTTGACTAAATGGAATGCACCTCTTTCTCTCTCCCTCAACAGATAAGTTACCTGATACAGAGATGAGACCTTATTCATTTATCTCCCTCCTACTTAGTATAGTATTTTGTACATAGTGGGTAAGCTATAAATATAAATTAACTTAAATGAGGAGTTCTCTTGTGGTGCAGTGGGTTGAGGATCCAGCATTGTCACTGCGATAGCATCACTGCTGTGGCGTGGGTTCAGTTCCTGGCCCAGGAACTTCCACATGCCACAGGAAAGGCCAAAAAAAAAATTTTTTTTTAATTAAATGAATTAAATGAGAGGTCCAGTCCTTCCTAAGAAAGAAATAATTATTTGTATTACAATAGGAAATTTAAAATAATTTTCTCTACAACTCTAAGAATAAGTAACTCAAATAGAAAGTATAATCTGATGATACTCTCCCATATTAGACATTTATATATTTAACTATCATAGGTATTAGAACTACTCTATGTTAAAACTTCTATTTAGCAATCTGAAGCAACTTTAAACTACTAAGTTAAACACTTTCTTAAAACACAGACCAGTAATGCTTTATAGCAAATTTAGGGAGAACAGAGATAGGAGCTCTCCAAACCCCTTGCAGTAGGGGGAAATTCTCACAGGGTTTGTAACACTGGGTCTAAGAGCTTTGGAAATAGGTCTTAGAAAGAATGAGTGTGTTACTCCTTCCAGAACACAGCAGAGTGGGTGGCAAACAATAATAGCACAATGGGCAAGAGAAGTTCCCATTGTGGCTCAGGGTAATGAACCTGACTAGTATCAATGAGGATACAGGTTCAATCCCTGGCCTCGCTCAGTGGGTTAAGGATCCAGTGTTGGTGTGAGCTGTGGTATAGGTCACAGGCATGGCTCGGATCCTGCATTGCTGTGGCTGTGGTGTAGGCTGGCAACTTCAGCTCTCAATATGCCACAGGTGTGCCCTAAAAAGCAACAACAGCAAAAAGAATGGGCAAGAAAGTGGTGTCCTGGGACTAGGAAAACCAGGGCAGTATGGTTTGAGTTCCATAGAGCCAGAGCTTTCTGCTGATTTCTTACGCATCCTGCAACCTACTGAAAAAATTATGAATCAAGGTCTAACAAATGATAAGGCACTTCAACTATTACAGTAAGATCAATCACCAGTTATTAAAATAAATGGCAGCTTGTATCATTAAAATTTGTTTTGGCTGTGTTAGACATGCCTGGAATATGCTGATGCTTAATTATTCCTTTAAATGTCCCTTCAGAAATAAATTTTAGTAAAACTAATGGTACTGAAAGGTGTTCCTAACCCTATTTGAACTCAAATATTCAAAATCAGGAAAACAGAAGTAGTAGTAGTTTCGAATAGAAAATTCAGAGAGGAGTTACCACCATGGCACAACAGGATCAGTGGCATCACTGCAGCAGTGGGACGAAGGTTCAATCATGGCCTAGCACAGTGAGTTAAGGATCTCACATTGCCACAGATGTGGCATAGGTCACAAATGAGGTTTGGATGTGATGCCTGGCCTGAGAACTCCATATGACACAGTATAGCCAGGAAAGAAAAAGAAAAAAGAAAAAGAAAAAAAAAGGAAAATTTAGAGAATCAGAGTCAAGAGAAATGGGAATGTAGAATTCTTAGCAGTGAGTAGATGAGAGCCTTTATAGGACATTTCTTTAGTTTTACTTTGGTTTAATCAGGTTTTAGCAACCACGGTAGAAATGGCTTGTACTGATCAGCTTTATGAAATACTACTAAGAAGAGCAGAGGATTCTCTTGCTAAATTAACAGGTGCATTGTCAACAACTAAAACAACACACACACACAGCATGATGTTAAATGAAAGGGAAAGGGGAATTGATATTTATTGAGTGCCTCCTAAGTCAAGCACTATGCTGGGTGCTTTAAATATATAACCTTGTTTAATTCTCACACTACTAGTTAAACATTAGCCTTACCCATTTTACAAATGAGAAAATTCAGTGTCAGAAATTGCTAGTATCACAGTGAAATGCAAATATGTGTAATTCCATTTTCTCTGGGCTTTTCTCACTACACCACACTACCTTTAAAAACTCTCTAATGGGTTTTATACTAACATCTATGTCTCAAAATTGACTTTATTCATTTCTAAAAGAGAGTCTGCCATAATCACTCCTAAGGTCCAGACTGACTCTAAAATTTTATGAAACTTATAATTCTTATGGGACTCAACAAATACATTAGTAAGTAAAAGCAAATGTTCAATACAAAATGTACAAAGAACTAGAGAGAAACATTCACAGAAAAAGAAGTTAAAATTGCCTATGAATAGAAGAAAAACTACTCAACTTCACTCCTAATTGAAGCAGTAAAAACTGGAGTTCCCATCATGGCTCAGGAGAAATGAATCTGACTAGGATCAATGAGGATGCAGGGTCCATCTCTGGCCTTGCTCAGTGTGTTAAGGATCCGATGTGAGCTATGGTGTAGGTTGCAGATGTGGCTCAGATCTGGCATTGCTATGGCTGTGATATAGGCTGACAGCTACATCTATGATTCGCGCTCTATCCTGGGAACCTCCATATGCCACAGGTGCAGCCCTAAAAAGACAACAAAAAAAAAAAAAGAAGAAGTTAAGGAGTTCCCGTCATAGATCAGTGGTTAACGAATCCGACTAGGAACCATGAGGTTGTGGGTTCGATCCTTGGCCTCGCTCAGTGGGTTAAGAATACAGCGTTGCTGTGAGCTGTGGTGTAGGTGGCAGACGCGGATCGGAACCCGCGTTGCTGTGGCTCTGGTGTAGTCCAGCGGCTTCAGCTCTGATTAGACCCCTAGCCTGGGAACCTCCATATGCCGTGGGAGCGGCCCTAGAAATGGCAAAAAGACAAAAAAAAAAGTTAAAACTATAACACAGATGATTTACCATTTCACCTCTGAGATGTGGAAAGACTGCAGGGAAACAGATACTCATATATATTTTAGTTGTAACACTACAAACGGACAAAAAGATTATAGAAGGAGCTTTGATAATGTTTATCAAATTTATAAATGTACAGAGCATTTAATCCAGGAATCTCACTTCTAGAATTTATCCTACATATATATATTATGTGTGTGAAGGTATACATGTTCACCACAGGATTTCTTGAAATAGCAAAAGATGAGAACTAATCTAAATATCTGGCAACAGGGGACTGGTTAAATACAGATAGGCTACTACTACAGACTTCTATGAAGTGTGTAGAGAGAACATAACAGATATGCATAAACTACTGTGGAATAATATCCAAGTATAATAAAGTGAAAACAGAAGCAAAAAAACAAAGAACAATACACATATATATGCTTCTAGATGCAAAGACTATTTCTAGGAAGCAATGTGAGAAATCAGTAAGAGGGGTTTTCTCTGGGGAAGAAGCTGTAAGTCTGGGAAGGAAGGAATATGTTTACCACACATTTTAATATTAATACTTTGATATAGCACATTACATTTTTTCAACTTCAAAAAATGATTATAATAAACAAAAACCTCAGGAGTCCTTGAAGAACTCTTAAATATGAAGTCTACTGTAGCAAATAAGACAGAGGAAAAAAAGACTTTAATGGAAGGAATTTTTTCAAATATCAAACTTCTTCAGAACACTCTAGTCACCCCAGATTTGTGTGTATGAGAGTTCAGCTGACACAGAAAAACAAACAGCACAAGAACCTCCAGTGCACAAGAAAAGATAGAAGGACTGAACAGGAATAATTTTCACCTCTCTCCCTCTCTCTCTCTCTGAAACTTTCAAAATTCACATTCTCATATTCTAGGGTATGTTGTGACAAATCAGACAAATGAATGGTAAAGGTGCTAATTCCAAGGGCATGGGAATGTGGAATACATCAATTTCTTAGGTATAAAGACTCAAGCTGAAAAAACTTCTATGCTTAACTAAACTATCAATTTGGCACTAATTAGTAAAATAATAATGTTTAAAAAAGCACAAAAATTCACAAGCCATGATGACTAAATATGAGATTGAGAAGTACCAATATTAGGTGTAAAATTCATAAGAGATTAAGGATTTAATCATAAAGAAGGTACTCAATTATCAAATCAGTAAAATATACTTATTAGGTATCATATTTTGATGTTATTTCAGAAAATCTGCTTACAAAAAAAACCTACTAAATTTCCTAAGAAACCAAATGAATTAGTAAAAATGTACCACTATATAAGCACTATACTACCAATCCTATTGCAATTTCATGAAAACTTCTCAGCCATTAGTATTCTGTTACATGATATTCTCTTTTATGGTGAATGAAAAATTCATCTCCTCTGCTTCCCAGTAAAAATGAAAACTTTAGATTGGATTAAGATGGCGGAATAGAAAGACTGGAGCTCAACTTCTCTCCTGAAAACAAAATTTACAACTACATGATGAGCAATCCTTAACCAAAAGAACGGAAAACCTTGAAAAAGATAAGCTACTCCAGAAGAAAAAGAGGAGGCCACATCAAGAGGTAGGAGGGGTGAAAATGTGACATAAGCAACCCCATACCTCACGGGTGGGAAGCTCCACAGACTGGAAACTAACTGGTTCACAGAGACTTGCCTACAAGACTGAGACTTCTAAGACCCACATAAACTCCCACATATGGGGATCTGGCACTAGGAGGGAGAGCCCCCAGAGGATCTTGAATTGAAGGCCAGTGCGGCTTGTGCGCAGGAACTCCACCGAACTGGGGGAAATGGTGACCCATTCTTAAAAGGTACACACAGACTTTCGCATGCACTGGGTCCCAGGGCAAAGCAAAGTCTCCATAGGAATCTGGGTAAAACCTGACTGTAGTTCGTAGAGGATCTACTGGGAAAACAGGGGGTGAATGTGACTTGTTGTGGAGGTAGGACATTGCAATCAAATATCTTGCGAATATTCAGCAGCAGGCCTTTCTCTGGAGGTGGCCTTTTTGGGAAAAACTGGCCCTACTCATCAGTCAGCACTGAGAAGCCCCAGGCCAAACAACAATCCAGGTGGGATCACAGCCCCACCCCTCAGAAAACAGGCTGCCTAAAGACCCCTCAGGCACACAGCTGCCTCTAATCCCATCCAGAGACTAAGCCCCACCCACCAGAGGGATAGGAATCAGCTCCACCTACCAGGGGGCAGGCATCAGCCCCTCCCATCAGGAAGCCTACAGCAAGCCCCCAGACCAACTTCAGCCACAAGGGGGGCAGACACCAGAAGGAAGAGCGGCTACAACCTGATTATCTGTAAAAAGGTCACCACGCCAAAAACCTATAAAAATGAAAAGACAGAGAACTATAACTCAGATGAGGGAGAAAGGAAAAACCCCAGGAAAACAGCTAAGCCATGAGGATATTCTCAGCCTCCAGGAAAAAGACTTTAGATTGTTGATGCTGAGGAAGATGCAAGACATTGGAAATAAACTGGAGGCAAAGATGGATAACTCACAGGAAACACTGAGCAAAGAGATGCAAGATATAAAACTTAAACGAGAAGAGATGCAAAATACAATAACTGAAATTAAAAATTCACTAGAAGCAGCCAACAGCAGGATACAGGAGGCAGAAGAACAAATAAGCGAGATGGAGGACAGATAAGTAGAAATTATGGATGTGGAACAGAAAAGAGAAGATTGAAAACAAATATAGAGAGTCTCAGAGAACTCTGGGACAACATTAAATGCACCAACATCCATATTAAAGGGGTGCCAGCAGGCGAAGAGAGAGAGAGAAGGGGACAGAAAACACATTCCAAGAGATAATAGCCGAACGCATCCCTAACATGGGAAAGGAACCACTCACTCAAATCCGGGAAGCACAACGAGTACCATACAAAATAAACCCAAGGAGGAATACCCCGAGACACACATTAACCCAACTGACCAAAATTAAAGACAAAGAGAACATCTTGAAAGCAGCTAGGGAGAAGAAACAAATAACATACAAGGGAACCACAATAAGGTTATCGGCAGATCTTTCAGCAGAAACTCTGCAGGCCAGAAGGGAGTGGCATGATACACTTAACGTGATGAAAGGAAAAAAACCTCCAACCAAGATGACTTTACCCAGCAAGGCTCTCATTCAGATTGGAAGGAGAAATCAAAACCTTCACAGATAAGCAAAAGCTGAGAGAATTCAGCAACACTAAACCGGCCTTACAACAAAAAGTAAAAGAACTTCTCTGGGCAGAAAAGAAAAGACAGCAACAGAAAACAAAAATTCGACAAATGACAAGGCTCACCAGTAAAGGTATATATACAGTAAAGATACAAAATCATCCAGGCACAATTATGCCACCAAAATCAGAAATCATGAGGAGGGTACAAATGCAGGACACTAGAGATGCACTTGCAGTTAAGAGACCAACAACTTAAAACAATTTCACATACATGTAGACTCATATCAAAACTTCAGAGTAACTTCAAACCAAATATCTACAATTGATACACACAGAAATTAGAAAAATCAACTCAAATGACAACACTAAAGATAGTCATCAAACCAGAAGAGGAGAGAACAAGGGAAGAAGGAAAGAAAAAAGAGCAACAAAAACAAATCCAAAGCAATTAATATAATGGCAATAGGAACATTCATATCAATAATTACCTTAAATGTGAATGGACTAAACGCCCCAACCAAAAGACATAGACTGGCTGAATGGACACAAAAACAAGACCCATATATATGATGTCTTCAAGAGACCCACTTCACTTCTAGGGACACATACAAATGGAAAGTGAGATGGTGGAAGAAAATATTCCATGCAAATGGGAATCAAAAGAAAGCTGGAGTATCAATGCTCGTATCGGACAAAATAGACTTTAAAATGAGGAATATTTTGAGGGACAAGGAGGTAACTACATAATAATCAATGGATGAATACAAGAGGAAGATTCACCAACTTTAAGTATCTAAGCACACAACCTAGATTCACCACAATATATAAGGCAAGTGCTAGCAACCTTAAAAGGACAAATCGATAATAACACAATAATAGTGGGGGACATTAACACCCCACTTACAGCAATGGACAGATCAACCAGAGAGAAAATCAATAAGGAAACACAGGCCCTGAATGAAGCATAAAACCAGATGGACTTAATAGATATTTATAGGATATTCCATCCAAAAGCACCAAAATACACATTGTTCTCAAGCGCACATGGAACATTATCTAGGATTGATTGCATTCTGGGCTACAAATCCAACCTCGGTACATTTTAAGAAAACTGAAATCATATCAAGCATCTTTTCCGACCACAATGCTATGCAACTAAATATCAACAACAAGAAAAAAACTGCAAAAACCACAAACATGTGGAGACTAAACAACATGGCACTAAACAACCAATGGATCACTGAAGAAATCAAAGAGGAAACTTAAAAATACCTAAAAGCAAATGACAAGGACTATATGACACTCCAAAACCTATGGGATGCAGCCAAAGCCATTCTCAGAGGAAAGTTTATAGCAATACAAGCCCACTTCAGGAAACAAGAAAAAGCTCAAATAAACAAGCTAACTTTACATCTAAAGCAGCTAGAGAGAGAAGAATAGACAAGAGCTAAAGTTAGTAGAAGGAAAGAAATCATAAAGATCAGAGCAGAAATCAATGAAATAGAAACAAAGGAAACCATAGAAAAGATCAATGAAATGAAAGGCTGATTCTTGGAAAAGATCAACAAAATTGATGAACCTTTAGCCAGATTTATCAAGCAAAAAAGAGAGAGGACTCAAATCAATAAAATTAGAAATGAAAAAGGAGAAGTAACAACAGGACATCACAGAAATACAAAGGATCATAAGAGACTACTATATGCAACTATATGCCAAATAAAGCGGAAAACCTAGAAGAAATGGACAAATTCTTAGAAACGTACAATCTTACAAGACTAAACCAAGATAAATGTAAAGAATGAATGGACCAATCGCAAGAACTGAAATTGAAACTGTGATTAAAATACTTTCAACAAACAAAAGTCCAGGATCAGATGGATTCACAGGCAAATTCTATCAAACATTTAGAGAAGAGCTAACACCTACACTTCTGAAACTTTTTCCAAAATATTGCAGAGGAAGGGATACTCCCCAACTCATTCTCTGAGGCCATCACCCTGATACCAAAACCAGACAAAGATACCACAGAAAAAGAAAACTACAGGCCAATTTCACTGATGAACATCAATGCAAAAACCCTCAACAAAATACTAGCAAACCACATCCAAGAATATATTAAAAGGATTGGACGTCATGATCAAGTGGGATTTATCCCAGGGATGCAAGGGTTCTTCAATATCCACAAATCCATCAGTGAGCTACACCACATCAAGAAACTGAAGAATAAAAATCATACGATCCTTTCAATAGATGCAGAAAAAGTCTTTGACAAAATCCAACACCCATTTCTGATAAAAAAATACCTTCAGAAAGTGGGAATAGAGGGAACCTACCTCAATATAATCAAGGTCATATATGAGAAACCCACAGCAAACATCATTCTCAATAGTGAAAAGCTAAAAGAATTCCTGCTGAGATCAGGAACAAGACACAGTTTTTGAAGTCCTAGCAACAGCAATTGGAGAAGAGAACGAAATAAAAGGAATCCATATTGGAAAAGAAGAAGGAAAACTATCATTATTTGCAGATGACATGATCCTATACCTAGAGAATCCTAAAGACCCTACCAGAAAACTGTTAGAGCTCATCCATGAATTTGGCAAAGTCACAGGATACAAAATTAATACACAGAAATCAATGGCATTTCTATACACTACCAATGAAAGATCAGAAAGAGAAATTAGGGAAGCAATCCCGTTTACCATTGCATCCAAAAGAATAAAATACCTAGGAGTAAACCTACCTAAAGAGACAAAAGCCCTGTGCTCTGGAAAGTATAAGACACTGATGAAAGAAATCAAAGATGACACAAACAGATGGAAAGACTTATCATGCTCTTAGATTGGAAGAGTCAATATTAACAAAAAGACTATACTACCCAAGGTAATCAACGTAGTCAATGCAGTCCCTATCAAACTACCAAGGACATTTATTACAGAACTCTAACAAAATATTTTAAAGTTTGTTTGGAAGCACAAAAGGCCCAGAATAGGAGTTCCCATCATGGCCAGTAGTTAACAAATCCAACTAGGAACCATGAGGTTATAGGTTTGATCCCTGGCCCTGCTCAGTGGGTTAAGGATCCCGTGTTGCCATGAGCTTTGGTGTAGGTCACAGGTGCTGCTTGGATCCTGAATTGCTGTGGCTCTGGTGTATTCTGGTGGTACTGCTCCAATTAGACCCCTACCCTGGAGACCTCCATATGCCACAAGAGTGGCCCTAGAAAAGGCAAAAAAAAAAAAAAAGACCCAGAATAGCCAAAAACATCCTGAAAAAGAAAAATTAAGCTGGAGGAATCAGCCTCCCAGACCTCGGACTATACTACAAAGCAATGGTCATCAAAACTGTATGCTACTGGCACAAAGACAGAAAGACAGCTTGGTCAATAAGTGGTGCTGGGAAAACTGGACAGCCACAGGGAAAAGAATGAAATGAGAACACTCCCTAACACCATACACAAAAATAAACTCCAAATGGATGAAAGACCTAGATACAAAACCAGACACTCTAAAACTCTTAGAGGAAAACATAGGCCAAACACACTCTGACATAAACCATAGCAACATCTTCTCAGATCCACCTCTTAGAGCAATGACAGTAAAAATAAAAATAAACACATGGGACCTAATCAAACTTAAATGTTTCTGCAAAAAAAAAAAAAAAAAAAAATGGAGTTCCCGTCGTGGTGCAGTGGTTAACGAATCCGACTAGGAACCATGAGGTTGCGGGTTCAGTCCCTGCCCTTGCTCAGTGGGTTAACGATCCAGCATTGCCGTGAGCTGTGGTGTAGGTTGCAGACACGGCTCGGATCCTGCGTTGCTGTGGCTCTGGCGTAGGCCGGCAGCTACAGCTCCGATTAGACCCCTAGCCTGGGAACCTCCATATGCCGCAGGAGCGGCCCAAAAAATAGAAAAAAAAAAGACAAAAAAAAAAGTCCCTGCACAGCAAAGGAAAGCCTCAACATAACAAAAAGATAACCCACACAATGGGAGAAAATCTTTGCAAGTGAATCCACTGACAAGGGATTAATCTCCAAAATTTATAAATACCTTCTGCAGCTGCATACCAAAAAAACAAACAACCCCATCCAAAAATGGGCAGAAGAACTAAACAGATGATCCTCCAAACAAGACACATGAATGGCCAAAAAACACATGAAAAGATGTTCAACATCACTCACGATTAGGGAAATGCCAATCAAATCCACTACGATGTACTACCTTACACCAGCCAGAATGGCCACCATCAAAAAGTCTAGAAACAGTAAGTGCTGGAGAGGGTGTGGAGAAAAAGGAACCCTATGACACTTTCAGTGAGATTGTAAATTGGTGCAACCACTGTGGAAAACAGTATAGAGAGTCCTCAGAAAACTACACGTAGAACTACCATTTGATCCAGCAATCCCACTACTGGCCATCTATCTAGAGAAAACCATGACTCGCAAAGACACATGTACTCCAATGTTCATTGCAGCCCTATTTTCAATAGCCAAGACATGGAAACAACCTAAATGTGCATCAACAGAGGAGTGGATCAATAAGAAGTGGTACATATACACAATGGAATATGACTCAGCCATTAAAAGGAACAAAATACTGGAATTTTTAGCAACATGGATGGACCTAGAAATTATTATACTAAGTGAAGTCAGTCAGATCAATGAGACACCAACATCAAATGCTTTCATTGACATGTGGAATCTGAAAAAAGAACACAATGAACTTCTTTGCCAAACAGATACTGACTCACAGACTTTGAAAAACTTATTGTTTCCAAAGGAGAGTGTTTGAAGGGTGGGGGATGCACTGGGGTTTGGGGATGGAAATCCTATAAAATTGGATTGTGATGATCATTGTACAACTATAAATGTAATAAAGTCATTGAGTAATTAAAAAATGAAAACTTTATAATACAGGAGTATAAGTCTCATATTAAACAATAAAAAACACATTTTCAGTTGCATAATAACATTTATGGAAAATAAGTTTAAAAGGAAAAAGAGCTATCCTTTAGTTGCCAAGTAAAATATAGTTCATATGTCAATCGACTTACGTTTGAAATATATACAGTGTGGAAAAATTATACTTGTATAAGCTACTAGAAATTTTTAGCAAAGCACTGAATTCAATATATCAGGATAAGAACTTTATATTAAAAACATACCTTTCATTTGTGTAGCAAAATTCAGTGCCAGTTTTGCAAAAAGATCTGGATTTTCAAACTTGTCCTCCTTAACTTTCAACCAGAAACAGCTCTCAGATAATTCTTTGGGTTCAATCTAAAACAAAAGTAACAAAGAATAGTTTTAAATTATCATTTCATACTTATTTTTTCAACTAATTTACTTTACCCAATGTTGAATAAAATTATCTTTATTTATCTACCTACTAAATTGATTTTAGGATCTTTCAAAATAACACTTTTTAAGTAAAAATTCATTTGGGAAAGCCACAGACTTCTATCAGTGTACAGAAAAATACATGATAGCAATAGACAACATAGAAAATTACATTTTAAAAATCTTCTACTAGTGCTCGCTTCGGCAACACATATACTAAAATTGGAATGATACAGAAAAGATTAGCATGGCCCCTGTGCAAGTATGACACGCAAATTTGTGAAGCGTTCCATGTAAAAAAGCATTAAAAAATAATAATCTTCTACTATAAGGAATCTTAAACACATTTTAGTAAATCCCTCCCCCAACTTACATACATTCTTCTTGCTCCTGGATTTTCCAAAATGGAGAAACTGAGATTAAACAAAGTAATTTCCCATGTTTCCCGACTAGGTTCCCTGCAATAATCATAACAGCTGACAATTATATACCCCCTACAATGTGTCAGGTATTGTTTTAAAGTGATTTCACATATTAACTCATCTAATCTAATCCTCACAATAATCCCCTGAAGCAGGATTTATGATTATCTCCACGTTAAAGATGAGGAAGCTGAGCTCCAGAAAGTTTGAATGGCTGCCCAAGCCAATGAATGGCAAAGATGGGATTTAAACCCAGGCAGTGTAGCTCGGCAGAATTCTGCTCGTAGCCACTACCCTGAAACTCAGTATTAGAAATGTGCATTTTTCAGTACATATCATGATGCTTTGTGATATGTAATTGCCAGTACACTGTCTGCTTAATTACTATATTAACATATCATTACATTTACACACACACATAACTGGGCCATCAGCTTCTGGATCTTATAGTTTGGTGGTGTACTGCACTTAATAAAAAATAACTACACTCCAAAAATATTTATACCTCACTTATGAGTAAAGCATAAGTATACGTTTAACTTTAAAACTGATTAAAAAAGGATATGTATATAAGTGAATCACTTTGTTATACAACAGAAATTATCACAATGTTGTAAATCAACTATAATTCAATAAAACTTTAAAGAAACTGATTTAACCATTATTCTGGCCAAACCAATTTTATATGCAGATACTTTGGATATATCACTGTAAGTCTTGGAATAAAATGGTGGCCTGGGTAATTGTATTTTCATTAGATTAGTTTCTACCTATTTGAAACTGTGTCAATCTTGATAATAAGCATTTTATAAGACATTATTTGATAATAATAAAACAAAATCACATTCAAAAGAAAAAATTTTCATATATCATATAAAAAACTCAATTAGCTCATGTCTCTACTGAATGCTGTCACAAATTCCACACTATCTTAAAGTTTAAAACTAAAAAAAGTTTCTAAGAACAGAAATAAATAAAAAGGCTCATTAATACAAGATTATATTTAAGAATGTTATAGCAATTCAACAATGGTAAAATAACAAAACTATTTTTCATATACTATCCTCTAAAAACACTTTCACTTTGATTTTACTTTTGCCCCCCACATTAATTTCAAGATATCTATGGAGTTTCTGATTCTCTAGCTACTCGAACTGGAAGATGGAGGTGAGATGGTGAACTCAAACAAACGAAAGCAAAAGAATCAGCAGTCATGATCTCTAATATTTATCATACTTACATGTAGCAATGTTAGCATTCACACATTAATGATCAACAGTTGCTACACAAAGCCAGAAAGCCCCAGAGTATTACCTTTGACCAGTTGATTCTCTTCATGGACACCTCAGGTTTATATATTTTTTTCTGCTTCATTCCATGGGGCAGATCAAGTACTGTTCCTGGAGGAGGAGGAATTCCTCCAAGGGGAGGTGGTGGAGGAGGTCCCCCAAACAAAGGCGGTGGTATTCCAGGCCCTCCAGGTAAAGGAGGTGGAGGAGGAGGAGGACCTACTCCAGGTAGAGGTGGCGCTGGTGGGGGTGGGGCTGAGGGTGGCCCAACACCTGGCAATGGAGGCGGTGGAGGGGGGCCTGGAATGCCTGATGCACCTGAGAGTCCATGTCCCTGAAATATACAAAACCCAATGTTTATTTAAATGCTTACAGTAAAGTATAGTAGCAAAGAAAACTTAATCAGGAGAGACATTTGTGGTTGGTTTCTTTACAATTTATTTAATAGTACATGTACTATTAAGGGCTTAATAGTACATGTAAAAGACTTGCAAAGGTTTTCGATAAGCATTATATAGCCTGGATAATGACTGACTGTGTTAATATACTAAGGCTAGGAAAGTTGGCATCCTCAAAGATTTTGTGAAACACTCCTCCAAACTAATGAAAACTTACCTTTCATCATAAATACATGCAATGAAGAAGTACTCTATATGTCTTGGCCCTGTTAGACTGGTTGGTATGTATATGGGGTGATTCATACAAAATCATAGATTTTATTTTCTTGGGGCCAATTAGCTTTACACAAAGAGTCTATCTCATAGCAGCAGTAACTTAGTTGTCTTCTAATACCAAGAATTAATGCTAAGTAACATTTATTTGCATAATAATATACATTTATCAAAATAGATATTTTTACATCTATTATCTCTTTTAATCCTTATTATAACCCTATAATATAGGTCAGGCATTTTCATCTCACCTTTATCTCAACACTTATAGATGAGCAAACTATAACTACAAAGACGTTCAATGACTAACCAAAGGTCCAACAGTCTGAAATGTGATTAAGATTCAAATGTGGTTCTTCTCATATCTAAGGCAGTTCTCTTTCTACTATAGCAGACTAGCTCCTCATGAATGGGTGTCAGGTGCCATGAGAGGAACTAATTCATACAGACTGCAGTGTGAGAAGATTATAACTTATTTCTACCACCAGGAAATAACTCCAGGCTCATTCTCTAATGACAATGGATGACAGCTAACAGAGAACATTGCATTCCATATTGTCTACTTTTTTGATGATTAATCTGTACATGTTTCCTTAAACCATTACTGATTACAATGGTTTACTTTCCAAAACAAATGAATATATAGAAGTGAATGTGCTAATTATAAACATTCCTAGGAAATTCCTACAAGGAAACATATCTATTGTAATTGAGATATAACATTAGATTAAAGGAATAAAAAGTTTAAAACAGTTAAACTTTCTTGGTATCGTGTTATTTTTATTTGCAGAGAGACTCTTAAAATCTTTACTAATACTTAGCAATATCTTTACATAATAAATAAGTTGAAGCATATTTTTGGAGCAGTCGATTTAAAGGATTGACTCATTTACAAGAATATTAAATTTTAGCAATCACAGGTAGAGAACATCACAATATTTTATTCGCTAAAGTGTTTATATACTGAATAATTGACAATCCTGGGATTAGGAAGAATTAAAGATAGGATTAAATTATTCAAAATTCTTTTTATTTTTAATACAACAAAAAAGCCAAATTTTTTCTAATCATGATTGATATATCAGAAATTCTGGAGAAAATTAAAATAATTTTTCTAAAAAGTTCAGTAAATTAGTAATTTACTCTCCAAGTTTTGTGTATAAATGGATTTGTTGAATAATTTGGAAGGTAAAATGTATGTCCCATTTCTATTAGCAGGCAGCAAAAGTAAAGTAATACTTGTTGTAAACATCACTTTTTCTATTAGATCATCTTTATAATATTAAACTTGCATAATCACAAAAATTTTATCACTTTAAATTAAGATTTTTCTTATTCAGCCATTTTCTTCTATCAACCATTAGGAATGGAACAATGAAACCACAATAGAGTATTAAGAATTGAATACGGCAAATGAATAATTTAGTATTAGACATAATTTGGGGTGTTCTAGAAAGTATTGTTTAACTCTGCACTTTTACAGATAAGTTAATAATAAATAAGCAACTAATCACTGAATGGCAAGGCCTTGTGCTAGGTGTAGTAGGGATTGTAATAAAAATAGAAGTAAAGCCATTGTCCTAAGGTGCTTACACTGCAGTGGCAGAAATAGAGTAGGTACAAAACCAAATATACTACAAGTGGTCTACAAAAATGATATAGAAGTTCAAAGAAAAATTCCCTAACAGAGTGTTGTTTCGTTTTGTTTTGTTTTCTGGCCATACCTGCAGCATATGGTGGTTCCTGAGCTAGGGGTCCAATCAGAGGTGCAGCTACAGGCCTATGCCACATCCACAGCAACACCAGATCTGAACCAGGTCTGTGACATATACTGCAGCTTGCAGCATGCCCAGATCCTTAACCCACTGAGCAAGGGCAGGGATTGAACCCAAATTCTCTATGAGACAGAATCAGGTTCTTAACCTGATGAGCCACAATGGGAACTCGCCTAACAATTTTTGGTGATGCTTTCCAAAGGGTATTTTTCTGAGTTTATTCTTAAAGTAGATATTTCACCAGCACAGATGAGTGAGCAGAGGGCATTTCAGAGAATAAGTCAGCATTTCTTAACCAAGTTCCATGAAAACGCAATTTTGTAAGAGATGTTAAAAGGTGGTCTGAGATAAAGGGTTCCATGGCTAAATGAGTTTGAAAAAGCTGTAGGAAAAAGAGACAGGTTTCTTCAGTGTAGGACCTCTCAGACCCTTTACTATGCTAATGAGTGTCATGAATCTCCAAGAGGAGAATTTCAAGTGTACCAAATTTATTGGACTATGGAATGCTTTCCTCATGAAAAACCTATTAGCATCACTGTAACTAATGTCTGGGAAATGCTGGCAGAAGGAAAACTGTGGAGACAGTAAATTCTAAATGTGGAGGGAGGAAAGGTGACTTAGCTGCAACAGAGGCTGGAGTTAGGGGAGCAGAGACGAGGCTGCAAAGGGGAGATAAGGGAGCCCAGGAGAGAAGGCCTTCCAATTCCCGGTAAGGAGATTTTTCTTTAATCCTGAATTCAACAGGCAACCAGTGAACATATTAAAGCCTGGAGTGACAATAATCAGGGCAGTGTTTTAAGAAGATTAATTTGCAACTGACATAAAGGATGAATCTGAAGAGGAAGAGACTATAGGCAAGGAGGAAATTTAGGAAACAATTGTAATATTCCAAGCAGGATATATAAGAGTGTGACCCTGGGGGTTTCTAGGTTTTGATGCAAAGGGAAGAAAGAGGAAGAACTAACATAAAACAGTGACCAGCGTAATTGGTCAGGTGGCAGGGTGGGGAAAAGGCAAAGAAATCTCCAGCTTCGTAATGCAAAAAATTGGAGGTAAAATTTAAACAAATAAGAATAGAGCACAAGGAACTACATTCAATATCCTGTGATAAATCACAATGGAAAAGAATATTAAAAGAATGTATATAGATAGAGATATATATGTATAATTCAATCACTTTGCTGCACAACAGAAATTAACACTTGTAAATCAACTATACTTCAATGAAAAAAACAAACAAACAAACAAACAAAAGGAGACCAAGGTGGTTTGAGGAAAGGGAAGTGACCATAAATAAAGGGCTTGATTTCAACATGCAGCAGGACTGTCTATGCAGAGATCTAATCAAGAGCTGGAAATAGATGACAAAGCCAGGAGACTTGACATCCACTAAAACATGATATTTGAATTTACGATATTGAATTGGATATTAGCGCAAGGACAGAGGGGGAAAAAAAAGCAGACGACAGAACACTGGGGAACATCATCATCTGGGGGATAAAGACAAAGAGAAAATGAGTTCTGAGAGATATAAAAAAGAAATGACACAAAGAGAAAGATTTAGTGAAAAGAAATGATCAAATATTATAGAAAAGTGAAAGAGTCTAAGGGTAGGAAAAGGCCACTGCATTGGATAATTTGGAGTTCACCAGAGACTTCTGATAGAAATAGACCTAGTCAATCAAAAAACACCTACTGAGCATCTACTATGCTAAGTAATCTTAACATTTTACAATATTCATTTAAAAGTACATTATGTTGAGAGTACTTAATAGACTCTAAAAGTTAGACACCATAATTATGATTTTAAGTGTATATGGGAGCTTTTCTTCATAGGGAATGTAGGTGGAAATATAAAGTTTATAGATTTTGAAATTATAGTAGTAGAGATTTAAAGAGATCTCAAAAAGCTTTTGGGATAATTAAAATTAATGAACATTTCCACATTCCTTTTGAAAGAAAATACTACGCCTCTAACTTCCCAAATCACCATGAAAATTTCATCTCAAAGAGAGTTTTGCTCATGTAAGATATTCCATTAAAAATATTCAGGGCAGTTTATGCAACTAATGACTTATTTTTGCCCAAACATTAAAATGATTTATTGTCTTGAAAAAAATCAAATCTGTAGTTATTTCACCTAAAATGTGGAACTGCCAAAAAGTCTGCTTCTGGCCACATTTTTCCTTCCATCTAACAAGATAATTTCCTACCATCGAACTCCCTGTGACATGACACAAATTCTATATCTTGTTTCATTACCTGGGTTCGAAGTTGCAGGATTTCTGTTTCAAGCTCTTTGATTTTTTCTTCCCTTTTTTGAAGCTCAGCTTGAGCTTCCTGTCGAGCTGTGAATTCTTCATCAAACTGAAATGATCACCACCACAAATGCACACTTAATAATACAGTTTGGAGTAAGCTTTAAACGACATTATGTATTAAGTAAGTGAAGTATGTTTTGCTTCTTAAATTTCCCAGATCACTCACAAAATCAGAATCTCAATTATTTTTATGGCAATTAAACATCTCTGAGGGGATGGTCTACTGCTTGTGGTGGAAGGATAGAAGAAATATGTCCCTCACCAAAGGTAAACAAACCCATTTCCACTTCTGAAAAAAATAATATGAAACAAAATTTTAAAAGTGTGAACCGAGAAGGCTCTCTTCACATATAATGGACATTTTTACTGTTTTATTCCTGAAAGTTAAATTTTAAAATTAATCATTTTTAAATGTTTCATCCCATAATTTTACATTTAATTAGAAAATGAAACCTAACAATTAGGCCACCAAGCAGTTCAGCTCCTTGAAACTATATTTAAACTTGAAAAGAGACTGCAGTTTTAGAACACTCAAATGGATGTACATTAATATAAATTAGAATACTTTTATTACAGTCTTAATTGTCTAACATCCAAAAAGTGATGCTCCACAAAATCTGAGAGCAGAATGATATATGCTGTAATGGGATTCTCATTCAGATGATTAACACAAACACCTGTATAAAATGTTTTAAGAGGGAAAATGAGAGGTTCAACTATGGTGTGCTAAGCCAAAGAGACCATTGGAATGGTGACAATCCACTTCCTGCATTCTGCCCAGTCCTTACTTCAGTCAGGGCTCTAAGCAGACCCAAATAAGTCTTAGAATGACTACTGCTTATGTCCAGCTATACAACATTTGGCCTTTATTGTCGCTGTCACTTCAAGTCATTTTAGAAGTCTATATACATTATTCCAACAATGTTATTCTGTTACTAAAAGTGATACATCTTACTGCCTAAAACTGGAAATATAAAAAGGCACGTTCACTGTTAATAAATACTCATCTTCACAGTAGATTTGACCTTCGGAAATTGTAAAATGCCATTCAGATCCAAGTCTAAAAAAAGAGTGGGTGAGTAATTTGGATAATAGTGTTGGGTCAAAGGAACCCTATGACACTGTTGGTGGGATTGTAAATGGGTGCAACCACTGTGGAAAGCAGGATGGAGAGTCCTCAGAAAACTACACATAGAACTCCCATTTGATCCAGCAATCCCACTCCTGGGCATCTAGCCAGAGAAAACCATGACTCACAAAGACACATGTACTCCGATGTTCATTGCAGCACTCTTTTCAATAGCCAAGACATGGAAACAACCTAAATGTGCATTGACAGAGGAGTGGATCAAGAAGAGGTGGTACATATACACAATGGAATATTGCTCAGCCATTAAAAAGAACGAAATACCGGCATTTTTAGCAACATGGATGGGCCGAGAAATTATCATGCTAAGTGAAGTCAGTCAGACAATGAGACACCAACATCAAATGCTTTCACTGATATGTAGAATCTGAAAAAAGGACAGACTGAACTTCTTTGCAGAACAGATGCTGACTCGCAGACATTAAAAAACTTATGGTCTCCAGAGGAGACAGTTTGGGGGGTGGGGGGATGTGCTTGGGCTGTGGGATGGAAATCCTGTGAAATCAGATTGTTATGATCATTATACAACTACAGATGTCATAAATTCATTTGAGTAATTTAAAAAAAAAAAAAAGAGAAGAACGAGTGCCTTCCCATTTCTGTGTACAATGGAACAGAGGTCACAGCTGTTGGAATAAACCAATATTCACTTCTCTCATTACACGTTTATTAAGAACCTCTACCTATCAGGCATTGGGCTGTGAACTGAGAACATGAAAATGAAGATTTGGTAGAATATAAAATTGCTAAGAAGACGAGGAATGGTAATTGGTTACAGATAGGCAGTAAGATGGGTGTAGGTTCATGGGGGGCATTCTTTCTAAAAAATTCAAATTCAAATACTACTAATGCTTATAAAATATGAAGTTTTGACACTATCCTACCTCTCATCGCTATGCCCATCCTGAGATAAACATTGTTATCAGTATGATGTGGACCTTTCCAGATGTTTCTCTATGCATATACATGTAGCACATGTATATCAAAACCAATTCCTTATTAAAAATAAGACCATACCAGAAAAAAAAAATAGTGTTTGGGTCAAACCTGAAATACTACTTAATTAATTCTTTTATTCATCTCTGCTTGAGTCCCAGGAAAATGTTCCACAGAGCTTGGTCCAAATCATTTCTAATCTCTTTAAATTCCAAAGCCATCCCAGATCCTTCAGTGTCAGCAAATGACCTTGTTTCCTAGTTCACTGTGAAGATGGAGCTTTTTCAACTTCACTAGAATCTGTGTTAAAATTGATCTGATTCTCTACTGCCAGCCTCCTTCTCAGAGTTGGCTTCTCCTGTGTGCTTCTCAAGCATGCTGTCCACACAAACACACTCTACACAATTTTCCTCTATTAGTACACTTCAGGGTAGGCACACAATGCTTCTGCTGGTAATCTAAAACAATCTTAATCTGTAAACCCACAGAGTAGGAATCAGAGGAGCCTGAGATATGCACTAGAAGACTTGTTACAAAGTCCACTAACCTTATTCTCTCCTTTTAATGATGAAAACACTGTAAGATCCAAGGAGAGTAAGTGGCTTACTTAAAGTCACAGCTAATTAGCAGAAAAGCTGAGGTCAGATCTTACAACTGTTTCTCATTCTAGATGCTCCCTCTCCCCCCTTCTCTCTCTCTCTTTTTAAACTGCTTTATACTGCCTCTTAAAATCACCCAGAATAAGAGAAGGCATGCAGATAACCACTGGGAAACCAAATATGTTTTCATTATAAATGTTGGTGATATTTCATTCTCAATGTTGGTGAGAATAAAGCATCTAATACTGAAATTTTTTTTGTTATTTCAAGACCCTTTTCCAATAATATATGCTTACAGAAATTTTTTACCAGATGGATCAGCATATTTGCTCTAGTCTTGTGGTTGCTAATCACAGAGCCAGAGAAAAATTAAGGAGATTCCAAGATTTTCAAAGGGAATTTTAAATGTGCTACTTAAAACATGAACATTAGAAATATAAAGGTCTATTAATCAAAAAGCATGCATTGGAGTTCCCGTCGTGGCGCAGTGGTTAACGAATCCGACTAGGAACCATGAGGTTGGCGGGTTGGGTCCCTGCCCTTGCTCAGTGGGTTAACGATCCGGCATTGCCGTGAGCTGTGGTGTAGGTTGCAGATGCGGCTTGGATCCCACGTTGCTGTGGCTCTGGCGTAGGCCAGTGGCTACAGCTCCGATTCAACCCCTAGCCTGGGAACCTCCATATGCTGTGGGAGCAGCCCAAGAAATAGCAACAACAACAACAACAACAACAACAAAAAAAGACAAAAAATAATAATAATAATAAAAAGCATGCATTTTTGTTTACCAATAAAATGACAGCTTCACACAAACATTTTATGCTCAAACTCTTAAAATCTATTCCAGTAACTGAAAGAGCAAAGTCATTTCTTCAGATGCCCTGAAGTAACGTCAGTAATACTCTCTAATTTCTAGAGTGATAGCAAAAGTGATTATCTAATCTCCAAGGTAAGTCATAACTTTGAAGAGACAGCAGTATGTAAGCACTTTATCTTGCTTGTCAGAAGGATGAAAACTGGGGAGCTTTTAGACCTGTGCTTCAATCCTTCTCCCTGCCACCAATAGGTGAGAAACACTCTACTAATGCTTTTTAGGACCTAGAACCCAAAAAAAAAAAAAAAAAAAAAACGCAACTTTTGGTAGAAGCTACTAAAACTGCAGCTATGATTTCATGAAATAAGGAAAAGACTATCTGAGATACAAATAAAATTCAGATATTCATAAAGCTGGAATTTACATAAAGCATTACACAAAGAAGGGGAACCTTAAATTCTACCAAGCCTACATCCATGAAGTAGAGGCATCATTTGAAAAACTCTAATTATAAAATTCAAAGAAGATAAGTCTAAGTAGAGAAAGAGAAAAAATACTGCATCATTCTACTGCTATGAATAGCACTGATTTAAAGAATAAAATAGATAAAACTAGCTAAACATCTAACAGTTCTCCGAAGAGCTACCAGTTAAATGACAGTGGCAGAGAAGCAATGGGGGAATGTACTTCGATTAACCGTTTCTAACTCCATGCTTCCATCAACCTAATTTTATTTCATTTATCACTTTAGTAGAATACAGTTAGTGTTTTCCTTCCATAATGGATTAAAGGTGACTAGCAGGGAAGAGTAGCAACCTTATCTTACCAGCAAACAATATTCTGCGGTTGTGCTTGAATCCGGAAACAAAAAGTCCTATGTAACTGAAACATGTATAAGGACTTGCTTAATAAAACCAGGTAGCATATGTACTATAATAAAAGTATAAATTTAACAAATATGGCTAGTATTTTATAAGCCTTACCTTCTTTGAAAATTCCGCTGCTTTTTGTTCACTTTCTTCAACTTTTGCCTTGTTCACACAAGCGTCTATTAAGATTGACCAAAAATGGTAAGAAATTACGGCATTGAATCACTAGGCAAATGATGGCTGCCAACATATAATTATGCTATGTAGACTATTATTTTTATGTCAATTGCTATTAGAAAGAAATTGACTTATACCACACATAAAACAAACTACCAGGTTTTTCTTTCTTTGTATACTAACTGAATTCAATGATAGCATTGTTGAGGCACAAAACCTAGCATCTAAGAATATACAACAAAATCATCATCTTTTTAAAGATATTATTTACCAATTATTTAGCAATTATTCAACTGTTTAACAATTACATAATTCTTTAAAATTTTTGTAATGTACTAAGGGTGGAGAAGTGCAAAAGAATCTATGCTTAAGATTATTAAAACTCAAAATGATCCTTAAAATAAGGCTGGAGGACAAGATACAATAACATTCATAAATTCAGGTTTCTTAAAGATTTCACTTGAATATTTTCTGATCAGGGGCAAAATATATTATGTAAATAAGAAAACAAACATCCAAAGTCTCAAGTCTAATCAAATACTTCAGAATATAAATAACTGAAGAACCCTTTGGACGCAAAATTATTATATACACAGTCTATTCTATATACCTATACTTAGCCATTCCATACTTATTTATTTAGCCCAAAGAAATGAAAGCATATGTCTATACCCAGACTTGTATGTGAATATGTACTGAAGATTTATAATATCCTAAAACTTAAAAGAATCCAAAAGTCCATCAACAAGTAAATACATAAATAGATTGCAGTATATTCATAAACTGGAATACTACTCAGTTACAAAAAGGATTAAACTAGTGACACATAAAATAACATGACATGAATGAATTACAAAATAATTATGCTGAAGAGAAAAAGCCAAAAAAGAGAAAAAATACAGTATGTTTCCATTTACATAGATTTTAGAAAATGAATCTAATCTGTAGTAAGAGAAGGAAGATCAGTGATTGAATGAGTACAGGGAGAAGTTGAGAAGGATGGGAAGGGCAGACTACAAAGGAGAATGAAGAAATTTTACTGGGTGACAGAGATGCTTATTATCTTGACTGTGATGATAGTTTTGAATATCAAATATCAAAATGTATCTAATTTTATACTTTAAACATATAGAGTTGTTCTTATCAAGAATACTACAATAAAGTTTTTCTTTGTAAAGAACTATGTGGCTGGAGCAAGGCCCCTAAGGAAGAAAGTGGGACATGATGAGATCAAAGACAGGCCAGATCTGTGCTGTGCCGGCAATAGTTGGTAATTATTTTGATTTAAATTTCAGTGGGAAGGCATTGAAGAAATTTAGGCCAGGATATGATCTGATTTATACACTGAAAAAAATACTAGACTTACAGAACTGTGCAATGGAAAAAGAATCTATGCTTCTCAAATCCAGGTGATCTTAAAATAGCCATAGATTTCCTGGAAGTTCTTGAAGTATCGCTAATTTGTGTGTCTATGTATGTGTGTTCTAATGAAAGTTTCACAACCTTTATCAGCAATTTAAGACTTCTGAACATAAAATATTAAGAAACACACATTCATGTAACTGATTTGAATTTAGAGTTGAGGAGACTGAAGCCTAGAGAAATTAAATGATTTGTTCACAATTGCAGAGATGACATATGGATGTGGTCATAATGGGCTTTTGATACTGACTATGCTCTCTCACCTGATCCCTTCATGTCTTCCCACCCCAGTGCTCTGGATTAATTGTACACAATCCTAAGTACCTGGCACACAGTACACAAAACAAATGTCTGTTGAATATTGAATAAGTTAGCCAAAATCAGCAGTAGCACATGTGTGCCAACTATGGCCCACAACAGATTATAAGCCAATACAAATATTTGGAAATAGTCCCTTATAACTCTTTAAACAAGATGTGAAATAAATACTGAGTTTATTATGCTCCAGGAAAAACATGCATTGAGTCCTGCATTCACATTAATTGCTGGGGCAATGTGCATCGGCACAAGCTTTCTGAAAAGCATTTGGCCTTTCAAAGTTCATACCCTCACTTAGAGAAATCAATCCTAAGGAAATAGTGAGAATAAGCCAAATATCTGTACAAAGAATATTTACAGCAAATTCATTTATAACTCTGAAAACCTGAAAACAATCTGTAGGGATTATTTGAAAACAATCAATCAACACTCTATAAGGACTAAGATGATTATGATATTCTATAAAGTGGAGTATTACACAGATATTCGAAGTCACACTTTGAAGGTTAACATGGAAAAAGTCTAATAATAATGCTCCATGAAAAATCAGCATATAGACAGAAGAGGGATGGAGGGACGGAGGAGAGGGGGAGGGGATAGGGGGAGAGACAGAGAAATAAGGAGATGTACTGAGCTAAAAAGAGAGAAATTGTGAAATGTACTGAGCTTGAAAAACAAGATTGGTAGTTTATTTTGCCACTTATGTTAAGTCTCTAGATCGCCAACAGTAAGTGAGCATTTGTTTTAAAACCAGAGAATAACACATGATATATAATAAGGAATTCGTCTTTCAATATTACTGTGATTCTTCCCTGTGCTATGGAGTGAAGAATTACATACAATTGGCATTCAACAGCTGTTGTTTTCTACCTTTAAAGACAAGACAAATGAGTTCATGCTTGAATCTTAGCAAGTGATTTCGATTAAGTATAAATAAAACTGCTAACCTATAAGGTCATATGACATAGTGTATTTCTCAAGAGATGTTTCACATCATCCTTCAGAGATTGTTTCAGAAAATACAGCTAGCTACCAATCTTGGATGACATAAGATCATTTCCTCAACAATCCAAGTAGATGAACTTGATCATCTCGAATTCTTTCCTGGCTGTAAAGTCTATAAAAATATAAACTGATCTACTTTGAAAGAATTAAAAGGACTTAAGTTACTGAAATAAGCCTGAGTTTCTTTTCTCAGACCTGAACACTAATAATACATTATTACTAAATAGACCCTATTGTACGTATGACTTCTAAAAAACCACTAAGGTACCAGCATAAACTGAATCACAGGATTTCAGAATAACGTTTCTAAAAAGCAAGGCATTCATGTATAATATGTTTTTGTGAGGCACTGATTTCTGAATTCAAGAGCGTTGAAACTTAACAGACAGACTGGTACTTCTGATCACACAGGCAGAACTCTCATGACCATCATAATTAATAATTATAGCAAATGGGTACCCATGGACACAATGATTTACCAGCTGTTAATACAGGAAGTTTAGTGAGAGAACTACATTTTAAAAGTGTCTATTATTGGAGTTCCCACCATGGCTCAGCAGAAATGAATTCGACTAGTATCCACGAAGATGCAGGTTTGATCCCTGGCCTCGCTCAGTGGGTTAAGGATCCGGCGTTGCCATGAGCTTGGTATAGGTCGCAGATGCGGCTCAGATCTGGATCAGATTGCTGTGGCTGTGGTGTAGGCCAGTGACTACAGCTCTGATTCGAGCCCTAGCCTGGGAACCTCCATATGCTGAGGAAAAAAAAAAAGTGTCTATTATACAAAAGAGAGTAAAACACAATCAAAAGACATTGAGGATTATATCACATACCTATCAGATGAGTGAAATCAATGTCTAGTCTTTGTCTATACTTGAAATCTGGGTCCATACCACTGCAGTGCAGCACTATCTGTGTAACACACTCCTCAATTATTTTGTAATACTGTGGCCTGAAAAAGAGAGGAAGTATTCTTGAATACCTTCTCTACCTATACACATCAATTTTCTTAAGATGTGATTCAGCATGATAAAGAAGACTAAGTTATTTTCCAGCAGTTTAGAAAACTCTTTTCTAGCCATTACACTCCCTCAGGAGAAATACGTCTAAACTTAAAGATGGTCTGGACATTATAATGCAAAACCCATTTTGATATAATCAACTGTGAACACTTAGTGACTTAATACACCAGTTTGCAGGGATTCATGTGTGTGTTCAAAGATACTTATCAACTTTATCTACTTACTTAAGCTATTGTCCCTAAAGTTAGCAAAAATAAATGACTTTTTAGTCCTACATTTATGGATATAGAAATGGTTCTAAGCCCCTCCAAGTTCTCAATTTCAATAAGGAATGAGTATCTTGGCATTACATGGCAAACAATATCATGAATTTACAGCTACACTTTTACTCAAGATAGCTATAATAGCTTTTACAAAACTGGACTGAGCCACTTATATTACAGACTACTCTGGAGATCTATTTATAAACATATTTTAAAAGATCCATTTTATAGAAGCATCTACACTAAATATGCATGGCTATGGCTTCAATTTGCTCAAAATGTCAAAGGTTTTAAAACATATCCTAATTCTGTAATCTATCAAAGTAATTCTGGCCTTAAAAGTAACCACATCAAAAATTTTGAAAAGGCACTTTTTGCATTAAAATACAGGGAGAATTTAGCATTTATCAGTGGCTGATAACATTCAACAGAGAAAAATCAGAAGGAAATACTACTATGGACAAATCATGACATAAACACCCCTAAAATTAGTATGCTGATAACCAGCCAACCTAGTAAAAGTTTGCAAAGGTACTCAAACATATTCTAATTGCTCTTACATGTCTTTTGTCATGGGGCTGGTATCATGGATTACAATAAATAGTAATATATACTACATGTTTGAGGCTCTTTCAAGTCATTATCAGATTTAGAATAAATAATATTGGATTATAATCGATCTAAGTCAATGACTTTTTGGGTAAACAAGGAAAACACAATCCTTCTCTTTCAGGACAGAGTAATCATCCATAAGTAGAATAAAAGTGCTTGTCACATTTGTATCTCACATGGATGTTCTCGGGATGAAAAGATCTTATATTAGAAAAACTTTTCATTTATTCAAAGTTACTAAGGAGTGAATGGTCTCACACAAATTACCTGCCCAGGTAACTGTGTACCCCTGGGCACAGTACCCCTTTAGTTGCCAGCACTTATTTTAGAAAACAACAGTTGTTGAGTTGTGTTATTAACTTTCCTACTGAAAAAAATAGCAGATAATATTTTTGACATTTTTCTATGTCATATCATAACACTATGATGTCCATCAGTTATTATACTGGGATGAACTATAGAAGTTCTCTATGGGCTTCAGAACTGTCAATTTTGTTGTGACTGTACCTGGCCCCATGGTAGCCTTCCTTTGCCCTTTGATGGAGCAAGTTTTGAGAAATTAGAGAACCTAGGTTGCTAGATTTCCATGCATATGAGAGCATGAAAACCATGGTTAAATATAAGATCATTGTCAGCAGCTTATGGATAATTTCATTCACTCAGAAACCTTTCTCTAACTATCTGTCTTTCAGATATATTTCCAGTTGCTAGACTATGAAAGATCTGACTTTATGGTATTACTATACTCTTTTATTTAGAAGAATTACATTATTAGGTATAAAGCTGAAATATCAGCATTATTATTTTCTTAGATAAGATCACATCTACTACTAGATAAATAATATGCAAGAGGAACAACAATAAAGTCTTAACTTATTAAAATGTACAAGAACTTAAAAGTTCTACCAGAGATTCTTTGAGAGCTTACTCTGTGCTACAAAAAAAAATTCATCATGGGGTATGTAAAATATGCTGGGTTCAGTGCTATTAAAATGGCATACTCCTTTTTTTTTTTGGTCTTTTTGCCTTTTCAAGGGCCGCTTCCCACGGCATATGGAGGTTCCCAGGCTAGGGGTCGAATCGGAGCTGTAGTCACCAGCCTACGCCAGAGCCACAGCAACGTGGGATCCAAGCCGCGCCTGCAACCTACACCACAGCTCACGGCAACGACAACGCCGGATCCTTAACCCATTGAACAAGGGCAGGGACCGAACCCGCAACCTCATGGTTCTTAGTCGGATTTGTTAACCACTGCACCACGACGGGAACTCCCTCCATTTTTATAAGTAGATTCTTCTGACTCAATTAACGATAAATCAACATCTTTTAAAAAGTCATCTAAAGTCATCAAACTCTTATTCTCTCTCTCTCTGCATATACTGTCTAGGCCCCACTACATTGTTAACTTTCCTTTAATATCTGATTCAAGTTACACAAATTATACTCTCAGAATGGCCTCTTACCTGATATAATAATCATTTCTGATGAGCAAAAAATGTTGTAGAATGGATAATAAGTAATTTTCAGCAGCAGTGTCCTTCAACATGTTATACAGAAGATGGTATACTTCATTCATATCAGTGGAAAGTAAGTAAAGGAAAAAATCAAAACTTCTTGATAAAAGTCTCATTCATAACAAAGACAGCTTCATCTTTTAAAACACTGATATTTTATTTCCATTACTCTTTCTAAATCTTCAATTCCATGATCCAGGATTTAAACAGTTGCATAACTAAATTTAATCTATGGAATCTATTTTTTAACAAGAGAAACAGACTTAGAGTATTTCTAAGACCATTTATCCATTAAGCTTAAATTATCAGTTATTCACTTTATTTTAAATTCCAGATTATAGTTTGGACCCCTCATTGGAGAAGCAAGGCCACTAATGAAAGTGGTTTTCTCTTGACCTTCCTGTGGCTGTGACAGACCACCTATATTATTCATGCAAGCCACTACTCCTCTCTTTTCACTGCCACATAAGACAGTATGGCAAACAAGAATTGCATGGACTGCTAAAAGTTCATAAAAGCCAGCTTTACTTTATACACATGAAATCCTTTCTACATCCAAAATCATTACTGTTTGCATTTGTATTTCATTATTTGATAAAACAGAGAGACTAAAGACAAAGGAACATGAAACACATTTTCCTTAGGATATAAAGAGTGGTAGAATTTAAATGCTTTTAGTAAATTAGGAAACAGATTTCAAAAGGGGATTCACTTTTATGATAAAGGCAAGGACCTGAAAAATTGATGTAAAAGAAGAGTAGAAAAGGACATGTAATCTAGCATCTGAAAAATAACCTGAAATGTCAACATTTTCTCCTAAGTAGAATTAAGTATATGATGGATTACTTCTTAGACCCCATGTAAGAGTGTTGTGTTAAAGTCTCACAAGGTCCTTTTGATGACTTAAAAAAGATTAAAAAAAAATAGCTTTATGGTGAAGAGAAATTCATATAAAGCAAGATATTTATTGATATAAAGTATTTTTTATATTATGTAAACCACCATAGACTAGAGTCACAAAGAAGGATAAGAAATTACTAGAAATGCATTTATTATACTAACAAAATATCCATTCCATTTATGCAGTACTTATGTGTAAGACACTTTGATAGGGATGTTAGAGGAAAAGGTTGAAACACTTCTGACCTCCATCTCACAGGGGCATAGGAGTGTACATAAATAAGACAAATGCAAGCAAAATACTACAGGGTGGGAAGGAAGACAGAAGAAGACATCACAGAGAAAAAGTCCAGCTCAAAGATCATTTTAGTTCTGAAGTATTTCCCAAATTCCCCAGAACACATAAGTAAAAAATTCAATGGGTGTAAAACAAATAGCCAACAATGCTATGACAACCATCTTTTGGATCTAAAGTCATTTTGTATAAATTCATTGCCATAGGCAGGTTACACACTAGCTGTATTTGACTCAAAGGCTTCTACTTTAACAACCTTGCTACATTCAGACCCTATCTAAACTTTTTATTTTTATTTTTTCACTAAGGAAGCAAATATTTGGATTGAAAATAAGACATTTATTTGAATTGAATACTATCTCTAAATCACTGGAGTACTATTTAATAAACTGAAAAAGTATATTACCCATAGTCACAAATGAACTCAGTGAACTTTTCCCCCAATCCTTATCCATGAGGAAATACTGCCTTAGGCTCTTGTCTATTCAAGACCATTGAGCAGGGCCTACCCATAATACAGCAAGCCATTGTGCAGATTTCAATATAGTCTGTATAAATCATCAGGACAGTCTGACAATTCTTCAACATGAATCTCAAGGACGGCATCATAGTAAGGTTCTAATATAAATAAATGGATATAAATTGGGCTCCCAGACTAGAATTCTAATAATGGTTCACAAAATCTCCCACGAATCTCTTTGTCACAGTACACGCAAAATGATTTTTGTGCTTTGTCAAAAGGATATTCCATTTCTGCTCGAATGTCATTGAGACGGTGTGATAATTCAGTTAGGTCATCCTCTTTGTTCTCATCAAATACTTTCAACTGAATATCAAGCTCATCATTCTCCTTTTCTTTCAGATCCTAATATATAAACATAAAACTTAACAGTCAAATAACAGTTTGACAACACTGTACTTTAGTAATAAAGGCCTGACACTATTATTCATTTACATACACAGAAGAAATTTCAAATATTGACTCAGGTACTTGGATTCCTGAAAGAAAGTAAATGTGCTATGTTTTTCTATTTTAAAATAAAAGAAACTCATTGAATTCACTGCATTTTCTTTTCATGCCCCAGAATTTGATGATTCACATTAAAAAATTAATGATCACTTTTACAACGGAAAAAACTAATTGCTAACAACCCAAATTAAATGCTGTCGTTTTGACCAAACACACTAATCAAAGATTGCAAAAGAACTCATGCAGTTAGAACATTTACATATGCCTCTGGCAAAATGCAAATATAGATCAATTGTATTAATGAAGAACAAATGCAAAGATATATTCAACCACAACAGTCCCAAGTATGGCGTGAAAACTTGTATAAACAAATTTATTTTAAATTATATTTTGTGATTTTAAAGCAAAGAGGCGTTAGGGCTTTTTAATCAAGATGCATGTCTAGCCTCCTCCACCACTTTTCATTTTTGCTTAGCCACATCACAAAATACCAACTTGGGCATCAAAGATTTGTTTTTGTAATACATTATAAGCACATGCATTACAAACCTGATAATTTTCAAAATAATAGTATAAACAAAATCTTTGGTAGCATACCACACTAGAGATTATTGGGCTTAATATATATCACCTGGAATATCTTTTAATATGTGTCCATTAAATTGCAGGTTTCAAAACCCAAAGAGAAAAATCACAATTGCGGATACTCAAGGGTGATACCGAAAGTGGCACTAGGATATTCAGAGCCGAACTTGAACTCTAAAAGGAAATGCAAGCATGGTGTAC
Organism: Phacochoerus africanus; assembly: GCF_016906955.1. Classification (NCBI taxonomy): domain Eukaryota; kingdom Metazoa; phylum Chordata; class Mammalia; order Artiodactyla; family Suidae; genus Phacochoerus; species Phacochoerus africanus. The sequence goes on along the minus strand of NC_062560.1, from coordinate 82,896,468 downwards.
TTCAAATTAAGTTGAGAAAAGCAAAATCGGATGCATTTCTTGTTTCTACATTTATTCAATAGGACAATTACAAATGGAGATGCAATGGCTATTATTGAAGCCAAACAAAAATTTATGCCATTTCTAGGTGTTTTCTTCCTAATATTCACATACATAATTTACTGACAATTTACCTACAGAGCAAATGAAAATATTAATATGTATACATGTATAACAAATACATGCATTCAAACTTAGTTTTCTCTTTAGTGATAATTTGTTTCACATCTAGTTTTACACTTTGAAGGGGAATGAATAAATTTATTGAAATGTAAAGTTAACTAACATTGGAGAGTTATATTATCAAGTGATTTTTGAACTCTATTAAGAGCAGAAACCAGATACACCCAATATGCTGGTCACTGCAGAAACAACCACCAACACATTTTAGAATATGGAATTTCTCCTCATTCTTATGTCATGATGCATTATTTCTTAGAAGCTCACTATCAACCTTTAATATATTCAAACATGTTTCAAAAATAGAAAATTAAATACTGTCATTTAATCAGCATCAGAAACATTTCATGTTATAAAACATGGAATCAATCTCTATGATTAAAACATTTTCAGTGAAAATAACTGGTTGAATGTTTCAGTTTTTCATTAGGACAACACATTATTTATATAATATATATGGTTTGGGAATATACACAGCACAGTATAAAAATATAGAAATGTATAAGTGAAATATATTGTGTATTAACAATGCTCCATTAAAATACATGTATGCATATCTACATATACACACATATATAAAAAACTTCCTTTTAGTCAAATGTCAAACTTTGAAAGGTGTATTCAAATATTCTTTTTTTTTTTTTTTGCTTTTTAGGGCCACTCTTGTGGCATATGGAAGTTCCCAGGCTAGGGCTCGAATCAGGGCTACCGCTGCCTGCTTATACCACAGATGTGGCAATGCGTTATCCAAGCCGGGGCGCTGGATCCTTAATCCACTGAGTGAGGCCAGGGATCAAACCCGCATCCTCGTGGATACTAGTCAGATTCGTTTCCACTGCGCCACAACAGGAACTCCCGGTATATTCAAATATTCTTGATAAAATAAACATTTACTGAATTAACAAAAATTTTAAAAAGCACGAATGTGGCAGATGCTCTTGACAAAACAGAAATGCATCACTAAAGTTTTATATTTTATTTTTGTCTTTTGTATTTTTAGGGCCGCACCCGTGGCATATCCAGGTTCCCAGGCTAGGGGTCGAAATGGAGGTGTAACTGCCAGCCTATGCCACAGCCACAGCAATGCAAGATCCGAGCCAAGTCTGTGACCTACACCACAGCTCATGGCAATGCCAGATCCTTAACCCAATGAGTGAGGCCAGGGATCAAACCTGCGTCCTCATGGACACTAGTTGGATTCGTTAACCACTGAGCCACGACAGGAACTCCAAGTTTTATATTTTAAAATGAAGAATGCCATAAAATTACTGAATTATACTATTAATAATTACATGAAATACTGTAAATATGTTTCAGTTATTTTTTAAATGGATTGGCTGTACATATATAGAACATTTTCAGCAGATTCTCTAAAACATATAATTAAGTCTCTATAACATAGTGTACTTCAAAAGAAATCAAAGTCCACTGATTACCAGTCAAGCAATCAAAATTGAATCTTCAAAAGAATTAGAAAGGGTTTGTTGGTCTAGATTAAGAATGATTGCTGCCTACAGACACAATTTCTTACTATCTTGTTCCTTCACATATCTGATTTATCTAAAATTTTCTTAATTTATTTAACTAAATAAAAGGCAGATAGAGAAAACTTCACAAGAAATCAATGTAACTTAACTACAGAGCAATTATTTTAAAAATCACTGCATAGCATTTAATAACTCATTTATTCCAAATTGCTAAAGCAAATTTATAAAAGTGAATTTTCCATATAAGTGAAACATAAATTCTCTTTAAACATAATTTATCCATAGAGATGAGGAAATTCTTTAAAATAAATTTCTCCAGAATACAATTAAAATAACTGCCCTTGTCCTGAGGATTCCAATAATTATATCAAAAAAAGTTTCACTCTACTATAATGATGGTCTTAGGGGTTACTGAAATACTAAGAACTATTCTTCCCTCTTAATGATTCCAGATAGATATAATTTTTGATCTATGTATCAAAAATTTATAAGCCCTAGCCATGTCTAATTTGCTGCTTTGAATATGAAATATTCTAGAAAATTAGGAAGCTCTGCCTGTTAAAACACTATAGAAAATAAGAGTAAATAGGAAAGAAGTAAGTATATTAAAGATTCATCTATCAATATATTATTAGGCTTCCACACATGTGTAAAGGATATTTAATGTTACCATAAATTCTAGCGCTTTAAATGTAAATTTTTAGTAAATGAGATAGTCAGTAGTTGACATATTAGGTACGTGAGTATGCATTAAAGCAAGACCATTCTGACTTTTGTTCCATATTGAAATTTGCTCCAAATTACAATTAAAAATCATTGTAGTGATAATACAACTACAAGAACAATGGCAACAGCAGAGAAACATATGGTATTAAAGTAAGGACTTCTAATCTTCTCAGCATCTATCTGCCAGGATTCTAATTCTCATCTTATAAATCAGAAATACCTGCGGGGGCTTCTTTTTTTTTTTTCAAGTGAAACATCTCTGTTCTACCTCCAGTAAGATTCTGATAGAATCTCTTTAGGGGAACATGTCCAACTTCATGAGAACCAGAGCCACATTTATCCATATTTAACTCCACTGTCATAGGAAGAAGAAAACATTGAGAATTCTTGTAGGTTCTACTCCTAAATATTAGGGGGCAGAAATATGGCACTTCTCACTTTCCTCTTGCTGAGGAATCACCGAGATCTAAGAATCAGGGCATACTAAAAAAATGTGAAAGTTAAAGAAAAATGTAACTGGAGGCATAAGAAGTACAGGGCACTCCCAGAGGCTTTATATATGGATATAGATAGAGCCAATGGGAAAGTATAGCTTAGAAACACTGATACAAAATCTCAGCTGTCAATTAAATGAAAAATACCATGAGACTACTGCAGCCGGCAGAGATGAGCACACCCTCACAAAAGTGCAAAAGATAAGGACCAGAGCTACTATGCATTCTCTTTGAAAAGATGAGGACTTAAATAAAATGAGAGTCATAGTTTTCTTGAACAGCCATTCAGTAGTATAAGGTAGAAGATGAGTGCTCAATTATAAACAGATACAGAGAAATGAAAGCTGGAAGAGTAACAACAACTAAGGCAGAAAAACATGACGTATTAGGAAATGAGTAGAGGATATACAAGAACCCCTAAAGCCAGCAAGTATCCAAAGACATGATTACCCTCCCAGAAACAGGACGACCCCTGTGAGGACACTCATGGAAACCACTGAGCAGGCAACTCAAAAGCACACTAGAATTAATGTCAGAATATTACCTCTAGCTACAGAAAGCCACAGAGTTTTCAAGAGGGAGATTTGTGATAAAACAAGAATAAAGTACATACACTAAAACTAGTGAATGTGCCTAAGCTAACTGCATATTGAACCCCTATACGGATCACTTACAATGATGCTTTGATTTACTGCAACCAATTCGTTGGTTTTTAAAGTCATAGATGAAAAAAACATTCAAAAAGTGGGACTTAAAGGAAAAATTTCTAAAATGACACAGATCCAATCATATCATACTAAAACGGGTTTCTATAGACCCAACTGTGTACATTTTATGATGATGACTTTCAACCACTTTCAGTTAAGACTATCAGAAGACAAGTTACAGGTACATGCTACACACTAGATCTTCATGAGAAAATTGCCCTGATTTTGGAATTTCTAGTAACAAGTGAATACTTTATAAACATGCTCATTGACATTTGCTTTTCTTCTTTCCTCATTCCTTCCTCCCACCCCACGCCCACATGTACTTCTTGTTTATCAGGGAGGATCCGAGTAGTTGGACTATTGAGATTTTTACTTGTCTCCTTTAACAATGCCATGGTATTGAACAAAATGCTTCTTCAGATAACATTATAAAGTCATGGTCATTGTCTTTCTATTTATAGAATAAGTGTGCTCATTTATCTCAGATCAAGCTTATAGAGTTATTTCAAAAACTTTTTTTTTTGTCTTTTGTCTTTTTAGGGCCGTATCCGCGGCATATGGAGGTTCCCAGACTAGGGGTCTAATCAGAGCTGTAGCCGCCAGCCTATGCCACAGCCACAGCCATGTCAGATCCCAGCCACACCTGCGACCTACACCATAGCTCATGGCAACACTGGATCCTTAACCCACTGAGCAAGGCCAGGGATCGAACCCGCAACCTCAAGGTTGCTAGTTTTTTTTTTTTTCTGCAATTTCAATTTTCATTAAAAATTTTTTCCTCATGGTTCCTGGTCAGATTCATTAACCACTGAGCCATGACAGGAACTCCTCAAAAATATTTTTAAGAGCATCATAACCAGAGCAAATATTCACACTCAATTTAAGAAATAAAACTGTTTTTCTTTAGTAAAGTTTCTACAGAATTGGTAACAAGAATACCATTCATAAGTAATATATCTAGAATATATGAATCTAAATTCTATGCACATTTATGCTGAATATAAAGGATATCAATCCAAGTTATCAAAGAAGAAAGGAAAAAATTTTTAATGAAAATTGAAATTGCAGAAAAAAAAAAAACTAGCAGTCTTTTTATGTTCTCAGGACTGAAATTCAAAGAAAAGAAGTTCCCTTTCAACTTTAAGAAGAACAAAAAAAAACCCATCACGTCTGGACATATCATTAGCTGAATTCTGAATCATCAGTGGTAGGTAGAGACCAACACTACTGCTATATCAAAAAGCTTACAAAATGTCTAGTGCTTCACAAACAAAAACACAAGGCACATTTTTATTTACTCTGCTATAAGTACATTTGTCTAAAGAGAGAAAAATATTAAATTCTCTAAGCATAATAAATGTGCACATTCAACTTACAGGTAACATTGTTTTTAGTCCTGAACGAAGGAATTCATTCCTTAAATGTATTCGAAAATCAAGCTCATAAGGAGATGTAACCAGGGCGTTTATAAACTGCATACAAGCCACCTGAAATTAGAAAACAAGCTTTGTTTAAAAAAAAAAGTTTTTTAATTAAAGAGACATTTACTTTTTGCATTCAGATCTTCTTTTTCTATTGACTAAAGGCATACATACATATATTGTGACATATATGAAGAAATACAAACATTTACACAAGTATACTGATTATGACTTTAAAGTAGAAAAAATAATAACAATAAAGTTTCTAATGTCCAGAGTAATTCTAACAAAGATAATGATGGATAGTTAAGTACTGCTATGCTTTGCCAAACAATCTGAAGGAACATGAAACTCTCTCTGAGAAACCTCAAGTTCCAAAAATGTGAATATAGAGTGCTTTAAAAAAAGATCATGAAATGTATCTTTCATATCTGAGCTGTCCTCAGAATGCACTTGGCCTCAATTCTATATGGCCATAAATACTTTTCTAAAATAAATCAAATAAGGCTATAAAATTACCCTGATATTAAACAGGGAACAGTGATAACTTAGAGATATTATTACATTGATTTATACTCTCTCCAACTATTATTGGATAGATTTGCACAAAATACATAGTATTAAAATATATGATTAAGATGAATTAATTTACTATGCATAAAAAATGAATCCAAGTGAATTAAGATTCAACTAGAAGGCAGTGAAGACACCAATACTTATGTGCATTGCATGATAATGTAAATATAAGGGCTTGTTTTCCAATAAAGATGAGTCATTGCTTAGGCTGATTCTGAAAAATGGATTTTGCTATTCTTCTGATATTGAGGCTCCCTATTATAAAAGGGGAGGAACTTATTTGGGGGTAATTGCAAACTAGGAGAGTAGCAACCAAATGATGCCAGGTGTTCCATAAATTATTCCTCATTCTTGGAAAATGCTGCTCAAGTTTAAATCAATCGGCTAAAAGTGAAGAGCCGCACATTTACATTGATTTTTTCTGGCTGCCCCCACAGTATGTGGAAGTTCCTGGACCAGGGTTCGAACACACGCCGCAATTCCTGCCTGCTCTGCAGCTGTGGCAGGACTGGATCCTTATCTCACTGCGTCAGAAGGGAACTTTCCTACATTGATTATTTTTCAAGTATGCAGTAAGTAGTAGAATGTTCAAAGAGTTGAATGCAAGGGGATCCCTGGAAAATATGTGAAGATATTAAGTATATACAGAGGGGGACTAAAATCAATAGTTAGCATAGGAAAAACCCATCAGCAAAATAAAAATATTTCAATGTATTTTGTGTTGACCTTATCCAGACCTGTTATTATGAGAGTGATTTTTTTTCAAGTAAAGAGAAAATATTAAAAAGCATATTGCTTTTATTTTTATATCTTTATCTTAAGCATTTAAGCTGTTTTACAGGAGATTAGCCTATCTAGCTCACAGGCAGGTTCAAAAAAAAGCAAAAATTGCAAGCATTAAAGGGGATGGATCGAGGTTGTCTCTAACATTATTAGATATCTAAATGATAATTGAACGATGCAGTCCAATTGCTATGAATGCTCAAATGTCAAACTAAATCACTTAGACATCTGACTAAATATTTGCCATTGACTTGGCATTACCTTAAAAGTCATATCAGATAAGTTATTAATTCACTTATGCCTTAATCGGTTACTTAAACTTCCTATTTACAGTAAAAAAAAATGCTTAAGTCTTTAGATAGTTTCAATAGGCTGGGATATAAGTTTGCACATTGTACATGTCCATGGCTATATTATCATTGCATTTTCTTGAATGATTCTTATTATGCTACAACTATGACCTGACCGAATAAGCCAAAGTACATGTCCCCAAAAAAATTAATAGAGAGAAAAGTTGCCATCTGCTAGGATTTTTTTTTGCCAGAAGAAAGTCTAGCTTAATGGCTTGTATTAATACCCTACAAGTAAAGAGAACATTTCCCTGAGAAACAAGTTAATGAGTCTTGGAATTGTACCTTTATACAAATAGAAGTATTTAGATTAGAAAATGATAAAAGTAGTAAAAGTCAATAAAACTAATGCATGTTAATAACATCAAAATAATTTTATATTTAATAAGATAAATGTTGCAATGCTATTAAAAACTCAACTATAATATATGAATATGTAACTAAATATTAAGAAAAGTTTATATACCTTGTGAAATAATTAGCACACACTTTTAGGTCGTTAGTTTAAACAGGTAACAGCACTGTCTTATCAATGTACTATTTATTATCAAATTTTAAGTTATTTAATTAATTATAAATAACATAAAATGAATATTCATACCGTCATGTAATTTTCCAACATAATCTGCTAAAGCAAAGCTCTTTATTAGGAATATTTATATTTTATGAATGTGAGGAACAAAAAAAGTCATCTTAATTATCTCCATTCCTTTATACTACTACACAATTACTGCCTTTTTCAGAGGACAGGAACAAAACCAATCCAATAGTCACTATTTACAAACACAAAATTAAATTTTAAAAATATAGGCGTTCCCGTCCTGGCTCAGTGGTTAACGAATCCGACTAGGAACCATGAGGTTGTGGGTTCAGTCCCCGGCCTCACTCAGTGGGTTAAGCATCCGGCATTGCCGTGAGTTGTGGTGTAGGTTGTAGATGCAGCTGGGATCCCACATTGTTGTGGCATAGGCAGGCAGCTACAGCTCTGGTTAGACCCCTACCCTGGGAACCGCCATATGCTGCGGGTGCGGCCCTAGAAAAGACAAGAATGAATAAATATATTTTAAAAATATAATTAATTTAAAGGGAAGAATATATTATTACCTAATTATAGACCTGAAATGCCCATTGTGTGGATTCTCATAGCCAAACATAAACCCCCCAAACTATTACCATCATTATTATTTTGTATTAGTTTTTGTTACCAGAAAATAGTAGGTGCTTTACATAATTCACCATCTAATCTCATCCTCACAAAAACCGTGTTACTATTTTTTTTTTCCACAGATGATGAAACTAAGGCTCAAAGCAAATAAATAACTTACACAAGGTCACATAACAAGAAGGAAACTCATGGACCTAAACCATATCACTTTACTCCAAATACAGTATAATTTTCAGCATGTATCAAAGGCCTCAAAAACTCCATTCTTAGATTAAAACAACAAAATATTTTAAGGATAAGTAAGACAATAAAATTAATAAAACTAGTGCATCATACATAATATAGTGGGAATGCCTAACTTTGAAACTATAGATTAGAAAAATATATTATTTTAACAATATGTTGTCTAGTATATAAATTGGTTATATGTCAATTATACCTTAAAAAATAGTGGTTATCATAATACATAATAAAACGCAAAAGAAAGAAAGGAAGGAAGGGAAGGAGGGAAAGAGACAGAAAATGGTTCCTAGAATGTGTTACATCCTTTTATATATGTGTGTACACACACACACACACACACACACACACACATATACATATATACACATATATGTATATGTGTGTGTGTATATATATATATGCTGAACGTGACCTATGGATAGCATCCCATCATCCAAAACAATAGCCTCTCATTCTCCTTTACTTCTTGCTACTCCACTCCCTGCACTCCTCATTCAGCAAAGATGTGTATGCAAATGTACACATACACACAAGCATGCCGTTCAATAGACACTTACCACAACGTAAATTCACCTTAAATATGATTAAATAAAATTTAAAATCCAGTTGCTCAGTGTCATTAATCACAGTTCAAGTGTCCAACAGCCACAGGTGGCTAGTGGCTACCATATTAGATAGCAAGGACATAGGACACTGCAGAAAGTTCAACTGGGTAGCACTGCACTAGACACTTTACATTAAAAAGCTTCTGGCCTAGTATCTAAAATCTAAGCACCAAAGCAATACAAAAATCATTCCTGAATAATGAAACTTTCAAAATTGGTATTTTCAATTCCCAAGCATATAAATCGTTAAGAGCACGACTGACTACATTCTCTTCTTACAATGCAAAATCAATCTGCTTTCAAAAAACAAAAATCCTAGAGTTCCCATCATGGCTCAGTGGTAACAAACCCAACTAGTATCCATGAGGATGCAGGTTCGATCCCTGGCCCTGCTTGGTTGGTTAAGGATCAGGCATTGCCATGAGCTGTGGTGTAGGCTGCAGGCATGCCTTGGATCTCAGGTTGCTGTGGCTGTGGCTCTGGCTGACGGCTGCAGCTCAGATTCAGCCTCTAGTCTGGGAACCTCCATAAGCCACAGGTGCAGCCCTAAAAAGCAAGAAGTTTCAACACCAGAGAAAGAAGGGGGAAAAAAAAGAGTTATGGGATTTTATAGCTATAAAGAACATAAAATATTCTGGTCCAATATCTTCATTTAAAGATAAGGAAACTGAAAACCTAGGAAGATAAGATGATTTGCCCAAGATTATATAGCTAATATTAAGCCATAAAGATTGGGCCTCGTGGCTTTTAGTCTTGGATTCTTTCTACCTCACTACAATGCACAAATCTAGCATTGCTGAATAGTATTTTTCCTTGTACTGGAAAGGAAACAACTGCCTTTGAATTGAAGTCAAAAATCCAACTATCCAGATTCCATCTATTGCTCAGTTTCTTTACAATGCCTCTAAGGTTCAGAATAGGCTGCCATATCTATTTGTTTTACCTTCTTCCATGAGAATTAAAATTTAAAAATCATAGAAAGTCAGTGAATTTTCTCCATGATTGATAAATATGCTTGGCTAGGACCACAATTCTGATTTTTAACCAGTAAAAACAGTTTCTATATTTGCAATTTTATTAAATGATCTCCTTATAAGGAGATTACTACATGGTATCTGTATATACCTACCGAATAAATGCATGGACCTATAGATAAAAATGACCAACTTTATGCATGCCACAATGCACTCAATAATTTGTGCCATGCAAAATTATACTAAATTGAATGACTATCAGCTATTCCATCACATAATGATCCTTCCTTTATCATAACAGTATATGTTCTTTCAACAACAATCGCCTACATTCTTTAGAGGATGCTATTGTCTTCATTCTGGGTGTGGGGTATGATATAGAGAGTGAAATATCACAAAATACATTTTAAACTTCAAGATATGGCTATGTACTTGTCTAGGGTTTTCTTTGTAACTGCTAACTGCCCCCAATAAAATGTTTATAATGGGTGAACAGTCATTAGATATTTAAATTTTATCAACATTTTAGAACATTCTAGAACTTTAACTCACCAGCTTTGAAAACTATACATATAACATCTATCTGTCAGTTTGATCACCATTCATAGAGCTACAGAGTACAATAATTGCCAACTCCAGGACATTCTCAGACAGATTATCCATATTGCCATTAGCTGTGACAAATTGTGCTTTTAAAATGTTATTGACACTCTCACACATTGACCTTATTAAGTACTTTGTTGACATTAACAAGGTCTTTCTTTATCCTAGCCCAGCAGGATTTAGGAAAAAATATGATTTAAGTCAAAAATAAGAACTAAAAAATTTACAAATGTACGGTGCAAGTTAATTAAGTCAAAAAGGTTGAAATATTCCAGGCATGGCAAAGCCATACACAATGGTATAGAGGTAGAGGGATAAAATAGCATACAATGTTTGGGAAACTGAGTATAGTATGACTAGACCAAAAAACTATATGTAGAAGAGTGGTGGAATTTGAACAAAGCAACAGTTAGATAAGGACGTATTTTCTGTGGACTGTTATTAGACTTTACTCCCAGAGGCTACTGGAAGATACAGTAATTTAAGCAGTGATTTAACAAGAATTGCATTTCAGAAGTATAACTTTGTGGAATATAATTTAAAAGGGGGGCTATAACGAAAGGCATAAGATAATTCAGAGTCCAGGGAAATGATAAAACATTGAGATGTAACAATGCCTGGAACAAAGAAATGAGAGCAGGGTGTGGGGGATACCATAACAAGGAATGGAAGCACAACACTAAGGAAGTAGAATTGGTAGGATTTGGTGACTGAGGAAATAGTGAACGGAGAAAGAACAGATTATTATAGTAGACAGCTACGTTTCTGGTTCATGCTACTTGGTAGGCAATCTTAAGGTTAACCAAGAATGGGCAAACAAGACAACGGCAGGTCAGTGTTGGAAAGGTGACTGAAGTAGGAAGGAGAGGATAAAGAAAAGGAATATATGTATAGTTAAGGACAATATTAAATTTGAAATGCAGTCAGGAGGCAGATGAATATGAGACCTGTGAGTCAGGACTGTATTTGGAGTGAGGCAGAAAGATGCATCACATAGAATGCTGGTTGAAGTCATAAGGATGGATGAGGCTGTCCAAGGACAATGTAAAGAATGAGCAAAGGATGAAAGGACTAAGATCAAGCTCTAGGGATAAGTATATTTAATGGTCAAGCATACAGAAAGGAGAGTTTAAATGTAACTTAGAGATAAAAGAAAAATGAGTAGAGATTAGTATCACAGAAGTTGAGGGAGGAGAGAGCTTTGATACAGCAGTGACCAACACTGTCGAATGGTACTAGAGAAACCAATATGATGCCTTCAAAAGTGTCTGTTGCTTTTTACATCATACAAGTCACTAGTGACTCCTCCCTGTTATCAAAAATGATGGACTTGACAATTATGCAACTTTGAAAACATACTTAAAACACATTCTTCTTCAAGTCAGAAGTTATTTTTGTAAGTCTTTGAAAAATAACTACAATGGGGAGTTCCCGTTGTGGCTCAGCGGTTAACTAATCTGACTAGTAACCATGAGGATGCAGGTTCAATCCCTGGCCTTGATCAGTGGATTAATGAGCTGTGGTGGTGTAGATCAAGACATGGCTCAGATCCCACATTGACGTGGCTGTGGTGTAGGCCGGCAACTACAGCTCTGATTAGACCCCTAGCCTGGGAACCTCCACATACCTCAGGTGCAGCCCTAAAAAAGGCAAACAAAGAAAAAAAAGAAAAATGACTACATGGTATAAATATCTCTATACAACCCCCCATTTTACTAATTTTACTTTTTTAATGGTAGCAATATAAAGCTGTCATTAAATAGAGAAAGTTTCCTAAGCAATATCAGGCATTCCTTCAACACTTAATATTTAACACACTCATTTATTTTCCACACATTTTCTCCTTATTCATAGCTGCAGTGCCTTGTTTTGTTATAAATGTACCTTTACTGACAAATGATAAATGATCTTTCCGAAGTTACTTCCTTATATGTGATGATGCAAGGGCACTAATAGCTAATTTACAGTTAGGCTTAGAGTAAATTCTCAACTGTTGAGAACCACTGTGGAATCAAGCTACAAAAAATGAGTTCAGGAGTTCCCGTCGTGGCGCAGTGGTTAACGAATCCGACTAGGAACCATGAGGTTGCGGGTTTAGTCCCTGCCCTTCCTCAGTGGGTTAACGATCTGGCGTTGCCGTGAGCTGTGGTGTGGGTTGCAGACGCAGCTCAGATCCTGCGTTGCTGTGGCTCTGGTGTAGGCTGGTGGCTACAGCTCCGATTCGACCCCTAGCCTGGGAACCTCCATATGCCGTGGGAACGGCCCAAGAAATAGCAAAAAAAAAAAAAAAATGAGTTCATATAGATGAGGGTTTGTCTCCTTAAGCATGAACATCTGTTTTTGCATAGAACTCTTTCTGAAGTGAATTCCATGACTCCCACATTCCCAAAATACCATATACATATGATATTTTATATATATGATAAAATATATATATTGTGTGTGTGTATAACTTTTTTTTTTTTTTTGCTTACTCTGGGACATGATTAAATACATGAATTAGTGAGCTATGACAGAACACAGAGAGACCCTCAGAACTCTTGAGATATATATATATATATAGGGCTCCTTGCCCTGACACTAAGTGAAACCAAATGTTATAATTTTGGAATTTCAGTTCCTGTCTTTTATTATGTTTCTATCTCCTCCTCCTTTGCTTTCATTGTCAGTTGTCACTTCTTGATCATCTCAGTGCACAAGTCTGAAATAAATCATCTTCCAACCTCCCAACTTGTGCTTTTAGTCTGTTGTGGATGGAAAACAGATAATCAAGCCCATTAAGATAGAGACTCTCATACTAAATGAAGTCAGTCAGAGAGAGAGAGACAAATACCATATGATATCACTTATATCTGGAATTTAATATATGGCACAAATGAACCTTTCAACAGAAAAGAAACTCATAGACTTGGAGAACAGACTTGCAGTCGCCAAGGAGTAGGGGAGGGAGTGGGATGGACAGGGAGTCTGGGATTGATAGATGAAAACTACTGCATTTGGGATGTATAAGCAATGAGATCCTGCTGTACAGCACTGGGAACTATATCTAGTCACTTGTGATGGAGCATGATGGAGGATAATGTGAGAAAAAAATGTGTGTGTGTGTGTGTGAGAGAGAGAGAGAGAGACTGGGTCACTTTGCTGTACAGTAGAAAACTGACAAAACACTGTAAACCAACTATAATGGAAAAAAATCATTAAAAAAAAAAAGATTCATAGGAAGAGTTAATAAGCTCTGACTAAAGGCCAAAAGGTCTTTGTCATCACGAGGGCATACTTGATGCATTTGGTGACATTTTGTAGGCTGCAAATAGGTGAGGTCAGGATAAGTAGATCAACTGTGTGTTTATTTCTATGTTTTTGTGTACCATATCGAATTTTAACATGCACCTTTTTTTATTATTTTCAGCATTTTAGAAAACATTTTTGCAATTTTTAAGTTGTTATATTTTAAATTTATTTAATATATTTTTCTTGGCCATGCCCACAGCATGCAAAGGTTCCCAAGCCAGGGATTGAACCTGTGCTACAGCTGTAACCCGAGGCACAGCAGTGACAAAGCCAGACCCTTAACCTACTGCACCACCAGGGAACTCCTAAATGTTTTAAATCATGCTAAGAACACTTCTGCACACAACTCCTGAAGTACTTTAAGACATTGTACCTTTCAGACTAATAGCAGCCTGTGAAGACTGGGGATATTTTAATAATACATCATTGGAGGTTAACTATATGACTTTCTCTCCACAGACAACTATCATTAATGCTCAGTGTACCCTAGCTTTTCCTGCTGGACTATATAGAAATCAGTTTCAACTATATGTAGGTATTACTTCATTCTGTCTTTTGTGAAGTGACTGGCAGACTACTCTGGCCTCTATTTTTTTTTTTTTTTTTTTTGCCTACTGGAAGCCCTTCTCCTGCCTCCATAACACTGGTTTTCTACTAGCAAAGGTAATTTTCTGGAAAATTCCCATTGATCCTTCAAGACCCAGTTAAAGCATCACCTCACCACTGAAGCATTCCCTGACCTACACAGGACATACCTAAATTTTCCTTGTGTGCTCACTAAACCTACCAAGAGGAAAGGGATATGTGTGGAAAAGTGTTGCTATGTCAAGCAAAGAGTTCTATATGATACAATGTTAGAAGGAATTTAAAAGTCTACAGAATATTTGGGAAACACCAGGTTTAGTATGGCTGAAACATTTGGGAAAGTGACAAGTTTTAAGACCAAAATGTTAGGTTGAGGTCACACTGAAAAAGGTCATTCACCATGATTAGGCTTTTTACTTTTCTCAAGCAATGGGTCAATAACATAGGTTTCTAGGAATGCTACCATGTCAGAATCAGATTTACTTTTTAAGGATAACTGACAGCAGTACAAAACATCTGTCTGGAGGGGAAGAATGTATCAGTTTGGGGTGCTAATTAGGAAATTATTGAAATAATATTGCTATGAGATGATAAAGGCAGTGGGGATAGAGAAACTGGGATAGATTCATAGTCTTTAGTAAGCCTTGAGGATTGACTAGATGCAGGGAACAATGAAGAATGAGGTCTTGAGGAAAATTAAAGATTAGGCAAAAGATGATACTTCTATAACCTAAAATGAGAAAGACAGCAAGAAGAGTAGACTTCTTTGGGGGGAATCGTATGAAAGGACAGAAGAAAAATGAACTTACTTCATTAAGACGAGGCACCATGTATTAGTTAAGGGCATGTACACTGAAGCTTGATACCCTAGGGTATAATGTGGTCTTTACCTCCAATATACTGTGTTACCCTGGAAAAGTTATCTAACCTCTATGGGCCTCAGTTTAGTCATCTATAAAATGAGGATACTACTACTATCTCTATCAGAGAACTTCTATAAGGTTTAAAATGAAGTGACATATGTAAAATATTTAGAACTATGACACAGGGTTAATAAATGCCACTTTTAATTTTGTTTTTGATGATCCCTATAAAACATCCAGTTAGCTATTTGGACAGGGAGGTTTGAATAGACAGGGATGTGAGCTGGAATCACAATCCCTAGAACATGGTAGGATGTTAAAGTTAGAAAGGCAATTGAGAACATTCATGAGGAGGATAAAATATGTATGTGTGAACATACAGCTGTCTATGTATATGAGCGTACATACGTATGTGTACATACGTGTGTATGTATACAAAGTGAAGACAGAAAAAGACCAAGAATAGAACACAGAGAATACAATACCCAAGAAGTAAGCAGAAACATGACAAAGATAGAGAAACAACAGTTAGAGGTAGTAAGAGAGCAAGGAGAAGACAGTGCCTGGAAAGCAAAAGGCAGGAAAATTTTCAAGGAAGAAATGATCAATAGAGCCAAGTATTCGGAATTGGAAAGAGGCCATTGGATTCTGAAATTCAAGGATCATTGTCAACCTTTCAAGAACTGTGAAAAAGTTGAGTTGTGATAGGGTAATTTAGGAAACAGAGAAAACAAGTACAGATGACTCTTTTAGAGATTTAGACTGTGAAATGAAAAAGGAAGATGAGAGGATACTTTGAAAGATAAGAGGATCAGAAGAAGGTGCTGTAGTATGGGGGAGATGTGAGGATGCTACTCAGCTAAAGGAAAGTCAATAAACAGAGAACATATGAAGATATATGGCTATTTCATGAATTACGGAAGATAATGAAACTCCTCTCACAGGTACAAATTTTCACTTTAAAGATGAGCTAGAAAACCTCTGTGAGAAGTTAATAACCTGTTTTTAAATCCAAAAAGGTGGGGCAGGTATATAGTAGTTATTTTAAAATATATTTAGTCCTGTATTTTAACAGAATTACTTCCTGAGACTATAGTAACATTCTGAGAAGTCTCAGGATCCTACAGAAATAGATAAGTAGTTCTGTTAAAATACAGCACTAATTATATTCTTTTAAACAAATTTAAACTTTTGCTTTTCATTCTGTATCTTCAATATATTTTTTAACTTTTAGATACTTTTTCATCCACATGAAATAATCCAGATAAACCTACTTCACAATTCTTGTGAGAGTAATAAGCTCGGTATAAAACAAATTACTAATTTTTGTACCTCATTAAAATAGGAAATTTCAAATTGTGATTTGCATATGTTTGCATCTGTAATTAGTATTCAACAATTTCTGGAATATCTAGCAAGATGTCTATGATTCTTCCTCATGTTACTTGTTAACAACTTGCCACTTTATCATTCCATTCAGTCCAGCTTCCTGAAGGCTAACAAATGTCATTCCCATCTCATTGTGTGGTTTAAACTACATTACAGCAGGGGTGTCATTTTAAAGGTCAGCTAACACAGTATACAAATGCTGGCATCACAGAGACCTAGCTTCAAATCATAGCTCTACGTCTCAACAGCTGTGTGATTCTGAATGAGTGATTTGCGTAAATAATGAAAGCTTTGAAAATAGAAAAAAACATTTAATTCCTGCTAAACAAACTTTGCAAGATAAGTACAAATTCCAACATATGACTGAAAAATCAATGAAATATAGTTAGGTTAGCCCAAGCACAAGAATAAGAAGAAAGTTTCAAGACGACATCTTTAAAAAAAAAAAAAAAGCACCCATTTTTGAAGCTTTCAGTAGAGATATTAAATTTTATTGAGATAAATCACACACTAAAAAGTGGATTATAGAAAGGGAAACACTGGGACTTACCATAGTGGTTCAGTGGTTAATGAACCCAACCAGTATCCATGAGGACATGGGTTCAATCCCTGGCCCAGCTCAGTGGGTTAAAGATCTAGCGTTGCTGTGAGCTGTGGCGTAGGTCAGAGATGTGGCTCGGATCCCGTGTTACTAATGGCTGTGGTGTAGGCTGGCAGCTACAGCTCCGATTCAACCCCTAGCCTGGGAACCTCCATATGTTGCAGGTGCAGCCCTAAAAAGACAAACTAAACTGAAATAAAATAAAAAGGGAAACACCGAAAGGAAATAATCTGAGCATTAAATGCTGTAATACACTGGAAATAAAAGGCACACTATAAAGTTTATCCAAAATGGTCAACATAGTTGGAGTAGAGCAACAATTAATAAATTTGCTCAAACATCTGGAAAGAGATTAGCATTCTGTAACACTACAGTATTCTCTTTGGACAAGCTGTTTTATCTATCTGTTAGAGTTTGAAACTCTGTTGAAAATAGGTATCAACACTTAATGATACAATTAAAAAGAGGAAAAGAGTTTCCGGTGGCTTGGCAGGTTAGTGATGTGGCCTTGTCACTACTGTGGTGCAGGTTTGATCTCTGATCTGGGAACTTTCACCTGCCATGGGTGAGGCCAAGAAAAGAAGGGAGGAGGGATAAAACTGCTTTATATAAGATCAGAAATTTGAGTATTTAAACACTATTAAATAATTTGATAAAATTAAATGTGGAACCATCTTTGTTGAATGATACTATAGGAGATTAAAAAATATTTCAGAAAGTGTTTTCCATGGTACATTAAATGCTAAGCACTGTCTAAAAGACCACAGACCAACAAACCTGGCATCAAATTCAACCATGCTGCTTACAAGGTGTTGTACCATAGACAAGTTATTTAATCTCACTTAACTTAGTTGTCCCATAAGCAAAATGGAGATAATAATAGTACCTACATAGCTACTAAATCTAGTATCTATTAAATCAGATAATATATGTAAATTAAAGTGTTCAGTCCGGGATCTCACACTGTAAGTATTGTCAAAAAATGAGTTCTCATCATAAAGAACCCAAGTTCTCATTTATAAAATGGGTCATTTACTGAAACCATCAAAGAAAAGATAGTGAATTTTGCCATTTTTCTAAAGAAGACACGTACGCCAGGTCTACACAGAGCTATCAGATAAATGAGGGCCTAAGAGTTGCAGTTCAACTCTCTATATTCTGGGGAGTCAAATTTCTCAATGCTGTGTGAATTGCACAAAAAGAAATATGTTTAGTTTTCTTAAATTTCTAGGATAAGCCCACACAGACTTCATTAACACTTGTTAGGATAATGGCATTGGCTGAACTGCTTGCCCTCTTGCCCTGATTATTGCTAAGACTTTAATTTCCGTGGCTTATTACACTAATTACTAAATTTCTACCCAAATACTAATGATAATCATGATCATCACATTTATAATAATCCGAAGTACCTCCCCTAATTTTAAACATATTGTCACTTTCACTAACAAAACTTCTAGCTTTTACGAATGACCAAACAACAGGAAGAATTTCATTTTTACGTTCCATTCTAGTTAAACACTAGCTAAAATGGAGTTAGTGTCATACAAAATGAGTACTCTAAATATAACCCTAGATGTAATTTAAGACTAACTCACCTGTAATTGCAAAGCTTCATGGTTTTCTAATCCTTCCACAATTGGTGAAAATCGTTCTCTGTTATTTCGTTCTGCTGCTGTAGTTATAGCTCCTAAAAGTTTATCTAGACTATAGACCAAAAAAAAAAAAAAAAAAAATATATATATATATATATATATATATATGGAAAAGAGAAATACATCTTAAACACAGAATATGAAAATGTGTTATCTCTTATACAGTCTTCCCTGTTTCCTTTCTGGTGCTTCATGCTTATACAGATAGACCACTACAGTTTAAGAATTGTGTTCTTGTCCATATACTCTACAAATCAAATATTATAGCATTAATATTTGATATTAACTGCATCGATATTACAGCATCGAATATTATAGCATAATATTTGATCAAGGCATCGAAATGAAAATTCAACTTGAAAATCTTGAGGCAAATAATTTTTCTGGGTGATACTACTTAAAAGATAACTGATAAACATTAAAACTTTAAATTTCAGGTTTTGATATTTCATTTGTTAACATAAATACTAATGTCACTTAAAACATGATTTGGCATCTACAGTTATTAAAAGTTCATTCAAGTGTAAACAGACTGTAATTTTATAATAAAGTGTTGGAGAGAGTAAATAATTTTTTAAGAACTTAAAAAAACTAATACTCTTTCAAAATGGAACAAGGAAAAAAAACCTGAAAGAGAAAGCCCAGTAAATTAGAGAAGCATCTATAATTGCATAGCACAAGAAATTTTTTCACCATAACCAAAATATTGGAAACTATCTCTGTACAGTCTGAGGCAAATTAACCTTGATGTAGTATACTATTCATATGAAACTACATCTGAAATTCTAATTAAGTCATAAAATATACCAGGATAGGTTGAAATATATGAATTAAGTACTGAAAATCCAATTGACTAGAAAACTATTTCTTACTCATGTATACTGATTTATCTATAAAACTTAAGGAAGTCTTACTTTTGCACACATTATCTTATTCTCAGTTTGTTCTCATTGAGATAAGATAATGCTGTGTAATATTATTTCTGTTTAGTGTTTGTCTTTTAGTTTCAAAGGACTAACCAGCACCAATCAGTATCTCCTTTATTCCAAGAAGTATGAGATGGTCAACATATTACAATATTCTTAAATCTTTGCCTGGCCCTGTTCTGATTCAAATCAAAATGACTACTGTCACACAGAGTGTTGAGAAGAAATATTTTAGTTTGTGTCCTTAGCAGGCATTTCACTCTTTATCACAATGGTTTCTTACCAATCAGACATTAAACCTGAAATTTTGCTTCTGATTCATTATTATTTCCATAAGAAGAAATGATCTAATGCATGGCACATACATGCACTTGGAATAATTATGAACAGCCTTTTTGTTCTTTTTAACAAGTTAGTTTATGTCATTCCATGAATAATTGCTTCATCTTTTCACTTACCACAAGCAGGTAAAGTAAAATACTACTATAAAATAATACTACAAAATAAAGGAATCTAATTAATTCAGTAAGTTAAAGTAGTCAAATGTTGTGATGTACACTGCATGGAGGTATGTTGTGGAGGGTGTGTATGTATGTCTTTCTGGGTGTGTTTAGCAATAATTATTCTCTAATCTATTTCCATTTTTCTACTAATTTTTTTACCTTCAGCTAGACAAAATTCCATTCATTCACTTTGAATATTCAACTTAGAAGAATTTCCCATTAGAATTCTATCTTTTTAAACCTATTTTTCAAAGAATCCAAACAGAAAAGCTAAAATATAAAGTATCACTAATGTTTTTTCTAAAATTTAATACTATTCTCATGCAAGTTATCAAAAAAAAAAACAGCACAAAAGTAGAACTTGTTAATTTCGCAAGTGTCATTTTCTATGCAGTTAATTTAGTAATATGTACTACTTACATGTTCTCTTCCCCAACAATGCAAATAGCAGAAAGTATTTTTACTATTTCAGTCATCATGTTGGGTTGTTTGGGGTCAATTGCTCTTGCCAATAATAAAAGGCTTCTTTCATCTCCTAGGATCCTTTGCAATCCAAACTGAAAAAAAAAGTTCATCCACAATGTTTTTGGAATACATTTTTAATTTTAAAAAGCAACATAATAATGATTTTCTAAAAACCAATACCTCCACAATGAGGTTCTTTCTTCTTAATGATATGAATGTTTGTCAAATAAGGTTATTTGTCTTTGTTTATTTGAAATGATGGCATCTTGTAGTTTTTGCCCCGTGATCAGATATCTCCATTAGCCTGCCTAAAAAATTCCATAAAAATTTGGGAGAAATATAGGAACAACCAGCATTTCTTCAACAGAGAAGCAAATGTAAAGCACATACTGATATGATTTTCTAAAGTAGTTCTACTTATGTCATTGGGTCTCCCTGGAGATGTCTGGAACTTACAGTCAAATTCTCCAATATGCTTATATGGTAAATTAAGTTGAAGAAAAAGGGTCAAAATGTTGAAAAGCTCTTTTGCATATACTACATGTCAAAGAAGCAATAAACCTCTTTATGGATTTTCCCAAACCTTCTCTTTCTTAGCCTCCCTCTTTCAAGCAGCTGTGTAGCATTACAGAAGCTATAAACCCAAAGAAATGGTGCCTGGTTTTTAGGAAGTGTCAGTCAACTAGGAAAAGAGAGACACCATTTTAATTTATTCTCTAGGCTTGAATATTTGCATGCATGTATGACTCATAAAAATGAATAGGTAAAGAAATCTTGAAGAAAGACCCAAATTTGGGTTTTCACAACATTAAGAAGGTAATATTTTCTTTGATCTATGTTCCACAAAATACTTCTCAGATTTCTTATGAAGTATGTTTGCTTCTTTTTACAGTACAACGGTGAAACCTGACAACATTTCATTGGAGCAAAACTGCCATTTCAAACTAACATTTAGTTAAGTACCAAACATTTGAATATTTTTATGGTTCCTAATTTATCTTCTAAAAGAATTCAGGAGAAAAAAAAAACAACAACATAGCTAAAGCTCTTAAATATGATTTTACTGGAGATCATAATAAATAAGGAAATATACTGAGACAAAACAAAAAAAAAGGAAATGGAAGAGACAAGATTAAAAAGAAGCAAACAGAAGAATAGGAATATGTATGTATAAAGGTGCCTAGTAGATAATAAATAGTAAGGAAAATAAGTGAAAAACTCATGTGTAAAACTAAGAGATTTTTAGCACGCAATTACCAAACTTAAAAGAACAGCTTTAAAAGTTAGGCTGAGGAGTTCCCGTTGTGGCGCAGTGGTTAACAAATCCGACTAGGAACCATGAGGTTGTGGGTTCAATCCCTAGCCTTGCTCAGTGGGTTAAGGATCTGGCGTTGCCGTGAGCTGTGGTGTAAGCTGCAGACGCGGCTTGGATCCCGCGTTGCTGTAGCTCTGTTGTAGGCAGTGGATACAATACAGCTCCAATTAGACCCCTAGCCTGGGAACCCCCATATGCCACAGGAGCGGCTCTAGAAAAGGCAAAAAAAGGCCAGGAAAAAAAAAAAAAGTTAGGCTGAGAGTGAAATTGCTTAATTTTCAAATTTCCTTTTTATTATTTAAAGTAATTTCTAATATATAGGGACATACTGAAAATAAAAATGAAGATACAAGAAATGATGGAAAACCACCAATCAAATCATAAAAGTAATTATGACAGCAATGGAAATTAAGAGACATATATGTTGCTTTATATGAT
The DNA here is from genome assembly GCF_016906955.1 of Phacochoerus africanus. Classification (NCBI taxonomy): domain Eukaryota; kingdom Metazoa; phylum Chordata; class Mammalia; order Artiodactyla; family Suidae; genus Phacochoerus; species Phacochoerus africanus. The sequence goes on along the minus strand of NC_062560.1, from coordinate 82,874,081 downwards.
CCTATTTTACATGCATTATATAAGCAAAAAGTTTTTGAAGTAGGTAATCAAAATTCCTTGGGACCAGCAAATTTGATGTATAAGTCATGTCAGATGCAAGCTTCATTCTTTGATTATGACAATTTATTCCAGTATGAAATAGATATATCACTCCATAATTTTTTTAATTTTGAATGTGTACTTTATGCTTATTGTTTCACACACCTATAATTTAAAAGACCTACCATTTATCCATATTTGAGCACCTATGTGCAAGACATCAGCATGCTCTAACTAAAGCTTAATCTAAGTTAAACCACAACGTCTTCAAAACTTCCAAACTCTTAAGTAATAATTATGTACTGACGTATCAATTTATGTCTTATGCGAAAAGGCTCTCCAGGAAATCTCACTAACATGACTTTTCTCTAGTAACTATACTAATTAGAGATATATCCTGGAAAGCTGTAAGAGTTGACAATGCAAGTCAATAAGAATCTAGATCAGAGTCCTAATTTTACAGGTGAGGGAACTGATTGCCGAAGAGGTCAGATGATTTTTCTAAAGGCCACACAACGTAGTGGCAAAGAATGAACTATATTTCCTGATTTCCAGTACTGTGTTGTCTTTCCATTAATTCTGTTTCCCTCAGTTGAAGAAAGAGATCCATCTTGAGCTATGGAAAAGCAAAGCTCATTAACTGCTTTTGTGTAGATATCAGACTCTGTATAACTTTGTCACCAAAGACTAAGAGCACAGAAGTTGAGAAATTCTGTACTAGTACTGATAGAAATCTTTCTGGAAGAAACTTCCAGAAACAGCACAATTAGTATCTTCTATATGGGAGTCACATGTCAACTGGCAAGCATACATCAATTACACATGCCAAAAAATTTTTTGCTAATACATGTGTGTATAATATAATCCATACTTAAATACAATCCCATACACTTAAAAAAGACTGCAGATTACTTACATAGATAGTCTTATTGCATTAGTTATTAATAGCTCTATTTCATATCTGACAAGTTTTTGGTACTATATTTATTTTTATTAAATATTTTGAGATTATCAGAACACCATCTAAAGGGAATTATTTAATTAGTGAATTAGTCAAAAGTATTTTACCTATAAGAATACAGGGAAAATCAGGTATAAGAAAGTAACAAAATGGTTTATAGAAAAAAAAATAACTATAGCTTCGTAACCTGAGCAAAGATCACTTTTAGAAGAAAAACCTTAGCCTGGAATTCAGAGTCCCTCAAAATGCTACTGACATCATACATATATTTAAAAAACACTGCTATCTTCCAGAAATATGTTTTATGTATGTTAACTCACTGACATTAATTGAATATATAAAGAAAGAAAAAATTTAACCTTATACCCTTCTGAAACCATAAAGAAAAGAAAAAAGAAATCAAACCATAGCATTGAATTTTCCTTTACAATGGAATAAAAACTCTGTAAGGAAATGATATTCAACTTATCACATTTAAATTTTCCTACTATCATTAAAAAAAGGTATTACCTGATTTAGAAACAAGACTTGCATGTTTGCATGACTGCAAAAACCTGCCAATAAATATTTTGTGACGCAAAATGTTTTATTTTAAATAACATTTAAATGAAACTCATGATGATTTGTATTACAAAGGCCCTTTTGAAAACTGAATAAGCAAGCACCCACTATTTTGCCTGTTTCAAACTTACATACTGCTAGTCAGACAAGTTTCTTACCTTCTGTGACAGAGGCAGAAATAAATACTACTTACCTTATTGTTCATAAATGCTTTGAGGCACTGAATAAGTTTATACTGATTCTTCTTATCAATGTTTTCTTGCCTAAATAAAAGAAACATATTATGTTGTACCTAAAAAATTTTCCCCATGGTGATTTTTTTTTTAATGTTTATTCTTACTGTTTCTTGTCCAGAAGCTTTTCCAGCACATCCAACAATAGTCCAAGACCTTCATGGCCAAAGTTGTTAACCCAGCTATTAAAAAAAAAAAAAGTATAAATAACTTTGTATAAAATATTAAATATCCAAAATTAAATTTTGATTTTCAAATTTTATAATCTCATCTTCCTGTTGTTTGTCATTCTTTTTTGCTACTCCCATTGCTTCAAGTGTTGACTCCATGAGGATGACCCAGGTATCTCAATCCCAGACTTTTCACATCTTAGATTGCCCATTCCTTGGTTGTTTCACCAGCATCAAATGCTTATACCAGAATTTTTTTTTTGTCTTTTTGTTGTTGTTGTTGTTGTTGCTATTTCTTGGGCCGCTCCCGCAGCATATGGAGGTTCCCAGGCTAGGGGTTGAATCGGAGCTGTAGCCACCTGCCTATGCCAGAGCCACAGCAACGCGGGATCCGAGCCGCGTCTGCAACCTACACCACAGCTCACGGCAACGCCGGATCGTTAACCCACTGAGCAAGGTCCACTGAGCAAGGTCAGGGACCGAACCCGCAACCTCATGGTTCCTAGTCGGATTCGTTAACCACTGCGCCACGACGGGAACTCCTATACCAGAATTTTTAAGCCAAATTTATCTTCTCCTGTGCCTCTGTTCTCCTAAGTCAATTTCTCTTCCATAATCTGTTAACACCATTATTCTTTGACTCCTTCAGACTTGAAATACTGGCATGATTTCTTGATCCCCTCTCTCTTTCACCTTTGCATTTATTCTGTTCATTTATTCAACACATATTTATTGAGTTCCCTCTAAGTACCAGGCATGTTCTATGTGATAGAAATATAACATGCCACAAACTAAGCCCCTACCCTCACGTTGATTATCATCCAGAAAAAAAGGAGACAAATGATAAACAACTACATAATAATAATTGGTACTATGAAGAAAAATAAACCCTGCTAAATGGACTAAGGAGAGCTATGATGTTTTTGTTTTGTACATTCTTTTTTTATATATTCTTTTCCATCATGGTCTATTCCAGGTGATTCAAAATACTTCCCTGTGCTATACAGCAGAACCTCATTGCTTATTCATTCTAAATTCCATACTTTGCATCTGCTAACCCCAAACTCCCACTCCCTTCTCCCTTCCCCTTGGCAACCACAAGTTTGTTCTCTATGTCTATGAGTCTGTTTCTGCTTTGTAGACAGGTTCATCTGTGCCACATTTTAGATTCCCCACATAAGTGATACCATATGGTATTTGCCTTTCTGACTTAATTTCATTTAGTAGCAGAATCTCTAGTATCTGTAGGATACTATTTTTTAACATGCAATCGGGGAAAGATTCTTCGATAAGGTGATATTTGAGCAAAGCCTTGAAGGAAATGAAGACTTTCCTAGTAGAGGGAATAGGGGCAAATAGGATGCTCAGGTAGTAGCTAGTGTGCTTGGAATATTCCAGAAACTGTGAGGAGACCTGTGTGGTTAAAGCTAAACAAGCAGGCTTAGGGGAATGACAGGAGACAAAGTCCCCTGTGTGTAGAAGACTCAGAGATTGACCAGAGAGCTTAATTTTGACTTATTATCATCCAGTTATGACTATTCTACTTCTAGAATGAATCCTCTTTCATTGCCTCTTCTACCATTCTAGTTTAGCCCTAGTTACCTTTCCTTTTATATTCCAGAAGCCTCCCAACTAGGATCTCCGAGGTACTCTGCCCCAAAATTTTCTCTGCACCACCTAACATATTTCAAGTATTGATTCTGATCTAACCTCAACCTACCTTTCTAGCCTCAGGCCTTAGACCACATGTTCTAATAAAAATCAGACATATTCTCTTTCCTGGAGTCTTCCCTGCATTCCCTGCTTTACCTCATTTTTCATTCTTTCTTTCCAGAAAGCAACTCCATCTTTCCAAACCCATCAGGTTCAAACTGACTCAATTTCTCCATTAACATGTTTTCCCTCTAAGTCCTCCATTCAAATGAGTAATTTTCTCTTTGAATCCCATGTATCTTTATCTCTTACTGCTTGACCTTATCATTCTTACAAGTGTCTTATCCACCTTTCTGAAGACTGTTATATGATCTCATTCATCTTTCTGTCTCCCACAATGCTTTTTAGAGTGGATTACCTACAGTCAACACTATGTATTTGCTAATTAAAATTTAATTAAATTTGCTGGCTTGTGTGGTTAAGAGAATCAGCAGTCTCATACTGCCCAAGAACTTCATAGGCATAAATTAATATATAGCAGGATTCCTGTGAAGCAATAATTAAAATCTTTACTCTACATATTTAAACTATGACTATGGTTCAATTCCATAGTCTTTAAATCATATCTCGTATCAACCTAAGGTAAAGCTTATCCGCAAAGTAGAGAGCTAAATTCTAAGAAACTGTCACTAAGAAATATCCGATCACTAAAGAAAATATATTTTAAAAACAGCTCAAATATTCAGAACCAATCACATCCACAATATATATGGAAGCTCATTTTAAACAAATTGTGCTTTAATTTCCATAGTGGAAATGAGAAAAAAATCAATATGGCATTGTAATGATAATTGGCAGCAAGCTCCTACTCAATTGAGGCAAGTAATCAACCAGCACAATTAGCTATTTTCTTTAAAGACTCTCAATAATCAGTGGGGTGGTGGTAGAAGGATAAAAGGACATCAGCCCTCTAAGCATAAAATACCGTATTTCTACCACAGAGAGAAATCAGCAGATAGCATTACAGCAAAAAATACCCTGTGGCAACCTTAAAATAATAGGAATTCTGAACCAATTTATGTATAAAGCCCGCGGTATGTGCTTTGGCATTTGGGAAGATGAAATAATCTATGATTTCCTTATATTTAACACTTAGAAATTGTTTTAAGATTATAAATTTTCTTCATCCCTTTTTATACCTGGTGCTATTAAGGTTAATAGAATTACTTCTTTTTTGGTCTAGGGAAGTGTTTGACACAAAACCATGATTTCTATTTGTTCACTTGAAATCAGTCACCGACACATCCCAGAGTGTTTCAAATTGTGCAGTTTATGGTACTTTGGTTTCATTCAGTGAAAATTACTATTGGTCTGGGAAAAAAAAAGATACAATCATGAAACTTAAATGCGAGGAGGCAGGGCCGATTTATTACAAAGCTGGCAGTGAAAAGTCTTAACAGACTATGTTAGGCCAGTGGGCAGAGGTGGCCTAGTAAGAGTGCTCAGAGCTTTTAAAGAAGAGAGAACGGGAGTCCAAAAGGAGCCTGTGGCTAGAAGGATAAAATAATTATGATATAGTAGGGTGATATTCAAGAGGTGAAGAGGAAGGGGTACAGCTATAGACATACCTTTTTTTCATTTTTCTCTTACCAACACCATTTCTCTTTCAAGTATCAAACACTTTGTAGCCTCTAGTCAAACTCTCTGTGTTCTGTTCTCTTTCTCTCCTCCCACTCTCCTCCCTCCCTCTCTCCTATATATGTTAGCCAATACAATTTCTACCACACCAAAATATTGTCTCATTCCTCTTTGCAATCAATCCCTTTTCCCTACTCCCAGCCCCCTGGCAACCACTTATTTGATTTGTATACCATAGTTTTGCTTTTTCCAGAATGCCATACATGGAATCATATTGGATACAGGTTTTTGTGTCTGGCTTCTTTCACTTAGTCTAAATACTTTAATATTCATCCATCCCCCCATTCCTTTTTATTGTATGGATATACCACAATTAGTTTATCCATTCATCAGCTGATGAATATCTGGGTTATTTCCAGGTTTTGATTATTATGAACAGAGCTGCTAAAAACATTCACATGCAAGTATTGTGTAAGCATGTATTTTCATTTCTCTTAGGAAGTAACTAGGGGTAGAATTGCTGGGTCTTAGGATGAGTGCATGTTTAACTTTTTACAAAACTGCTTTCCAAAGTGGTTATAGCATCTGGCATTCCTTCAGGAAAGTGTAACAGTTCTAATTGCTCCAAATCCTTCAAATACTTCATATTTTTAATCTTCTAGACCTTAGTCATCCCCAAAACAGTTTTCAGATATGGAAACTGAGAAACAAAGTAGTTAAGCAATTCACCAAATGTCACTCAACAACTAAGTATCAGTTCTAGGACTCCCACCCAGGTCTGACTCCAAAGCCTATTGTTTATTTCAACCATATCATTAGAAATTACTAACAGGACCAGTACAAACTTTTCTATAACAACATCTGGTTGATGGCTCCAACAGTAACTCATTGAAGAAGAATTAGTGGTTGTTCCAAAACTGCATTGAGCTTATATATCCATGTCTAGACACACATATATATGCTTTGTATTATTGTTATTTTTTTTTTTTGCCTTTTTTTTAGGGCCACACCCATAGCATATGGAGGTCCCCAGGCTAGGGTTCAAATCGGAGCTGTAGCTGCTGGCCTATGCCGCAGCCACAGCAACGCCAGATCCGAGTTGTGTCTGCAACCTACACCACAGTTTATGGCAATGCTGGATCCTTAACCCACTGAGCAAGGCCAGGGATCGAACCTACATCCTCATGGATGCTAGTCAGATTCACTAACCACTGAGCCACGACGGGAACTCCTATGCTTTCTATTATTTAATACAGCTTAATTCATTCATTTATGTGTGATAAGTAGTTTTCAATTCATGTTTTTATTGCCTTTCAAAGTCCTAAGCTTCATAAGAAATTTACCAAATACTGTTAAAGGAAGCTATCTGGAGACTCCAGCTAAAACTTCCAATCAAGACAAGGTAAGGAAGCTTATCAGAAAGAATAAAGGCAGAATGTAGCTTGTATTTTTGCTTTTTTTTGGGGGGGGGGGTGGGCTATACTTCATAATCTTATTTCTAGTTATTAACATATTGGTGATTTTGTTATCAAGTTACCTAAGTTAAAGAGTTGTCTTGACACACTACACATCTATGCTGATGTTTACAATCATCACATGACAGGGGCCCAGGTGGAAGAAACAAAAATAGAAAGATCAGAAAGGACAGTTAACATATGAGTGAGCAAGGGGTTAAGATTAAATCTGAACAGTGAAAAAGAAGCCAGAAGATTATTTAGGGAAGAAGAGAATAGACCCACAAAGAGACCGTATTTTCTGATCTTAGGTGTAAAAGGCACGGCCATATCTATCAGGCAGTCCAACACACGTACATTGCTCAAGAAGTCAAAAATTAGAGTTCTTTTCGCAAGTTTACTCAAAGATCAGGAAGATAACCCACCATCCATAAATGGAATTTCTCTGTAAGATCACAGAGTGGCAAGGTTAAATGCCTAAACTTAAGAAGACAGATCTAGGTTCCAATCCCATATCTATCATATTCTAGCTGTGTTCTTTTTGATCAGTTACTTAAACCCTCTAAGCTTGTTTTCTCATCTTTGAATAAGTAGGGATGAGAATAGTCCCTATAAGACTAAGGCCTTTGTGACTATTAAATGAAATAATGTACAGTGAATAATGTACAGTGAAGCTTGTATTAAGATATTTTTGAAAATGCTGGAGTTCTCTGGTGGAATATCAGGTTAAGGATCTGGTGTTGTCACTGCTGTGACTCCAATAACTACTGTGGCACCAGTTCAATCCCAGGCCCAGGAACTTCTGCATGCAGCAGGTATGTTCAAAGAAAAGATATTTTTGAAAATGTTAAAAAATAAAAAACTTGAAGGCTCTTTGAATCTTCTAGTCCAAAATATAGTGTGAATTTTAGGCATAAATTAAAGACATTGTTTCAATAATATTAACACTTAATAACATTTCATCACTTATTCATTGAAAACTTTTAATTATATGAAATATGCAGAAGAATCTAAATAGACACTAGACTTCTTTTGATTTTTTTTTAAAAGATGTCATATTTGACACTGATATTACACGTGCTTTCTTTAACTCATTACTATTCAACTTTGCATATATTTATTATTACATTTACTGCTGGCCAATTCCGAATGAAACAGACTAAGAAATTACAATGGTGGGGGAAAAGGGATGTAAAGAGAAAGTCTATTTATACTTCATGCATAGCTCTAACAGAAAGATATCAAAATATATTAAGGTTTTAGAACAGAAATCTCTCCTAAGCTTCAGGACTTCTGAGGTCATTATTTTTAAAGGGCCCACTTATACTGATCAGCACAAAGGAAAGAAGATCTTGTATTTTATGAAAATATCAGAGGATTCACTGAACCCTAAGCCCATGAGAAAGTAAGATTCTTCCCTCTTCAGCTCTCCAAGGAAAACCAAGTGAGGAAAACTCTATATAAATGTGCCTATTCTGCAAAGGAATAAGATTCTGCTCCCCCACATATACAGGAAAAGGGAAACACTTGACAGTTTCAAAAAATGTCAACTTTCATCCATAAGCTGGAAATTCAGACTCTGAATTATTTAATCAAAATTCATGCAAATATATCTGCAAGTCAGATATTTAGTGAATGGATTAGTTGAGTACACTACATGCAATACAGACATAACAGGAAGTACTGACTGCATGTACCTTTATGATTGGAATGTCCAGATTGATTTCTTTCTTTCAAAAGGGTTAAAGCTAAAATTAGAAAGTTCTATCCTGAGTCCCATAAGCTGTAAAGACAATTGGTCTCATGTGCAGGAGTCCAATATTAGTCATGTCATCCCTTTATCACTGTTTGTACAGTGCTAAAGTGTAGTATAGAAGGTTATGTGTTCTGTACAAAGGATTTTATTTCTCTCTAATGGTGTTCTATTCCCATGTGTAATCCCATACTACAACCCAAATCACTGGAACACCAAATAAAATGAATGATAGTTCAGAGTTTCTAGAGTGAATTCAGAAAGTTGGTAAATTTATAAGATATAAAACAACTAATTCAAAGGGTTGAAGAGAATTTAAAGATGACTGCAAATGGCGTTTACATATTTTCATACCAGGGAAATGTCTCATTTTAGTAACAATGTTGTCAGTGTAATGTTTTTTAATGAAATCAAAACCAAACGCTACTCCTACACCCTTACAAAAAGAAAAGAGGTGCCCAGTGATGAAAACCAATGTACAACCCACTGCAAACAGTATTATACCTTCAGCCCTTGGATCAATATCTCCAAAGAACAGCGAAGTGAATCTTGGTATTTTCAGCCTCTTTAAAGGATAATTTGTTCAGTCAAATCAACTTCATAGTTACACCATCAATATACACATGCATTAAAAAGTAAAATGTTAACAAAGCAACATGGATTTGTAAATGCTATGATTGCCTTAGTTTTAGACAAATACACACACACACACACACACACACACATATATATACACATACATATATCAGATTTATCTATGTGAAAATAAATACCATAGCCTTGGGCATTTCAATGTCCTTCAAAACTATTCATCATAGTAGATTAGCGCATGAACTACTTCTGACCAATATAAAATATCTATTATTTTAATACTGCCATTTCCAGGCATTTGTGCATATTTCTTTGAAGCATGACATTCACTGACCATTTATTTCACCCGATTCATAAAAAGGTTGAATATGTCAATTTTCCAGCTCTACCTCTCAGTGTTTTTGACTTCATTATTGAGACAGATTACAATTTCCTTCGAAAACACCAAAGAAGATACTCCATTTTTCTCTACAGCCCCTGTTTTTTACTTAAGAAGGTTGTACCTGGCTGCATTTATTCTCACCAACAGGTCTCCCTGGAAAAATCCTGCTCTGTTTCATGCTACTCACACTTTTTAAAGAGTTCCTCACCAGGGAGGAAATGCGTGCTCTTTCTAGTTGCTCTTATTAAATAAAAACAAATTTCTCTTACATACTTACAACAAATTGTAAGTACCTGAGTTACATTTAAAAATCTCCCAATGGCAATCTTTTTAAGTAAAATTCTCCCTCAAGGATAAAAGTTCCTTATTCATTAAAAACAATTTCTTAAGCTCTCAAAATTATTTTGGAGACAGTTGTAATGGCTTAAGTACAAATCTGTCAAAATGCCCAACAGTCTACAGAACAAGAATATTTTCCTCTGTATCCACCTTAAAAAATATTGTTAAAAAATATGATATGGTCTTATCCCACAGTAATGATGAAAACAAAATATACAAAAAATGTGAAATTAAAAGTAGAATATTTAATCTACAATAAATAGAGGGAAGCAGGGAGAAAGAGCATTCCAAACATTCAAGCGAATGCTAGTCATAGTTTATTTTTTCATCCTGTGTTTGAAATTGCAAATGCAATTATGTAAGACAACAACTAAAGTCATATTCGTAGTGATATAATGAGTCTAACTTATAAGAAAATGTTAACTTCCACAAGAAAAATGTATTGGTTTATTTTCCTAAGCTAAGTAATACAGTCAAAATTCTACCACACACTCCACAGGACGTCTAATTTCTTTTAATAGTGGAATTTTGTTAAAATGAACTTACTCTTAGAAATCACATTCCTAATCTATAAACCCTGGAAGTGAAACAGAGTTGACATCAAGTTTATCTGTTGTGAATAAGAAGTTCTTTGAATGCAAGTAGGAAAACAGACAGGCATTAGCACATACTTCTGCACACTTCCTCTTTTCCTAAGCCAATTTGCATATTATACTGGCTGGTTCTGATGGGCAGCAGCAAAAGTAAATGAATGTTCTTTCATGGTAATAAGGGTAAGGAGAGTTGAAAGATAATTGCTATTTGATGACTGAAAAACAGAAATACAACAGTCCTTCTCACCTACCAGGTGCAGTTCCAAAAACATATAATTAAAGACTCATTATAGAGTGTGATAGCTACATAGACAAAGATCAAAGATTTGTCTATGTGAAAATATTTTTGTTCTCCAATATTTTTGTCACAGGATAACTGCAACCAACCCAAAAAGAACCATTTCATTAGGTCCTCCTGGTGGATGTCAAAACATCTCAGCAAGTTCAAACGTTTTACTGTCTCAGAATGCAATCTGTACTGGTAATTTTCTGGTCTTTTTTGGTTTCTCCTAATATTTTAAAACCCTTTCCTCCTAAAACTGATAAAGATATTATGGAAATTATGTGAGGATCTGTGTGCACATACTGTTAACTATAGTTAAATATCTTAATACATCCAACTTCAATAAACTTTTTCAAAATATAATCACTGAACAATGAACAGTCAAAATCTTTAATAACCACACTAAACAACTTGAGAATTATTAAGGCTTATCAACCCAAATTAAATTTTAAAAAGCTCATTATTTTTCTCTTCTACACTGATATAAACCATCTAAAGCAATGACAACAACAAAATAATAATAAACCATATGTGACATAGGGATGTGAAAAGTAACATAATGTCTTTTCTATCAAAGGAAATCTTGGTTACTCCATTTTGCTTTGGTTTAGGCTGAAATACCCTCCTGTGACTCCCTCCTCTTTCCCTCTTCTCCCAGTTAACAATTTGTTTCAAATTAGCCAACCGAGAAGAATGTGTGCCCTAAACTGACAGATGGGAAGGGGACAGGTATATCACCTGCGTTAGGGATAAATAGGGAGGGTCTTTTCTTCTAAGCGTGCACTTTTTGAGTACCCGTGCCCTTCTGCAGAAGTAAAGAGCCTTGTACAGATCTCCCTGTGTTCATGTGTCTCATTTTCTGACACTGATGATCCGAGCCATTTCCCCAACAGGGATAAAACATTTATAGAGTTACAGTGCAGTATAAAGTTCCTAAGAAAGAAATATTAGCTTTTTACTATATTCAACATGGCTTGCGCTCATTTTCAGAAAAATCTAGAAAACATAGCTACTCCTAAAGGTTACAAATTTGGCAAGTCTTTCAGAACATACAAACGATTTTTTTAAAGAAAATACAAAGTTTTAATTGCTGAAGTAACTCTTATCTCCTTCAAAATTGCAAGGACTTTCTTTTGAACAGGAACAGTTAAAACCCAAACAAATACTAACAAATTAACAACATGGTTTTATCTTCATTTATAAACAAAGATCTGTGAAAGAACACACACTAATAAGAGTGGCTTAAATGGTTATGAAATTAAACTAAGTTACCCAATATTGGCTACTTTATTTTATAGATGAAGAAAATAATTTTATTGACTTATCTTAGATCAGAGAGCTTGTTAATGCAAAACCATAATTGGAATCCAGCAATCAATCCTCAGACCTTACATACTTTGCATTCAATGATATTAGTAACAACTAACATAAATATAACCAATTAGCAGTTACAAGTTATTTTTGGCTATTTTCCTTTCATGAAGGAATATCAGAAGAAAGTGAAAATTTATTCAGATATCATCAATGTGTATATTTAGACACATAAGCAGTACAGGTGAGGGTTTTTTAAAAAATTATATATTATGGGTTCCATCATGAAGCAGGGGATACTTTAGATAATAAAAACATTAGAGATGTCCAAAAATATACTTTCTTTCTTCTTTCCATATAACAATAAATAAAACAGTTACTTGCTCAGCATGGATGCAGGCCCTGTCATATTTTAATTCATTAGTAAGGATTGTAGACATACCAGTGAAGTACAGATGTGTAAAGATCCACTTCAAAAGAAGGACGCCAATTGTTAGTTGATATTTGGCCTGACACAAAATATAAATATTAGGAAGCACTTGGAAAAAAGGGGAGCCATGCAACTCTACTTTGGGAATTACAGTTCTTGGTTAGCCTTACTTGCTTCTTTATCTGGCAATGAATGAAGTGGCCAGCCATCTTAAGATTGCTTCTGGAGTTCCCACCATGGCACAGCAGAAATGAATCCAACTAGGAACCATGAGATTGCAGGTTCGATCCCTGGCCTTGCTCAGTGGGTTAAGGATCTGGCATTGCTGTGACTATGGCATAGGCTGGCAGCTGTAGCTCCAGCTTGACCTCTAGCCTGGGAACCTCCATATGCCTCAGTGTGGCCTTAAAAGCAAAAAAAAAAAAAAAAAAGATTTCTGATGGAGTTCAGAACACACTACCCCAAAATATGGTACACTGGCATACTGACTAGCTTAACCTGAAGAAATCTGAGAAATAGGCATAAGAAGGACACTCTGACTTCATTTCTCCCCACCTCACCCTTCTTCCTTGAAAGCAGGAGAGAAATTTCCCACCAGAAAGGTACCTATTCTGTCTGTACCAGGAGGAGGGGAGGCACTCTTATCATGGGAGACAGGGAATGGAGGGTACAGAAGGCTATATAAATAAACCTTGTTAAACTAACCCTTATCTTCCTAATTCTTCACCATTTACTACCCCAGCCCAAACCCTTGTCTTATCAATTCTTCACAAGTTTGTTTCTTTGCCTAAAAGGTTAAAAAGTTTCAGGCTCTATTTACTCCTTTGGGTCTTCATTCTCTTGTGAAGGCTACCATGTATACATAAAAACTCCGTAAAATGTGTATGCTTTTTCTTGTAAATCTGCCTTTGTCAGTTTAATTTTCAGACCCAGCCAGGGACCCTAAGTGGGTCCAGTAAAACTTTTTCCTCCCCTACACTTCCTGCTAACTTAACTTCCCCATCCCTCTGTGCTTTGCCTTAGTCAGTTTGACTATATCGAATTTTTAATGAACACAGTGAACTCTCTTGCTAGGTCATTTAGTTCCTCTGTCAATTCATGTCTGCAAATAGAATGAGGCCTGAACTAGAACACTGACAATGGAAATGTGAAAACTATGCAAGAGATACTGCAAATAAGAAAATGAGCAAGTGTGATGAACAAGGAGTGTCAAAGCTAACTCCAAATCATTGTTCAGATTTCAGAGCCAAAACCTTGAACAGATGAAGGAGTGCTCTAAGTCCAGCATTATGCTTGTCTATAGCTCTGCAGCATGTGTCTAGTGTGATGCCTGTATCTCCATTGTTCTATTTGATAATTCGTATTTTTTTAGCACTCTTCCCATCAATATGTTTCAGAAATTTCCAGCCACATATGTGAAAAAAACAATGTGCATGTATAATTTGTTCTTGCCTCTTAAAATTAACTCCTCTATAAGCTTTGCTTCCTTCTTAACTTTTATTACTCCCATTTTCCAAGAACATTAAAAAGAGTTGAGAAATGCACTAAGGTGAAAACTTGCATCAAACTATTGTCATCAACAAACTAAGACATATGATTTCAACATGCAAAATCAGGACTATTATTTATAAACAGTGCGAAATAACAGAATAAACCAAAACTAATGAAAAGCTCTCACAAATAAGAACTCAGCACAGCATATCCTGCATTCCATTCCTGGGAGAAAGTTGTTTTTTCCAAGTACAAAATATGTCATAGGGTCAGAGAATATCCCCATATCACTGACAATTAAAATATTTTCCCTCTTAACTGATGCTTATAATGCTGACCTCAAAAGAACTACAAAATTCTTTTTTTTTTTTTTTTGGCTTTTTGTCTTTTCTAGGGCCGCTTCCTGAGGCACATGGAGGTTCCCAGGCTAGGGGTCTAATTGGAGCTGTAGCCATTGGCCTAAGCCAGAGCCACAGCAACGCGGGATCCGAGCCGCGTCTGCAACCTACACCACAGCTCACGGCAATGCCGGATCGTTAACCCACTGAGCAAGGGCAGGGACCGAACCCGCAACCTCATGGTTCCTAGTCGGATTCGTTAACCACTGCGCCACGACAGGAACTCCCAGAACTACAAAATTCTTAAGCAATTTCTATATCAAAGAAAAATGCTTAATGTAGTTTTAGTGCTGGATTCATTTTAGAATATTCTTATTCTCTGACAAATGCTAATTCATATAACGGAAATTTATGATAACCCAATTTTTTCAAATCCATTTAACACTCCAGTTCAGCACTTCGTCTTCAATACTTTTGATGAATGAATATTGAAGGTACCAATTTAAGAAATGATCTCCAGGAAACTGTCCTGGAAGCTGATATCAACGGTGGTATGGTAACAAAGCCTTGTGCCATGGAAAACTAGAGCAATAACCAGAATTCAGGCAGCATCCTCCAAAAGACACAGAATTAGACCCAATCTGCATATTTTCAGTAACGCTGGAAGCTGCAGAACAGACCTAACAAATAGAGGAGTGGGGTGATTTGGGGCATATGAAGGCTTGAGATTCATTTTCCTATGACAGGCTACTAAGCTATCTCATTTGAAGTTTGTTTTTCAAAGTCCACTACAATGTTATTCTGCCTTCTATGTTCTCCCTCCATGGATTCCACCTCAACAGAATACCTTCAGGTTTACGCTGCCTGACACAAGAAGTTACACACCTATAGCTTTGCTGACCAGGTGGGAAATCTCCCCAAATTAGCCATCCATTACCTAACACCAGTCGAACAGCTGGGATCATAGAGTAAACACTGTTATCTAGTGCACATGGATCTTCTTTCAATCGACCACACAGAATACCTACACTCCAGGTGCTAGCTGGCATCTAAATTGTGAATTGTCAGCTATCCAGCTCCTATCAAAAGTCCAGCTGAGATGATAGATAGTCCAAAGGGAAAGCCTCAGGGATATTTCTCAAGCACACCTTGGTAGCAGCTTAGATTATGGGGAAGCTGTATACTCTGAGTCTTTGTAGAAACATCAGGAATTTTTTTTATCTCAAGCCCCCATGTAGGAAACGGACATTCACTGAAATCCTCTGTACTTTATGGAAAACTATCAAAGACTCACTCTACTGTGGTATTCAATACCTCTTGTTTAAAGAATCACAAAATAAAATTCTGAGTTTAGAATTAGAAAGAATGTCCTTCCCTGAAAAATGAATGTACTGTCATTCATCAGAAAACAGCTATATCTGTCAATACCCTGCCTTTCCTCCTCCTTGGCTACAGGGAAAACTGGAACTATTTTATACTCTAATCATTACCTGGGAGTTCCCATGGTGGCGCAGAGGTAACGAACCTGACTAGTATCCATGAGGACACAGGTTCAGTCCTTGGCCTCGTTCAGTGGACTAAGGATTCAGTGTTGCCCTGAGCTGCGGCAGGTTGCAGATGCAGCTCGGATCTCGCATTGCTGTGGTTATGGCATAGGCAGGCAGCAACAGCTCCGATTCGAGCCCTGGTCTAGGAACTTCCATATGCCCTGGGTGTGGCCCTAAAAAGGCAAAAAAAAAAAATCGTTACCTGGCATTGTCCTAGGCTTTTTGAAAGTTCCTCGTTTATATGGAGCTTGTATTTTTACCCTCATCTCAATAGTGGTGGAATATCTGCATCTCTTCTTTGTATGTGTCTAAGACATTTAGTAAAGTTAATTCATATAAATCAAAGTAAAAATATTTCAAATGACTCATATTTACAAGCATTTTCTACCCAAGGCTAATTTTGAATATCTATAAAATATAATAAAATGCATATAAAATATTCTCAATGGAAGAAGTTAGCCTTCTATTAAGAAATCCATTTAATGTGCCTAGACTCTGCTGCTAGATTTTATATACATTTATAATTACATGTCCAGTCACAAGTTTCTAAAATTGTAGACAACTATTATATATACACATCAGTTCTCAAATTTAAAACATATCATTTATATGAGAAAATGCACTACCTTGGTCAAGCTTCATATGTTATATAATAATAAAATTAATGCCAACAGAGGAACCATCATTTATTCTGCCTGAATTTCTATAACAATTTCTCCTACTAAAATAATACTTCAGAAATTTGAATCAGTATTGCCTGTTCCCATGTTCTTCTTTTTGAAAATAATAGAGGACACATAACTCTGGTTTGGTCCTATTATGAGATGTAATATTGGATCTTCCTTAAATTAAAATTCTGTTTTGAAGCTAATATTATAAAATTAAAATCCAATGTCACTGAATATTTAAAGAACCAACTTAGCTAAATGAGCGAATATGGTTGCTGTTAAAGCAAACTGTTGACCAAGATTTTAAAAGAAAGCATAAAGTTTGACAAAACTGCTCTGAATTTACTATTTTCTATTCTATGTAAAAACGTACTAGAGTCTTGTAAAATGATGTATGCATTTGAACTTGCATTTGAAAGTTAAAGTGAACAAATCTAAAATATCACCCTGCTTTCACAATACTGCACGTAATACTGCCTTATGAGATGTGCTCACAATTTTAAGTCCTGTTCACATTTCTGCACCATAAAAAATTGTCCTCATTATTCTGTTTTTCATAGGTAGTCCAACACAAAATGTTCTAAGAGTATTGATCTGCACCTAACCTTATATTAACTTTCTAAGTGGTGTCAGCTGCTTTGCCAAGCTTTTAATAAGTTTAATACAGGCTGTTCAAGTAGTTATTAACACTCATAACTCAAAGTACTTTCTTTTCCTAATTTGTATTACTGTCAAGAGTCGGCTATTTTCACTACGATGATTATCTTCGAATGCATATTAATGTGCTAGAAAAAATATTTTAAATCTAATGGGAAGTTAGAAAACATCAAGTAAAAACAAATACACCGGAGGTAATGCAAATAACTACATATACAGAAACTCTGAAAGATATTTTAGCTGTTTTTACCTGCTCGAAAACATTGGCTGAGGAAGCTATGGTCACAGAAAGGAAATATACACACTGTGCCATGAATCTGGCAGATAACGAAGATTCCAAGTGAAACAGAAAAAACAGTTTCCTAGTCGGGTAAAATACCCTTCAAGCTATAAAGCAATTTCAACGACAACTCTGAAAGAATTCTACACAATCACAACTCTCATACTATTCTTCAAACCAGTATTTGTTGTTTTTGTCATGTGTTGAGAAAGCTTAGTGACAATGATTTATTGCTACACCTTTCTTTGGATCTTCATAAAATGTATTGCCAAATACCTATACATTGTGTAATGGGTTGTCTGGGAATAAATTTGTCCAAAGTCACTGGTCATTTCTCAGCAGGCACTACTTCCTCTCATAAATTTTAGTAAAGGAATATGGACAGCAATCTGTAAATAACATAGTTCTCATTCTGAAACACACAGACCACGCTTATGTGCAAAATCTAACACAATCTGTGATGGCAGATTGGGATTTACTTTATAGTCGAAACTCATGGATTTTTAGGGTATTAAATAGAGTTGTAAACATTCTATTTCATTAACTCACCATACAACCATAAAAAGATCATTGTGGAAAGCATGCTACGTTGTCTGTAGCTGATGAATATGGTTCAAATCAAACCAATAGGTTTCATTCCTGTGTGGAGGATGTTAGCTCCATTCTTTTTCTCTGATTACATCTAAAAATGCATGGCCACAAAATAGAGCCAGATTAATGCAAATTCATTCTTACTGCCAGAGAAGCATAGGTTGTTATTGATGGTGGGTCAATATCTACATCAAATCACACATTACTGTATATAAATTACACCATACCTGCCATCATGAAACAAATAAGAGGACAGGAGGGTCCCTTCCCTAGAAGAGTCTAAAATCTAAATGAGAAAAGCAGACATACATGCATGAAACTATTGCAGTTCCTGTTGTGGCGCAGTGGTTAATGAATCCGACTAGGAACCATGAGGTTGCGGGTCCAATCCCTGGCCTTGCTCAGTGGGTTAAGGATCCCACGTTGCCGGGGCTCCGGTGTAGGCCGGCGGCTACAACTCCGATTTGACCCCTAGCCTGGGAACCTCCATGTGCCCTGGGAGCGACCCTAGAAAAGGCAAAAAGACATGCATGAAACTATTATAGAGCATAAGCAGGTGCAGATGAATGTATACAGTATAAAATAAACACTGAAGGAATGTACAGTAAGGGAGTGATTTGGAATAAGGCCAGTTAGTGATGGTTTATAAAAGGGACTTTTTGATCCCTGGCCTGGAAACTTCCACATGCAACAAGCATGGTCAAAAAAAGGGGGAGGGGGGATTTTAAAATAAGCAAATAATAATATAATTAAATTACTTTCTTAGAGCCTTTATTATCTGAGTGATTAAAGTCTGTATGAATTTGAAAGCCATGACTCCGTATGGTATTCTGAGATGACTGTGCTCTGAGAATATTTAGTAAAGCTATTAGTGTATGTGTGTTTGTATATTTATTATTTTACTAGGAGCCGAACAAAAAGAGACCAGTTAAAACTGTGATATGGAAGGAAATCAGCCACGAGTACACAAATGCTCATATTCTACCAAATATCAGCTTTGGAAAATAGTTATGTAACAGAGACTCAGAAGCTGCTTCCTTCAATATGTTAAAGGAAACTATAAATACCTGTCTGGAATTGGTTAAATATACTTACAATTTCAAGAAAATAATGGAACGCTAGGAAATGTTTTAGTCTTATGGAAGAACATTTTTCTCACTCTTCAAAATCATATCTAAACAATAATCTAGTTCCTATAGCTAAAGTAAGAGGATTGGAACTAAGCAAAAGAAAACACAGAACATAGAAAGGCTCCAGTCTCATTTACATATGGAAAAACCTAGGCCCAAAGAGTTCACTGATTGGACTAAGGTCATAGAGAATAAGAAATCAAGGACTGGAAATCAGATCTCAGGACAAGCAGCCTAGTGGTACTCTATCATAGAATGTGCTCTCTTACTCCCTCTCTGAATTTCTTCGTATACAGAAAAAAATTCGTTATACAGAGAACAAGACTAACAAAATTTAATTTCATTAACGATGGTTGTACATAAGGAAAAGTTCTATAAGTAGTACATAGTTCTACTCTTTCAAAAATTCCGGGCTAGTTTATGTTTTTACCTTGACAGAATTTAACTTACTTAATTTTGTTACATTAGTGTTTTTAAGGGTAATTTTCTTTTGCATGATTGTAGTGGGTTGAATGGTATCTATCCAGAACCTCAGAATATGACCTTATTTGGAAATAGAGTCTTTGCAGATGTAATCAAGGGAAGGATGGACATAACATCATACTGGATTAGGGTGGGTCCTAAATCAAATTATTCTTTTTTTTTGAGTGTTTACTTTCTGTTGGTTTTCAGATACATTTAGAAAGCTGATAATCAAATTAGCTATTTTCTTAGCATTACTTTAGATACAGTAATTTAGCTCCAAGTATAAATGGTCACTTTGTTACATTGTTTTTTTTAATCGGTTAGATATCCCCTACCACAATTAATTTATTGTGATAATGAATTCATTGGTTTACATTTTACCAACAAGTCTTTTTTATTTGCCTCCCTCTCCCTCACCAAAGACAAACCTGACTCAACTGGAGACAGTCACCTGACCAGTGGTGTGGCAAGCACTGAAGTGGGCCTGTAGGCTGAGACGGCCTGGCATGAAAAGCTTTTCCAGAGTAAAAACAAATGGGAACCAGAGTTTCCCCATTAAGAATTTGAAATGGGGAATATAGGAAAGGCCAGGCAGTTACTTTCAGGAAAAGAAGCAGACTCATGTAGAGTCCAAGTTCATAATGGAACAAATTGGAGAGATGCAACATGAATTTCTGCTGCTGAGTTGAAGACGACTCATGACCAAAATACTAAGGTTCTAGGACTACTTTGGGATGTGAAATGACCTTCCATGTCTGCCTCCATGACATATAGCTATATGGCTGTCTCTACAATTCCTGTGAGATTTCTCGCTCTTTTACTGCAACATATAACATGGACTCTCTGCTTCTACTCAGAGTAATCCTTCAAAAAATCTAGGTCAGTGTATTACTCTCCTAAAAACCTTCTAACAGGTTCCCAGCTCAATCAGAGTAGGGGAGCCAAAGTCCTACCAATGGCTCACAATTCTCTGCCTCCAGCCACACTAGCCTCTTTGACATTCCAGGAACAGGCCAAGCATTTGCTCTTGCTATTTCCTGTTTCTAACAATGTTCTTCCTCCAATGGACAAATAATTCAAACCCACACTTCCTTTAGATCTCTGCTCACATATAACTAAAGTCAGGGAGGCCTCCACTGACCATATGATATAAAACAGCAACATTCCCTCTTCAAAACAGATCTCACCCTGACGTCTTAGGTGTATGGTGGTTTTGTTTTGTTTTGTTTTGTTTTGTTTTGTTTTAGTAGTATCTGACTTCTCTTACTAGAATGTAAATTCCATACAAACAGGCCCAAATGGACAAGAACTGATTTATTTATGGGATATTTATCTGCTATAAAGAAAAACAAACTACATAATATTAGTGCTATTCACTGAACTGCTCCAAACTAAGGTATAATCAAAAAAATAATAATAGTAAAAAAATTAATTTATCATAAAATGGTAAATTGGAATAAATATAACATGGATGGCATTTGAATTACTAAAGGTATCATCCATAATGTATACAACAAAGAAGTCCCAAATTTCACTACACAGAGCCCTGAGGTCATAAGAAAAGGACTTTTCAATGTGATTATATATATTAAGACAGTACATTTCAAATAATAAAAGCATTGGTTTCTAGAAAATATAGAAATTCTCGACAAGTATAATAAAATAAAGTTTTGTTTCTTAAACTGCTAGACAAATACACAGGTGTTTTTATATTCTCCTATATTTTTGCTGAAATATTTTACAGTGTTTTAATTCACATCAGGCAAATTTTAAGGAAAGAACTGAAGTAAAGATTTAGTATGTGAAATGAATGAAAGGAGACTATTTTAAAATATTTTCCTTACTGTGAGATAATATGAAGAAATGGTTAAAGACCCAGGCTCTGGCATGGAACCTTAGATCTGACACTACCCATGAAACACTAAAATGGAACAAATTACTTAAACTTTCTGAGCCTCAAGTTCCTCAAGTATAAAATGAGAATATTAATAATAATAATAATAATAATGACTTCCTGGTCATTATTTCAAGATCTTAGAATATTTCCTGGGGGACAGTAAATGATATATATTTGTGTTTCTTGGTATTATTTTACAAATGTTTTTAAAGGTGCCTATAGGGCATCCAGGAAGACATTTGGAGACAGAGTCTGAATTTCAAGAGAATAGTCTGAGCTGGAAATATAAATCCAGGCATCACAACGACATACACACATACTCTCTGTCTTAGAACAATGCCTAGCAGATAATAAGTACTATACAAATGTTAAATTTTAAGTATTATTTTTAATAATCATTTCAGAAATCAATTAAATTTAAGCTTATTAAAATGAAAGTTAACACTTAAATACATATAATCAGTGCTCACTAAAGGTTTAATGACTGAAAATAATTCTCAGTGGTTACCTTTTATGATTCGTCATTATGAAAAGTTATCAGAAATTGTAAAAAATAAAAGAATTTATATTTCTCAGATTACACTTAAGACACAAATCTAAATTTAGTAGGTAAAACTATTACTAACAATTGTGACAACAATATTAGCTCTGACTTGAAAAAATTTTCAAATTTATTTAGTTCATTTAGAATCAAGTTCAATATAAATACATACACTTTATATGCTTATAAGCCATAGAAAAATCTGATTCAAATCAACAATTATGTTCTTCAGGCTCCTCGGACTTAAAAATCCCTGACCAAAATATTCAACAGTATTTCCCCAGGACTTCTAATCTTATACTCAAAAGGTCTGGCTCACATACAGGGCAGGACTCTGTGCAATGGCCAAGTTTATTCACCATCTAAATAAAATTGAAAAAGAAGTCTACATGCCAGGTAGGTAAAAATGAATTTTAAATATCTGCTACCCCTAACATGCACGAAATATGCATATATAAGACAATGAGGCAATTGTTTTCTGCCTCAAAATATTTGTTGATTTCCATTCACATCGGAGCTAGACCTACTTATGATTCTTCCACTGCAGTCCAATTACCTGCAGCAGAATCCCAGTAAAGCACAAGAAGAATTAGGGGAAAGAGGTGCTAGGGTAATTAACAAAGCTAAAAAGTACCCCAAGGAACAAAGACAAAGGACAGTTCCCCTCAAAGAATGGGTGAGGTAGTGGGGGTGGTCCCTAGCCTTAAATTCAGGTATACATATTGCAACATACCAGTTCCCAGGCACAAAGGAGGCAAAGGCAGGCAAAAGGGCTCTTGGGGGCAGGGTTGCTATTTTTCTAGTTCTGAAAGAATGTTCCCAGAGTGAGGGGAAAAGTGGCTACTCATCCAATCACCAATTGAGTCAATTCTGACAATTAGGAAAGTGACCTATACATATCAGATTCTAATCTCAGGGTTCCTGCCTTTGTATAAGTGATACTGCAAAAGAATAGTATGTCTCTTAGACTCTTTCTTTCTGCACTGAGATTCTGAGGAAGAAAAATGCCCCTCATCTGTAAGTATGATTTTCCGCAGGGCAGGCAATCTTTTCAATAAGTAGTGGTTCAGAATTTCTTATGTTTATGAAGATGAGAATTTGGGAAAATGTGTGATAATGTAAATAATAAATAGGTATATAGCATGTTAAACATTTGTGCTTTTTAAAAGTGTCATTTATGATTTCTTTGCTTTTGAAAAGAAGAAAAGTTAAGTTTTTGCCTTAGGAGGCTTAAGAATTGGTGATAAGTTTTCCTAAGAACTGGCAAAGAGAGGCCACATTCTGACAGTATAGATTGCTAGCAATGGTGCATTTAAAAGATTTTTCTGGTTTTGCACCTTTTCATGATTAAGACAAGTAATGTTTTTCTCTTCTACCTGTCTGAATGAATACATATATTTTTTCTACTAATGTAACATAACTACTAATTTAAAAGATAACATCTTTAGCATATATACAATTGAGTGCTTGCTTTATTCAGTTATTTAAAAGCCTCACATAATTATTACAACCTATACTAGAATGTATTATTACAACTACAATATGTTATTAATATCATAGAACAATTATTCTGGATAATAATATTAATATTCAAAAGCAAAATACTTTTCAAATGAATTAGAAAAAATCACCCAGGTAAGTAAAGATTTTGCAAAACTATTTTAATAAAACATTTGAATAAATTGTGGTTAACATGCTAGGCTTAATAATATTCCTATAAATACTTTTTGTTTGTCTAACCTATAAAAATAACACCTTTGTATACATAAAACAGAGCATTTAGTATTATAGATAATTCATCAGAACATGAAACTTACATAAAGTCTGACATGGGTGTTAAAATGCAACTACAAGAAATTGTACTTTAATCCAAATATCATCATATTGTATTGGAAATAATCATTAATCATATTTTAAGAAAAAAGTAGTCAAAGCTGACTGCCATTTAACATGGCACAATCATATCTTTTAAAAAACATAAACCAATGCTAATAAGAGCAAATCAATCAATGAACATTTGAACTGGGTACTTGAATTCATAAATTGCTTTCTTCAGCACATCTGAATTAATTACTATATTTAGCAAGATATAATATGACTATAATACACTAAATTCAAACTACAGATCATAAATATAATGTAAAAACAGAATTTTTTAAATCACACCTTGCTCCTTGACTGCATCTAATAAGCAGTTGTCTCAGAAAAATAAGTTCCCATGCAACCAAATAATTTTCAAATTTTTCTGTAAACCACCCCCCCCACCCCCCGTTCATCCATCCAGGAATGTTTTAATTTGCTTGCTGGTAAATCCTATAGAAAAGCCAGTCAATTTATCCATCTCCCTCTGAGCTTCAAATAGAGTTAGAAAAACAGAAAAGTTCAAAGCAGCTGTTAAAGCCTTGAGGTTCCAAAGGATGCTAGTTGCGATCTTTTGTTCAAAAAAAATCTACTTCCTGAAAGTCAAAGAGTCAAACTCAGCCACAATTGGAGGCAGTGTCTTCGGAAAATGAAATAATGTTTTGCTGCTTCAATCAGCAAATTTAAAGTGCTTGCCATCCACAGTGGGGTAGATGTGGCCCTCGACAGTCAGATAATCTATGGCTTGCTTGATGGTTCTGATGCTCAGGTTGCGAAGCTCCCTCTGGAACGCATCGATGCTCTGGCCTTCCTGTTGAGGACACTGGTAAATCGGACACAGCACTTCCTTCTGAGCCTCATCCATCTCTGATGGAGTGACAAGGGCACTTTGCCTAGAGGCCAATTGATGGGCTTTATCCAGCATCAAGTGTGCATTGACCATTTATAGAATATGTGTGATGAACTCATTCATGTCTTCTATAATACGGATTTTCACCACTTCAATGCTCTTCACTTCCTCAGAACATTTGAGGATATCGAACACTTTAGCATATATTCCCACTGGAAGCAAAGCCATCCTCTGCTTTGCTTTATCTCTGCTGACCCACTTGTGGACCTCGACAGGCTTTGTGGTCATATCATCAAACTTGGAAAGAATGTAGTTTGCAGCCCTCTCTGCCTGTCTGATCATCCCCACAATAGAGACCTGGGAACCTCGATTCCCCTAATCTTGAAGACATTATCAACCAGAGTGGAGGTGAGCATCTGGTTCACACAACAAGGTATATAATACCTTGGATTTGGACCCTAAATTGAAGAGCTACCCTGCCCTGAGGCGGTGGGTCGTTGTTTCCGCTGGCTCCACAGGAGGCAGAGATGCTGCCAAAGCTCCCAAATCCACTCTTACTCATTTTAAGGACAGCTCCAGCAGATGAGGAGGTGGGGTTTTGACTCTGATCTGGAAGTTCCGCAGATGGCTTGGAGTTATAGCGTGGGCTGCCACAAAAGCTGGGTCTGTGACCACACAAGTAGCCCCGCACAACTATAGAGCCAATCAGCTGCCAGGATGCAGCTGCTTCTAGCCAATCAGGACCTGGCCTCAGAATTCTTCTGAGAAGTCTGGCAGTTACTCTGCTACATTTTTAAAGATCCACTTGTAACTTCAAACCTTTCCTGCTATCTTTATAAAAATAAATTTTACTACCCTCTTCCACAACGCTTCATTCCTAAATGTCATGACTTCTGTACTCCCTTCTCAAAGATTCATTTATTCACTCTTCCATTAACCATTCAACAGAAATTTCCAGACCAAGAAGTTCACTATAGGTTGCGTGTGGCAGCGGCGCAGGGCAGCTGGCAGGTACAACTGAGGGCAACATGTTTATTGTCGTCAAAGAACTCACACCCTTGATCAAATCATTAAAACCAGAAGCGTGCTGAAAAAATGGCAAAACGGCCACCTCTGAAAAATTAACATATTCAAACACAAGTCATATCCTACCATTACTCTTTAAATTTTTTTTTTTTTTTGGAGAATTACACTTTCCCCATTCTGCCAAATGCATTACAGGTAAAAATAAATAGTATAGTGTACTTCAATTTATACATAAATTCAAATGGAACAACTAAGCTCTAAGTTATTTTCAAGGCCCTGTGGATAAGTCAGGAAGAACAAGATGTGAGCCCCATCATATATAAGGAAAAACAAGAATAAAATCAAAATACAGTTTCTACATGCTTTTATCCAGTAATTTCTGAACTCAAGATTTTAGTAATTGTGTAAATAGATCCCATAATATTTTTGAATTACATTGAAAATCTATTTTTCCTTATAAAAAACATTTTATTTTAGGTATAATTCATTTAAAGCCTTTTTCTTAATAAAAGAATGTCAGTTATTAGAATCCACCATTGACAAGAACTCCTCCTTAAAAATCTTTTGTTCCTTCATAACTTACATGTATAAATTTTTGAGGATTTATATTTTCCTATTTCTTTTATTGGTTAAAATAATTTCTGCTATTCCAAATTACAGAAATGTGTGGATAATATATATCTGAAACTTATACGATGTAAAATTATATTTACTTTTCAAGTTAAAAAGTAGCATCATAGGGCAAACACAGTATGTTCTACAAATAAACATATAATTGTTATCTGAGTACAGATTTTCATATAAACATGGATATTTAACTTGTAGATCCATATTTTATATAATGAAAGAGTACTTAGCCATGGGAGTAATATTTGTATTCTTAAAATTGCACATTATTAGAGATCAGATTGACTCTATTTTTTAATGTTCACAACCTCATAATTAGACATTGTTTTCTTATTAGCGAATATCACACTTCTGGTCAAGAAATCTTGAGGTTACAATGATGTAACTGGTTATATTCCCGACACTTATATACAGTATGAACTGTATAAATCATACCAAAACAGTAAAAAGCACTTACCTGACAGGATTGCTGGTTAAAGAAACCCTCAGAGATTCTAGGCAGTTAAGAAGTTTCTCATCTGAAATACCAGATCGTAATTCATGAACATACTCTTGTGAAGACAGGGTGCACTCATGTTTGCTGTTTTTCAGCCCTCCCTATGAAAAAAGATAATATTTTAGACAAACAACAGGTTTTTAAAAAAACATTTAAATAAAATAATGCATAGAATATGCAAATATTTTACTAGATAAAAATGTGTGCAGAGGGCCCAGTGCTTAAAAACTCTTGGTTATAGAACTGACATGGTAAAATCGTGTTGTGTATATCTCAATACTCTCTTCAGCCTCATTTAAAAGAAAATTACACTGATGGTTTTCATAACCTGAACAGAATATGGACTCGAGTGGCATAAAGTATCACTGACAGGAATTCTTAAATTTACAATATCCATGTATTAGGATTAACATTAGCTGGTCCTCCTTAACCCGCAAGATGAACATTCAGAAATTATCTTATTAATTTTCCTAGTTAAGATATTTACATTCTATTCTACAAAACACAATGAACAAAATTTAATGCAAAACATTACACATAACTCAGCTCTATTGAAATATGTCAGTATATCAGCCTATTTCAAAAACAAAGTGAAAATAGTTATTAAAACAATAGTCTCCAATCAGCAGGTTAGTTAACACATTAGTCAAAGTAATCACCAATTCCCAACTATTCCTTCCAAAATGTGTTACTCCCAAACTATAGATTAATCTTAAAAAGTCATTAAATGTGTTTATCTGATAGTGACAAGTTTTTAGTTTAATTTCCAATGTACATGGGGTTATTTCTAGAACTCATTATCTCATCACAACTCCTTAGCTTCATCACCTTGCCTTAACTATGTAAGTAGTTTGGGGAAAAGACTGGGAGAAAAACATCATCAACATATTCATTTTACTAATAACTCATAGTTTCACATTCTAGACATACATAATCATAACTGCCCCTTTCCTATATTACAAATGTATCTGCCTGAATTAAAATTCTAGCTTGAGTCCCATTTTGTAAGTTCATATGAATTACTCTCAGTTTATGCTAGAAGTGAATTTTTTCTCCAATTTCATAGAAGTCATCGTCAGAGAATATAGAATTTAAAAAAGAACAATATGTTAATAATGAGAAATAGATTCCCTAGATTTCACACTATTTGGCTTTTTATTGAGAATGCCTTCTGATATAGAAATTGTCAATCATGTGTAATATCTGAATTTTTTAAATTCCATTAAATAGTAAATGTTTAAAGTCTTTAAATGATAAAGTCTCATGTATAGGAACTCCATTCCCTTATGCCACTGGCACTATCACTATTACAGCACTTAGGACACTGAAGCAGAGGGCATTATATTTGTATGTCTCTCTGTCTTCTAGAATGGGAGCTCCATGTATGCCAAGTATCTAACACAGTGACTGAGTTTAGTGAGCCTCAACAAAAGTGTGCTGTTATCGAATCTGTCCATAACAATTTTAGAACAAGGAATACAATTTCATACATTTTGCTCCCATGTTTTGTGTAATGGCCACTGACTTGATTTTTCTTGCTTTGGTGGGATATACAGTAGGTACCAAGTAAGTCTACTAAATGAGTCACCACGATAGATGGTTCAGTAAGTAAAACCATCACTGAAATCATTTCCACATTTCTGTAATTTATTTGCCCATCTCTTAAGGCTACAATTCATAAGAGCCAGTAAACATTTATTGTATAAAATGTTTCAGATCTGCTGTCACATTCCACTTTCATATGATCCATAAATGAATTTTATTAATTAATGAATGACAAGGCCCTACCAATCCTCCCCTGAAGATTTATATAGAGAGCTTATTCCTGTAGAATGACCTTTGCATTGACTGTTTTCTCTGCCTCTGATCTCTCCATTACTGGATCTCATCGTTTAAGTCTCAGCCCAAGAGTCTTCCCCCTGCACACTGTACTTATCATCACAACATCATTTTAAATCTCATTTATCTTAAAATAGCTTTATATAAGTTTATCTTATTGAGCACTTTACTTGTTTACTGTCCTTCTCATTAAAACATAAGCTTCAGGAAGCCTGCCTATCTTGTTCACTTGTTCTAGATCTTAACACAGGGCTTTGAACATAATAAGAACTCAATACATATTTCTTAAATACATAATGGATATATGGATGGTGAATAACCAAATGAGTGAGGGATTGATGAGTTTCAAAATATTGAAGCTTCCAAATTCACTTGAGTTTTGCTTCAGAATATTACCGTTCTGAGACATTTCATTACAATATATTCAGTGATATTACTATAGAACAGTTAAATTTAGACAGTATATGGTAAACTAGGGATGCTCAAATTGCCACTGGGAATGAATCATGTCCCCATCACTTACCTTCCAGGTAATCTTTGAGAAGGCAACTGAACTGATCTCTATAAATTTGTTTGCTCATCTGTGATATTGGAGTAATAAACACCTCCACCTCATATTTGTTATAAAGATTAAGATAATTGGCATTTAGATAACAGGTATTTCTTATGTGGTGTCTCACAGAGTAAGGTGCTCAGAAAATGTTAGTTCTATTCTTCTACATGGTTGTTGGTGAGATATTCTTTAGGAAACAATGGGGCCAGCCCATCACCTTGGGGCTGACCCCTCCCCCAAATCTTAGAAATAGATTTAAATTTTATAATAGAGGATACTCTGGGTAATAGCAGATGGAAGTAAAGAATCTAATATGGAGCAAGACAGAAAATATATAACTTTATAGAACAAATGCCTTCTAGCAAGCTTAGAAAGACTTGGGGATTTTAACATTAGTTCATATTTGAAAATTATGAAACACTATAACATGGAAAGGCTGTACTGGTCCTTAAAGACAAGCTCTTCCGATACCCTCATTACATAAGTTGAGAATCAAGTTGATTTCCCAAGCTCATGTAATTAGTAAGAGAATAAATCACTAACATTCTGATCCTTGGGTTACTTCTTTTTCTATATCACTTTTCTCAATATTGAGTAAAAATTAAAGTAAAAAGTATTTAATTCTGAAATCTCTATTACATAATATCAAAGTATCTTCATCATAATCAATATGGTACAACACAATATTAAAGAAATCACCTAAAAAATGGTGCAATAAATTAAACTAATTCTCACTATATTTAATAGGGCTGTAATATAAGAATAGCTTATTATTAACATCATGTCCTGATACTGAACAAAGGAAACAACTAGATAATGGATGGATAATAATGGAAATTTTAATTAGCTACTCTGTATGAGATTAATGAAAATTACCAGTGTGCCCATTTGATCTTTAAAAAATAATGCAGACAAAGTTAGCAATTAGCATACATCATGCTATTCCAAAGCTAGGTGAACAAAAAGCTTTCCTAATTTGAAACTATTCCTTAATTTGAAAATCATTAGGATGGAGATACTTGTCAGTGTGACAATGTTTGTATTATTCTAACACAGTACACAAAGAATCAAAAGAAGCTTTGGACCAGTTTAATAGTCATAATCGTGCTTCTCTGATTAAAAAAAAAAAAAGAAGTTAGTATCAGAACCAGACACACAATATTATTAAAAAGAACAATTTTAATTTGCAGTGGAGATACCACTTCTGATTTTAAATTGACTTGGTCTGAGCATGACCTGTCATTCTTTAATGTAAATACAGATTTGCTTATAACTTGAGGAAGAGGCTACATAGTTCTAAACTGTAAAG
Organism: Phacochoerus africanus; assembly: GCF_016906955.1. NCBI lineage: Eukaryota > Metazoa > Chordata > Mammalia > Artiodactyla > Suidae > Phacochoerus > Phacochoerus africanus. The sequence goes on along the minus strand of NC_062560.1, from coordinate 82,843,525 downwards.
GTATCTTGCTGCAGACAGCAGGGAAACACTATTGATTGTATACAGGTCTTTTCAACTACAGTGTGCACACAAATAGCAATTACTATCAGAAGTATCATCTTCAAATAGAAAAAAAAAATATTGTTGTGAAAACAGTAATAGCATTACTGTTATTGACCATGATTTATAAACCCTAATGTAGTCAGGTTTCTTTGGCTACTATAATCAAGTGAATTTTTTATCTTTCATTGCAATTCTCTGAAAAAGCAATGTTATAGATTAACAAATTTAGAATTATATCTACAAAGGTCCACAGTGTTGTTTTTGAGAGGCACCTATGAGTTGAATCTCATACTGAGTGAAATGAGCCAGAAAGACAAAGACAAATACCATAGGATATCACTTATAACTGGAATCTAACATCCAGCACAAATGAACATCTCCTCAGAAAAGAAAATCAGGACTTGGAGAAAAGACTTGTGGCTGCCTGACAGGAGGGGGAGGGAGTGGGAGGGATGGGAGCTTGGGCTTATCAGACACAACTTAGAATAGATTTACAAGGAGATCCTGCTGAGTAGCATTGAGAACTTTGTCTAGATACTCATGTTGCAACAGAACAAAGGGTGGGGAAAAAAATGTAATTGTAATGTATACATGTAAGGATAACTTGATCCCCTTGCTATACAGTGGGAAAATAAAAAAAAAAATTTTAAAAAGCATTAAAAAATCGAAAAACCATTTTCCTCATCATCAGTTCCTTGAGTTCCAGTAGAAAAAGGAAACAAGCAACAAGTGCCTGCGCCAAGTGCATCTACCTATTTATTTTAAGGGTGATGTATTTGGTTGGCTATACAAAGCTGAATATATTACTGGACCTTTAGAGGGCTTCTCTCTAATTATATAAGAAAAACATCTCATAAGGGAAAGTTATTATAGTTACATAATTAATTTATCCCCAAAATGTAAGTTACTTCAAAATAAATATAACAATATTTCAAATAATTTTATATACAACTTACAATGAAAATTCCTCTAATTGCATGAAAATTATAGTGTAAAATATACTATATATTATCAACTCAGGGTTTGTAACATTAAAAACCTACACAAAACATTAGTACTGTGAGATAAATTCATATACTGTCACTTCCCACTGCAGGACATGGTTTAAAATATAGTCCTTTTCAGAGGTTGAAAATAATATGCGAAATGAGAATATATCCTACCACTAAGCAGAATAACATCTGCATTATGGTCCCAGAAGGAAAATAGAGAAGGGGCCAAAAAAAACCAATTATTTGAAGAAATAATGGCTGAAAACTTCCTGAATCTGTAAAAAGAAACAGATATCCAGGTCTAGGAAGCCCAGAGAGATCCAAATAATAAGAACCCAAAGAGAAATGCATCAAGATGTACTATAATTAAAATGTTTAAAGAATGAAGAGAGATTCTTAAGAGCAGAAAGAGAAAAGCAGATTATGACTAAGCAAATCAGATAAGGTTATCAGCAGATTTTTTTTTATATAGAAACTTTATAGGCCAGAAGGGAGTAGCAAGACATATTCATAATGCTAAACAAAAAGACCTAAATGTGAGACCAAAAACCATAAAACTTCTAGAAGAAAACATAGACAGTACAGACTTTGACACAGGTATTAGCAATATTTGGGGGAACCTGTCTCCTCAGGCAAGGGAAATAAGAGCCAAAATAAACAAATGGGACTCAATCAAAATTTTTGCATCAACAAAATGAAACAGCAACCTACTGAATGTGAGAAGATATCTGCAAATGATATGTCTGCTAAGAGGTTAATATCCAAAACATATAAAGAACTCATACCAACTCATATCAAAAAACCAAAGAACCCAATTAAAAATTAGCAGAGGATTTGAACATTTTCACAAAGAAGATATACAGATGACCAAAAAGCACATTAAAAGATGCTCAACATCACTAATCACCAGGAAAATGCGAATCAAAACCACAATAAGATTATCACCTCATCCTTGTCAGAATGGCTATTAGCAAAAGAACCAAAACAACAGTGTGTTGGTAAAGACTTGGAAATAAGGGAACCATTGTACACGATTGGTGGTGCAGCCACTACAGAAAAAAGTATGGAGCTTCCTCAAAAATTTAGAAATAGAATTACCCTATGATCCAGCAATTCCACTCCTGGATATATATATCCAAAGAAAATGAAAACACTAATTCTAAAAGATATATATAGCCCTATGTTCATTGCAGCACTATTTATAATAGCCAAGATAGAGAAGCAACCTGAGTGTCTATTGATAGATGAATAAAGATGTACACCATATACACACACAGGAATATAACACAGGCACTAAAAAAAAGAATGAACTCTCGCCACTGCCACAACATAGTTGGTCCTAGAGGGTACTATATTAAGTGAAATAAGTCAGAAAAGAAAGACAAATACTGTATGATTTCACTGGTGTTTGGAATCTGAAAAGCAAAACAAAAACATGCTCATAGATACAGAGAGCAAACTGATGGTTGTCAGGAGAGGGTGGGTAGGAAGACAGGCAAAATAGGTAAAGGGGATCAAGAGGTGTAATATCAGAGGATAATTACTCTTTAGATTATACATACCATTTGTCTCAAAAGGATCTAACTAAGGTTATTTAAGTACGATTTTTTTTTTCTTTTTTGCTATTTCTTGGGCTGCTCCGGCGACATATGGAGGTTCCCAGGCTAGGGGTTGAATCGGAGCCGTAGCCACCAGCCTACGCCAGAGCCACAGCAACTCGGGATCCGAGCCGCGTCTGCAACCTACACCACAGCTCACAGCAACGCCGGATAGTTAACCCACTGAGCAAGGGCAGGGATCGAACCTACAACTTCATGGTTCCTAGTCAGATTCATTAACCACGGCGCCACAACGGGAACTCCTATTTAAGTATGATTAACTAAAATGTTTTAAGTATAAGGTTTTCTATGAGAAAACATTTATTGTTTACTTATTGACGATTCTACATATTAAATACCAGATTAAGTATGTGACCCCCAAATCACAGAGTCTAAGACCGTCACAGGATGAATACTTAATCATTCTTTCAGCGCAAGTACTATTAGAAGAAGGAAATCCTTAACATATATTTAAATTCTGTGGCTGTACTGTTTTCTCTTGTGAAACACATATTTAATTTATAGAATATGGAAGACAATACTTTGTAGTAACACCAAATTATTAAATTAAATACACAATAAATTTTAATTTTTATCACTGACTGAAACAATAGTACGATATTTTAATAAGGAGAATTTTGACCCACAAACACTCAACTACATTTCTTGTAAAACAACCTTATCTGCTCTAGATACTCTGGGAGACATTAACCATGAACAGCTAAACGAAAATGATTTGTTAGAGAAAGCTAATTAAAATATTTAATGAGGAGTTCCCGTCGTGGCTCAGTGATTAACGAATCCGACTAGGAACCATGAGATTGCAGGTTCGATCCCTGGCCTTGCTCAGTGGGTTAAGGATCCCACGTTGCCGTGGCTCTGGCGTAGGCTGGTGGCTACAGCTCCGATTCGACCCCTAGCCTGGGAACCTCCATATGCTGCGGAAGCAGCCCAAGAAATGGCAAAAAGACAAAAATAAAATAAAATAAAATATTTAATGATATTCAAATGAGTCAACCTGTATATTAAGCAATCAGTCTGACATGTTTCTTTTTCATATCAAACACAATAAACATGTGGTCTATTTCACACCTAAAAACCTATCTATGCTTAACCTTTTATAAGTAGTATTTAGCAATAATAGTGAACAATGTTCATATGAGTAAATGGACACCAAGTAAAATTTTAAAACTGTAAAGTGTTGCTACTAGCATTTTTATGAACCCTTATCACCACCTACTATACTTGATAAAAGAAAGCTTAAGCATTATGTTTATCTTTTATTTGACAGAGGCCCTAGAGATATATCAGATAATGAAATATAAACAGATAGAAAGTAACCCAAGGGGTTCTTAACCCTGGGTCCCAATTCAGGCAGAATGTAAACTTGGAAGATGAAAAATGACATCTTTATTTTCAATTACTGCTGGCTTGAATTTAGCATCTCTTTCAATTATGAATATAGGCAGCAGACCACAGTGAAGTAACCAGCACTTACCTACAACTTGGTCACTGTGACCAACAGAAGTCACAGATATTTTCCTGTCACACCACACATACCGCATTTGTGTGGTATTAAAATACCACTTATATTCATCATTTATACAAAATTCACCTTGGTATACAAGTTACCACTTTGTCTTGTTTCTTAACAAATCTTGTAAAGAAACCCATCACTGTCTTGTTTTTTTCATTTTTGAAATAATTGTAAGTATCCATGCAGTTGTAAGAAAAATGCAGAAACCCTTTGTTTTCACCCAGTGGTAACGTTTGGCAAAACTATATTACAACATCACAACTGGGATTTTGACATTGAGAAAACCCACCTATCCTACTGAGAATACCTTAGTTTTACATGCACTTATGTGTGTGTGTGTGTGTCTATTTGAGTTCCTTGCAAATTTGATCACCTGTAGATTCATGTATCCTATCATCAAAATCAAGATTCAGAACAGTTCCATCACCACAATGATCCTCCATGTTGCCCCTTCATAACTACACTCAAATCCCTCCCACAATCCTAAAACCACCCCTGGCAATCATTAATCTATTCTCCATTTCTATAAATTTGTCTTTTCAAGAATGGTGAATCAGGAGTTCCCGTCGTGGTGCAGTAGTTAACGAATCCAACTAGGAACCATGAGGTTGTGGGTTCAATCCCTGGCCTTGCTCAGTGGGTTAAGGATCCAGCGTTGCCCTGAGCTGTGGTGTAGGTCGCAGACGGGACTTGGATCCCACGTTTCTGTGGCTCTGGTGTAGGCCAGTGGCTACAGCTCCAATTAGACCCCTAGCCTGGGAACTTCCATATGCCACAGGAAGTGGCCCTAGAAAAGGCAAAAAGACAGAAGAAAAAAAAAAAAAAAGAATGGTGAATCATACAGAAGTAACCTTTTGGTATGGGGTTTTTTTTTTCACTCAGCATAATGCCCTGGAGATTCACACAAATAATTGCACATATCAATAGTTTGTTCCTGTTTGTTGCTGAGTTGTCATCCATGGTATGGATATACTACAGTTACTTAACCATTCACCCTTTGAAGACATTTGTTTCCAGTTTTTGTCTATTATGAAAAAAATTGCTATGAACATTCATGCTCAGGTTTTTCTGCAAACATAAGTTTCTACTTCTCTGCAGTGTGCCATAAGTTTTAAAAATACTTTGATAAATATACTTTAATATAGTTTCCTTAATGTCCAACAGGATAATCAGTCTATTTGGCACAGCCAGTTTCTTCATGTACCATTTAAAGATAAGAACAATAATCAGAGCTGCAGCTGCCAGCCTACACAATGCCGTGTCAACAACCTACACCACAGGTCATGGCAATGCCAGATCCTTAACCCACTGAGCGGAACCCATGTCCCCATAGATACTAGTCAGATTCGTTTCCACTGAGCTACAATGGGAACTCCCTGTAACGGTCTATTAAGAATTGCTGATTTTACAGAACGGAACTATTTCAGTATCAGGAAGTCTACATTATACTCCTTTGTTTTTGTCTTTTTTCTTTTTAGAGCCGCACCCAAAGCATGTGGAGGTTCCCAGGCGTGATCCAATCGGAGCTATTGCTGCCGGCCTACACCACAGCAATGACAGATCCAGATCCGAGCCACTTCTTCCACCTACACCACAGCTCATGGCAATGCCACACCCTTAACCCACTGAGCAAGGCCAGGCATCGAACCCAAATCCTCGCAGATTCGTTTCCACTGTGCCAAGATGGGAACTCCACATCTTTTTTTTTTTTGTAGATTATACTCCTTGATCGCTACTAATAATCCCTGATATATTTGAGTTTCAGGTTTTTTGATTGCAAAATGAAGAAGTTGTGTATATCAAGTGGTTCTGAGATAACACTGACATTAAGAGAAGACAACTATCAGACTAGCAACAAAGAGAATAGGGCACAAAATGAAAAGAGCAAAATCACAGCAGCTGGGGACCATTGTAGACAATGGAATGTAATCCTGTATACTGAGATAAAAGGTGTCACTGTTTTGCTGTATGGCATAAATAACTGATAAAATGTGATCATGCTAAGTTATCAATAAAAAAGTGAAACTACAAAAAAACAAAAAAAAGAACAATAGGGAAAGGTACATCAGCATGTATTACACTGGGCAAAGAATAAAAAGTTATTGAAGCATAGCACATTGCATATCAACTATACTTTAATAAAAAAATTAAAAATAAAGACATTTAAGTATAAGATATTTAGATACTTAGGATATTCAGAAAACAAATTTATGGCTACCAAAAGGGAAAAGAGGGAGGGATAAATTGGAAATTTGAGATTAACAGATATATACCACTATGTATAAAACAAATAAACAAGGACCTACTATATAGCACAGGGACCTATATTAAATATCTTGTAATAACCTACGATGGAAAATAATCTTAAAAAGAACAGATACTTTTATCTATGTATAATTGAATCACTTTGCCGTATATGAGAAACATCATAAATCAACTATACTTTAAGTACAATCTTCTCCCCCCGCTTTACCATTTTTGGTGTTTTTTTTAATTTGTTTTATTATAGTTGATTTACAATGTTTTTGCCTTACCACTTTTGGATCCACTTCTAAGAGTAACTTTTGACACTGTAAGAAAACCAGTTTAATAATACTTTTGCAGATTATGTTTCCAAAAGCCTAGATAGAAACTATACTTTAAGTAGGTAATGAAGCTATAAACTCTAAATGAAATAAAGAAGAATTCCTTCCACAAAACAAAAAATACCCTATTATTTTTAGACACCTAGCTTTCTAAATATTTTACCAAGTGCTCTTCACCAAAATGAACACACTGAATCTTATTCAATTCCTTGCCTACCTGTAATAATAGTGCATCAATAGCAAAATACCCAAAGGATAGAAAAACAAAAAAAAGGCAAAAGATCTATGACTAATTGACATGTAAATAAATGGACGTATGTCTTCATCACTGAATGACATTCATAGATTTAGATATCAAAAGGGCCTTAAATTTCTATAGCCAAAAAGCTTTCAGAACTTTTCCTGTATACGCTTTCATCTTAATCTAACAACAGGGAAAGATATTGCTAAAACCATTTTTCTTTTGTGCAGTTGTGAAAATTGAACCATGGAGAAGTCATGACTTGTCTGAGACTATCTAACTGGCAAATAATTGTCAGAAACAGGCTGGAACCTAAAATAGAGAGTATCTTTCAGAATACAGGGCAGAACTATATTCAAGGGAGCAAAACTTGCTCCCAATATCAGATTATAACAAAAAGAGGAAATGTGGGCAAAAGTTTCAGAAATAACCCTTACCCTCAAAAGCTGTGTGAATGCAGTTATTACTTGACCGCAGGTTCTTAATCTGCAAAATGGGAATAATATAGCACCTATCCTCGGGGTTGTTGGAAGAATGAAATCAGAATCCAGGTAAAATAAACTGCCTGGTATATAATAAGCACTCAGGTAATGCTTGCTGCCATTATATTTTATCTTATCATTAATTTAGGGAGAACTTTCTTTAAAAATACCCTAATGAAAGAAATACTGCTTTTCTGAAAGTAGTCATCTCTTGTCACCTTATTCAGATGATGCTGAGTTGGGCTGCTAACTTTCTGAGATATTCAGGAAAGGATTTCTACCTTAGGCAAATTAGGTTATTATTTTCAAACTGTATTCTGAGGGTCCACAGAGTTCCTTAAGTTGTATGCAGGGCTTTGGTGGCTGAAGAGGCTATGTGTAAAGAGGAAGGCTCATTGAGATCCTGTCTTCCCTAAGAATAAGGACATTTGCACGTTTGTCTGCTTTATCTATTCCCGTTCCACATGCAATTTCTTATGTATAAGAAGTGCTTAGTTTTTTTCTTTTTGGCCATGCCTATGGCATGCAGAAATTCCTAGGACAGGGAACAAACCCGCTCTGCACCAGTGACCTGAGCCACAGCAGTGACAAGTCCAGATCTTTAACCCACTGACCCACCTGGGAACCCTGAGAAATGCTCGGATCACCCACCGGGCTGGGTGATCTCAAAGGTCTTGCCCTTGTGAATCTATGACTGAGAACATGCCACCATTTAGGCACTAAAGCATAAGCTTTTTTTTAAATATAAAATTTAATTGACTGCCATATTCTCTGCACACACATGGATGAGTCAAGTTTTCAGTTGCTTCACAAAATAGTACTGCAAAAAGATATAGCCTCTCTTTTGCATATGGTGTCCTTTTCTTATGAGAATATTCCCATTCAATATTTACTGAGTTTTCATAGGTTCCAGAAACTGGGAATAGAGACATAAACTAAGACATACCCCTGACATCAAAGAGTTTGCTCCCTGGGTAGGGGTGAGGGACCAAAAGCAGACTTATTAAGAGATGTAATCAGATGACAGAAGTAGATGTGGGGAGGTATGGGAATTTGAAGGATAGACCATCTGATTTTATTTGAGGGAAGATGGTCAGGCAAGTTGTAAAAGGTGAGGACATGTTCACCCAGGGCAGATAAGGTTATTTTAGTGAGAAGTTACAATAAACATTGAGGTACAATAATTAGGAATTTGCTAGTAGGTCACTAAACCTAGAGCTAAGGGGTAATGGCTTCTGAATTGTGTAAGTTAACTTATAATCTGCAATTTCATTTCATAAGATAATGTGATAAAGTTACACATTAACTGGATTATCTGGATAACCATGTCATACCCAAGTACTGCCACCTCATCTCAGCATGCACAGTTGCATTTAGGATCACACTGTCACTGGGAAGGATGACTTTCATTACCTCAGACTAATGAGCAGAGATGGGTGGCCTTAGCAGGAAAACAATGTATTTATACCAAGTAAAAGCCAAATGACATTTCAGCATGCTATACTTATCTAAATTTAACCACAGATGGAATAGAGAAAACGGATGGTACAATTAAAAAATAACCACTTGTACTATAGTATCTTCAGATTGTAAATAGCAATTTTGGTTCAGCAAAACATCATTTATCACTTAAAATAATATTAATTTAAATTTGATTAGTTTTTGTATTTTACTTTTATAAGTATATTTGTTTTATAAGTTGTAGAAGAGCTCTTGGCACACTTTACATATTATTTTGTGTTGGCACATATTTAAATAGTTTAATTAAAATATTTTGAATCTTTGCTAAGGCTTTTCCTTTAAAAGGAGTCTAATTTTTTTCTTTTTTTTGGAGGGGGGCAAATCTGAGAAACTGCCATAGGTGAGAGGAAGGCACTGGAAGAATTTAAACTCTGGAATGACCAAATATATCTGTATATTATATATCTGCATTTTTAATAATGGCTTGAGCAGAGAGGTGAGTAGAAAAGCACCTAGGGAAGAGAACGGGGCAGTATGTTTGTTTAGGGAAGAATATGGTGAAGTGCTAACTCTTTAACATTGAAGTTTGAAAGAAGGCTGGATTGGAGAATTGTTTTAAGACCTAGACTTCTTTCACCTGGGGACGTGAATGGGGACGCTATGTCAGGTAAGACGGAGGAACTAAGATATTCCCCAGACTTAGGCAGCTGGTCTGAGCTAAATGATAAAGTGATCTGCATTTTTACAGATCAAGAAACTGAGGTTTCAAAAACTTGAGCAAGATCACATTGCTATTAAGAACCTGAATTTGACCCCAAGTTTGCCTGACTCAGGCTTAACCACAGAGCAGCACTGCCTCCATATTAGTATTGATAGAGGTGTGTTCAAGATTCCCACAGAAAATGCAGAAAGTGATAAGACAAGGCCAAGTAAGAAAACTTAATTGTTGCTTATATTTAAAAGCAGAGAGCAACAAGTACAGAATACTTTATAGCTTGACCAGAATAAGTGAAAGGAAAAGGATATTTTAATTTGTGTATATGAAATACCCAATTTTCCCTTTTTGTGATCTAGCCTCTAAAACTTATTGCAACATTTAAAATGACAATTTATTTACAATAAAATCAACTAGTCCATAAAAGTTCAGTTTAATGAAAGAAACTGACATCTTTGGGATCAAAGAGTACTTTACTAGGATAAATGGGCTTAATATTTAAAAGAAGAATGAGTTGTTTAGGTTTGTATATGTAAACTCTAAGACTAACTGGAAGTTTGATCTTTGGTTTCATTTCAAAAAAACTGATTTTACCTAACAAAGTCAAACATTTGTTTGTATTTTTTACAGTAGTGATGGATTTATGGGTTATTCAAGACATTTTGTGATAAATAATTCATCTATGCTGCATGAGAACCAATTCTAGTTCTCAAATAGTATACAACGAATATCACAAAACACTGCTTGCTCAAAGCCCTAACCTAACTTGAAAGAACAACCTGATAAGAATACTGAGCTAGTACTTGAGCATGTAGTCTTCAAAGGGGTTTTGTTTTGTTTTGTTTTTTTTAATAAAAGTACAAACAAAGTTCTGGCTCGTAAGAGCCAAATATCATGTTAGAGTTTATACCAATAGAAACAACAGTATCATATTAGCCAATATGGCATTACTTTCATAGATTACCAATCATCTGTTTCAATTTGTAGCATTCTTACCTCTAAAAACTTAAGTTGAGAATTTGACTGTAAGAGAACCCACATTTCTAGTTCATCAAAATAATCATTCTAAAAATAACATTTCTTCATGGTCTATTTTCAATGGTATATTATTTTAGCATATCATTTACTTCTCAGAGAGAAAAATTAATATAATCTAACAACTCAACACACACACACACCCCTTTAAAAGCCTTTAGTTCCTTCTACTACTACCCAAAGTAAAACATCAACGTTTAATCTCTTAAATAGTTAAGATAATCAGGAGTTCCCATCATGGCTCAGTGGAAATTAATCTGATTAGCATCCATGAGGACACATGTTCGATCCCTGGCCTCATTCAATGGATTAAAGGATCCGGCATTGCCCTGAGCTGTGGTGTAGGTCTCAGACACAGCTCAGATTCTGCATTGTTGTAGATGTGGTATAGGCTGGCAGCTACAGCTCCAATTCCTGGGAACCTCCATATGCTGTGGGTGTGGCCCTAAAAATACAAAAAAAAAAAAAGAAAGAAAAAAGATAATTTCTAAACCTCTTCACAAAACAAATGAGCCTTTTAATTTATCAAATATATTCAGTGACGGTTTTGTACAGCAAAGAATAGAGTATAACTCGTGATTTTTTAAAGTGTATGTTTACTCTACAAGCACAACAATTTACACTACCCAAATCTGACACCAGTCTGAGGGCTCTGCTGTCATTTCTACATACCTTTAAACAAAACAAGACAAAGCAAGACAACCCAAAAAAGTCAGCCATCTGGAGTTCAGTAGGTTAATGCACCATTCTGACATTTCCAACTGGAACAATTAAGGGTAAAACATTTTTAAAAGAGGCTGCTATGTGATGTATGCCTTGGAGAAAAAATAAGGAATTTTGCAAAAACAAAAAACCTGAAGGTTCCTTAGGTTTCTTCAAAAGTTGTGGCATGTTGTTGGCAATTATATTGTTATGCACATCCACTTAAAGAACACAGTAAGAGTTTCTAGGAGGAACAAGATATTATCCCATGAATTGAAAGGAATGTGAACAGGCAGGAAAGTTCCTGCCTTGCAAGAGATATTTATGGAACATAAAAGACCAAGCTCACCTCTAAAAGTATGTATAGTCACAAATTCCATTTACATACAAAATCAACCAAGATATTATAATTCGTTTACTCCCTTAATATAGTAGTAGGAAAAAATAGCAAACTTACGTTGGCGTTATGGAGATTTGACTTTAAACCCAGTATCTACTACTTAAGACTGTTTAACTGAACAAGTAATACTTTTTCTGAATTTCTATCTTACAGAATTGGTTTGAGGATTCAAATAGAAATACATGTAAAGCGTCCAGGACTATGCCTGACACATAGTTAGGTATGCAATGGAGATTTATTGCTTATCATTATCATCAACACCCAACATCTTGAATATACTATGCACCAGTCACTGTACTATCAGTTAAACATTTTTTATCCTAATCCTTCTAAACAGTCTTGGAGAGGAGTAATCACTCCCAATTCACATATGTGAAAACCGAAGCTCACCGAAGTTAAGAAACTTATCTGAGGTCACACCGCTAGTAAGTAGTAGAGATTCAAACACTGGTCCATTTGAACTCCTTGCTGAGGTCTACAAAGCCCTGTGTAATTCTGCCCCTTCCTATCTCTACAACTTCCTCTGGCTCCATCTTTATCCCTACTTCACAACCATGGCAGCCTATTATTTGGCACTCAAACATGCCAAGCCCATTCCCACATTAGAGCCTCTGCGTGTGCCTTTTTCCTGAATATGTGCATGATTATCTCCTTCCCATTATTCAAATATCACCTCTTCACACAGGCTTTCTCTGACCATTATATATGACTTAACCCATCATTGAAACAGCATCCTAAAAAAAGAAAACTCATATCACTCTGTCTTTTTGGGATCTTATTAATATTTGGTATATTCTTTGTGTATCTGTTAGATTACCTATTCCCCTGCACTAAAATATAAATCCCATGGCAACAAGGACTTTTGTCTCTCTTCTATTAGGCTGTATCCCCAGTCCATAGCACAGTACCCAGAACACCAGAGATACTCTTAATATATGTTGGATGAATTAATGGATAGATACACACCAGAGCTTTCAACTCTGTGGCTTAAATACACATACATATAAACATGGATAAACCCCAGATTTGAAAAGTAGATGAGTTATAGGTGATTTTTCATGAGACAAACTTGACAGAGTTTCTGGAACGTTTCCTTGAAATATTGCATAGTATACATATTGGATATGCTCATTAACCTGCTATGAGAACAAACATCTTCCCTTTAGTCAGATTCCCTTACATCTAGAAAGCTATACCTTCTGTGACTCCTGGAAACAAATTTCTAGGTGCCTGATCTTGGAGTTCCCACTGTGGCTCAGCGGGTTAAGAACCCGTCTAGTATCCATGAGGATGGTGTCTGATCCCTGGCCTTGCCCAGGGGGTTAAGGATCCATCATTGCCATGAGTTGTGGTGTAGGTCGCAGACATAGCTCAGATCCCACATTGCTGTGGCTGTGGTACAGGCCGGCAGCTGCAACTCTGACTCGATTCCTAGCCTGGGAACTTCCTTATGCCGAGGATGCAGCCCAAAAAAGAAAAAAAAAGAAAAAATAATAATAAAAACAATAGATTCCTGACTTTGCCCAAACCTCCTAGAGCAACTTTTTTTAATCACACAGTGATCCATAAATCAGTCCATTTGACCTGACCAGCTGACGTCCCACATGAGTCATTTTAGTTGAGCAGAATGTGGTAAAAGAGATTGTGCTAGTCTAAGTTGCCAATTAAAACACAACAGTGATAAGAAGGAGGCTGGGTGCTAAAGAGGGAAACTTACTGGAGCGGAAGTTATGGCATTTATATTTTAAGCCTGGCTCAGTCACAGTTTGCTTTGTGCCATGAGATATAGAGGTTCTCTAGGAGAATATGTTCCCTTCTCTTAGGAAAATAAGGGAGGTGTTGCCTAGAATACAATCTTAAAGGTTACTTATACCTGGAACATTCCACAGAACAAATAAGGAATAAAGTAATTGCTTGGGGCATGTGAGAAAGTGTGGCCACTATCAAGAGAAAATACGGGATAGAAGGACACACATCCCTGAGAACATTAAGTCTCTCCACAAAAATGATATTCCACTGAGATCCTGAGTCCCATATGACGTGCCATTTTTCGATTTATTCTCTGTCCCTGCATAGATAGCAGAGCTAAACATATTACTTACTCCCAAGTTTACTTACTGTTCCATTATTATTCTCAATAATTCTTTCCTTCATCCACCAGCCACTATAGTTTTACTCATTCAGCAGACTTTCCCAAGGGCAGTGACTTTTTTGTAATGGTTTATGTAATTCTTCAGGGATAGATCTATCATTCAATGTGTGATATATATTTTACATTACTAGAACTTTACAATACTCTAGGATTGGGGGAAGGGGCTTCTTTCTTCCACTAGATTTTTTTCATTTACTGAAGCACAGAAATCTGCATGCATGCACGGCAGAGCATTTTTATGAAAAATATATACATTAGTAAATTTATTAAGGTAGATCTCACAACTAATTTGCAACAATTCAAACAAAATGGTATGTACCATTAACAGTAAATATGGCCCCCGAAATTAAAACGATTTTGAAACATTACTGACATTTCAAAGCATTCAAAAACAGAATTTCTCTTAGAATACTAAAATTTGCTACAGATCCACTATCAAACTGGCTAAGTCCCTGAAAGCAAAAATAAAATAAGAGCAAAAGTATGGAGTTCCCCAGTGGGCCAGTGGTTAAAGATTCGGCATTGGAGTTCCCATCATGGTGCAGTGGAAGCGAATCCGACTAGGAAGCATGAGGTTGACGATTCGATCCCTGGCCTCGCTCAGTGGGTTAAGGATCTGGCATTGCTGTGGCTGTGGAATAAGCTGGTAGCTGTAGCTCCAATTAGACCCAGAACCTGGGAACCTCCATATGCTCCAGGTGCAGCCCTGAAAAGACAAAAGACAAAAGACAAAAAAAAAAAAGTTTTGGCATTGTCACTGCTCTGGAGCAAGTTTAATCCCTGGTCCTGGAACTTCTGCATGCTGTGGATGTGACCACCCCCAAAAAAAAATTTTTTTAAAAAGAGCAAAAGTGCTACTCTTCTCCCAGAAAACAATAATTTGTGTGGCTTTACGTAATGCATGAGCTCTTGGTGGTCAAAAGAGAATCAATCTGAAATATCCTCACCAAGTATTGTTTCTACATCAGAAATGCGAATTCTGAAGAGCAGTAAATGCTTTGAATTCTTACAGAAGTACAGTACATGTGAGAAATGTTATTTTAAAAAACATTTTAACTCCTATGTTGCATTATTTTTCTTGGAGTCAGAAGGCCTTTATGTATCGCTTTTCTTTTATGTCAACCAGCACTGTAATTTCTCCACTAAACATTTCCTAAGCACCTATTGTGTGCTAGGTACTGGGTATACAAAGATGTCTAAGACACATCCCCTCTCCTCAAGGAGCTGAAAGTGAGGTTGAATACCATTTTCTTTACCAGGAGAATTTTTAATGAAAGTTTCTAAGTGAAGCTTAGGGATTATTTAAATTTGTCATCTAACTCTTCTACTAACCTCAAGATTCCCACTATTTTTGGAAAATACTCATTGTAGATTAGAAAAAAAGGGGATCAATTTATAGACAGAACTTTGCCAAATTTAGGGAAAAAAAACACTGATTCAAGCAATGAGGATAAAGAAATTCTTTTTCATGCTACAGTTTGCTAGCCCATTTCTTACATTTATTTTCTTTTCTCTTTTTTTTTTTCTGTTTCCTTGTTAGCTTATTTATATATATCTCTCTCACCATCATTCCAGGCATGTAGGGTTTTTTTTGGGGGGGAGGGGATTTATTTATTTTTTATTTCCCCAATATAATTTTTTTCTACTGTACAGCATGGTGGCCCAGTTACACATACATGTATACATTCTATTTTCTCCCATTATCATGCTCCATCATAAGTGACTAGACATAGTTCCCAGCACTACACAGTAGGATCTCATTGCTTATCCATTCCAAAGACAATAGTTTGTATCTATTAACCCCACACTCCCCAACCACCCACTCCCTCCCCCTCCTGCTTGGCAAGCACAAGTCTATTCTCCAAGTCCATGAGTTTCTTTTCTGTGGAAAGGTTCATTCGTGTCTTTTATTAGATTCAAAATATAAATGATATCATATGGCAATTGTCTTTCTCTTTCTGACTTACTTCACTCAGGATGAAAGTCTCTAGTTCCATCCATGTTGCCGCAAATTGCATTATTTTATTTTTTATGGCTGAGTAGTATTCCATTGTGTATATATACAACATCCTCCTAATCCAATCACCTGTCGATGGACACTTGGGTTGTTTCCATGTCTTGGCTACTGTGAATAGTGCTGCAATGAACATGTGGGTGCATTCGTCTTTTTCAAGGGAACTTTTGTCCAGATATATGCCCGAGAGTG
The DNA here is from genome assembly GCF_016906955.1 of Phacochoerus africanus. Lineage (NCBI taxonomy): Eukaryota > Metazoa > Chordata > Mammalia > Artiodactyla > Suidae > Phacochoerus > Phacochoerus africanus. Next base: position 82,827,377 of record NC_062560.1, on the reverse strand, counting down.
GGATTGTGGCGTCATGTGGTAGTTCTATGTATAGATTTCTAAGGTACCTCCTTACTATTCTCCATAGTGGTTGTACCAGCTTACATTCCCACCAACAGTGCAGGAGAGTTCCCTTTTCTCCACACCCCCTCCAGCATTTGTTATTTGTGGACTTACTAATGATGGCCATTCTGACTGGTGTGAGGTGGTATCTTGTGGTAGTTTTGATTGGCATTTCTGTAATAATCAGGGATGTTGAGCATGTTTTCATGTGCTTGTTGGCCATCGGTATGTCTTCCTTGGAGCAATGTCTGTTCAGGTCTTTTGCCCATTTTTCCATTGGGTTATTGACTTTTTTGCCATTGAGTTGTATAAGTTGCTTGTATATTCTAGAGATGAAGCCCTTGTCCGTTGCATCATTTGAAACTATGTTCTCCCATTCTGTCAGTTGTCTTTTTGTTTTCTTGTTGGTTTCCTTGGCTGTGCAAAAGCCTGGCTGTTTGATTAGGTCCCATGGGTTTATTTTTGCTCTTATTTCTGTTGCTTTGGGAGACTGACCTGAGAAAATATTCATGAGGTTGATGTCAGAGAGAGTTTTGCCTATGTTCTCTTCTAGGAGTTTGATGGTGTCTTGGCTTATATTTAAGTCTTTCAGCCATTTTGAGTTTGTTTGTTTGTTTATTTATTTATTTTGTCTTTTTGCTATTTCTTGGGCTGCTCCTGCGGCATATGGAGGTTCCCAGGCTAGGGGTTGAATCGGAGCTGTAGCCGCCGGCCTACGCCAGAGCCACAGCAACGCAGGATCCCGAGCGGCCTCTGCGACCTACACCACAGCTCATGGCAACGCCGGATCTTTAACCCACTGAGCAAGGGCAGGGACTGAACCCGCAACCTCATGGTTCCTAGTCAGATTCGTTAACCACTGCACCACGACGGGAACTCCTTGAGTTTATTTTTGTGCGTGGTGTGAGGGTATGTTCTAGTTTCATTGATTTGCATGCAGCTGTCCAGGTTTCCCAGCAATGCTTGCTGAAAAGACTGTCTTTTTCCCATTGTATGTTCTTGCCTCCTTTGTCCAAGATTACTGGACCATAGGTGTCTGGGTTTATTTCTGGGTTCTCTATTCTGTTCCATTGGTCGGTCTGTCTGTTTTGGTACCAGTCCCACACTGTCTTGATGACTGTGGCTTTGTAATACTGCCTGAAGTCTGGGAGAGTTCTGCCTCCTGCTTGGTTTTTGTTCCCTCAGAATTGCTTTGGCAGTTCTTGGTCTTTTGTGGTTCCACATAAATTTTTGGATTGTTTGTTCTAGTTCTGTGAAAAATGTCATGGGTAATTTGACAGGGATTGCATTGAATCTGTAGATCGCTTTTTTAGGGCCCTACCTGCAGCATATGGAAGTTCCCAGGCCAGGGGTCAAATCGGAGCTACCCCTGCCAGCCTAAACCACAGCCACAGCAATGCCAGATCTGAGTCGCATCTGCAACCACACAGCAGCTTACAGCAATGCTGGATCTTTAACCCACTGAGTGAGGCCCAGGATCAAACTCACATACTCACAGAGACAAAGTTAGGTCCTCAACCTGCTAAGCCACAACAGGAACTATTATCTTCTTAAATTTTCTTACATTTCATTTCTTAAATGAAAATATCATAAATGAGCAAAGCAAAATACTTGTATACTATTTTTAGACTCACCTTATTAAGTCACAGTGGATTTTTTTAAAGGAATTCATTCTCCTTTCATTTTAATGTAATAAGTGATAAATACAGAACATATGTAAAATGATGAAGGTTTTAAAGGAGAAACTAATTGATCATAAACCCAATATCATTTTTTGCCACATCTGGAGAAATACTGTATTTAAGCTATACTTTGTATAAATAACCAATAAAGGCTTTAGGTTAACAAACTAAACTGGGGATATAAAAGTTTGAATGTATAAATATTAATTTCTACTTTTAAATTCACTTTGACTAGTTTTTTATCTCTTTTGGAAGAACATAAAATGTACTACAAAGGAAATTACATTAATCCCTCTAGCAGTCCTGTAAGGTGAGACATATTATTCCCATTTTACAGATTGGGCAAGTTCTTTAATCACATTTGACCATGATACACAATGACAAATGGAACTGGGAACAGAAACCAGGGCATCTGATTTCTAGTCCAGCATTCTATCCATTAGTCTTTCTCTCTCTCATGTCTTTGGCACTTCTCATTGTCCTAAAATACAGTCCAGGATCACTTATTCTTCAAAGTACAGGCTCTGTTGTCAAGGCTACAAAGACACAGAACTTACAAAAAGAAAAAATTAATTGCTTTAGTTTGGGATTTAACAAAGTAGTATAATGTCAGAGTAATAAACCCAGCAGAAGAAATGATTCCAAGTGTAGAAAAAATATATCATGTAACTACTGCTTTCAAAATACGCTGGGTAAGATTCAAATATGTGTACATAAAATAATACCCTTGTTTAATGGATTAATTTGATAATGCAATACACAGAGCTATACAGAAATTAAGCACTTATTGACATAGAATACAATTAAAGCAACTAAAAACCCTTCACATGTGGTGAGATGGAAGTTATTTTCCAATGCTGAGAACAACATAGAGGCTTAGTGTAATCTTCCTGTAAAGCCATTTGGTAAGAAGAATCAAGAATCTCAAAAAGTTGGAGTTCCCATTGTGGATGAGTGGGTTAAGAACCCAACATAATGTCCATGTGGATGTTGGTTCGATCCCTGGACTTGCTCAGTGGACTAAGGATCCGGCGTTGCTGTGAGCTGCATCGTAAGTCACAGATGAAGCTCAGATCCGGTGTTCCTATGGCTATGGTGTAGGACCCAGCTGCAGCTCTGATTCGACCTCTAGCCCAGGAACTTCCATATGCCGCAGGTGAGGCTATTTAAAAAGAAAAAAAAAAAAGTAAAGAGTCTCAAAAAAGTATGCATTTTCTTTGACCTACTAATGCTGCTTCTAAGAACCTATCACAAGAAATAAATTGAATTGTCAACTGAGCTTTATGCTCTAAGATATTCAAGACACCATTTTTTTGAAAAGAGGAACTTATAAACACTTTAAGAGATCAAATACAGTGAAAGGAAAAGGTAAACTATGGCATCTACTTAAAATGGAATATTATGCAGACATTAAAACGTTTCTATGATGTGGAAATATATCTGAGTCAAAGTTATGTGAAATGAGATACAAATCTCCTTGTACAGTATGATTTCAATTATGTAAAAATGTTTCTATCATCTAAATGGTAATCTATGTTAATGGTAATTATTCCCAAGTAATAGAATTTTAGATGTATATTTTCCTCTTTAAAACCTGCTTCCAGATTTTCTAAATTTAAGATTATTACTTTTATAATTAAAATACATCAAATATTTTTAAAAGAAGAGTCTACCATCTGTTCTGGTTGAATTTATGCATATACACAGGTATCTACACCTGAATAAACAAAAAGTGAGTAAAAGAGATAAGGGATAAAAAAATAAATAAATAATTGATAAATGAGAAGCACAAAATAATACAGGGAAAATGTAGAAAGGGGAGTTCCCATTGTGGCTCAGCAGAAACAAATCTGACTAGTATCCATGAGAATGCAGGTTGGATCTCTGGCCTCACTCGTTGGGTTAAGGATCCAGCATCACTGTGAGCTGTGGTGTAGGTCACAGACAAGGCTCGGATCTGGCATTGCTGTGGCTATGGACTAGGCTGGCGGCTACAGCTCTAATTCACCACCTTGCCTGGAAACCTCTCTATGCCATGGGTGTGGCCCCTAAAAAAAAAAAAAGACAAAAAATAAAAATAAATATAAAAATGGAGAAAGAAATAAAATTGAGGACACAAAAGAAAACCCTTCTCTCATAACAAGGCAGGTACACTCTCTCTTGCTTTAATCACAAAGACTGGTACCCTTTCAACCTCAATCACCAAGAGGATGTTTATTCAAACATGTATCGCCTCTGTTTGTTACAAAGGCCCTGAGACATCTCTATAGGCAGACATTTATAAGTAAACATATTGATGAAAGGAGAAGGAGGTGAAGGAATATAGATTACATATGATCTGAAGTTCTATGCTCAAGCAGAAATGAAAGAAAAAAAAGAAATAAACTTCCCCATAAAGGGTTCCCCGCACATATTTCATTCAGTTAAAGATCCTTTCTCAAATCCTAGTACACTCTCATTGATTACACAGTGAATGATTAGGACAAGCCCTGGACTTTGTCTTAAAAGTTACAGAGCAACCCAAGGTCCTTTGCAAGATCAACACAAAAACAGCCACAGTAAAAACAAATCAACAATGCAACAATGAGAATTTTGACTCTCTGTAGCGTGGGGGTATCATTTTAATGTGACTAATCAGCATAAATGAATATGAAACTAGTCTTCTACCTTTAAATAATGTATGTTGACATGACCATGCATACATGTACATAAATATACAGAGAAGTCTAGCTAAAGTTCAAACTCTAGACATGATCAGGATCAACTAATTAACACTAGCATTAGGTGGAACTCTAGCTAGTGTTCAATCTTGAGAATAATTATTCACTAAGTGCCTACTATATGTAAGTCACTATGTTAGGTACGAGAGATTAAACAGAGACAAATGAGACAGTCCTTACCTTCAAGGAACTTAGAGGAAGAATGCTTATTAACTTCAGTGAGGTACAACCGTTACAATGATTCATTCATTCAAATATTGAGTTATTTATTCATTACAAACCATTACTGAAGATGTACTGTGTGGGGGAATTAGTGCTTGGTGTTGATGAACCGACAAGCAAGAAGACAGTGCTCAAAAAAACTGAAAATATAAATCTTCAGGGGTTTACAGTATTCACAGCAGACCAGAGCCAGAGAGAATCATTCAATGGATACATATTGAGCAGCTCCGAGGGACCCAAGCTGCTAAAATTGACCACGCGAGAGCAAACCAAGTAGACAACGGGCTCCACTGGTGGGGTGGTCCTTACTTTCTAGTAGTATGGATAGAAAGAGAATAGTATGGGGTTGTATGGGAACACAGAAGGACCCGACCCAGATATCCCAAAAGGCTGCAGGGAGGAAGGAATGTCTAAGATGAAACCTGAAGGATAAGCGAAAATTGAGGAACATAGGAAAAAGCTTGAGTGAGATTTGATGGGTGAGAGAGAACCTGAAAACTCAAGTGATGGGAAAAAAATGTGTTAGAGAGAATGAATGAATGAATGGATGGATGGATGAATGAATGAATGAATGAATTTATTTGCTGGGAAGCAGATGCTGGTGAAGCAAATAGAGGCTAAGGCCTGAAGTCCCTTGAAAGCCCCACTAAAGGATCTGGACTTTATTTAGCAAAGTAAAATCACTAAGGATTTTTGAAGCTGTGAAGTGATGTGTTTAGATTTGTTTGGAAAGTGGAAGAAGCAAGGCTGAAAGAGACTGGTGGTATAATCTAGGTGAAGAGGATAGCGATGGGAACGCTACACTGCATATGGGAAGTAAAGGATGAACCTAGGAGATATTTCAGCAGTTAAACTCAAGAGAATGTGGGACCAGATTGGAAGTTGAGAAAGAGGAAATGTGAGGAATCACAAAGGCCAAACTTCTGGCTCAGGCATCTGAATGAGTGGTGGTGCCCATTCCCCAAGGGTGGAGAAAACAGGAAGAGGAAAGCATGTATGTTTGTTGCTGTTTTGTTTTGTCAACTTTAAGTCAAGATCTCTTTTCTATCATTTTTCCATTGCTGATAATATTTGGTTTTTGTTTTGAATTACTGTACTGAAATGAGAGGACTATTCTAATGGCCCTTTCCTATCACAGCTCTTCAATGATTTGGAGACAAGTATATCCTTCTGCTCTCTTTTTATACTTTCCTTTTTTTTCTTGTCTTTTTAGGGCCAAACCCACGGCATATGAAGGTTCCCAGGGTAGGGGTTGAATCAGAGCTGCAGCCACTGGCCTACACAACACTGGATCTGAGCTGCATCTGTGACCTACACCAAAGCTCACGGCAACGCCGGATCCTTAACCCACTGAGTGAGTTTAGGATTAAACCTATGTCCTCATGGATACTAGTCAGATTTGTTTCCGCTGAACTGCAATAAGAACTCCTCTTTTCAACTTTCAAACATTTCTGAATGAGAGACTCCATGCAAAACACTGAAAGTGGTTCCTGGTCCACTGAACATGATCACTACAAGTTTTTATGCAGCACAGTTTAGCATTCCTAACATTATTCTTAGAAGTCTGGGCCATTCTCATTTTCTCTATACCCCCTTAAAAATAAGTTTGGCAAGAGGAATGTTTTTAAAAAAATCAGTAAAAAAAACCCTCATACCAGACACTAGTTTTTACATTGTCATCTAATCTTCGATTATATGCTTACTAAAATGTAATAGTTGAGAGCATACATCACACCAGGTACATAATTCATTGTAACCACTGTATCAGAAGAACGTCTGCATTTTTCTACATCACCTATATAAGTTATTTTAGTACCTAACTAATATTCTCCTAAGGGTTTGGCTCATAATTTCAGCATTCCTTTCTTACTGGAATTAAGGTTTCCACCCACCCTGATTTTCGATTAGTATGAACTATCCTGCAAGGAATCACTTTTTCTTTTTTCTGGATAATTTCCTCAGGATAAATTCTCTGAAGTACTATATAACAAGGGTCAAAGGGTACAAGCATTTTTTATATTCTATCAGATTGCTTTTCTAATAGATTTAATGCTACCAGCACAACACAGTAAGGTATAAATTTCACTGTATTAGATAATATCACTCTTATTGTTCCAACTGAATAGACGGAAAATGATACCTCATTTTCAAAATTTGCACTTCTAAATTGGTATATTAAATTTTCTCCCATTTTCCTGATTTTATTTCCGCTTATGTGAATTATCTATTTCTTTCAAACATTTATCTATCCAAACCTAAATGCTCTATGCAGTTCTTAGACACTAACAACATTAATCTCTTGTATGATAAATTTGTAAATATATTTTTCAGTGTTTGTTTTAATAGTTTCTGTACAATTTAGCTTTTATTCATTCAAAGGAGTAAGTATTTTCTCTGTAACTTCAACTACTTCAAAGCCTACAGAGTTTTCACTTTGATACTTTTAATCACTGAGTTATGGACCTATCTTTTCCTCCAGATTTATATATAGGCAGATTAATAAATGGTGTTTCAGTGCAAATCTCCTCCCCTTATATTAGATATATATCCATACAAAATATTTTCCTTTCCTTCTTTTTCTCTTTCTCTCCCTATTTAACCAATCTATCTATGATATTACCGGATTTTCTTTACTCATACTTATCTACATGAATGTGTATGCTAATCAAATATCTTCAAATATCTCTCTTCTTTAAAATTTTTAATTTTTTTGCTTTTTTAGGGCCGCACCCATGGCATATGGAGTTTCCCAGGCTAAGGGTCTAATCGGAGCTACAGCTGCGGGCCTGCACCACAACCACAGCAACACGGGATCCGAGCCACGTCTGCAACCTACAACACAGTTCACGGCAACACTGGATCCTTAACCCACCTAGTGAGGCCAGGGATCGAACCCACAACCTCATGGTTCCTAGTCGGATTTATTAACCACTGAGCCACAACAGGAACTCCTAAATTTTAATGCATTAACTTCTTATGGGAGAGTTCCCTACCACCAAAATATTGTCCTTGGTTCTCAAAATGATATTTTATATTCTTGCCAGTTTCCATATATATAAAAATCTTGTCATATTCAATAAATTCAGTTAAAATGTGTGTTTTTTCATTATAGTTTATGTTAAATGCATAAATTAATGAGAAATTTTTATCTTTATGGTCTTTATTCATCCCATCCAGATGAATAAAGACCATGAAGATCTTTTTTTTTTTTTTTCTTTTTAGGGCCACACCCATGGCATATGGAAGTTCCCAGGCTAGGAGTCAAATCAGAGCTGTAGCTGCCAGCTTATGCCACAGTCACAGCCATGCAGGATCCAAGCCAAATCTGCAATCTACACCACAACTCACGGCAACGCTGGATCCTTAACCCACTGAGCAAGGCCTGGGATCAAACCCACGTCCTCATAGACACCAGTCGGGTTTGTTACCACTGAGCCACAACAGGAACTCCCAGAATTGTACTGTCTTTATCTTTATTCTAGTCATTTTCTATAACTCTCAAAGTGAGGTAGATCTATTTATATAGATCATATACATCTCCTATTAAGTTCAATCAAGTCATCTTATACTTTATTACTATTTTGATTATGATATTTTTCATTGCGTTCTTTTTTGAAATTGTGGTTAAATACACATAACATAAAAATTTTACTATTTTAACCATTTCATTGTGTTCTTTAACTAGCCATCAGATTTATATTGGCTATTTCCAGACACTGACACGTTCAATCTGCAGGCTCAGTTGTGACCGAGGAACTTGAAATATTTAGGATCTTCATCATTGCCTATAAGTGGTGTCTAGATTTAGCTTTGCTGTCATAAATCTAGAGCCCATTTTACTTAGGGTAAGCATCACCTGCTGGGATAGGAACTTGCCATGAACCCTAGCTAGCTTGGCATCATGCTAACCTTATCCCCTAGGACTTGAATACAGCATCCTAAATTATGAATCCCAAATGTTGGCAAGTTTTTTTCTCCCAAACCACCAATCAATGTGGAACCGCATTATTGCCAAAGGTCTGCCTAGAAGATCAAGAAGCTGTATCCTAATTATCAGATCAGAAGACTCCTTGGATATTGTCAATGGACCAGATAAAAGACCACTTCCCAACATCTCTAGAAATCTTGATTTCAGCCATGGCCATCCCACATGGACCTCAACCAAGTTGCAAAACTGACTCATGGTTGTCAACTTACTCCCTTTTTATTACTGGCCATTACATCGGTGGTCACAGTAGCCTCAAGGCTGAAACTGCCCAATATATAGCAGAAATAACCAGTATCCACTGTGAATCACTTCCTCTAGAACCCTGGAATACAAAGTTAAAGCTATCTACATATGTACTTGAAAAAAATCAAATGAGCATTGTTATTTTACTTCACATACTATTACATGCCTTGTATTCATCAGATTTTCTCATTGATTAATCATCAAAAAATTATCATTATGTGTATACACTTGCTTCAAATATTTACTGTGACAACATAAATCATTTTAACAGGGGGAGAAATTTAGATCTGTTTTTTAAAACATGCATAGGGTTAACTCCCTTTACTTCATAAAAATACTCATAGCTTAGCTTCCAAGTAATAGGTATACTTGACATTACATAACAAGTTATAACTTAACATTTTCACATATATTATGCCATTTAATCCTCATAACAACCACGTGTGATATTTAGGGCAGATAAGTACAGAAAAAAGAAAACAAGGACCAAGCAAGCTGAGTGTTTCCAGCTGATCACAGGAAACAACAGAACCCAGGTGTTCTGGCTGTTTTGGTCAGTGGTTTTCTTCTACATCATGTTCGTTTTTCTTTTTGGCCATGCCCACAGCATGCAGAAGTTCCTGGGCTAGGGATTGAACCTGTGGCCCAGCAGTGACAACATTGGCTCCTTAACCAACTATACAACCAGGGAACTCCGAAATCTGGTTTTTTGAAATGGGAAGAAAAATCTAACTATATAATAAATACCAGCATAATTTTCAATAAATATGTGAAACACACTTAAGATTGGTGGCAGTGATACTTTTGAAAAATAGGTTTTTCTATGGAAATTTAACATATATTGCAGGAAAATTTTTAGAAATCTGTATTTAAATGGATTGTGTTTTTTTCTGAGAAATGGACAGAGCTTTAGAAATAGTAGTTCAGAACTTTCACTGCTATGACAAATCTTGTTAAAGTAACAATTTGCAATTTCTAAACATTTTAAAAATATATAACTATTACGCTTGAGTGTATTTTTCAGTCTTTCCTATAAAAATGGAAAGAACACACACCTGCAGATGATGTAAATAAGCTTGCAGAAGTTCCAACAAGTTCTATACTATGAATACTCAAAGAGCACTCACATTATATTCATGTATAATACATCAGAAATGAAATACTAAGGCAAGTATTTTCAATCTCTCCCTAATTTAAAAACAAAACAAAACAAAACCAACCCTCAATTCAGAAGGATACTTGCTGTTCCCATCTCATGGTCTGGTGAGAATGTGCATATCTTTCATTTCACTGGTTATATTGAAAACTCCTCAAGTGCAAAGACCATGTTTTTTGTTTCTTAAGGCTATCCATTCAAGGCCACACACCAGAGACACTCAACAAACACTTGCTGAAAGAGTGAATGAGTAGGTACAGAGAGCTTTGAATTATCAGAAAGCTTCTTTTGTTTTGCCTCTGAACAAAGCTTTTCTTCCCCCCTTTTTAAAAAAATCTTAGAACAAGTAAATATTCAACTCTTCTGAAGTATACAAATCTAATTAGGACCTGCACTACTGAAACACAACACAAACTTTAAAGACAATGTCACCGCAGTAACAGCACCACAAAAAAAAAAAAAAAAAAGGAAAAAGAAAAGAAAAACCTTGAATTCTATTTTTAAATCTTCTAACTCATTTAGCAGCCACACAACTTACTTAACTTTGTGAGAGCTAGAGTGTCTGAAGGCAGCTAATAAGATACCTTTTATCACCCAGAGGACCCAAGCATTCCTAGAATAGACACACTGAAATTTGTTGTTGGAGTAAAATTATCTAGGTAAACACTTCAAAATCATGAGTTACTTGGGTCAAAAAGTCAGACAGGAGTTCCCGTCGTGGCGCAGTGGTTAACGAATCCGACTAGGAACCATGAGGTTGCGGGTTCGATCCCTGCCCTTGCTCAGTGGGTTAATGATCCGGCGTTGCCCTGAGCTGTGGTGTAGGATGCAGACGCGACTCGGATCCCACGTTGCTGAGGCTCTGGCATAGGCTGGTGGCTACAGCTCCAATTAGACCCCTAGCCTGGGAATCTCCATATGCCGCGGGAGCGGCCCTAAAAGGACCAAAAAAAAAAAAGTCATGGGTAATATGCTTATTGAATGAGAAGGAGAATTCAATATCATGATGGCTTCTTATAAGCAGCTTTCATGTTTTGATCTATCCTCCCACTCCATTACACAGACACACATACACACACACACACACACATTAATGGATTCATTTTTATTTATTAAGTACTTGTGTTCCAAATTCTGTTCTTAATCAAAGTAGCCATTGACATTTGCCTGGCTGCCATATTTCCTTCCCAAGACTGTTTATAGGCAACTGAACCAAAGTGTGGCCTAGAGGTTCATTCAAAATAAAACCTAAATTCAGTAAGATTAATCTTCAGCAAGGTTCTAAAATTGGCACATTTTGTTATTTCCATGCTGTTCCAGAGCTCACAATGTTTAAAAAAAAAAAAAAACTTCAATCTTAGTTTTAATTATCCTCCATCTCAGATTCTATTTATGTTTTTATTATATGAAACTCTACCTTGCCCATATTGGAAAATGTTCTTCCTGCTTTCTTTGATTAATCCTTACTCAGCATTAAAGTGTCAGCTTAAATATCAATTCCTTAGGGAAGCTTTCCCTGTACTCCCAAACTAGATTCCTCTAATTTTCTGGATGTCTCCCTTATGCACTTGAGATAACTAAAGTGAATGTTGGTGTTATACATTTCCCCCTTGTCTTCATCAGGATAAGGGACTATGCTATACTTGCCTATTGCTGAATCTGCTTGTAAAATATTCAACAGAAAAAAAATGTATATTCAATAAATAAATACACAACAAAACATATTCCTTTCTCAATACAGATCATATTTATCTAGAAATCAGAAGGCTATATAAACCTTGCTCTTATAAGCTATGTACATAATAAACCCAATCCTAATTTGAAGGGTATTACAATAAGGGTTAGGAATGTTTGGGGTTTTATTGCCAAAGCTAGGATCTCAGCTCTCAGTTCAAATTTGGATAAAATACGTTCAATTGTGAATTTAATCATACTATTTCTCTAGTTTATTAAATGAAGAAAAACTATCATACTAAACCAACATCTGGGAGAAAGTCTGAGAAGATATACATTTCTAATTACTTCAGAAAGATATTCTAAACAACAGAAAGAGGGACTAATCATAAAATATAAAATTTCAAATTTAACTAATTTAAAGTGCAGAACATAGCACAAATTAAATTTGAAAATTTAGAGTTAAGAAGGAAGCCTAGATTTAAGGAAAAGATAGCTGATATAAAATATTCACTCAATATTTCAATTTTCAATTCAGATGCATCTGTGACTACCTAAAATGCAAAGATTATGTTTTAAGCCCGACACTTGCTCAGGGCTTTAGATTTTTTGTTTTTCAACTAATGGCATTTCATTTCAAAGTATGTTAATATAAAACCCATAACAGAACAAGCTATGCTAGGGAGGGAAAATAAGGTTGCCTGTTTTTTTATCCTGCATGTCACTACTTTGCACATTTTTGTTTGTTTCCTTTAACTGCTGAAAAGATAAATGAGGCCATTTGTATTTTTGTTAGTTTCAATATAAATTTTTGTACAATATTATTAGACTCTCTCATTGTGATGTAAGGGAAATATCTAGTACCAGTAAAAAGACTTAGCTTTGGATTAAATTGAATAAGAATACAGGGGGAAATAAAATTTCACCAGTACTGTAGTACCTAATATTTTCATACATCATATAAGGTGACACCAGTTAGTGCTGCTATACTGTGATACAAACTGAAGCTATCCACAATAATTTTAAAAGCACAATTCTTCAATTTCAAAAATAAATATAGAGCTAGTATATAGATCTTCTTTACTAGGTTGTCAAAAGCAAGCATTAAACATTTAAATCTAGTATATGTACAATATTGTACGTGACTCACCTATCTTCCATTAAACTATGAAACATAAAGCAGCTTTCAAAAAATAAAACCAATAAAATGCTATAGTCTTAAAGTGCAATTAACCTATTTTAGAAGCTATAACTAATAACAGATATTGTAAATAGTAAATGTTTTAAGATGGGTTCAGAAATACATTTATAATGCTTAATAAAGTTTTACAGCTATTTCTGAAAAGTAAAGTCCTAAAATAGGGAACAGTAAGAAACAGTAGTGAATCTATTTTGCAGTATAGGGTATCTTTGAAGTGAATGTATCTGAATATATTAATGGAAAATGGGAATTTCTCTTTAATGTGAGAATCAACAAAACATAGGGTGATCTTTGTGTCTTAAGACAACTAGGAGTCTAAAACAGGAAAACTCTCTGTGATCCTGCTAAGTCTGAAAACTTGAAAAGAGAATATAGAATAGGGCTGTGAACTAGAAAAAAATCAAAGGATTAGAATTCAGTATTGTCAAATGCTGTCATATACCAAAATAACATGTTCTAATAATACTGTTTAATAGTATACCAGTTAACTCTTACCTATAAAAATAAATGCTTAAAACTTCTTGAAATAATTCCTCATAAAACTGATTTACTAAGCACAAGAAAAGTATACATAAATGAGTCATCAGTTAAGTACTCTTCCATCTCCCGTCCTCCATTCCCCTGCCCCGGCCCTCAGAAATCTAAAAATAAAATTATTTATACAAAGTAAGTGTCTTCAAGAATGGCTTAATGGAAAAACACTAACTGGCCTTAGAGCTTAGAGCTAGAACACCGGAGCCAAGTCCCAATGCCTCCATTTTAATCGCCTTTTGCCTCTCAGACCCTTGGGATATTAAATAGGGGTAATAATCTCTGCACTCCTCAATGGGTTGTTTTGAGATTCAGACTTAATAAAGGCAGTTTTTGACCTGAACCTTGCTTTGGTAGTATCTTTCTTGGCATTGGGATCCTTTTGGAAAGGGGGGCTCTAGCATAAGTCAAAGAAATGCCTATTTGCCAAATGTCAATTCATGGTAACATCAATTAGAATTTACAAGGTGTCTCAGGAATATTTTTTCTCAATCATCTTTAAAGTTTCAAATGAGTCACACTGAATGGATTGGCAGAACAATGTAAACTGGGGAGTTAGAGCTTTTGGCTTTTGGAGACCTCCAGCTCTTAACTCTCCCACCTGAGACAGGAGGGAAAGTGGCAGGACACAAATGCTAGATAATGAAGGGGCTCAGCTGTTGGGATGCAATAAAGATCAGCTGAAACTAGAATGGCTTTGGGACTAATAGTCCAGTCATTGACCCTTAGCTCATTATACCTTCATTCTAATACCAAAAATCACTCCCCCATATGCCATGACAGTTCTGAGACGAACCATAAAAAGCCAAAGAGTGGGCAATAGCTCAATTCCTGGGAAATCCCCACTCTACCTCAAAAAAGCAAGAATATTCCTCCAACTCGTTATTGTATGAAATTACTTAGCCCATAAAAATAAACGACCCCATGACCTGGTACCACTCTCCCTTCCGAGACAGACCACATTTCTGCCTCTGTAATGTGTCTCTCTAAATAAACTTGCCTTCCCTTTACTCTGGCTCGCTCTTGAATTCTTTCCTGCATGAAGCCAAGGACCCTCACAAAGTCAAGGACCCTTACTTGGCAGCCCATCCTAAGGACTCCTGTGGAGCTGGGTAGAAACAAATATTCCTCAAATTGCTGTTATGAAGACAATATGAAAATTAGTCAAGTAAAATCTCAGAGAACTGTTGAACATCTACCAAAAAGCACTGCACTCACTTTAAGTGCTGTAAACTTGACATAAATATATTCAAAAGAAGAATAAAGCCATTTAATAATTTTAAGAAGAATGTTTCTTAAAACAAAGTTTTGGTAAATTGGTAAATTTGATCAATTTGATCAACAAGACACTTGGAAAAGCCTGGAAGCACACGAACCATTTCCTAATGGTCTTTGACATGTTCAGTGCCTAACACATTCAAAAGATGTTTGGCTGAAATACAATGAAATAAAAGAGAAATCTGATGTCGATTTTATTTCAACCTGTTAAATTTTAATTAAAATCAATTATTATCTCAGGTTTAAAATATGAAATGGACTAAGACAGCTGATATTCTAAAGTAAGAAGGTTTTTTACAGATAGGTTAATATATATATTAAACTCATTTACTAATAAATAGGAATCTGAATTTAAAAGTTTTAACTACCATAAGAAAAAAAAATATCATCAATCTAGTCTGTGACTTACCTACAGTGGAATTCTTACAGCACGTGTACAAATATTTCTCTTTCAAAATCCAAATATTGATCAACTGGAATGATTGTTTGGCATGAATTATGGTAGATGGCAGTCAATTCAACTTTCACTTTAAACTTTTCAGAACTGCACTACCTTTTTTGGTTACTGCTATTTAAACCCATGCCGATAAAAATACTTCTGAAAAAAAAAAGAATCATCCACCCTACTGCTTCAAAAAAAAAAAAAAAAACACCCCAAGGAGCAAAGATCTTGATACCTGCTCAGGGTTATCATTATGAATAACAATTATCAATAACTTCACTGCTGAAAGGGGGGGAAAAAAGACAAGATCTAGGCAAAATCTTGCTCATCTCATTACATAATCTCTAAATCAAGATACCATGTAAACTAAACATTATTTGCTTTATTAGTTTCTATTTTAATTGCTATTTAAACTAGCATTTATAAATGTAGAAAATCAATATGTTTGAAAATAACTTCAAGTATTACATGCCTCAGAGAATGAAGCAATTACTATGATTAAAATCATAAGACATAATAACAGTTCTTACAGACCTCAGACAGTTCATACAGAGGCAGACACTATGGGATGAGAGTCTGGAATAAACAGGTGAAAATGCAGAGCATCTCTTTTCCCCCTCACTATGCTTTCTCTGTGAATGAAGGGCCAATTGAAAATGAAATTGAGAAAAAGCAGAAAGCATGGTAGCATCTTAAAATATCTACCAGCTTTACAACATAGCTAAGAGAATAGATCCTTGAGTCAAATTACCTGGGTGGATCCACTTAACTAGCTACGTAATCTTGGGAAAATTACTTAACCTCTCTGTTGCTCAGTTAGGATAAAATAGAATAAAAATATTACTTACTTCATCGGGATGTGGTGATGAAACTGAGCAAGACCCTGTGGGACCCGCCTGGGTAGAAATCCTTTCCGTGCCCCCACCCCTACCCCTGTGTCCCCCATTTCCTGTTTGTAGGGAAATAGGCTTGCTGAATACCAAGGGGGATATTCAAACAGTTGCTAATCGGGGAAGTGAGTAGATGCAGAAACAAAGGAGGTGCTGTCAAGAAAAAATAGTGCAGGAACTAAAGCAAGAGCCTGGTTCTTCTTCAAGGGATACACATAACAGTACCTTTGAGTTCTTTCTAGGTAACTAGGGCCCCACCCAGGTATTGGAGGATAACTTCAGGCTGAGCACAAGATTCCAGGAGCGCTGCCCTGTTACCTCATCACAAACCAACCAGAAGATAGTCACATATGCTGCAGCCCTCACCCCAAATATTGACTATAAAAATTTCTCCCAAAACCATAAGGGAATTCATGTCCTCTAAGCACGAGCCACCCATTCTTCCTGCAATAAACCTTTCTCTGCTCTAAACACCAAAGATTCAGTTTGTTTGGCCTCACTGTGTGGGAAACACAGTGTAACAGAGCCAGGCCCTGTGGGGCTCCTGGGCACAAAATGCTTTGTGTTCCCCATCTCTTGTGTTTAGGGAAGAAGCTTCAGCCTCCATGAGGCTTCCCTGAGTTCCAAAGGTTACGCTTAAACATTTGCTAATCAGAGAAGGGAGCATATGCAGAGACCAGGAAGGAGCAGGGAAGAGCAGAGACAATAGTGCAGCCTTGGGGCAAGGGTCCTCCTCAAGGGATATATATAACATTATCGTTGAGTTCTTCCCCAGAACTAAATCCCCCAACAAATGGAAGATATAACTACTTGATGAAGCATTCTTCATTCCAGGAAGGAGGACCACCATATTTAGTCCTGGGGTCACTTAACACCAGCTTTGAAGAATGCAAGCTTGCATCTACCTTAATCCTTATCTGCCGCCCTATTTTCCACTCCCAAACTATAAGACCTTCTCCTATTCTCTCCCAAAGGAGGGCACAGTCTTTAAGGCATTAGCCTGCTGTGGACTCCTTTGCCTGGCAAAGCAATAAGTTATCTTTTTCTCCTTCACCTAAAACTCAGCATGTTTCTATTCAGCACCAGTGGTCAGAGGCCAAGTTTCAGCAACAACAGTAAGTGTTCAGGAAAGATTACATGTTGTTATTATCTCATTAGGAATTCTATCTCTAGATTGTATCTCTACTTAATAAGAAAGGAAATGCTTTTTTTGGATGTGAGATCAGTTCAATGCAAATTCACCATGTTAGATTATGTCAATAACTACAAAGGATCTGGTCCAATAGGGTTTACTATTTACTGGACCAGGAGGACCTTGCTGAAATACCTGAACCCTAAGGACAGAAATATCAGAAGGTATCTAGGAATAAATTTTCTCAGGTTTTTTTTTACTAGAAGAACAGAAGTAGAAATGATGTGAAACTGTCAGGTATGAGTCCCTTCAGTGCTACATTAAAAAAAAAAAATAGAGGCTTTCCTCATTATTGTCACACTTTCTAAAGTAAATATTCTGCATTTGTAGAGGTATTAAAAGGTTCCTAAGCTATTAAGCAATATAAAGGTTACTGCACTCTTCCAAACAACTGTTTTGTGATAAGGGCCCTCTAAGAACAAAGAGAAGGCAACGTGGCATAACCAGTATCTGTGTGCGCATGCGTAACTCCGTGGCAGCAAGACATAATCAGTATCCATGTGCAACTTTGTAACATAGACCGTGTATGTTATCTTATAAGGGGGACAAAGAGACCAAAATGTAAAAGGGAAAAGAACGGAGGGTGTATAAAACAGCGCGCACCGTTGCGTTCAGGGCTCAACCTTTGGATGTGAATCTGCTGAGCCAGTGCTGGCATGAATAGATGCTGCTTCTTGTCAAATAGCCTCAGTGTCCCGTCTCTCTGTACGAGAATCCTTCAACAGTTTCACATATATTCTGAATGAATAGAAAGTGTATGGG
This sequence comes from Phacochoerus africanus, assembly GCF_016906955.1. NCBI lineage: Eukaryota > Metazoa > Chordata > Mammalia > Artiodactyla > Suidae > Phacochoerus > Phacochoerus africanus. The sequence continues at coordinate 82,809,354 of NC_062560.1, read as the reverse complement.
TTCATTATTCATTCGCAGATAGTTTTTGCAATATTTTGCCATGTAACTGTTTCCAATCCAAAAGTATTTCAAATTTCTAGTAATTTCATCATTCATGAGGAAAGATTCTTATCAGGTATCTCCTTCTGACAAATGATAGTTGAATAAAAGGAGCCAATGTTTAAATTAGAGTAGATAACAAAAACTAAGAATATCTTTAATAGTGGTGCAAAAACAGTATCATTAAGTATTTGCCCTACACAAATAATGGCCATCCTTGGGGAAGGAAGCACCTTGAAGTGAGGCAAACTTTGAAAATAATGTTCATGCTTTACATACCAGATTCAAAGAAGTTAAAAAAAAAAAAACATGCCGGAAAAGCATATTACATAAAACCAGAAAGTCATTATTCCAATGTACTGTCATAAACGAAAAGTTTTGTTGGCATTTTATGAAGTTTTGGGGTATCATTCTCTCTTACATACATCCCCAAAACTCTTATGGAAAAAAATCATCACCACTCCTGTCACTATCATTTATCACTTAAGAATCTCCCAGCCAAGAGGCTTGTGCCCTTGAAGATTCTCTTCAAAAAGGGAGAATAAAAGTAAATGCAGTTTTCAATGATCCTCCTCAATTTCCTACTTTGTCTCAAAAATTTATCAGCAATGCAGACAAGAAGATTACTTTAATAACTTAATGTTGACTGACTTTGAGCAAATGGTCAATTTACTTACAACAGGCTGAAATGCATCAAATTGCCAAAAAGCTCAACCCTTGTATCCATGTATTCAACAAAATCATTTACCACTGCTGACTGTGGAGGAACACGCACATTGTTAGGCATTGTAGAAATAAAGATGTGGAATATGCTCTGAAGATCTACATAAGCAATAGCTCCAGATTAGATTAGTGCAGGGAGCGGGAGGGGGGCGGCGAGTGAAGTGGTTGCCATACCCATAAAAAACATAATAGTAATAATAAAATGTTCCTGTATGACAATATATACTTTCACTTAAAACGTCAATGGGAGGGTCTGGAGAGCTAGGCATAACCCTGTTTTCTCTCCATTAACCACTAACCTAGTTACTATACTATAGAGAGAAAAAGATAATGCTCATTACCAGGTAATGAATATCTTTAAAAGTGATATAGGATCACATCAGCATCAGTTAGATGGGACAACACAAATTATCAAATTTATTTCACTACCTTGTGCAATTTTTCAACATTATTTTTAAAGAGTAGCCTTGGGTCTTATAAAACAATAACAACAGCAACTACTGTTCACTGAGTAACTATTACATGCCAGGTATGGTGCTAAGGATCTTTCCACATATCAACTCTTAACCCTCATAACAACCTGCAAGGTAAACACTATCTGCCATGTTAGAGATAAAGAAACTAAGGTTCTGTCACTCAGTGACTTGCTTACGGCCACACGGCTGTTAAAATGTAGAGCCAAAATTGGAATACAGATCTGCCTGGTTCCAAAGCTCACACATTCTTTCCATTACACTTCACTGCCTTGTCAACATTCCATTCAGTATCCCTTAAGACAGCCATTCCATAACTGGGCATCTTGAGTTATATTATCAATCACTTAATTCTTTTACTGATGTGAAACATGCCTCACTGTAATGTATTCCTTGGTTCTACTTATTCCTTTCAGGCCTAGAGAGAACAAGACAGCTGCTGCTTCTATACCACACTTCTTTAGATACTGGAAATTGCTATAAGACCCTGCTGCAAGTTCCTTCCTAGATTTTGTCTTATCACCCACAGAGGCAGCAGCAAAGGATGAGGGTCACAGGGGTGGGGAAGGGGACAAAAGACTGGTAGCAACTGAAATGACAATCAGGCAATAAAAGGTAATGCATATATGAGATGTATCTAAGCCAGGATAGCCTCTCTCAAGAAACACTTATTAACATAGTTATTGATTCCACTAGACCTGAATGTTCCAGCAGTCACAGTGACTGTACCATTAAAATAGGTACAATGCAGGATCCAAGCTAGGCGTAGCAAAAGCAATTGAGATTTCAGACAGAATTCCTACTGTACTTTGAAACATGGGCCCAAAATCTCTGTCAAATTCCTTTAAAAAAAAAAAGTATCTTTTATATAACACCTTAGATTTTACAACATACTATTAAAAAACACTAAACATATAATTAGAAGAATATTTACACTATTGATTCATGCAGCCAGAAGATTTTGCAGTTTCAAATGCAAATTATAATACTCAAGATATGCATATTTTAGCCTTGCTTGCTTCGTTAAATGTGTGAAATGAAAAACTGGACTAAATGAATATGAATATAATTGGCTACATTTATACATTTGCTTTAGTTCAAAGTTTATCTCGGGTTGATACTGCAGTTTTCACAATTGAGGGAATTCAAATAAACATATATAAAATAAAGTGCTATTGTGGAGATCCTAAGAAATTCACTGCTTGAAGTAAATCCTTTTTTCTTTCTAACCATTGTCAGGACGTTTCACACTTAAGTATAAGTGGTGCTTTTTTTTTTGTCTTTTGTCTTTTTGTTGTTGCTATTTCTTGGGCTGCTCCCGCAGCATATGGAGGTTCCCAGGCTAGGGGTTGAATCGGAGCTGTAGCCACCGGCCTACGCCAGAGCCACAGCAACGCAGGATCCAAGCTGAGTCTGCAACCTACACCACAGCTCACGGCAACGCCGGATGGTTAACCCACTGAGCAAGGGCAGGGACCGAACCCACAACCTCATGGTTCCTAGTCAGATTCGTTAACCACTGCGCCACGACGGGAACTCCTAAATGGTGCTTTTGCTTTAACTCATACTTCCTATTAGGTGAAATTAAAAAGACTAAAGGTGAAATACAAAAATATTCTTGCCATATGCAGATCCGTGTGAGAGCTCCACTAAATAAAATTCATCTCAAATAATAACTATAAATGCACAGTTTTCCTGCTTCCCTACATGAAATAATTATTTGCTAATCAGGCTTAACAGACACAGAAACAGGGAAATAATTAATCATCTCATTAAAGAAAAGGGTAACACATTCCTGTCTTTTGAACATGTAAATGGTGCCTCATCAATAAATCAACTTCTACATACTTAAAGGGACAGCCCACCAAGGTGATAACGTTCTGAAATTTATTGATGGTTTGCTCTTTTCACTAGCAGTTAGCCTTGGTTTTGGCTACTAGGATTATTGTCACTCTGTTTTAATCAGGTAGTCACTCTAGTGTCTATGTGAAAAGGAATCAGTTGAAGGGAGCAGAACTTACCACCCCAAAATATGTCACTTTGGCATGAGGATCATTTTGAGACAGAGACAAGTAAAACACAGCAGATTCAAGAAAAACTCTTTACCTTCTCACCTCCCCCCAAGACTGCCTAAATTGACATTGGAAAGAAGGCCTGTACCAAGAAGGCTATGACCAAAGCTACCTTTTTACCTAAAAAACGTATCTGCACAGCAAGACAACCTTTAGTTTTCCAAACATCTCCATTCTTCCTGTGACTGTCCTTCCTCTACTTTGTATCCCCAGGGCCCTAAACCCATTCCTTGGCTTAGGATGTTATATTGGCCTCAATTGCCTGACTGCCTTTGGCTCGCGTATCTTTATGGGACTCTCATACACCCAAAATTAAAATTTGCTTTTCTCTTGGTCATTTGTCTTATGTCCATTTGATTATTAGACCAACCAAAGAAGCTAGAAGGAAAGAAGAAAAATTTTCCCTCTCCTACACAGTGTATATTTGCAAAGAGTTGAATACCTATTTCTGAATAATTATCTCGAAATAATTATCTCTGAAGAGACCAGTCACCAACTGGTAAACAATATGCCACTTATAAATAAGAACAAGTGGTATCAGACAGCTATCATTTTAATTTGGCAGAAAAATTGCAGTGCTTCCTAACTTAAAAATTTACAGCACTTTCTAACTTAAAAATCCAGGAAGAAAAATGATAAATTTATGACAGGAAGACAAAAATCTTTTTATAAGGAGAGGTTTTTGCCACTAAAAATGTTAACTGATTAACTGCCTCCAGGATAAGTGGGACCAACCCATATGTAAAACCAGATTAATGATGGAGTAAGAAGAAATGTGTTTTCCTTACCAAAGTGTTTTTAAATAAATCCTAAAATATTATTTTTCATATTTCATAACCACAACTGAATTATAAGGAGACTGTTAAAGCTTGGTAGCTTTTAAGAGTTCTGGCTTGTGTAATGAATGGTGTGATCAGTGTTTTCAATGAACAGGGGTTCAGGGAGGGTTAGTACACTGATGTGAAATAGCACTTCCTCTGCAATATGCTAAATATCCCTGAAAATATCTGTATGTCAACATAAATTTCCTAGTCTCATTCAGGTTTACTGTTATCCACAAAACCATATGAAACAGAGCTATCACCATGTACTATGGTGGGCCAAGAAATTTGATTGCCAAAAATAATTTAGCATATAGATCTTCAAAGTTTATATATAAATCAATGACAATTTTACTATTGATATTAAAAGGATGGGATTTATTTCATGTTAACTTCTTTCAGTTTAAGTAGAATAAAAAATTTGACTTTCCTAAAAGTAAGGAAAGGTGAAATAAATAACTTAGTGAAAAATATTAATATCATTTTTAAAGTGTGACAGAGTAACTATTACGTTTAAACTGTTCATTTAAGCAAGTTTGTTTAATGAAAAATAAGCCACTTCACCAATGTAAAGCTTATGCATAACTGAAAAGAAGGAACTGATTGATGACAGTTTAAATGGTTACAATATGTTTTCATTTAGCATGTATAGTGAAGAATTATGCATGTGGATTTTGGATGCCTACTGATAGAGCAGTTCTGAAATACATCTTTGTGCTACTTATGAAATATATTTGCTAATAAAATTAATGGAGTAACAAAGAGCACAGAAAGAATATTGAAATTAGTTATTGGCATATCTGAAAGGGCATGTGCTTTGGGGGAGCTGGAGAAATATATATTTGAATGCTAATTCACACTTATTTACTTTGCAACTTAAGCAAGAGATTTAACCACTTGGAGCCTCAATTTACAATTCTCAGGTTACCTGCCTCATACGGCAATGTGAAAACTACATAAATTATGCCACTCAACAAATGCTAGTTTTCTACCTGTTTCCAAAATACTTCAAAAGCCCCTACTTATTGACAAATAATGGACACGCTAACTACTAAAAGCTTTTATACATTCAGTAAATCAGGTTTCCTAATATCCTCTACTGGTCAATCATTATATTAACGGACTCCCAATCCTTATATTTCTCACAAAGAAAAATTCTGTGGTTACTTTTTGCTCATTTAGAAGAGTCTTTTCTTCTACAATCATGTTTTACTAACTTGCTTTTTACATAAGTACAATAACAATAATAACCATTCCAAAGTTTAGGATACACCAACATAGGGAAATGGGAACAAAAGATTAAACAAATTGGGGAAGTCAGGGTTATCAGGTCAAAAATGCCTGAATCAGAACATTCATCATGGGAGTTCCCGTCCTGGCTCAGTGGTTAACGAATCCGACTAGGAACCATGAGGTTGCGGGTTCAATCCCTGGCCTTGCTCAGTGGGTTAAGGATCCGGCGTTGCTGTGAGCTGTGGTGTAGGTCACAGACATGGCTCAGATCCCGTGTTGCTGTGGCTCTGGCATAGGCTGGCAGCTAAAGCTCCGACTGGACCCCTAGTCTGGGAACTTCCATATGCCGTGGGAGTAGCCCTAGAAAAAGCAAAAAGACAAAAAAAAAAAAAAAAAAGAACATTCATCATGCTTGGCCCAGTTGATCTATTTAGCCAAGATTGTTACCTCCTACCACCACCAAAGTTTCTTTCTTTACGCTGAATCTGTACTTTTATTTTTCATTTTCTTGTCTTTATTTTTTAGGGCCACACCCCCAGCAAATGGAGGTTCCCAGGCTAGGGGTGGAAAATCAGAGCTGTTGCTACTGGACTATGCCACAACCATAGCAACTCCACATCCAAGCCACATCTGTGACCCACACCACAGCTCACAGCAAGGCCAGATCCTTAACCCACTGAGAGAGGCCAGGGATCGAACTTGCATCTTCATGAATACTAGTCAGATTCATTTCTGCTGAGCCACAATGGGAACTCCCTGAATCTGTGCTTTTAAATCTAAGAGGGCATCCTTCAATTATACCTGAATTCAGATCCTAGTTCTACCAGTTACTTGGTGAGTGATTTGGATAATTAATTGACCTCATTTAACTCTACCAACTACTAAAGGTTATTGCCAATATTAAATGAAACAATGTATAAAGCACCTAGTAGGCATTTAATACATGTCCACACCCTCTCCATATGGAACTGCTAAATTAGGATTCCAAAAGGAGTACCAATGGATTTTTTTTTTTATTTTATTAGAGTACTGTTGATTTCTAATGTTGTATTGGTTTCAGGTATACAGCAAAGTGAATCAGTTAACCAATGGATTTTAAAAGCTGTAAATAACATATAATTCCACAAGTATTTTTTACATCACTACTACATTCTACCAGTGCTGGGATTGCAGATATAAGCTAAACATACCTAGCATAGCACCTGAAACCTAGATGCTCAATAAATGCCAGTTGTGTTTCTTTTCAGCCCAAGGAGTTTCCTATCCAACAAGCAAGAGACGTAAAACTACCATATAATATGAAAAGCAAGAAATCGATACATAAAACTGTGTTATGACACTGCAAAAAAAAAAGAATAATTCCAATGGATGAGAGGGACATTATGAAAAACAAACAATGACCTTTACAGTGGCTTGAGGGAGGAAGGCATTCTTTAAATGAGGAAAATCATGAACAGAAGCAACAAAGTTTGTATTATGCTGGGAAATTATGAATAGCAGAGCTAGGCTCGAGGACTAGATGTTCAGGATTGTGGAGGGTAGGGCGGGGGAGGGGCAGTGCAGGTGGAAAGCCAGGCTGCTAAGGAGCCTGGAGCCTGTCACACTGAGCTGGATGGTTGCAGGACAAGAAACAGCATAATTTAATTTAGTTTTTGAATAATACCTCTGGAGGCACTTTCAAGGGGCTGGGAGGCTCTCCTAAAACTAACCCAAAAACATTGAAGTGGGGAGGGAATTTAAAAAAAGAAGGCAATTATTTCAAGAGAGTTCACTGGAGAAAGTGTGAAACACAGATGAATGGAATACAGTGAGCCAGCTTCCTTCATTTCCTGAGTTCTTTCTCTGTTTTCCCTCCTTTTCTTAATTCTAAACTTCTTGGTTCCCAACAAACTGTCACATGATGGGCTTTCCATAACCTTATTTGGTAAGAGGGTGCCATCGGCACTAAAGTCAAGGGAAGAGAAGACCCTACAAATGCTTAGAAGAGACTAAAGAACCAGGCAAAGACGTAACTCGTTTCCCTCTGGGCACATGTACATGGTGGTATATGGAATGACTGGCCAATGGAGACCTGCTATATAGCACAGGGACCTCTACGCACTATTCTGTGATAATCTACATGGGAAAAGAATCTGAAGAGAATGGATATGTCTATATATATAACTGAATTACTCTGTTGTATAGCAGAAATTATCACAGCATTGTAAATCAACTATACTTAAATAAAACTTTTAAAAATGAAAAAGAAGAAGAAAGTGGAGTTCCCGTCCTGGCTTAGTGGTTAACGAATCAGACTAGGAACCATGAGGTTGCTGGTTCGATCCCTGGCCTTGCTCAGTGGGTTAAGGATCTGGCATTGCCATGAGCTGTGGTGGAGGTCTCAGATGCAGCTGGGATCCCTCGTCGCTGTGGTTCTGGCATAGGCCAGCGGCTACAGCTCTGATTAGACCCCTAGCCTGGGAACCTCCATATGCTGCAGAAGCGGCCCTAGAAAAGACAAAAAGACAAAAAAAAAAAGAAAGAAAAAAAAGAAAGAAAGCAAGCAAGCAAGCATGGAGAGTGCAAGCCCATCTACAAGCATAGGACAATCCTACCAGACTGTCCTATGCTTGCAGGCACACAAAGCAGGGGAAGAGTAAAGAACAAGGGGTTGTGCAAAGAGTGGATTAGGTATGACTCTGGAGTGGAATCACTGAAGGTGACGCCCCAGCCTCAGAGATCAGTGGCTGTATAAAGTTAAACAAGCCATTGCAACTCTCTGAGATTTGATTACTTCATTTTAAAATGAGAGAGAATGAGAGAAGTCACCTTCTTTGGTTGTTATAAAGATTATGTGAGATGATTCAGGCAAAGGGCTTAGAAGAACACTGGGCGCACAGTAACTTATCTCAGTGGTAGCAGTGCAGTAGAAACACACTTTCGAAAGGAACAAAAGGACATTACCAATTAATAAGAGAGAGGAAAGATGTTTTTCAATGCAGAGAATAGAATGGCAATTTATTTTCAAAATGCAAAGCAATTAGTTCTGATTTGTTGAACCTACAACTTAAATGATAGAGATTCAAACAGAATAGAAACGGTGGATACATTTTTTTTAAATTGCATCCACAGAACCATCATTAATGATGTGTGATGCCTATTCTATTAGATATCCATTTTGTAATAGAAGGAAAAGGGATTTATGCAAAAAAACACACAAACATGAGGAAACAAGGGGAAAGGCAACTGCAAGATAGAAAGAATCAGAGACTGCCGACCTGATCCATAACAGTGGCCCTGAAATGAATGTGGACCTTGTTTCCCCATGGTAAGATCAGGAGATAAAGTAAGATCAATGATTCTCAATGAAGAAGGTAGCTCCCCTACTTTAGGGTAGAGATTCATCAGATCATGTAAAATGCACTGCCCCGTCAAAAAAGAAAAAAAGAAAAAAAACTATAGAAGACATCTCTGCTCACCTGAACTTTCATCTTATGCCTTACCAGGGATGTATGTCCTATTTGGTGAGTCATTAGCACTATTCTCATGTGCCATATAATCAGGGACATTTCGATGGAAAAAAAAAAATCGACGATCTAGATCTGCACTGTCCAATATGGTAACCACACTTCATGTGTGCCAATCAACACTTGACATGCGGTTAGGTAGAACTGAAATGTGCTTTACATGCAAAATACACACTAGATATTAAAGCGTTAGTATCCAACCAAAATGTAATATATGTCATTAATATAATGTAATATATGTCATTTTAAAATGATGTTCTAAACATGTTAGATTAAATAGAATACATTACTAAAATGAACTTCACCTGGTTCCTTTATTTTTTAAATGTGGCTACTACAATATTTAAAATTACATGTGTGTCTCACATTATATTTCTTCTAGACAGTTCCGCTCCAGTTGAAATTTTTATGTTGCATCTGGTGCAATAATTCTATGCTATCATGACTCCACTGTTAAAAGGGTAAAATAAAGTATGACTAGTTCTTACATCTTTGTGGAGAATAATATAAAAAATGTTTTAAAAACATAAAAGACATACTAAATACCATACTGACACTAAATACCATCAAATACAAAAGAACATTATAAGCACCAACATTAATTTTAAGAAAATGAAGTTTATTATTTAAAAGCGTTCTCACACTGACAGTAGGACAGAAAAGTTCATGCCCAAGGTATTTTTTTGTTTCAATTAAACTCAATGTTTAATATAATTTGACAAAAATTAGATATTTGTTTTAGGAATGTAATTGTTTTAGAAGCTACTCATTGACATAGGAAGAAAAAATTAAGTCTCTTAAAATTAAAAATTACGATGTGCCATTTTTCTAAGCAGTAATTAAATCATGGTTGGCAATTTAACATGGAGATATTCTCTACAATGTTTTACTTCCTGACAATAGGCAGGACATTTGAGGTGCAGAAGGTAAGAGCATTAAACACTATATAATACATGATGACTAAAAGATAAGTAATGGAAAAAAAAGGATCTATGCAATGGGGGTAGTAGCAGTGTAAGCATTTAGGGAAATGACACATTTAAACTTCTCTGACCATAAATAAAAGCTACAGTTTGGGAATCATACAGACTAGGTTTAAATCTACTCTGCCTAACTACAAATCCTATATTAAGCATTCATGTATCTTCCTATATGTATATGATTATGACTCTCTATATCAACACAGACACTTACTCTTCACCCCCGGCCAAACTTCTTGAATCAGTAATTTACAGCAGTTTCCTTAATCCTGAGCAGATATATGCCAAGATGTATTTATCTACATCATTTTGCCCTGCTCACATTTTTTTCTTGTAACCCCTTCCTGACAATTTCTCTAAAATAATTCTCCTATATTAGTATATCCTGTAACATCTGACGCTCTATTCGATGTGGATGTGGTATAGGATCTTGGGTTTTTCCCCTGTAATTACTAAATGAGAATTATCTACAGCTATGAAGATTCAAATACATAGCTAAAAATTTGATGATAAACATTAGAATCCAAATTTTCTGGCAGGAGAACTACCTTCTCTGATAACACATTTAAATACTGATTTAAGGAAATTCATTACGATTCGGCATAGGCTTAGCTCCAATATTAGAAACATGCCTCTAGGCTCATTTGTACAAGAATTTCTTATTCAGCATCTCAGCTGCACAGGTTTCCACACAGAAATGAGCAGGTAAAAATGGCTGGAGCTTCATAATGAGTCAACATTAACATAATTACTTTCCATTTCATCTATTACGGTACACTGCTTGAATCTCTCATTTCTTTTCATTTCAATCATTCCTTTAGAACACCCACAAGGCCCTGTTAAAGAAATGAAACTTTAGAGGCTATGCTATAGAAACTGAGGTGAGCTAAACACTTTTGAAATTTTCCCTTAGAAATGATCAAATGTTCCACACTAACATGGTGTAATTTTGTACTCTAATATTTCTTTATATCTCTTAAAACAATGTATACAATAAGATAATGGCATGAAAATTATTTACTCTGGCATCACAAAGCACGACTATAAAATAACAATCCTGTTTTGTTTTTTAACAAACAGAACTTAATCTTCCAAAAGTGAATTGCCTATCACAGTTATCTCAAGGGCTATATATGTGCTATAATTATGCTGCCACTGCTGAAAACCTTTCTGAACATCTCTTTTGGATGAAGGAGTTATCTTCAAGAACAGTTTACCACCCAAACAGTAAAACATGTCTCATTGCTTCATATTTTAAGGCTAGGATTTGATTAATTTAGTCAACCATCTCATTCATCACATTTAAGGCAGAAATTTTTGGCCATTTCTAAAGATTATTCTCACTCTCCGAAGATGAAGATTTACTACCGGCAAGGATATTCAAGAGAAACAGCACTTGAGTTCAAATAAAAGCCCCAGTGCTTATTATCAAGCAACTTATTGGGCAGCCTGCTTAAATACTGAGTCAGAATTTCCCAACTTAAAAAATGGAGATTATAATATCTGCTCTCAGGCATATAATGAGAATATCTGGTAAATAAGATGACATCTGTAATAGCACCAGCATGGCGCCGAATAAGAAGGGATCAATAAATGAAAACATTATCTTTACACTGGAGGAAATACATTCCAGGTGCCACCCACACATGAAAAATCTTAGTAAAATAGTTCTGATGTGTTGACAGTGGCACAAAAAGTCCTGCTCCATTTTAATTACAGAATTATCCTATTTGATGCTCTACATACATTCCTGAAAGTAGCATAAACGTTTTTATTGTGAATATGCAAGTCTTCTTTTTACTTACAGAAATACGAGCAAAAATTTTGAGCACCTATTTCCAGGCACTATTTTAGGCACTGAAGGAGAAAAAGAAAATAAAGTGTCTGCCCTTAAAAATCAGAATTGACTAAACAGTTGCTTTATTTTGATTTGATCAACCAGGAGACTATACTCTCCCACCCTGAAGTTCACTGGCTGCTCCCACAGCTACATAATAGACACACACACACACACACACACACACACACTCTTACACAAAAAGTTGTTAATAATATGTAAACATGTTCATCCATGAAGCTATTTATATGGTTCCTTTGGGAACTGGTCACTACCTAATGTGACATATAGTTCACATTTTTAGATCCATACTTCACAAAATACTCTTACCTAATATTAAAAGATAAAATAACTAAGATCTAAAATATCAGTGCTTATCTTCCCAGTGACATAATTTCTCTTTGACACACACAAGAAAAGGAATACATGGTATATAAATTTTACTTCACTACTCTTCTGGCTAGAATGTCTCTATTCTTTAAGTATATTTGTACTGCTATAAAATGAAATTAATCAAGTGCCTAAGATTGGAAGTTGAGAAAAATAGAGCCATCATGCAAAATAATATTTTGCAGGGTTTTTTTTCCTATTCTGTAATGAGTATAAATAATAGGTCTAGGTCAGCCTGATTATTTAGCCTATCAGAGGAAAGAAGAATAGTTAGTCATTAATTATATCATTAAATTATGCAAAATCCAAGACTGTTTTGCTAATAAACTAGAGTATAACTAGCTATGTAATTATATGGAAATCAATATGCCTTTGAGAACAGTCATTTATCATGAGAAAAATTCATTTCATAACCAAACAGCATTTTATGAGTACCTTAAACTCTAGATAACAAAAGTTCTCTAAATCATTTAGATTATATAATCCTATAAGGCAAGGACTCTGGGTACAAATTCCTGTCTAGCTTTCAAGGCCCTTAATACCACCATGGCTAAGATTCCATGCCTAACCACAGTGGTGCAACTGCAAAAACTAGGCAGATGTCAAATGTGATCCTCAGACACTACCCTCCCAGTACAAAAGAAAGAAATTACTGTATTAGAGATAGGTAGATAACTGTATTTATAACTAAATAATATTCTTTTGGATACAAGCAAATATCTACTAAATTTTAAAAATCTTTGAGGCATAAAATCTAAAACAGGAGTTCCCGTCATGGCGCAGTGGTTAACGAATCCAACTAGGAACCATGAGGTTGTGGGTTCGATCCCTGCCCTTGCTCAGTGGGTTAACGATCCGGCGTTGCCGTGAGCTGTGGTGTAGGTTGCAGACGCGGCTTGGATCCTGCGTTGCTGTGGCTTTGGCATAGGCTGGTGGCTACAGATCTGATTAGACCCCTAGCCTGGGAACCTCCATATGCCACGGGAGCGGCCCAAGAAATGCTAAAAAAAGACAAAAAAAAAATCTAAAACAAAACATGAGAAGACAAAACACTTCCAACGCAACGAATATTTAAAATTTATAAAATACAGAACCATCTTCCATTTTGCCATTAGGCCTGGTGAGGCAGGCGAGGGTAGAAGGTGGCTAGATGACTCTTCCTCCCCCTTCTCATTTGAAAAGGTCTTTAAAATCACCAAAGGGAATTTCCATCCAACACAAGAATCGTTAGGTGGTTTTATTGCCCCCTTGGGGTTGGCCCTGGTGGCCATGGGGAAAGGGAGAAATCTCTCACCTCTGTTTGGAAGGGGGCAAATAGAGGATAGAGGGTAGGACCCATGCTATAGAGATATAGTAAAAAGAGAAACTGAGGGACCTTGCCATTGCTCTTTTCTCAATTCTCAGAGGTTTTCTTTTTTTTATCTTTTTACGGCCGCACTCCCAGTATATGGTGGTTCTCAGGCTAGGGGTCGAATACGAACTGTAGCCTGTGGCCAATGCCACAGCAATAGCCACGCCAGATCTGAGCTGTGTCTGCGACCTACACCACAGCTCACGGAAACACCGGATCCTTAACCCACTGAGCAAGGCCAGGGATTGAACCTCCATCCTCATGGATGCTAGTCAGAGTCATTTCCACTAAGTCACGACAGGAACTCCATCAGAGGCTTTTAACATTCAGTGGATTCTCTGCACTGACTGGCTACATTGACTTGATGTTACCACTCTTTACTAATTTACACAGAGGCAACACAGCATCAAGGTTAGACAGAGTGTGATCTCTAAAGCAAGAATACTGGAGGCTTCAAACATTGGTTCCTCCACTTACTACTTATGGAATTCTGAGCAAGCAAGCTATTTAACCTCTCTGGACCTCAGTTTCCCCATCTGTAAAATGGGAATGATAATTGTACATACTTCTTCTTGTTGTGATGGTGAAATTAGTTCATATAGTAAAAGCACACACTCAGAACAATGCTTGACATATAATGTGTCTAATTAACATTAACTATTATTGTTCCTGCTGTTGTCATTTCCTAGCACATGCCTTCTTTTTGTATTGCACATGCTGTTCCTTACTTCCTAGCACTTGCCTTCTTTTTGGATTGGCCCAGTCTCCTCCTTACTATTTTTTAAATTCCATTTTTGTTATTCCTCTCCCAGTAACATCCTTTAAAGTCCAATTCAACTGTCATGTATTCCATTAAGTCTTCCCTGCTGTGGAAGAGGCAATTTAACATAGTAATGAAAATGCCTCTGGAGTCAGAAGGCTCCCTCTCAGCTCTGTCACTGACCAGCTATAATTCCTTGGACAAATTATTTAACCTCTCTCTCAAGATCAAACAGGAAATTTTTAACTTCCTTCAAATAAAGATATTTTGTTTTTTCTGTATTCTCCACACCTAATTGTAGTGTTGAGTAAATAACAGGAGCTCGATAAAAAAGTTGAACAGTAAAGCCTGTCTTTTTTCTTTCCAGCATGCTTTATGCTAGAGTATGCAAGACAAGTTGACTGTTTATGATCTAATATATTTCAGTTTTTATTAAGAATTTTTTTAGAGAGTTCCTGTTGTGGCTCAGCAGGTTACAAACCTGACTGGTATCCATGAGGATGCGAGTTCGATCCTTTGCCTCACTCAGTGGGTAAAGGATCCAGCATTGCCATGAACTGTGGTGTTTTAAAAATATGACCAAAAGATAAAAGTAATATTTACCAAAGATGCCTTGTTTTCCTAATGTAGCATACTACTAAAATTTAAAGGGCTTCCATCTGTATCAGATATATAAAAAATCTGCAAGCTTGTATATTATATGATCCTGTTGTTCACTATACAGCTTTTGATGTCCATTTGAATATCATACCTGGTCACTTTCCTAAATGTATTAATTATGCATGAGTAATTACCAAAGGGAAAAGTTCAGAGTTACTAGAAATTGAAGGAGAGGAAGAACATGACACCTATTTCAAAACACTTCTTCAAGATGTACCTCACATTGTTGAGCAGAAATACTATCTCACTAGTTGATAAAGACCACCAGCCTAGATGTATATGGTGAGTGACACAATCTAAATGTACCTGATTTAAAGAAAAGATACTTACACTGAAACATTCCTTGACATAACTAGGTGCTCAGTAATGTTGAAGAAATCCTGTTGTCTTCATTATAATCATGCAAGAGCAGTGCTTTCATGTATATCTCTGCATGGTAATAAACCCTCTGAAAGGTCTTCAGGTTGAGTAAGTAAAAGACCAGTGAACTGATTTTTCTGAACTCATTTTTTTTTTTTTTTTTTTTTGCTTTTTAGGGCTGCACCCACAGCATATGAAAGTTCCCAAGCTAGGAGCTGACTCAGAGCTATAGCTGCAAGCCTACGCCACAGCCACAGCAATGTGGGATCCGAACCATGTCTACAACCTACACCATGACTCACGGCAACGCAAGATCCTTAAGCCACTGAGCAAGGCCGGGGATCAAACCCATATCCTCATGGATGCTGGTTGGGTTTGTTACCGCTGAGCCACAGTGGGAACTCCCAGACTCATACAGTTTTATATATACATAAATTATATAAACAAAAAATATATTTATATAATTAGTGAATCTAATCCTTTAAAATTGTTGACCAATCTTAGAGAGGATTGTGCTTGCCTTCCTATGTAAAATAAAAGTGTTACATGCCTCATATTAACCCAAAGCCATGAAAAAAGAACCAAAATACTTATTTAAAATACATTAAATCAGGGAGCTCCCTTGTGGCACATACAGTGGGTTAGGAATCCGGCATTGTCACTGCAGTGGTTTGGGTCACAGATTCTATCCCTGGCCCAGGGAACTACCACATGTTGTGGGTGCAGCCTAAATAAATAAATAAATAAAATACACTATGTCAAAATTTTCTACCTGAGCTAAATCTTTAAATACTAAATAAAATACATAATACCAATTTTAAAAATATATTACAAAGAGTAATTAAGGATAATTAGAAAAATCTCCTCTCAGAGTTTTCTACATACAAATCCTCACTTATTCCACTTTGCAAATTAGTAAGTACTTTTTTAATTTCAAAAGTCCTTCATTTTACCACTCTACATACTTTATAAGATAAAGCCATGCCTCCATACAGAACTTCCCATATTTGTATCTCCCTCTCAAGAAGTACACATTTCCCAAAAAGGCCCAAAAAAGGTAAATAACAAGAGAAATAATTAGGCATATGTATCTACCCAAGTCATTACAAATAACAAAAATCTAAACAGAAGGAATTATTACCTCAACTCAATGCCTCTTCCACTGTTGTTTGCAAATCATTACACAAGTATATGCTCTGGTGTCAAACTTTTTTTTTTTTTTTTTTGCTTTTTAGGGCTGCCTGTACCTGCGGCCTATGGAAGGTCCCAGGCTAGGGGTCGAATCAGAGCTGCAGCTTCCAGCCTACGCCACAGCCACAGCAACATGGGATCCGAGCTGCATCTGCGACCTACACCACAGCTTGTGGCAACACGGGATTCTTAACCTACTGAGCAAGGCCAGGGATTGAACTGCATCCTCATGGATAGTAGTTGGATTCTTAACCTGTTAGGCCACAACAGGAACTCCTCCTGGTTTCTTACTTTTTAAGAAGTACGAAAATGCATCTTTTTCAATCTGGGAAAAGCCCTGGAATGACTGCCAACAGCAACTTTAACAGATCAGAAATATGTTACCTCCCTGGGTCATGTTTCTATCCAAGTGCAAAGTGAGATAAAAATCTTTTCGTGGTCTGCCCCTACATACTTGACATTTAGCTACCCAGAAGACTAGTAAGTTTGGAGATTTTACCATGCAAATTCCCTTCACCAGATAGTTTACAGAACTTTAATACTGCCACTGGTCCTAGAAGAAGCTATATAATAAAATAATCTATATACTCTATAGATCCCAATTTTAGTAGTATCTGCTATGGTGCACTGTCAAAGTATATATGAGGGGAAGTTGGGAGACAATTTTATCTTAGTCAGGAAAGTAATACATGTGCACATTGAAAAATATATCAAACAATACATAAAGATATGATGTGAAAAGTAAACATCCTGCTTCCCAGAGCAGACTACTATTAAGAGTTTTTGGCAGATTGTTCTATACATTTTGACAATATAAACCCAAGAATATATATATATACATATATACATACACACACATCTTTGAAAAGATAGACTCTTACCATACCTGCTTTTTTTGTCCCTTTTATCTCTATTATATTTCCATTATTAATAACCACTCACAGAAAGGCTTTTCGCCTTGGACTAAAATGACAGGAATGTACTCTCCCAGCCCTTGAAGTTAGGTGTGGCTATCAGACTTATTTAGATGATGCAATGTGAACAGAGTGAAGGATGGTACACTTACTTCCTTTTGCAGTATGGTGGAGCCCAGAATCCTGAGTGAGAATAACATGGGACAGAGCCCAACACTGACACAAGATAGGTGGCACGAGCAATAAATATGCCTTTACTATTTAAAGACTGAAGTTAAAATTTCAGTGTATATTAGCCTGTGCTCAATAATATCTTTTTTTTTTTTTTTTTGGCTGCACCCACAGCATGCAGAAGAAATTCCCTGGGTCAAGGATTAAACCTGCACCACAACAGTGACAACACCAAATCCTTAACCAATTGAACCACCAGGGAACTCCTTCATATATCTTGATGTCCATTCATATCTTAACACAGAGATCTACCTTAACTCACTGAAATGGTTTCATAACATTCTTTTTTCATGGTTCTTATTTTAAATCTTTTTTTACTTGAAGTGTAGTTAATTTAAAATGCTTCAGGTATATTATAATATTCTTTTGCATAAAAAAATGATAATTTAATTCACTTGATCAACAAACATTTTTGTGCATATTTGCCATGTCTTAAATACTGTTTTAAGTGCTTTAGATGTTAAAATTCATTTAAGGAGTTCCCATTGTGGTGCAAGAGAAACGAATCTGACTAGGAACCATGAGGTTCGATCCCTGGCCTTACTCAGTGGGTTAAGGATCTGGTGTTGCTGTGAGTTGTGGTGTAGATTGCAGACACAGCTCGGATCCCAAGTTGCTGTGGCTGTGGTGTAGGCCGGCAGCTGTAGCTCCGACTGGACCCCTAGCCTGGGATCCATATGCTGCGGGTGTGGCCCTAAAAAGCAAATAAAATAAAATTCATTTAATTCTCACAGTAAGTCTAGGAGGTAGATTCTGTCTCCACCCACAGTTTTGCAGGTGAAGAAACTGAAATACATCAAGATAAAAGGACATTATGTCACTGCTAGTTTAATCTACATTTAATTCTGTTTGAAGTATCTTCTATATATTTATCAGTTATTTGTATTTCTTTAGGGGTATGCTGCCTGTTCAAAGGTTTTCTCATTTTTAAATTGGGATTTTTAGTTTGCTTGTAATTATGTCATAAAGTTCTTGTATGTTAAGAGCATGAGGCCTTTGCCACATGTGTTGCAAATATATTTTTTTCACTCTCTAATGTAGTACTTCACTTTATGTTCTTTTTATCAAATCAGTTTGGAAATGGAATAACTGATCTTCACTGAGTTAAAATGCCTCTTCCATCATACAATAAATTCCTATACATATTAAGTAAGGTCTATTGCTGGACTCTGTATTGTCCGGTAATCCATCTATATCTAAAACAGATTCAAAGTATTTTACTTACAGTAATTTTAACATATTTCTCTTATTTAGTAGGATTAGCTACCCTTCGCTGCACAGCTATCCTACTTTTTTCCTAGCTATTTCCAGATATTTATTCCTCTAAACAAAATGTAACACAACATTGTCAGTTTCTAAAAAAAGAAAAATCCTTCAGAAATCTTCATTGGTAGGTCATTGAATGTTTCTTACTGCTAAAATCAAATAGCCATTTAACTCACAATTTGGATACAGAAGTACTATTAACATTGATTATATTTGTCTTGTTATGAGATATTCATATAAAGTGCAAATAATTTACACATTCCTTTCTCTTATCTCACTGCATTGGCTAATAGACACTGTCCCCTTTGCCTCCTAGTCTAATAAAGAATAAAATGCTAAAAATTACAAGTTTGTTCCTGACTTTAATGGGAATTCTTCAAGTTTTCTTTTTGTTTTGTTTTTTTTTTTTTTGTTTTGTTTTTAGGGCCACACTTGCAGCACATGGATGTTCCCAGGCTAGGGATCTAATCGGAGCTGTAGCTGTGGCCTACACCACAGCCACAGCAACACAGGATCCGAGCCGTGTCTGCAACCTACATCATAGCTCACAGCAACGCCAGATCCTTAACCCACTGAGCAAGGCCAGGGATTGAACCCGCAAACTCATGGTTCCTAGTCGTATTCATTTCCACTGCGCCACGATGGGAACTCCCAGGAATTCTTCAAATATTTTAAACATAACTCTGTGTAAACATAACAGTGATACTTAGTTCGTGATAAATACTTTTATCATGTTAAGTACATAAGTAACTTTTCCTACTGTATCAAACTTTTTTCAAATTATAAAGCTGTTGCATTTTATCAAAGACCTTTTGATAATATATTTGAGATAATGAGGGTTTTTTTCCCTTTTTATGTGGCATCTTAAAAAAATCAAAATGGAATGCATTCACTATATTTCACTTATCTACCTAATTATAGTCCTCCCCAAAACCTATGCATATTATTTAAGCACATTTTCCCTGGCAACACTGTGCTGCCTTTCCACCAAATGATGTGTATCTAAATAAATTTCTGTGGTTTGTTTATTAATATAAACCACACCAACTTCCCTGGTAAAAAAATGGGAACAGAAATTCTACAATGTAAAAAATGGAATCAATATATTTATGTCATACAAATCAAGATCTCTCAAACTCTTTGGTAGGGAACTCATTATCCCATGAGATGATAATAAATGCCCTCAAATCACCTAAGATTTAGAAACAATGAGTTAACTAAAGTTAATTAATTTATCTACTATTGGATATTTCAGAATATTTCCTACACTTGTATTTTAAAGTTAATGTGCACTGTGTTTCTTCAGTGGAGGTGTGTGTGGGGGGGGGGGTGTACAGCATGCAAAATTTCCCAGTTATTTGGCCAAGACATATCCTTCATCCATGTACAACAAAACCCATGTCAGCGGGCACTGGCATCAAAATATACTGTTGATAGAGCTGTCCAGCCAACCTGACTGCTCTTGTTGCCACTGGTAACCAAGACATCTCCCAAAAGAAGCCTCTGTCCCACAAGTGAGAATGAGGCTGATCCACTGAGAGAAGAAGAGGTAAGAAAAAGACAAACATCCTAGTACCATTCTCATCTCTAATTATCTTGAGCTTCACTCCTATTCAAACTGGCCCCGGGTATACAGACAACAGGAAGAAAGCAGCAGTTCTCATACTGTGCTTAAAGGACTCCCTGATGAGACTGGGACCCTTTCCAGGGTACATACAAGATCAAAACTGTTCTCATAATAAGATATTACTTCTTCACACACAATTCTCTCACAAATCTCTGGTGAAGTTTTCCAGAGGCTACATGACCTGAGATGAACTATCACACTGATGGTAAATGAAGTGTGCGCCCTTGTATATGCTTGTATTTTTAAAGTTGCTCAATTTAATTTTTATTTATTTATTCGCCACATCCACATAGAATGCAGAAGTTCTCAGGCCAGGGATTGATACCACACCACAGCATTGACCCGCACCACACTGGATCCTTAACCCGCTGAGCCACCAGAGAATGCCCTGTTATTCTAATTTACTTTTCATCATTAAGGGTCTTTTCCTTGCCTTTAACCATTAAAACTGCCATATTTTATTTGTTTTTATTTTATTAAAGTATAGTTGGTTTACAATGTTGTGTTAATTTTGCTATATGGCAAAATGATTCAGTTATGCATATATGTATATATGCATACTTTTCAATATTCTTTTCCATTATGGCTTATCATAGGATATTGAATATAGTACTCTGTGCTATACATATGACCTTGTTGTTTAAAACTGCTATATTTTGGGAGTTCCCGTCGTGGCACAGTGGTTAACAAATCCGACTAGGAACCATGAGGTTGTGGGTTCGATCCCTGCCCTTGCTCAGTGGGTTAACGATCCGGCATTGCCGTGAGCTGTGGTGCAGGTCGCAGATGCGGCTCGGATCCAGCGTTGCTGTGGCTCTGGCAAAGGCTGGCAGCTACAGCTCTGATTAGACCCCTAGCCTGGGAACCTCCATATGCCGTGGGAGCAGCCCAAGAAATGGCAAAAAGACAAAATAAATAAAGAACGAACAAACTTAAAAAAATGAAACTGCTATATTTTGAAGTTCCTCTGTTGTTCAGTGAATTGAGGTCTCGGTGTTGTCACTGCTGTGGCTCAGGTCGCTGCTGTGGCACACATTCAATCCCAAAAAAATTAAAAATAAAACTGCTATATTTTAAATTCACTTTCAGTTGTACAATACAAAACCACAATGAAAAATTAAGTCATAATGTGGAAAAATGACTTTGAGAAGCAATGTTCTTTTCAGAGGTACTTTATTTGAACACTGATTAAAATTTAAAGAAATCCCTATCTAAATATGTGGTTGAGAGGAGACTAAGCTTCATAAAAATTATTCTGAAGGCTTTTGGGATAATAAATTCAGAGACAGAATGTGGAGATGATGAAGGTGAAAACACAAGAATCAGTCAGGAATTGATAGTTTCTGGGGTACTGGTCTACTAGAAAACAGGGAGAGCAACAAATAAGGGATAGAACAGGAGTGGTTGATAGGGTGAACAGGAAGTGACAAGAAACACAAAGAAAAGGCAAAGGCTAGAGTGAGTAATAAGGAAACATGATAGAGTCTATATTACATATATTAAATATAAGGTGGCAGCAAAACACTGACATACAGCATAAAGGAATCATCATAACGGGCTAACTAATACAACATGTTCTTACAATAACAAGAAAAGTGAAAAAAGAAATTTGATCTAAGAGAAGAACATAGCTATCTAGATTAGTAGTAGACTCACTTACACAGAAGAAATAGCTCTTGTTTGGGGAGTTCCCATTGTGGCTCAGCAGTAACCGATCCAACATAGTATCCATGAAGATGTTGGTGCAATCCCTGGCCTTGCTCAATGGGTTAAGGATCTGGCTTTGCTGTGGCTGTGGCGTAGGCCAGGAGCTGCAGCTCCAATTCGACCCCTAGCCTGGGAACTTCTATATGCCATGGGTGCTGCCCTAAAATGACCAAAGGAAAAAAAAGAAAAAGAAAATAGCTCTTGTTTCTAGTTCTGTGACTTTGAATAATTCTGTGCCCATATAAACACAGCCAATAAAAAATTCCACTTAAAAATCTCCATGAATATATACATGGTACAACTTCACAACTAACAGTATTCTTTTTTTTTTCCCTTCTTCATTCATACTGTTTTATGATTTGTCTCTCCCACTACAGTTTATCACAGGATATTGAATATAGTTCCCTGTGCTATGCAGTAGGACCTTGGTGTCTATCAATTCTATATATAATGGTTTGCATCTGCTAATCCCAAACTTCAAATCCATCCCTCCCCTACCCAATTCTGACTTGGCAAACACAAGTCTGTTCTCTATATAACTGACAATATTCTTTAACAAGACAGTTTTTTAAAAAAATGGAAAGAGGAGTTCCCTTCATAACTCAATGGTTAACGAACCTGACTAGGATCCGAGAGGCTGCAGGTTCGATCCCTGGCCTCACTCAATGGGTTAAGGATCCGGCATTGCCGTAAGCTGTAGTGTAGGTTACAGATGCAGCTCGGATCCCTTCTTGCTGTGGCTATGGCATAGGCCGGCAGCTCTATCTCCAATCTGACTCCTAACCTGGGAACTTCCATGTGCCGCAGGTAAGGCCCTAAAAAGCAAAAAAATTTAAATAAATTAAATTAAAAGAAATGGAAAGAAAGAAAATAAATGCAATAATTAAACAATTTACAAAAAAACTTCGAAGTTTTTCAAAATGAAAATTTTATCTGATCAGAAAAGCACCTAATACTTGTGAGGGAGAGAAAAGCTCCTATTAGTTACATATAAATAACCACTTAACAAAGGGTTCAATGTCTCAAAGAGATAGAACTAAGTAAAGCAATTGTCTTTGCTAACATGCATTTGCTAATATGCAGCATAAGTTTGTAATATGTGATATATGTTCAATTTAAACCATTACCTAAATAATCAGGGGATAAAATCATATGGTCCACAGCCCCAGTTGTTTACATATGCAAACTAACTGATATTTTCTTAAATAGCTCATGAGATTGGTCTTTTGAGAAAATCAAAAACACTTTGAGGGAAAAGCATCCTGATGAACATCTGTAGGTAAATTAAACTAGTATATTTGTCCCTTACAATGATGCATGATGTTATCATCCCTTTCTGAATACACTATCTAAAAGTGAAATTATAAAGCATTTATTTGTTTGTTTTTTAAGAGCTTAGTGCCATGAGTGTGGACAGTGGGACTTTTACTTATAATACACAGAGCAGATGGGAAGATGTTACCAACTTTCAAACTTGTTTTTATTTTACTCTTCACATCTGTACCAAAACATTCCAGTCTCAATAAGTTGATAATTTAAGGACATACAATTTCCCCCATGTGTGCTCTTCAACTCTGGATGTCTGGTGTTCAGTTAAATTTCATCTGTTTGCAATTTTTTCCCTTACAAGGAGTTATTTTTAGCATCCCAGTCTATTAACAAAACAAAAAAACCTGGATACAAATCTATTTCTAAATGTTAAGTCCCATTAAATCTGTCATCATTATAATTTCACCAAATATAACCCCCAAATGTGATCAAAATATATTACTAATATGATGCCCTATGATGTCTAAAGTAAAATCCCCAATGTGATCAAAAGATCAGGGTTTGGAAGGAAACATGGAGGTATTTACATATCTATTTTCTCATTTTCCCTTAGTCTGATCAACAATATATACAACATACTTGTCTTTTTTTATATCTAAAAGAAATGGTAGGTAAAAGAATTGCTGTGGTTTCCTTCACCCTCTGCCTTCACACCATGAAGAAAAGAGAAAATATATTTTCATCCTTTATAAACAAAATGGAACCTAAATAATATTTCATCTTGCTAAACTCAGAGTTGATAAACAAGGCAGATACAAGGTTTATTAATTCTATCCATGAATGCTACCCTGTGAACACTGAGAATAAAGATAATGTAATCCAACCCCTTCTTCTGGATCATTTTTTCCTTTTGTCTCATTCCAAAACTGACTCATTGTTGGAAATTTAGAAAAAACAGTTAACATAAAAAGAAAATAAAAATCACCATAATTTTAGAACTGCTATTAATATTTTAGCACATAGTTTTATCTTTTTTCCTATGTAAAATATATTCTTAAAACTAAGGTCATACTATTTGTTGTATATACATTTCATATCCTGCTTTTATCATTTAATATATATCTTTCATATAATTATATAGACAATTAGTTTTAATTATCATGTAATAATTACTTAACAAACCCTTATTACTGGGCATCTGTTCTCTAACTTTTTACTATTAGAAATAATGCTGGAGTTCCCATCGTGGCTCAGTGGTTAACGAACCCGACTAGGATCCTTGAGGACATGAGTTCAATCCCTGGCCTCACTCAGTGGGTCAAGGATCTGGCATTGCTATGAGCTGTGGTGTAGGTTGCAGATGTGGCTCGGATCTGACATTGCTGCAGCTGTGGCATGGGCCAGCAGCTGTAGCTGCAATTCAACCCCTAGCCTGGGAACTTCCATATGCCGCAGGTGCGGCCCTAAAAAGGAAAAAAGAAAAGAAAAAATGCTGAAGTGTGAACATCCACATACAAATATCTTTTTCATATACCTGCTTCACTAGGAAATTTTTCCAGAATTAGAATTGCTGGATGTTAGTATAAATATTTGCATTACTATGTTTCATTTTGCTAAAGCTGCCTTCTAGGAGGGCTGTACTAGTTTATAAATCAACTATCAAGAAATGAGAGTGACACTTCTCAGAACCCTCGCTGATCAGATAATTATCTTATATCTTTTTGTCTATTAACTTGCATCATTCTTTTAATAGGCATTTTTTATCACTAGTAGGGCTGAACATATATACATGCAAACACACCTACATAAGCCCACCCTTACATACCACACATACCATGTACAGAACATATGCTTATACTATGTAAGTATCATGTTCATTCATTACCTTTGTTTATATTTCTATTAAGATGTATACTCTTGTTGTTAAGAGCATTATCAAAATTTATAAAGTTTTTCCAAATTTATTAATGCATACTGTATTCTTTTTTTCTTTTTCTTTTTTCCCCTAGGGCTGCACCCAAGGCACATGGAAGTTCCCAAGCTAAGGGTCGAATCAGAGTTGCAGATGGTGGCCTATGTCAGAGCCACAGCAACGCGGGATCCGACCCACACCGCAACTTGCAGCAATACTGGATCCTTAACCCACTGAGCAAGGCCAGGGATCGAACCCGCATCCTCATGGATACTAGTTGGGTCCTTAACCTGTTGAGCCACAAAGGGAACTCTGCATACTATATTCTTGATTTATGACAGTTCCTAATTTTTATACAGTCAGAAGGCTTTCTTCCTTTATGTCTTCTATGTCATTACACCTAACTCTTTAATTGTTCTGAAATTTATTTTGATGTTTGATGTGAGGTAGGAAATCAATTTATATCTTCCCTTCAATAATTTGTCAACTGCTCCAGCAACACTTTTCCCCACTGATTTGAAGTCTCTAACATAAGTTATAAAATTAGGAGTTCTCCTGTGGCACAGCAGGTTAAGGATCAAGCATTGTCAATTCAGTGACTCGGGTCGCTGCTGTGGCACGGGTTCAATACCTGTCCTTGGAAATTCCACATACCATGGGCACAGCCACACACACACACACACACACAGATTAAATCATCAAAAAATAAAAAGTAACTTATAAAATCAGAAAAAGTTTCTTGCCATAACTTTACCTGGCACGTTTCGCTCTCAGAAATATACCAGTAGCAACAAAATGATTGTGAATACTATCCACCTATCTATCTGAATAAAAGTTTTATAATACATGCTCAAAAGCATTAAAACCAACATTGATTTAACACCATCCCTTTCTCTGAAACAATACTAGGGTACCATTTGTGTATTCAATCTCTCTTTAATTTCACGCACAATCCAACAGTAAGCCACTGAGTATGGGGAAGGCAGGGAAGACAGGAATACAGTATTCAGGAAACCAAACACAATATTCCTTTGTTTTTAAAATTGCATTTTACATAACAATTATTTTGATCTTCATGAAATAAATTGAAGGGATACAATACAAGGAAGTAGGGTTTAATGTAAATTTGACGGCTTTTTATACTCAGAAGGTCTAAAATATCATTGTTCCCGACATTTAACTGCACTTTATAATCTAGATGTAACCTAAGAAAGAGTAGTACAGAAACTTTTCAAAGAGTCAAGACAAAAAAAACCACAACCTAGCAAGTATGTCTTTGATGTTTTAAAAGCAGCCAAAACAATGTATTCTATGGGAAAATCTAAAGCAGACATATAGAATTTTGCCTGTTGTGAGCCTTGTATGGGAGAGACTTTTACATTACTGTGTCTTATGTATATAAATGGATTATATAGCTTTAGAAAAATGGTTCAATGCATCTTTAAAGTGTTTCCAAAGTGAAAATAACTTTCTTAAAGCTAAAAGTCACACACAGTACCAGTTTTAGTGACAGCAAACTATCAGAGTTACATTCAGCCTCTTACTTTCAAAGGCAATAAAAGCTATATAATAGAACCAAATAAAAACCCTAGTCTTAAAGTTATGGGAGGGAGATTGATGCTAGATTTAAGATTGAAAACTTGCACTTTGGCCAAAAGTTAACTTAAAAGAACAACAACAACCAAAAAAAAAAACTCAATATTTTAAAAACTATTAGTATATCCTTTAGAGAATTTACTTGACTTCCAATTATTATTTTTTTTATTTTGCATTTTAGGGCTGCACCCGCACCACATGGAGCTTCCCAGGCCAGGGGTCTGATTGAAGCTACAGCTGCCGGCTTACACCACAGCCACAGCTATGCCAGATCCAAACCGTGTCTGCTGACCTACCCCACAGCTCATGGCAACACCGGATCCTTAACTCACTGAGCGAGGCCAAGGATCGAACCTGCAACATCATGGTTCCTAGTTGGATTCGTTTCCACTGTGCCAGGACGGGAACTCCAAATTCCAATTTTTATCTGAATTTCAAAATTGTTAAATGTTTGATGCCATCACCTGAGAGATGTAGACATGACCATCATTGGTCACCTACCCATCTAGCAAATTCAAAAGCGTTACACTCCTGCCTGCTATTGCCCTGGCTTAAGGACTCTCACAGCTCCATCTGTGTGCACATATTCAAGGAAGAAGGTAATTGAAACCTAGACTAAAGCAAAAAGTCAATGGTTCTGCTGTTTAGCCAAAAGGAAAAAACAGCAAAGGAGAATATAAAACAAATACCTTAACATGAAACACTGGTACATGAGTTTGCTTATGAAGCCTAAATTATTATGATTTACTTCCGGCTTACAAGCAGCTGGAAAGTTCTCCGGACAACTCAGGAAGTGGTTTTGTTTTAAAGAGAGATAGCAGTTTTGCCTAGTTGGTAGATATAAACAGCTCTGCTGGATCTGGCCCTTGCTCCTCTGTGTGCTCTACCCCTATTCCTTGGCCCTCATGCTACTTCACTTCCAAGGGATTTTTTTCCTGTTTTTCCATCATGCCAAGAGCTTGCCAATGTTAAAGCTGTAGTATTAGCTGCTCCCTTAGCCTGGAAGGGTTTTCCACTTGATCAACCCCACAGCTGGTTCCTTTATATTAAGGATTCAGGTTACCAATCACTACTTCAGAAAAGCCTTCTTTGATTATCAAGTTAAAAGAGTCACTCTGTCACTATCCTACCTCTCCACTTTAACTGTCTATATCATTTATGATCGTCTTTTTTTGTTGTTGTTGTTCATTTGATCACTACTCTTTGCTGCCAGCTCCATGAGGGTAGGGACTTTTGTTTGTTTTGTTCAGTGCTCTAGCCCCAGTACCCAGAACACTGTCATAGGCTAGCTGTCCAATAGATATTTTTTCAGCAAATACACTTAGCTGGTTTGCAGAATTTTTTTCCTGGCCACACCTGTGACATGCGCAAGTTCCTGGGCCAGGGATCGAACTCGTGCCACAGCAGCAACCATAGCTGCCGTGACAATGCCGGATCCTTAACCTGGCATTGTCATTGAAGTGCTAGAGAACTCCAACCAGCTATATCTAATCAGCTTTCTCTTGCCCATATGCCTCAATATAATGAGGTTAGACAAGAGTCCATTCCTCTGCCTCTAGCTGGATCTGGTCTATTGGTCTCTAGTACAGCCACATCAAACAAGGCCATGATTCTCAACAAGAAAATGAAGCAACACTGGTGCACCTAAGGAGGAGGCACTAGGAAGCAATCTTTCCCATTAATCACCTTGATCATTAAGAGTTTCCTGGGAGTTCCCGTCGTGGCGCAACAGAAACAAATCTAACTAGGAACCATGAGGTTGCAGGTTCGATCCTTGGCCTCACTTAGTGAGTGGGTTAAGGATCTGGCGTTGCCATGAGCTGTGGTGTAGGTCACAGATGCAGCTCAGATCCCAAGTTGCTGTGGCTGTGGTGTAGGCCGGCAGCTCAGCTCCAATTTGACTCCTAGCCTGGGAACCTCCATATGCCACAGGTGCAGCCCTAAAAAGCAAAAAAAAAAAAAAAAAGTTTCCAGAACTGGTATTGAAGTTTAGTCTCATTAAAATGTAAGTTCTTTGAGTGAAGGAACTTTTCATCTCTTTGGGACATTGCTGTATTTCTAGCACCTAGAAGAGATTTCAGTGCCTATTATGCATTCAGTAAATGTTTCCTGAATGAAGCAATGAATGAAAATGAATGGTTATATAATAAGCCCCAAATACTGACTTAGAAACAAAGATACTTAATTGCATGGGTTTGCTCTGCTTCTGAAGCCATATGGAGAAACATAGACCACAATTAGATTTTATATTCCTACTTCTAAGGAATTCTATACCATATGCTATTGCTCATAAGGTAATTGAGCTAGAAAGAGATCATAGTTTAAGAAAAGTCATCACTGATACTAGAAAAACTGCTAATGGTAAAATGACTCAAATACCCTAGAAAAATGGACAGCCTAGAATATTGATTACTTACATAAATTTTGGTTTGGGTTTTTTTTTGGGGGGGAGGGGGTCTTTTTTGTCCTTTTAGGGCCACGCCCGTGGCATATGGAGGTTCCCAAGCTAGGGGTCCAATCGGGGCTGTAGTCACCGCTCTATGCTGGAACCACAGCAATGCCAGATCCGAGCCGCATCTGCGACCTACACCACAGCTCATGGGAACACCGGATCCTCAACGCACTGAGCAAGGGCAGGGATCGAATCTACAACCTCATGGTGACTAGTCGGATTTGCTTCCGCTATGCCATGATGGGAACTCTCTTACATAAATTTTGTAAAAAATTTGAATGGTTGTAAATCACTAATATTTACTTATACTTTGCTCTGTTGTTAAGGAATCTGAAGTCTCTTGCAAGATTATGAAAACAACTAAAAAGATAGGAATAGAAAAAAAATATGTATCAGAACAGGTCAAGACTAAGAAAAATATTAGAACAAAGATTTAACTCTATTTTCTGGTGATCAAATAAAAAATATATAACCAGTTACTTTTCAAGGAAGCAAAGGCTTTTCTAGCATGTAGACTTGAAAAAAAAATTGGTTCGTGTGGGTTTTCATAAATGGACCTGATGATATAGTGAACCACATCCACTACAGAATTGCTGTATAAAAATAGTAACAGATTTTTAGAGGAGTAATTCTTGTAACATTCCTCAGTGTAATCTAAACAAAACATCAAATCAGTGAAAAAATAATAATTCTTCTGTGAATTAATGAGAAAATGGATCTAAGTACATTA
The DNA here is from genome assembly GCF_016906955.1 of Phacochoerus africanus. Classification (NCBI taxonomy): domain Eukaryota; kingdom Metazoa; phylum Chordata; class Mammalia; order Artiodactyla; family Suidae; genus Phacochoerus; species Phacochoerus africanus. The sequence continues at coordinate 82,779,254 of NC_062560.1, read as the reverse complement.
CTCTCTTTGGGTCTGGACTGATCCAGAGTTATACATAGGATACAGAAAACTGATTTCATCTTGCATACCAAATTGGACTGATTTCTAGTCAATGTCTTTCATGGTGAACTGCCTGTAGTACTGTGTTAAGAATAATTAATAATCATAATCATAAATATTTTAAGCTTTACAAGGCATATGGTCTCTGTAGCAACTACTCAATTCTACCACTGTAGCATGAAAACAGCCATAGCAAATATTTAAAGAAATGGACATAGTTAGGGTCCATCCAACAAAATCTTATTTAGAAAAGCAGGTGGCAGGCAAAATTTGGCCCATAGGCCACAGTTTGCTGACCCTTGATTTAGAAGGGCAGATAGGCTACTATTCCTTCAAATAGGCCCCCAGAAGTATAATTTTTCTTGATACAGCATTTGATAAAATTTGGATACATGGCAGTTTGAAATTATGTCTTCTTTCCTGAGCCCATAGTTCATATTTTCTAGGCTGCTGATTAAGGGCAAATCCATCTTTGAATAGATAAAGAAGCAAATAGCAAAACTGCCATTTTAAACTACTAATAAGCATCAAAAGTAAGTTTAATTTATACTGGCACTATGCAGTAGAAATTTCTATGATGATAAAAGAGTTTTAATCTACACTTTTTCTTATCTGATAACAGTAGCCTCTAGCCACTCATGGCTACTGATACTTGAAATGTGGCTAGTGTGACTAAGGAAGTAAATATCTAACTTTATTTATTTTTAAATAGCCACATGTGAATCAGGGCTATTCTATACTTTAATATATCATTCAGCACTTACCTAACTATATACAGACAATAAAAAAGTAATGCCTTGACTCGAAACATTAGTGGGTATTATTCCCTTCACCCCAAAAGAGGTTCCTTGGTAACATGATTGGAGAAAGTAAAACAACAGACTTCTTATAGCTGTTAATATACTAGCACAATTCACTAATTTTCAAGAAGGGAATACAGTATTCAACTTTCCTTTGTTTAAAAAAACAGCCCCCAATATGTCACAAGTTAATGTCTTCATTTGCATTTGAATATAGTATATTTATCTGAAGAATTGGAAATTCACAATAATAAATCTTAAAAGCATCATTATTTTCCTTCTTTAATTAATTTTCTATCACTTCACAAACTGATGAAAAAGATAGCCATATAAGGGAATAATGGTCAGTGAGATGGTAGAATATGAAGCTTCAGACTCCCCTTCCTCCCACAGAGATACTGATTCAACAACCATACACAGACCACTTTTCCTTGTTAGAAATATAGAAACCAGTTAAGAGGCTCCTACATTCCAGGTGAGTGTGAAACCAGCTACATGAAAGCCAACAGGAAAATATGTGGCACACTCCTGCCATAGTCCCTTCCCCCAGCACAGAGCCATGCAATTAGGAAGAGATGCCCAGCTCTTTCTGGATCCTCCCTGGTGAGGGTAAGAGAAGACTAGTCCCTATATCCAACTTTCTGACATTTAGGGTGACCTTGCCCAAAAGAGTAGAGCCTGACTTGGAGTACCAATGAGGCTTGGCATACTCTAGGTTGCTGGGGGCCACTGAGGACAAAAGAAAAGAGGTGGATGACATGCAGCTACTACAAGAGGACCAATGGAACAGCAGATATCAGAGGGCACAAGCGATTACAAGCTCCTGAAAAATAAATTAAATAAACCAGAAAATCCCTCAATTTAAAATATACACACATAAGTCCAGAATAGACATGTCTAGAAAAAAGGCTTCAGAGGCCCCCAGAACCTCTAGCAAGGTTGATTGGTGAAGGCCCTTCCTTGTAGGAACCAGTTATTAAAGACTTAGTTGGCTGTTTTTTCAAATGCACAGAAAACAACACAAAGTTACAATGAACACACACATATATATACACAAACCAAGGAAAAATGGCCTAAAAGGAATAAAAAACTATAGAAACTGACTCTCAAAAAAAAAAAAACGAAAACACAGAGGTACATTATATGACAAAGAATTCAAAACACTATCATAAATACGCTCAGAAAAATCATGCATGACCAAATTAAGAATTTCAACAAAGAAATAGAAAACAGAAAATAGGAACCATGGAGGGAGTTCCCTCTGTGGTGCAGTGAGTTAAGTATCCGGTGTTGTCTCTGTGGTGGCGCAGATTCCATTCCCAGCCCAGCACAGTAGGTTAAGGATCTGGCATTGCTGCAGCTATGGTGAAGGTCACAGCTACAACTGAGATTCCATCTCTAGCCTGGGAGCTTCCACATGACACAGGTGTGGCCAAAAAAAGAAAAAAGAAAAAGAACCAAACAGAAATTTGGAAACTGAAGAATGCAATAATTGAACTGAAAAATTCATTAGAGGCATCCTTTTTTTTTTTTTTTTAAGCAGTATGCTTTATTGACAACACAAATGTGTGAATTCGTCATTTCCTTTTTTAGGTATAGAGCTAAAGGCACAGGGGGTGTCTTAGGCATCCAACAATAGAATTGATCAAGCAAAAGAAAGAACAGCATATTCAAAGACAAGTCATTTGAAATTACCCAAAGGAGCAAAAAGAAAAAAGAATAAAAGAGTGAAGAATGCCTAAGAGACTTAAGGGTTATAAACAAGAAGAATAACATATTAAAGGAGTCCCAAGGGGTAAGAGAGAGAGAGAGAAAGGAGCAGAAACTTATTTAAAGAAATAATGGCCCCTTTCCATCAGTGCAATCTACTCTTGTCACCCAAGTATTTGCAAATGATATTACTGATCCAATATATATAAACAGCTCATACACCTGAACCTGAAAAAAAAACAAACTGATTTTAAAATGGACAGAAGAACTGAATATAGACATTGTTCCAAAGAGGAAAGGCAAATGGCCAATAGGAACATGAAAAGGTGCTCAACATCATTAATTATCAGGGAAATGTAAATCAAAACCACAATGAGCTAGCACTTCACACCTATCACAATGATTGTCATAAAAAAGAATACAAAAAGTGAATGTCAGTGAGGATGTGAAGAAAGGGGAACCCTTGCACACTGTCAGTAGGAATGTAAATTGGTGCAGCCCCCATAGAAAACAGTATGGAGGTTTCTCATAAAAATAAAACTATAACTACTATATTGCCCAGCAATTCCACTCCTGGAATTTTGTTTCAAAAGGAACAAAAACAATAATTCAAGAAGATACATGCACCCCATTGTTCATAGCAGCAGTATTTACAATTGCCAAGTGGAAGCAACTCAACAGCTGAGTGGATAAATAAAACGTGGGGGGGGGGGCGGTGTATACATACATACAATGGAATACTACTCAGCCACATAAAGAATGAAATTTTGCCATTTGCAACAACATGGATGGACTTGGAGGGTATTATGCTAAGTGACATAAGTCAGACAGAAAAGGACAAATACTGTATGATATCATATGTGGAATCTGAAAAAATACCTAAACAAGTGAATATAACAAAAAAGAAACAGACTCACAAATATAGAGAAGAATCTAGTTGTTACCAGTGGGGAGAGGGAAGAGGGAGAGGAAATATAGAAGTAGAAGATTAAGAGACACAAATTATTATGTATAAAATAAGCTATAAGGATATACTGTATAATATGAGGAATATAGCCAATATTTTATAAAAACTCTAAATGGAGTATAATCTTTAAAAATGGTTAATCACTATATTGTACACCTGTAACTTATATAATATCATACATCAACTATACTTCAATTAAAGAAAAAGAAATAATGGCCCCAAATTTCCCAAATCAGGAGAAGGTAGTGAACATACAAATTCGAGAAGCAAGATGGATCTCAAAAAAGACGAACTGAAAGACATCTACCTCAAGACACATTATAATAAAATAGTCACAAGTCAAAGACAGAGAATTTTGAAAGCAACAAGAAAAAAAGCAACTTGTCACACACAAGGGACCAAAACTAAAGATCTCATACTTTCTGCTTTCCAAACATATTACATGCTACAGTTAAAAAAGTATAATATTGGCACAATGACAGACATATAGGGACCAACAAAACAGAATAGTGAGGCCATTAGTAACACCTACACATATATAGTCAGCTGATCTTTGACAAGGGTGCCAAAAATACACAAGTAGGCAAGGAGAGACTCTTCAACAAATAGTGCTGGAGAAACTGGATATCCACATAAAAATGAATGAAACTAGACCTACTTGTCTTACAACAAATCAATGAAAAATGGGTTAGGAGTTCCCTGGTGGCCTAGCGGTTAAGGACTCAGCATTCTCACTGTATGGCTTGAGTTGGATCCCTGGCCCAGGAACTTCCACATGCTGTAGGTACAGCAAAAATAAATAAATAAATAAAAGATTCTGCTGCTGTGGTGCAACAGGTTAAGGATCCAGCATTGTCACTTGAGTGGCTAGGGTCACTGCTCTGGCAAGGATTCACTCCCTAGCTCAGGAATTTGCACATGCCACAGGCTCAGCCAAAAAACAGAAACAAAACAAACAACAAAAAAATAAAATAAAATAAATGGCTTAAAGACTTGTAATACAAGATCTGAAACTATTAAACTGCTAGAAGAAAACAAAGGGGAAAAGCTTCATGACATTGACTGTTCTTGGCAATGATTTTTTGGATATGATGCAAAATTAGGGTAACAGAAGCAAAATAAACAAATGGGACCAAATCAAACTAAAAACCTGCTGCACAGCACAGTGAAAAAAATCAACGGAGTGAAAACTCAACCTGAAGTATGGGAGAAAGTAATCTGCAAACCATATATCTGATAGAGTTACTATCCAAAATATATAAGGAACTCCTACAACTCAATAGCAAAAAAACCCCAAATACCCTGATTTAAAAATGGCAAAGGACATACATACTTCTCCAAAGAAGACATATAAATGGCCAATAGGTACATGAAAAGATGATCAACATCACTTAACAGGGAAATTAAAATCAAAATCACAGTAAGAATATCACCTCATACTTGTTAGAATGGCTATTACAGAAACAAAAAACCAAAAAGAAATGTTGAAAACGATGTGAAGAAATTGGAACCTTGAACACTTCTGATAGGAATGTAAAATAGTGCATCCACTATGGAAAACAGTATAGAGATTCCTCAAATACTTAAAAATAGAACTGCCATAGGATCTAGTCATCCCAGTTCTGGGTATATATACAAAACAATTGAAATCAGGATCTTAAGGACAAATCTGCACTCTCTTGTTCATTGCAGAATTATTCACAACAGCCAAAACATGGGAACAACCTAAGTGTCCATTAACAATTAAGTGGATAAAGAAAATGTGATATATATATATACACACACACACACACAATGAAATAATTATCCAGCCATAAAATAAAGGAAATCCTGTCATATGCTACAACATAAATGAAACTTGACAATATTATGCTAAGTGAAATAAGTTGGTACCAGAAGGCCAAATACTGTATGATTCCACTTACATAAGATATTTGAAGTAATCAAACTCATCGAAGTATAAAGTAGATTGCTGCTGGCCAGGGGCTAAGGGGAAAGGGAAATGGCGAGTTGTTGTTCAATGAATATACAATTCCATTCATGCAAAATGAAAAGTTCTAGAAATCTGCTATACAGCATTATGCTTACTGTTAACAATGCTGTACTATATGCTTAATACTTTCTTAAGAGGGTAAATCTCATGTTCTACATTATCACAATAACAATTTTTTTAAAGACAACCATGTTAAGCAAAGCTGACGTCTCTGCAAACCTACTGTTTCATTGCTTAGGGAAATCAGTATTTTTGTAACAAGAGGCATTCTCTTCCAGCTACTAATGGACTAGCGGTGTAAAGAGAGATCATATTCAAGTCTCTAGAAAAGGTAGAATGGAAAAAGGGATAGACAGAGAGAGAGAGAGGGAGATTTTGTTTCCATCAAATACCTAATAGAATAGCAAGAAAAATCACCAGGGTATATCAGGAAGCATTTGTGGCCGGATGTCCAATAACTTAATAATTTACTATTTTACTTTATATGGCAATCAATGAAATATGCATAAGCAATTAATAACATCTTTGCCAAGCATATCTTTAAATACATTTAAAATACATAAATACATGATCCTGTTCGAGGTAGTCTAAGAAGACACTTTTGAGTGACAAGAGAGAATAAAGTGAAGATCCCTGGCATTATGTAATTTAAAACAATCATCAATAGAAGAAAATTTAAGAGAAAATGGTGAGATTATCTTTAAATGGTGATACCCTCAAAAAAAATCACAAAATCAAACTCTAGACTAATCTTATAGTCCAATGGTAATGATCATTTTTTGGTGTTATCTGGATTACCGTTAAAGGATTTTTTCCCTCAATGTGGTATTTCAAATGTATTTCTACCACCATTCCTGACAGAGCAGTAGCTGAAAAACATCTCCACTACTGCTCACTGTGCCGGCCTTCCTTTGTTGAATAAATGGCTTAATAAAAATGTTTAGAGTAGGAAACTGTTCATGTTGAAAATGTGAAATGTCTTCTTTAATGGACAATTAAGCATTACCACATCTACGTGAAGTGCATACCTTTTTTTTAATGTAAACTTTTAAGCAAGATTTAAACCAGCCTTGCGGATATAATTCAAAATAGAAGGTGGGAAGAGGAAAGAATGCACAATCTTAGTTTCTTTGGCTTAATAGGAAATCTTTGTCACTGTATCTATAGAACAATAATTAGTCTTTAGAGTGATACAGACCCTGGTGCAATTAATGTCATTTTGTAAATTTTATTACTATATTTTTTATTCCCTATCTAGGCCTCCCTTTGAGTTACCAATCAATGATGGGTGGGATTTTTGTCTATCTACTGAGTTATTTGTTAAATCAGCCCCATTATGAAGACATGAGAGAGTGGAAAGGATGGCACCTTTGTTAAAGTAGCTAGGAACTAAAGTGATATGAAATACAAAAGGTCAAGAAGAAATCTTCCCAATTAAGAGTGGGCCAAAAAAACCAAACACAATTTTTAAACCAACTTTGCTTTGAGATACGTTATTTTTAATTTATATGAAAAATGGACCTCAAAAAGGGCCCGCATATTTTTTTAAGATCCAAAGGAGATTTTGTTGTTTTTTTTTTTTGTTTGTTTTTTTTTTTTTTGCTTTTTGCTTTTTAGAGTCACGTGTGCGGCATATGGAAGTTCCCAGGCTAGGGGTCGAATCAGAGCTGCTGCAGCCACCAGCCTACACCACAGCCACAGCAATGGTGGCAGGATCTGAGCTGAGCTGCGTCTGCGACCATCACCGTGACTCATGGCAGCGCTAGATACTTAACCCACTGGGTGAAGCCAGGGATTGAACCCACATCATCATGGATACTAGGTGGGTTACTGCTAAGCAGGAACTCCTTGTTGTTTTTCTACAACAGCAAATCTCATTTGTGCTGGACAACAGATGTTGGAGGGTCCTCCTTCCCAATCTGAGCTTCCTGGACCAGAGTCCCTCTAAGTCTCCTTTTTACGCTAATATGCTTCTCAGATTGTGTATAAAACGTTTAGCCCATATTGAGTTTTATGAATTCCTACTATCCTTTTTCCTTTGCCTAGCATCTCTGATTTCCACCTAGGATTTTTTCTTAACCCAGATGCTGTTCCTGGGTCCCAGACACTGTTTCTCAATTTCATAGACTATTAATGATTCCTCTTCGACCCTGAAACCTAGCTGTCTGACCAAATGACACTTACCTATATTCCCTGCCTTATTTAAAGTCATCTAGGAAATGGCATTATTTTGCTTTTTTTTAATGGCTGAATAGTATTCCATTGTGTCTATATGCCACATCTTCCTAATCCAGTCATCTGTCGATAGACATTTAGGTTGTTTCCACATCTTGGCTATTGCAAATAGTGATGCAGTGAACGGCACAAATGAACCTTTCCACAGAAAAGAAAATCATGGACTTGGAGAATAGACTTGTGGTTGACAAGGGGGAGAGGAGGGAGCAGGATGGATTGGGAACTTGGGGTTAATAGATGCAGACTATTGCCTTTGGAATGGATAAGCAATGAGATCCTGCTGTGTATCACTGGGAACTATGTCTGGTCACTTATGATGGAGCATGATAATGTGAGAAAAAAGAATCTACACATGTATGTGTAACTGGATCACCATGCTCTACAGCAGAAAATTGACACAACACTGTAAACCAGCTATAATGAAAAAAAATAAAAATTACATAAAAAAATTAAAAAATTGAAAAAATGGTCATCTAAGAGTTCCTATCGTGGTACAGTGAAAATGAATCCAACTAGGAACCATGAGGTTGCAGGTTCAATCCCTGGCCTCAATCAGTGGGTTAAGGATCTGGTGTTGGTTGCTGTGAGCTGTGGTGTAGGTCGCAGAGGCAGCTCGGATCCTGCATTGCTGTGGCATAGGCTGGCAGTTATAGCTCTGATTCCCAGGCTGGGAACTCCATATGCCATGGGTGCGGCCCTAAAAAGCAAAATAAATAAATAAATAAAGTCATCCACTGGCCCAGCTGGATTATTATTGACCTGGTTCCTTCACCAATGAGTCCAGGATGTCTATACCTCTCCTTCCTTGTTGCAAGAGTGAAATACATACCATCAGCTAACCAAACCTATGACATTTAACTTTAATGTTAAAGTGGCAGTTCCAGTTTAACAGGAACTAGAAGCCAGGAAACTAAGCAAAAGTACACTGGATCATATATAGTTAGAACCTATAAAATGTAATATCTAATCTTTAATTTTTCAAACTATAAACCCTGCATGTTTGCACTGAATATGAGTGGTACACTGCTATAATAAAAAGCTAAGGATTTATCTGTAAAATTATATAAGATAGAAGGAAAATTTCCCAAGTTGATGACAGAATTCTGAATACTGAGTTGAAAATTCATGATATAACTATTAGGTTTCTACGTAGAATAATCACCAAAGACCCTGCAAAATGACACCTATATTTATGCCAATGATACTCAGCGGTAACATAACAAACTAAGAGCTCTCTATTTTCTCTACTCAAATTTCGCTTTCTAGATATTCCAGGTTTCTCAATTACAGTGATGGTGAATAATGGGGAAAATCAGTAACCAGAGCAGATGCTACATAATTGGACTAGGTAATTTCCCATACTGTGTGGTTTGAGGACTACTTTTAGGTCTTATCTGCCTTCACCCTTACCAGAAATACAGCATTATTCCATTCAGTATATAGTAACATCAGAAGAATTATTTCTGAAGAATCACAGTTACAATGGCTTCGCATTACCTAGGCATTTCCAGTAAACTTTCTCACATTCACATTTTTAGATTGGAAAATCAGCACTCAAAATGAACCAGGTTTAGGGTCTGAGGTGATAAGATAGTTCCTATCTAAGTCAATTACATCGGATGTGGAACAGTACAGTGACATACTCCACTCTCAGTGACTGGACAGCATGGAACCCCAGCAAACACACTAACAATAAAACAGAAGTCTAGGCAAAGCACTTCCGCAGAGTAAACTAAATTTACCCTACTGTGGGATCAAAGACATAAAATGTCATTGTATCATATATTACTTTAGTTTTGAGCTACTAATTCAGGCACCGTATCGTTTCAGGAATGAAGTGAGAAATAATTTTAAAACCTACTAAATAAATACCATGCCAGGTGCTTATTTGGCTCAATCCCTTACCTTGTTCCTTTCTTTGCTCAAATATCACAACAAGGCCCATCCTGATCATCCTATTTCAAATTGTAAACCCATCCCTAGTACTCTCTACTCTGCTCTATTTCAGTTCTTTTTACCATAGCATTTATACCTGGGATTTTATATCTGTATATGTGTGTATATATATGTATGTGTATGTATATGAGCGTATATACACATGTCTGTATTTCTTTGCCCTCACTATAATGTAGTCATATGCTGCTACCACAATGCCTGGATCATAGTAGACACTCAAATATGCATTATATACCTATGTTAGAGTTTAATAGGTTGCCAGGAAATTCACTTAAGTATCCTACATCCTGGCAGTGTGTTAGGGATATTAAAGAATTTCAGTGACTCTCCCCATTCCCTATAAGATTAAGGGCTTCCACATTTGGAAATGACACTCTGATGAATTACATGCTTTTCTCAAAAGTTTTAAACTAACTCCATTTAGATTCAGAGAATATTAGTGCTTCACTGGAAAGAGATGCTTTTTCTTACCACCCAGAAGCAATTCCTTTTCCAAGATGACAGTTATCACTTATTTATGCTGAATAAATTATTTTTAAATTTTAGCATATATTTATAACTTTATTTTTGGAACACTAGGAAGAACTGAACTATGACCATTATTCAATTAGAATGATCTAGCACTACTCTTTACTATTTTCCAAAATTACCTTGCCTAACTATCCCAAACCACAGCTGTAAAATGAATTATATTTGGTGAACAAATGTTAAAATTAACAATATTTCCTATTACTTTGAATACAGCTATAATTTCCTTTCCTAATACAACTTTTATAAAATGTGCCATTCCTTCCCTTTTGTTTCATTTAACCAACAAGAAAAATTACTTTACTCCTCGCTACTTATCAAAAGTTAATAAAACAATCCTACCTACTCTATTTGCTAAATGGGGAAAAGGGGAAGTTAGGACTTTGGGGGGAGAGAGAGAAGAGAGAATAAATGTGAACATTATGAGTTCCCTTCTGATATTTAAATTTGAGGAGATGAAATAATAATACTGTCTAGGTATCTGGAAATATAAGACCAGAGGCAGGTTGAAAAGTCTGGATCAAAGATATAAATTTAAGAACATACACATAAGGATGATAATATGAACTTATCATGGCAGGCAAATTTCAGCAGGAGAAAAAAAAAAAGCCTTGAGAACAAAACCTCAGGAACTAGGCAAAATTATTGGGGCAGAAAGATGGGAAGCTAGGAAACAGAAGCAGGGTATAGACAGGTAGAATGCACTGGCAGTTCAAGAAAGAAAGGGTAGAAGTTGATACCAAATGCCAAAAAAGAATTTCAAGAAGATGACATTTAAGAAAAGGACTTTAGATTTAGACTTTAATATAAAGGTCACAGGTAATCTTGGAAGAGGCTATTAACAGAGTACATGCACAGAAATTATCTGTCTAGCATTGAAGTGTTCTCTTCTGCTCTGTATGGCTACTCTAAAGCTACCATTAGACATTTGTTGAGAATAAAAGTCAGTTCAATACATAATTTACATAATGTATGCTGTGGACCTCCTTTAACATATTAGGGTTAAGGAAAATAACAATTGGTTCGACAAGAGGCTACTATATTACATCAAATTTTCTATATGGAGTTGTCTGACTAAATAATTGATATATGGGGTCACTAATGTTTTAATTTTTAATGGAGGTATCATTATGTAATATGTATAAGTTAATAAAGAAAATATCTTTTAAAAATACTGACAATAACAACTCAGGATGTGTGTAATACAGGTGGGGTGTAAATTAATCCAACACTTCGGAAAACCACTTGACATTACTATTGAATTTAAACCTAGGTATGTAACCTTTGAGGCAATTCTCTATACTAAATAGAAATGCATGCACAGGTACACAAAACACATGTACAACAGTATTCATAGCCAAAACACAAAGGTCTGTCAATATCTGAATGGGTGAGTTAATTTTGATACATTTTTATAATGGAATACTATAGAGCAGGGCTTGGCAAACTATGACCTAAGGGCTCAGATCTTCAGCCTATTTTCATAAATAAAGTTTTATTCGAATACAACCACATCCATTTATGGCTACCTTTGTATTACAATAGTCAAACGGAGCAGCTGTGACAGGACAGTATGATGCACAAACTCAAAAATATTTAATATTAGAGTTCCCGCTGTGGCACAACGGGATCGACAGTGTCTCTGCAGCGGCAGGGATATGCATTCAATCCCCGACCCAGTGCAGTGGGTTAAGCATCTCGTGTTGCCACAGCTGTGAAGTAGACTGTAACTCTGGCTTGGATTTGATCCCTGGCCTGGGAACTCCATATGCTGCGGGGCAGCAAAAAAACGTTATTGTCTTGCCCTTTACAGACAATGTTTGCCGACCTGGGCTACAGAACAAAAAAATGGCAAACTGCAGTTACACTCAAGACTCTGAATGACTCTCACAAACAAGAGGTTGAATGAAAGAAGCCAGATATAGAAAAGGAGACACTCTATGATTCATGTCATATAAAGTTCAAAAAATAGTCAATACTAAATATAGTTCTTCCAGTTAAATTTGAGGAGGAGGAAGGCAATGGGAATTAAGAAGAATGAGGTGTTGGTTATGTGCGTGAATCGATCTTGAGATTATTCATTGAACTATATGCTTATGATTTGTGCACTTTTATATGTAGTGCTTCAATAATTTTTTTAAATATGGAGAAGGATTATATACCAAACTATTAATAGTAGTTATCCACAGAGAGTATAGGAGGGGAAGAATGAAGAGATTATTTTTAATGAATCTATATCCATGTTTTTTTAACTTTTTAAATAAACCTATTATCTTAGAACTCTGAAAAAAAGTTATAAAATGATATACATTATTATATATCTTTATCATGATATGGTTATATTTTTATTCACAGGACTTAATACTTTGTAGGCACTCAAGTGACAACAGAAGGTTAGAAACTAAATGTTTAAATCATTCAGTGTCTCTAAATTCTGTGACCCCACAATAGAAAATACATTTTATACCTGTTATGTTTTGTGTTTTATCTAAAAGTTTCATAATCTTATGAAACCTCCTCATATGTTTTTAAAACACGATCTTAATTACCTTTGTCAGATTATAGTTGTTATACATCCCCTATCTTTAGTAATACTGTGCATTAACATCATGGTCTTAACCATCCCCTTAAGCTAACTCTCCTCCTTTTCAAAGAGATAAAAGACTTTAGGAATTGAAAGTGACATTGAAAAAATGGTGCTGGCATCTACCAATTGTTGCTTAAAGTAAAGATTTAAGAAAGAAATATCTCTGCATGATTTAATGATTGCTTGCTATAGCAAAGTTCTTTTGTCTGGTCTCTAATACAGCTCCCTAGAGTGTCATGTTCAATATGCAACAAAACAATGATGTAGAGGTTTTGACAAAGAGCCCATCTCCCTATTGAGGTGGCATTACAGGATAATAGCTGCCTGAGCTATATAATTCAATGAACTATATTTTAGTATTAAAATATCTGTTAATCAGTTTTTAAAGCCACAATGTTCAAAACTCAGAACAATATGTAAAACATTCCTTTACCAAAGGGAATGACTAATCTTCTGTACAGCTTTGATAAGTTACAAGAAATAGGTTTATCTCAGAAGACTGGTTATGATTAATATGCAGTTCGTAAAGCTCCTTAGCACTGTATGGTCTCTCTCTAACTAAATCTAATAAAGATAGGTCACGCATTTTTCATATTCCTTTTTCACCCATGACAGATCTCTAATAGGATTTATATGCATTTGATATTAATTGTATCGAAGACTGCACCAACTGCAATAATCCTTCATTTCTTTGCCTTTTTAAAGCTATACATAAATTACAAAGTTTCCATTTTTGTTTGACTGCAGCTCTCACTGACAATCAAACCATGTTAATGATAGAGAGGTAGAGAAAGATTAAGAACAACCTCACCTAGTTCAGTGAAATACCAAATGATACCAAAGGTTATAAACCTAGGTTTCAGAGCTGTTTTCGCTCTCCTCTCCCTTGTGTCAGAAGAGCTCAAGTATATAACATCAGTGAAAACCTTGTACTCCAAATTGGAGAGGAAAGGACATGCTTTTAATAACCATCTCACAGAGGGGTGCTGGCAGTAACCCATCGTTTTGATGAAGTATTGCTTTTCTAGCCATCTACAGAGACAACACAGGAAATGTAAAAATGAGATAGTGCTACCTAGAATGAAAAAGCGAGTGTCCTGGGGGCTCAATCTAAAATAGTCCTTAATTTTAGCTCTGAACTCAAAAGAGGCTTCACTTATATCTGGGGAAAAAGAAATGTATCTTGCGAGACTATTCAAATTGTAATTGCAGTTAAGAGAAGTGGACAATTATATTTTCATATTCTATATTCTGCACTATGACATAAATAGTGAAAAATTTCATCTGCAAAAGAACATACCAAGGGATTTGAGAAACTAATAAAATGTTGCTTTACACTCTATCAAAACACTTGGCTATTAGTGGATAAAATCCAATGGAAAAAAAGTAGGTCACAATTTTAATGATTTTCTTTAGGTGAAACACACGACATACAAATTCAGCATTTAAATGTCTCTCATACACACAGAAATTATTAAAAAAAAACCCACAAGAAAGTCTGTATGACAAATTAAAGTGACAGAATTACCTCATGGATTATATATATAATTTTTGCCTTTGAATTAAGAAAGGTTACTTTTTAAATGCGATACTCATGAAAAAAACATGAACACAAATTCAAAAGTCAATTAACTAAAGAAAGGCAACCAAACACATCTCATCCATCTATAAAAGCTATATTCGGGAATCCTTCTGCCTCTGGTCATAAAGGAGTAAGTGATATTAGACTAGTCCTCCATCTGTAAACAACTAGAAAACTAGACAAAATATATGAAACAACTGTTTTCAGACCTTGGACAACATGCAGCACAAGCCTGTGATCCCTGAGAGAAAGGAAACACACAAAGTGAGCCCTGTACTCATCCCAGCTTTGTGTGTGGAGGCACCTTCCATATTGTAGTTCAGGAAGGGGGAAATTATGCAGAGTACTGGAGTCTCACAGAGCTGAAGAGAGAAAGAGAGAAAGATGTAAGATCAGGGAGGCTGAGGCAGCTTAGATTTATCAGGTACAGTATCAGAGAAGAGAAATCCCCACAGAAAAATTGTTCCAGACATCCACAATGGAGTCCCCTTGAGTTTTTGGCTGAATACCAATCTACACAAAGGTAGGGCAGACTTGATGAGGATGGGCACAGAATACTACTAGAGAAAGAATGTCCACCAGAAAAGAATAAACTTAACTTCTACTGCAGATCACACAGGACTAGGAGACATTTTGATCAACCAGAGTGGGGAGACTTCACTGAGCATTCAGAGATCCAAAAAAGGCCACACTTTAGGAGTAGGATTAAACTAGCCCTATAGGAAATGCTACTTTAGATTCACGCAAAGTTTAAAAATAAGTCTTGAAATGATCAGGATGATCTACATATAAATTAATGGCCAGAACAAAGCCTAACACTCTACAATATTCAACAATGTCATATTCTATCTAAAATTCAGTCAAAAATTACCAGATAATCAAAGAAGCAGGGAAATAAACATGAGGAAAAATCATAAACATGAGGAAAAATCACTCAATAGAAATAAATGCAGAAGTGACAGAGATGGTGGAAATAGCACGCAAAGATTTTAAAAACATATTATTAGTACATCCAAGATTTAAAGAAAACATGAACACAATGAGAAGAGAAACGTAACTACAAAAAAGAACCAAAAAAGACTCCAGAGCTGAAAGCTGCAATAAATGAAAATTTCACTGTATGGACTAATAGCAGATTAGACACTGAAATAAAAAAGACGAGTGAAGGAGTTCCCATTGCAGCTCAACAGTAACAAACCTGACTAGTATCTGTGAGGACGTGAGTTCGAGCCCTAGCCTGGATCAGTGGGTTAAGGATCTGGCATTGCTGTGAGTTGTGGTATAGGTAGCAGACACAGCTTGGATCCCACGTTGTTGTGGCTGTGGAATAGGCTGGCAGCTGCAGCTCTGATTAGACCCCTAGCCTGGGAACTTACATATGCTACAAGTACAGCCCTAAAAGACAAAACAAAACAAAAAGGTGTAAGATAGAAATAATGGCAATAATAACTACCAATCTGAAGCACAGAAAGAAAAAAAATGGATGGCTAAAAAAATTGTCACAGAGTTTCAATGACACATGGGACAATATGTGATGTAATATACAAGAAATTTCCAAAATGGTTAAGGGATCCTTCTGTATAGCAGAGTACTCTACCCAGTATTCTGTGATAATCTATGTGGGAAAAGAATCAGAGAAAATGAATATGCATATATGTACGACTGAGTCACTTTGTTGTACAGTAGAACTTATCACAGCCCTGTAAATTAACTATACTTCAATAAAACTTAAAAAAAATAAAGCTGCTGTGAACACTTATGTTTAAAAAAAGAAGAGATAAGTCAAAAGAAATATTTGAATAAGATAGCCCACAATTTTCCAAGTTTGATGAAAAACATCAATGTTCAAATGTAAGAATATCAAAGAACCCAAAACAAAATAAATACAAACCCAAGGTATATTATAATAATATTGTTGAAAACCAATGATAAAGAAAACATTTTAATAGTAGCCAGAGAAAAAAACATGTTACATAGAGGGGATCAGAGTTTAAAATGATTGCTGACTTCTCATCAGAAACAGTACAGGCCATAAGAGAATAGAAGACATCTTTAAATCAATAAAACAAATGGCAGGGGGTGGAGAGAGTGGGGGGGGGAAGGGGAGGTCAATCTATCATCTTAGAATTCTGTATCTCATGAAAATACTAGTTATCATGAAGATACTAATAGATAAATATAATCTTAAAGAATCCAATTGAAGAGAACTTACACTACAAGAAATGTTTAAAGGAAGTGCTTTAAGTGAAAGTAAATCAATGCCAGAAACTCAGATCTACATAAAGTAATGAAGAGTACCAGAATTGTGTGAAATAAAAAGATGAAAACAGATAAGACATTGTTTCTAGTTTGTTCTCCTTAAAATGTAATTGATTATTTAAAGAAAAAATAATACAATGTATGGTCAGACCTACAACATATGCAGAATAAAATGTATGAAAATAATAACAAAAAAGATGAGAGGGAAGAATGTGAGTATGCTACTGTAAAGGTCTTATACAGAAATTACAGAGAGTTCCTGTCATGGCTCAGTGGTTAACGAAACCAACTAGGATCCATGAGGACACAGGTTCGATCCCTGGCCTTGCTCAATGGGTTAAGGATCTGGTGTTGCTGTGAGCTGTGGTGCATATTACAGATCCGGCTGGGATCCTGCACTGCTGTAGCTGTGGTGTAGGCTTGCAGCTGTAGCTCTGATTCAACCCCTAGACTGGGAACTTCCATATGCCACAGGTGTGGCCCTAAAAAGACAAAAGACAAAAGACAAAAAAGAAAAGAAAAGAAAAGGAAAGGAAAGGAAAGGAAAGGAAAGGAAAGGAAAGGAAAGGAAAGGAAAGGAAAGGAAAGGAAAGGAAAGGAAAGGAAAGGAAAGGAAAGGAAAGGAAAGGAAAGGAAGAAAGGAAGGAAGGAAGGAAGGAAGGAAGAAAGGAAGGAAGAAAGAAAGAAAGAAGAAAGAAAGAAAGAAATTACATAGTATTTAAAGCTAGATTGTCATAGGTTAAAGATTCATGGTGTAAACCCTATAGCAGCCATTGAAAATTAAAATAAAGAGATGTATCTAATAAGCCAATTGGTGAGATAGAATGGAATAATAAAAAAAAATACTTAATCTAAAAGAAAGCAGGAAAAGAAATCAAAGGAACAAAGGAAAGGTGAAACAGATAGAAAACAAGATTGACTAGAAACATAGTTATATTAATAATTGTATTAAATGTAAATGGATTAACCATACAAATTAATAGGCAAAGATTTCTAGACAGCATTAAAAATACATGTGCCCAAATACATGCTTTCTGCCAGAAACTCACTTTAGATATAAAGATACAGATTGGTTAAATATAAAATGATAGAAAATGATGCATCATGCAAACAGTAATCATAAGAAAGCTGGAATAGCTAAATATCACACAAAAGTATACTTTAGGACAAGGAATATTACCACAGATAAAGGAGGACATTCCATTATTATGAAATGGTCAATTAATAGGGAAGACAATCCTAAATGTGTATATAATCAATAACAGTTTCAAAACATATGAAGCAAAAACTGACAGAACTCAAGAAGAAATAGACAAATCCATAATTAGAGTTGGTGATTTTAACACACCTCTTTCAGTAACTGATAAAAAATGAGTAGATAGAAAATCGTTAAGAATATAAAAGATGGAGACATCACTATTAACTGACTTGATCTAAATAATGTCTATAAAATAGTTTAAACCAACTGCAGAATATATCTTTTTTTCCAAGTGCACTGCAAACATTCAATAAAATAGACTATATGTCAAGCCATAAACCTAGCCTTAATAAATTTAAAAGTAATACAATAAAGCCATAATCGCTCCTCTCAAGATTTTCAATTTTTGGGTGGTAATGAAATAAACTGCCACCTCTCAGGAACCACTAAAAGACCAGAACAAACAGCGTGGAAGTCAGGGTTCGTTTCAGTACAAGTACTGCTGCTCTAAACCTTTGTTGAAATGGTAGGTTGAATGGTGGGCCCCCACCCAAAAGATATATCCATATTCTTACCCTGAGAACCTGTAAATGTGACCTTATTTGGGAAAAAAAGTGTTCTTATAAATATAATTAAGTTAAGGATCTTAAGATGAGATGGGTACTCAATTCAATGAAAAGTGTGCTTATAAAAGACACACAGAGAAGAGTCATACCAGGAAAAGAAGACAATGTGAAGCCAGAAGGAGAGACTAGAGTAATGCAGCGACAAGCCAAAGGATATCTGGAGCTATCTAATGCACAAGATGCAAGGAAGACGTCTCCCTTAGAGCTTTCATAGGGAGTGCAGCCCTGCCAACAACTTGATTTCAGATACCTGGCCTCCAGAACTGTGATACAGTTTTAAGTTTCTGTTGTTTTAAGCCATCAAAGTTGTGGTAATTTATTATGGCAGCCTTACGAAACTAGCAATCACATAGGTAAGAGTTTCTCTAGAGTCTATATGTTAGAGATTTGTTATGAAATAGGATATACTAATCTTCAACTTGAAATGATGCAACCAATTTACTCTCCAACATGACTGTACCTATTTACAATTCCTATGAACAAAAAAGGAGTTTCCAGTACCTGGTACTACCAGACTGTTGGAGGAGAAGCAATTTAATGAGTGAGAAATGGCATTTGGTTATTTCAATGTTCCAAGTGGAGTTGAACTGGTTTGGGCAACTGGACCACTTGATTTCTAAGCTCCCTGCCAACTCAACAAATCTATTTCCATGATTTTTCATTTATCCATTCAATACAACTTTATTCAATACCTATTTGTGTCAGCCAGGCACTTTGATCAGCACTAAGGACACATATGAACAACATATCGTCTCTGTCCTTCTACCTCAACGGCTGTTTTACCTCCCAGCTTTCTTCTACTCTATATCCCTATGACAGGGACTTTGGCATTAGACGTGAATTTGACCCCTGATTCTATTCCACAAATTCTGTGACTTTAGGCAAATTACTTTACCACTCTAAGCTTCCTTTTCTTCATCTCTTAAGAGAACAAGAATTCCATCTACCTCACAGAACTGTGAGGATTAGAGATAAAGGTAAATACCCACTGCATAATAAGTACTCAATATTAAAGTTCTTTTCTAACTTCCCTTAAAAAAAATGGAACACAGAAGATATGAGCAAGGGTTGGCAATTAACTAATAATTATCGTGTTCCCTTATCCAGAAATTCCACTTCTTGTATCTAAAAACAAAAAACTAAAGTCTTCAAGGTTATGTAAATAAGGATGCTCATTTTAGAATTATAATGGCTAAAAACTGAAAATAAACCCAATGTCTTTCAATGGTGAAATGGCATGAGATATGTTTCCAAAGAAGGGAGGGACTTTCACTCTACTCTCTGGAAGGGAATAGTATTAGGAAGAAGACTTATAATCCTCCTGTCCAAGCCCTCACTTTCTTCTTTCCCTGGAAGGACAGATGTATCTAATTAAACAATTGCTAGGTCTCTGTCACTCATTAAGTTTCCATTCTCCATGGGCAGAGTTATTCTGTTAAAGTTCATTGCTCATGCACTGACCCATGCCTTATTTCTTTCTTCTCTTCATTCGCATCTACATGCCCTCTCTAACTCTGTTTCCACCTCTGCTTTATCTCCCCCAGGTAAGCCCAATAGGATCTCCCTCCACCCCCAAATAGTCTGTTGTTTTTTGGAGGATGGGGGAAATAAAGCAGAGGTGGAAGCAGAAGTGGAAACACCAACATAAAAGAATACTATGGAGCCATTAAAAATTATTTAGCTTTCTATATTTTGACATGGAAAGATAATCATACTATCTTCTTAAGTAAAACTAAAAAACAAACACAAACTGCTTTTCTCAAGATGGTAAAATTAAGATGCATTTAGGGAGAAGGAGGGGAGTCTGTTTTCTTAACTTTTCTATAAGATAGTTATACTATTTGCATAAAATTATTATTTTCTTAAGTATGGAAATAGAATGCGAAGAAAATAAGAACAAAAGTTCCTAATAGGGAGCAAAATCAAAATAGATAATGAGTAGATAAAAATAGATATTCTTTCATCATTCTCCAGTGGTTATAATAAGATTCGAGGAGTTCCCATCATGGCTCAGTGGTTAACGAACCCAACTAGTATCCGTGAGGACACAGGTTCAATCCATGGCCTTGCTCAGTGTATTAAGGATCCAGCATTGCCATGAGCTGTGGTACAGGTCGCAGAGGCAGCTCGGATCTCACATTGCTATGGCTGTGGTGTAGGCCGGCAGCTGTAGCTCTGAGTCAACCCCTGGCATGGGAACCCCCATGTGCCGCAGGTGCAGCCCTAAAAAGACAAAAAAAAAAAAAAAAAGAAAGAAAAAAAGATTCTATAACAAGTTTCCAAGTATGTTTTCCTCAAACAAAAGTTGTAATACGGTAGAACCTATACTGCAATATCCCAAAATAATAGAGCTTTTAATATCTTCAAGTCCTACTGATCCTGAAATTATCACTCTATGTAGTAAAATCATGAAATAGCAAAATTAGTCCTCATAACAGGTAGTGTACCCTGTAACAGCATCATTAGAAAGAGATTCTACTGCAGCTTCATTATGTTTATTCACTGACAAGTATACTTTTTTTCCAAATCATCCAAACTCATTACTAATAATCTAACTAACACCTCCTTGGAGCCTATTTTAAAGTAACTTTCATTTCCAAATGTAATGATATTGAAATAAAAAACAGTACCGGGCCTACACAAACAAACCTATTTTAAAATATCCAAAATTTAAATAAATTAACATTGAAATGAACAAACCAACTCTAAGTCTCCAAAGTTACATTAAATTTACATACTCTTGAAATTATGCTTTTATAGCAACTGAAGTGTTAAACTAACTGCAGCATACACAATTTTGTATATATCACAGGATTCAAGTTGACAAGAATATTCAATCTAATCTGATAGAAAAAAAGTATTCCCCAACCCTATCTGTGTTATACAAGAAGTCCTGATTTACAAGTGGGTTGTATTCTAAAGATGGTTTGCAAATCAGCTAGAAAAAATGCTGGGACAGATTTAATAAGAAAAACAAGTTTAAATAAAATGCTCAAGTGCCAAGGCTATCCTGAAAAACACAATTAACCCATTAAAATAATGTGCTACTTTAGTAACAGAAGTTCTAAGCCCTGGAATGGAGTCAAGAAGCCCTGAAAAAGAATGGATATGTGTATATGTATAACTGAATCATTTTGTTGTATAGCAGAAATTGTCACAACATTGTAAATCGACTATATTTCAATAAAACTATAAAAATAAAAAAAAGAGGAAGCCCTGAAAACTGAGTTGTTCACTGGGGAGCTTTGGTGGCAGCATAAGCCCAAAAGCAGCAAAGGAGAGTTTCAGCATTATGAGGTCCAATCACCCATGTTCAGAAGGATAAGCGAATTGTCTGTAAAATGAACAATCAAGGACTACTCATAAGAAAGTACAATACAGGAAGAGTAACTGTACGAAACCACACAGAGGCTACCAAATATCATGAAACAAAGCATTCTTTCACAGCTTTGACCTTAAAAATAAGGGCTGCTAGGTCTGCATTTCATTTACCATAAGTAAAGTACCCTCCTAAAAACTCCTAGAAGAATAGGGAGCCATTTTCCATTCACTACATATTCTTACACCCATAATTATCCCTGTTGCTCAATAATAACTGGGGAAAACTTGCTGGCTATTGCGTCATGGTGCCCAGGGAGCACATTCAGATAAGAAGCAACACAGCATAACAGTTATAAGATCAGAGTTTAGCATCAGTCACAACTAATTTTGGGTGGGTTAGTTAATTTCTCTGAATTTCAGCCTCTTCCTGAATTGGAGATGAAAATAATGACTGCCCCATAGGGTTATAGAGGATTAAATGAAATCATCCATGAAAAACATTTATCACAGCAATTGGCACAAATTGTAAGTGGTCAGTAAATGTTACTAGACAGTTACCTAGCAGAGATGTTGGGACTGGGGTAGACCTTTATATAACAAACTGGCATAAGCCCTCTCCCCCCGTTGATAGGTAAAACAGCCAGCTTGCCAAAGAACTGCATACCTTAAGTCGGAAAAGTAGGAGCTTTTTTTCCTCCCCTTGAGATGGCACCAGGGTTTAACTATCTTTTATCCTATTTCTAGGCTTAACTGCCTTCACTCTCTCCAGAAAGTGTTAAGACTTCTTTGCCTCACCAAGAACAGGAAACATCTTTGGAAAACAAAGTAGTTTGTCACCAACTGCTGTCTCTGGAAATCAATCTCAGAAATATTAATGTGAGGCAAGGGGGAAAACATGCAAAATGCATTCCAAATTTTACCAAATACTTCTGGAAACTTCACTCTTGCACTTGGTGCAGTGCTTCTGTAGTTATACACGTAACCTTTTAAATTATATTAAGTATTGAATAAGTCACAGATATGTATTCGTCCCATGAACTTTTCACAAGAAGAGTTAAATATGAGTCATTCACCTGGCATAGTCAGTGAACTAGGAATGTTGATCTATGGATGTGTGCTGTATGCATACTTGAAAGACATCTCTTTGAGTATAACAACTAAAAGGGCGGGGGCGGGGGGGGGGGGGGACTAATCGTTCCTGATGGAAACTTGCTGAAAATATTATGCCTAGATTGCACTGATGAAGAGTACATTGAATCTCCTCTTGATGACTCCTCATCAAGACCAATTTCTATTCCATACAATAAACAGAGATGCCCTCCAAAACCACTGAAGAGCACTGGGCTGCTTTTCTGTGAAATAACCAAAGACTACTATATTTTTATAGTTCCTCTTTCTGCTGTTAGCTGTCACATCTCACTGTCAATAGCACCTTTTTTTTTTCTTTTCAAAACACAAGATTAACTGGGTGAGAGCCTGAGTTGACACCCACGATTCTCTAAGACACATAAGACTCTCCCCTCCCCCTTAATTGGCAGAAATTCAGGTCATACTCCAAATAGCTGAGATCAGCCAGAATACTGAGTTCCTGATCAGGCGACCTCTGCTGAATACAAAACTGTCATAATTGTATTCCAAAACGCAGGAACGTAAAGCCCAACTGATAGGAACCCTTAAAACCAGAGAACATGTTGCCACAGCAAACTACATAAAGCAGTTATCAAAAGTGATTTTCTATCCATCGCCATGGAGATGCCGTCTATCAGGGATTCATCTAAACAGCCCAGAAATTAAGCTTTGAACATTTTAGGACATGTGATACTACAATATGCCCAGATTTTTGGGAATCTTCACTTTTTCCTTTGTTTTACTGCTTTCTTAGCTTTTGTCCTATGAATACCCCAACCCACCAACCACAATAAAGAAAACTAAAGATTCAGAATAGAAGCTGTTATAATATTATGGGGGTTTATAATAACTATCTGTAACCAGGAATCAACAGAGTCTATATCCTGGTTGACAATATTTGCAAGAGGACATTGACTATAAGCAACCGTACCTGCATAAGCTTTTTGGGTCTGTTGTGGAGCTAGGGAAGACAGGTATGTTTGGCACATTCATAAAGCTCAAGAAAGGAATTTAAGGCGTTCCCATTGTGGTGCAGTGAAAACAAATCCGACTAGGAACCATGAGGTTGTGGGTTCGATCCCTGGCCTCGCTCAGTGGGTTAAGGATCCGGTGTTGCCATGAGCTATGGTGTAGGTCGCAGATGTGGCTCAGATCTGGCATTGCTATGGCTCTGGCATAGGCCAGCAGCTGTAGCTACCATTAGTCCCCTAGCCTGGGAACCTCCATATGCCATGAGTGCAGCCCTAAAAAGACAAAAGAAAAAAAAATTTAACAATAATGCAAACTGATGAACACACATTTAAAAACACCAAGGTATTTGAGGTACCCCTAGTAAAGAAAAGAAACCTTAATCTCCCTAATGAATTAACGATAAGACTAGTTTGAAGCACTAAAAAAAATGCAATCCAGCTTCCTTTTCCTCCCCAAAGTGATATTCATACAAATCCACAGTGTGCAGAAAAGCATTAATGTAGCAGGTCTAAGATTAAGGCTTGCTAGCAAGGTTTACCCTTGGCTGATGTCTGGGAACTTGGTTTTAGGGAGCATTCCTATTGCTCCTTAAATGATAAGGATGTTTGTGCCAGCTTGTACAAATAATGTGGATTATATACTGAGTGCTTGCTGTACTTTGGGGCATCTGAAATTTTGGTACCTGCTAAATATAGAGCCTGCATGACCAGCCCCCCATAAAAACCTTGGGCACTGACTCCCTAATGGGCTTCCCTGGGCAGGAACATTGCAGATATACTGCTTCATTTTCACTGATGAGGGAAGAGAACACATGGGAGGGAGAAGGGGAGAGAGAGAGAGAGATCATAAGGAAGCCTGCCCATGGATCCCTCCAGAATCCACCTGTAGTTCTCCCTCCCTTATGATGTGGTTGTGTATCCCCACTATGTCACTGTAGTAAATCTTAGCCATGAATAGAACTATATTCTGAGACCTGTGAGGCCTTCTAGCATATCTCCAAATGTGAGAGTGGTCTTGGGAAGCTCTGACTATACATGTGGAACTATTCTGAATGTGGGACAAAGGAGAATTTTAAAATGACTAATACCTGGGTCCCACCCTCAAGCTGCTTATCATCTAGTAGGAAAGTTGGGAGGGTCTGCTGGGAATAAACCAGTAAACCCTGATCATTCATTGAACATTTTAATGAGTATCTGTTCTATTTCTGGCAATGTCAGGTAATAGGCGTAAAAGGAATATAAAAAACACAGCCTTTGTGTGAAGGACACAATAACAAACAATCCTCTTGGAAATAGTACTGCCTGAAATATTAGAAACAAAAAGATAATAACTATTCCATCATGGACATTCCAATTTTCTGTGACCCATAATTTGACTTGCATAATTTATATGCTTCCTTGGGTAATACTAGGGGAGTTAGTCAATTTTCCTCAAAATATTCTGGAAAGGCAGGATTGTGGGCCCCTAAGTCTTGCCAGATACTTTAAATATATGTTGTTGATGCCTTCCTAGATTTACCAGCTATCAAGTATCAAGCACTATGCAAAATCTGCTTGAAATAGAAATATAAATACAGTCCCAAACTTCCAGGATCCCACAGCCTCCTGAAAGAGACAGAGAAATAAACAAATCATTAAAATTTCATGCTAAAGGTGTGAGAAGTTTGCGGGAAGTGATATGGTGGTGCTGAGGAAGAGCAAACTGGTTATCTCTACCATTACACGCCATTATTGTTGTTAGAAAACAAATGTGTGAAGAGGAGCTAACAATTTTCACACCTGAGTGGCAGAGTCTTAAAATTAACGATGAGTCTTACTACTAACTATACTTCAACACTGTTCTCAATTTTCTTTTAAGTTCTAAAATTAGAGAAACATTTTATCAAAATATAATTTTACCTGACAGAAAATTAAGTATAAAGATCTCTTATGGGTGATGCCGCCATCCTTATTAACAATGGTATTGGTGAATAAATTACACCAGGCCCTGTGTAGGTAAGTCCTCACCAACAATTTCGTCTTGTTACCATTAGGAAAAGTTCCCAATGTTCAAAGCTATGTTTAGTTCTATTTCGTGTTACATCAAAAAGGAGCTTAAATTTTTAACCAATTTCCTCTAAGCCACAAAAAACAATTTTTATAAAGAGGAAATAAATCTTGAAATTACTTTTAATCATTTCATTAAATTTAAACCTCTTTACCTTAAAAAAATCACCAACTTTTTTTTCTTTATACAGAGTATTACAATCTCCTATCTTTGAAGACTTCAAAAATACATTAGTTCAAAATCCACTTCTTGGTTCCCACTGAGATTTAAATTACCTGAAACTAATAGCCTCACTGCAACAGTTCTATTCCATGGCTTGTAAGCTGAATTCACCAGCATGACATCTATGTTTTATATATGTAAATTCCACGGGTTTACTGTAAATTCATGACATCGACAACACTGGTTGAAAAAGATTGGTACTGCTACTGAAACAAATACACAAAATGAGACAGGAAGTAGCCATAATTTTTCCTACTTGCCTATTTTATTATGGTAATCATAGAAAAAATGGAGATAGTCTAGAGCACAAAAACTAAGATAGCAGCTGAAAGCAATGTAAACTATAAGAATAAGAAATATTTGCATATAAATCAAAGCAAGCAGTAAGGTTTACATCATGACACACAATGTAAAATTATTTTATTACAGAAGCTACTGCTTGCATACTACCTTCAATTATTATATTTTCTAAAATTTGGCACAGGCTATATTAAAAGAAAATTTACTGGCAATAACATATACAGGGTTGACCAGAGTTATCCTTTACCTTTTCAGTTCTTTCTAACATTGCAATGAGTCTGGTCCGCAAAACAAAGCATTAAATTATTATTGAAATAAAAGGATGAGTGTTGTCGTCACTGGAAGTCAGCATGAGGAGGTAGTTCAGTGTGAGGCTCTTTCAATGTTTTTTCCTATAACTGTTTCTTTCCTCTGTTAAATAGCTATGCAAGTAACATTGTCAATGCTCATCAAATTGAAATCAATAGTTTGTGTTTTTTTAACACAAACTGACCTAAATATATCTGTTATCTTTTCTGTAGTAGGAATTACACAACTGAATTGGGGAGTGGGCTCTCTGAATCTGTGGGTTCCACATCTGCAGATTCAACCAACAGTCAATCCAAAATTATTTGCTGAAAAAAAAAAAAGAATGCCAGAAACTTCGAAAAAGCAAAACTTGAATATGCCACGCACCAGCAAATATTTACATAGCATTTACATCGTATTAGGTATTATAAATAATCTAAAGATGATTTAAAGTACACAGGAGGTTGTGGGTAAATTACACCCAAATGTTATATGAATTTATATAAGGGACTTGAGCATCCTCTGCATTTTGGTATCTAAGACCAGGGTGGGAGGAGGGGTGCTGGTGCCTGAAACAAATCCCAGTGGACAGGAAGGGATAATGGTAATTGTTACCGGTCTTGATGTTCTCCTAAAACCTGCTTACAATTGCAGCTACTCACGACAGACAGGACTAATTCCAAGTTCTAATTACCTGAAGCCCCATTCTCCACAGTGCCTTAATTACTCCCTAGTAATCAGGTGAGCACTTACAGTAGGATACCAACTTATTCAGGGGTTATCAAGGGGCCGTTTAGTTCATTTCAACTACTGCACTAAATAACTTTTCTACTACGCAACGGTATAAAGTTTCACCCATGGTGACGGGATTTTTAGTACCTTTCTATGGAAAAGGGCCTATGGGTACAATCATATTTTGGATTAACTCTCTTGGTTTCTTCAAACATAAACAGATTTCCTCAACCTTGTGAAATTTTGCTCACCTCCCTGCAAACCTCTATTCCTCAAGGACATCCTCCTCTGCTCTTCTATTTGTGCCATTAGTTCCAGCTCATCCTTCCACTCACTCAACATGAACACTTCCCTGTATACACTCTTTGTCCCCCTAGTCTTCCCTGTTCACTCTCTTCCCCTCAGGCAGGCTCAAATTTTCTAAGGTTTGGACCATGGCTCTGATATGAGGACTCACAAAGCAACAGCTCTTGCTCTCCCCCTACCTAATTTCTATTCAGCTTCTCCACAGCTTATCAGACATTTACACTTATATTTGATCATGTGTCCAAAATCATATCCATTTCACTCCCTTAGTAATGACAACACTCTCAGTGGCTAACATTTAACCCTCACAACAGACGCGATTTTTTTTTTTTTTTTTGTCATCACCATTTCACAGAGGAGTAAACCAACATTACACTGTCTGCCAGGATTTAAACCTAGGCCAACTGACTCCAGAGGCTGCCTTCTTAACCACTGCTGCTCACCATACCTGTGATTATCTGACTATGATTTAGCTAACCTTACAGAATTGGCTATCTTCCAAACTGCAATCAAGGTCTAGCCACCATTTCTCAGGTCTCCATTCTGTATTGATGATTTCCTCCACAATAATCCAGTATCTAGATAGTTCAAATAGACTAAAGTCCAGCTTTATCATTCAGACCCTGATGTTACTGACTGCCCTTTAAACTCATGGACCACATACCAACACATCTTCCTCTCTCTAAATCCTATACATAGGTCAGGGACATTAGAAGAAATATGTTTAATGTGGCCACCTCCACATTAATTTTTTGCAAACTGCACACCTTTTATAAACCCTGATGGTCAAACCAATGAGTTTAATTATACTCATTTAATTGTGGATGCTTATATTGACACTATTGCTATTACATATATTTGAGATGGGTTTTAGTGTATGGAGAAGCCTCCTCCTAATATACCAATATTAAAAGGACTAGATTATATTTCAATCAGTAACACCGATCCCATACATCTATACCCACAAAAAATCAAAGGCCAGAATATGTTTCCTGACTCAAACCAATGAACAGTGAAAAAAATCAATGACAAGAAGTTTGAATATGGATCTTAATGTTTTAATAAAAATAAATGGCTTGTTCATTAAGATGATATATGCATTCATCCTGTTCCAGTATTATTTTCAGCCACATGAGACAATTCTATAACTGTAATTATGTAATCTGGCTGGGAAAACTGGTGCACCTATGCAGCATGTTAAAATCCCTAATTGCTGGAAAGCAGATCAATAAAGCAAAATACCTCCTGATCTAGAATCAGTAAAGAATGAAACATTTTAAGAAAAAATATTCCAGAAGATGAAAGTTTCCATTCCAATGCATCTATTTTAAGTTTTTTGGTTGAAATACATCTCTATTGACAATACTATTATACCTCCCAGTGATCTGAACATGGTACAATATACTATAGATAAACTGGGATATCCAGATGCAGATGGATGGTATCTAAAGCCAAAAGACTGATCACTGGGTGTCATAGGTTCCACATTCACACAATAGCTTTAGAAGTTCTTAAGGTAACAGCAGATATTTTTGTACAGACATAAAACACACACAGAATAGAGGAGTGTTTCTCATGGGGTGAGGGGGGTCACTTTCTCCAGTTGCAAGAGTCCCTTCTCAGAATCAAGGGTGTTAGGAGGGGACGTATAAACTATTCAAACTGTTGATATTCCTCATCTGTAGTTGAGAACTACCACAGAGGCGCTACCTTGTGACTTTTGTCAAAAAAGCCTCTTTGCTCCTTGACCTGCTACGATATGGAACTCTTCTCTATGTGTCTTTATTTACATTTCTCAGCAGCCAGCTACCTCAATTACTCTTTCTAAAGTCCACTGGAAAACTGCTACCACCATCTATAGTTTGCATCTGTCACTGAGGATCTGCAAATCTGAAGGCCACAGATGTTGATGCTATCACTGATTGCCTCCACTCTTCTCTCACTTCTTAGTTTCTCTTTTTAGCTTCTGTGCAAGAAGGTTAGGCTTTTCCAGCCAGTTACCAGTCAGAACATGCCTTTTTCTCTTATCAAACCAATGACTTAATGTGTAAAATCTCATCCCTAAGTCTTCTTTGGCTGTAGCTCTGGCTGGTGCACTCTTGTGTTCTCTGTCTCTCTCTCCTTGCCTTGCATTTTAGTCTTAACTGAGATATTCAGGGCTTTTCTCACCACCACAGTAGATCCCCACCCCACCCCTTACTTGTAGAATGACATTTGATGTGGTTGTTTTATGCATATCAAAAGATCTAGCCTTGGCTTACTACTAAGATTGCACTGCAATCTGGTTTTATGCACTGGATGCTTCATACTAAATAAGCCCTTGTGGGAAAACAAAATACTTTATGACAGGCTAATGCAACTATAGTTTTATAAAATAAGATGATCAATTTACACACTAGAAAATGTGACCTCTCCTCCCTTTACAGTGAAGAAACCAAGACTTACCCCCCCACACCAAAAAAAAAAAACCTATGTTTCAGTGAGCTACTCTAATGCTAGCCCAACTAGACTCTAAGTTCCAGGGGACTTTTTTTTCCCCCCTATACCTAGAAAAATACCTGACACCTTCAATAAATACTCGATATCTTATAAATAAATAAATAAGAAATATTGAGGGTAAAGAATGGGATTTACATAGCATTAAATAGCAGTATAAAAGTCCTGATATAGATTTCACATCTTTAGTGGAGTTTGTGTCCATTTAAAAGCACTATAGAGTTATTTTTACAGCTCTATTTCTCTATTTTCAATAGTATTAATTTTTTTTTCCTTTTTTTTTTTTTTTTTTTTTGCTTTTTAGGGCCACATCTATGGCATATGGAAGTTCCCAGAGTAGGAGTCTAATCAGAGCTGCAGCTGCAGGCCTTCACCACAGCCACAGTAACAAAAGATCTGAGTCGTGCCTGCGACCTACACTACAGCTCATGGCAACACGGGATACTTAGCCCACTCCGTGAGGCCAGTGATCAAACCTGCATCCTCAAGGATACTAGTCATTACTGCTGAGTCACAATGGGAACTCCTAATTTTATTTCTTAAAATTGGTGTCTATAAGAAAAGGTACTTAAGTGTATAAACATATATGTTCTAACAGATTTTAGTGTTAGTCTATTACCACATAAGTTATCTGAGTATACTGTTTTACCTAAGGTATTCTCTATGCATTAGAAAGCTATACAAATACAATCTTAAAGAATTAATTTATCGGAGTTCCTAATGTGGCACAGCAGGTTAAGGATCCAGTGTTGCTACAGCTGTGGCACAGGTCACAGCTGCAGCTTGGATTTGATCCCTGGCCCAGGAACTTCCATATGCCATGAGTGCGGCCAAAAAATTTAAAAAAGAATAGCTGTTCCTTACATAAGGAAATTATTCCATGTTCTACCTTCATCCTTAAAAATCCTTATGTATACTCATGTAGTCTCTTTTTATTTATATGATACATTATTTCTACAAAAATACTTTTGAATATAGAACCAAAGGATAATTTTGGCAATTAGGAAAATGCTTTTTTTTCCCTAACCAGACATCAAGTGATGCTTCTATAATGAAACTTCAGAAACTGCTTAACCTAATTACTCAAAGAGCCTAACTGGAAGGGCAGATATCAGGAAACAGATATAAACTGGACAGTAGAATGTGGTAGAGGCAACAAGAAGAACCTGGAAACAGATTACAAAGGGCCATAAAACTTCTGGCTAAACTTTACCCTGATCTTATAGACAATACGAATTCCAGTGTCAGCTCTGAAATACAGTAATGTCATGAGATTGCTGCTCAGCTCATAGCTCCCTGACCATTTCGCCACCATCTATACAGCTACAAAGATTTATAGTTAAGGGTGACTGCTGCTTTTCAAGACTCTTCAATCCAGACCACTAAAAGTACTTTTGTTTTTACTTAAGAGCAGCACAAATTCCTAATTTCGGCCCTTTCTCTTATTTTATTAGGATCAAGGAAAGCTAATTTTAAAGTCCTGATTCAATGTTCCATGAAAGGAAATACATTTAAAATTCATGCAGACACACATAATTTAAATAATGGGTCTCCTAAATTTACATATTGAAATGGATATTTTCTCTAAGATTGGTAGTTTAAAAACTTTTCTGCAGAGACTAACCATTTTTTCAAGTATATTTAAGTGTATTCCATTAGTGGGAACTGATTTTATAAGTCAATCAAGAAGAACAATGACTATTTGGATAAACAGAAACATCTAACATCAGGCACTTTATAAAAGAGCTACAGTCCTATCAAAAAAAAGCATAGGAGTTCCCGTCGTGGCGCAGTGGTTAACAAATCCGACTGGGAACCATGAGGTTGCGGGTTCGGTCCCTGCCCTTGCTCAGTGGGTTGACGATCCAATGTTGCCGAGAGCTGTGGTGTAGGTTGCAGACACTGCTCGGATCCCGCGTTGCTGAGGCTCTGGCATAGGCCAGTGGCTACAGCCCCGATTCGACACCTAGCCTGGGAACCTCCATATGCCACGGGATCGGCCCAAGAAATAGCAAAAAGACAAAAAAAAAAAAAAAGCATATAGATGATTTACCCATTTTGTTTTAGTTGTATTATATGAAGAAAACCCACATTTTCACAAATAAGTATCTATATATGTTAAGCATTTTAAAATAGCATCTCTTGGAGTTCTCTTGCGGCACATTTGAGTTAAGGATTCAGCACTGTCACTGCTGTGGTACCGGTTTGATCCCTGGCCTGGGAACTTCTACATGCCAAGGGCGCCACAAAAAATAAATAAATAAAATAACATCTCTTGCAATCTTAGGATACTTTATCATTAAAGATGCTAACAGAAGCTATATTCTGAGGTGTACACAAAAATGCATTTATCTGGTCTTATAAATTACTAATCTGGATGGGAACATGGGTGCTATTTTTGTAACCTTTTAAAATAAGTAGAGCTCTCTTTTTAAACAGAATCAGGGAAAAAAATTTGCAGAACTCATGAAGCACCTCTACCAAAGCCTCGGGTGAAGAGCATGCAAGGAAGACAGTTTGCAAAGCATTGCTCTGGACGATCAAACACTATGGCAACCCACATTCCTATATGCAAATGCCTTTTTTTTTTTTTCCAGAAAACACATTTGTGGGTGTTTATAGATTCCTGCTTGATAATGGTTAAAGGTAAACTGTCATGACTTTGTAAAGAATACTAGAACTCTGAAAAGAAATATGTCTAAAGGCACTCTGATTCAAATAGGAATCTAAGACTTCTCATATCCAGTAAGACACAGAAGATTTTAATATTTAGAATATTCAGAAGAATATTCAGTAATTAAGTACCAAATATAACCATCACAATGGATAAATGTCTTATATCAGACATCTAATTACTTCAAATGTCACTATATCTGTCTAATGTTTTCTTCTGGGAAGCTAGGGGTGGAAGGAAAAGTTGGGATTTGGGAGTGTGAGGGAAATAGAACTGCCCCTGGATGAGGGTTAATAAATTAGTATGGCTATAATTACATCATAAAGTTCAAACCAAATAGATATTGTTCAATTTCCTTATTTGTTATTTTCAGTAAGTAATTGAAAGCTTTTAACAGAATTTCTATCATAAACTATGGCAGTGAACAGAATTTACATAAAGAAACCATTAGTCCGCACTAATATTTTTTTAAAAGTTAAAAGCAGAAGGGGAAATAAGGGGAAATTCTACTTTGAAGAATGCCACATGATAAATGCATACAGTATGATGAAAGCAGAAATAACCATTTTGTAAAAACCCCAGTTATAATTTGATTCAGGCAAAAATCGTCAACCGATGTTTAAGCCATGTGAAATGATGCTGGGGAACAGGTGTATATGTGATCTCAAAGTATAATGCCACATACCATTTACTAATTACAACGAAAAATATAGAAGAGAGCTTCTTGACCAAACGACCACACTTACCATTACCAGTAATTGGGCAAACTGATATCCAGGTGCCTCACGATGGGAGGCACTGAGGGCAAACATCACCTACCTACAAGCATCCTTGACAAAAATGTCAATTAACTTGAAACTAATTATGGGGAAACAATCAGAAAAATGCAAATTGAGAAACATTCTGCAAAATAACTGGTTTGCCCTCACCAAAACGTTAATGAGGAGTTCCCATTATGGCTTGGCAGTTAACGAGTCTGACTAGCATCCATGAGGACGCAGGTTCAATTCCTGGCCTAACTCAGTGGGTTAGGATCTGGCATTGCCGTGAGCTGTGGCATAGGCCAGCAGCTGTAGCTCTAATTCGACCCCTAGCCTGGGAAACTCCACATGCCACAGGTGTGGCCCTAAAAAAAGAAAAAAAAAATTAAAGAAATGAAAAAAATGTTTTAGGTCTAGGAACTGTTCTAGATTAAAGACTAGAAATGTATGACAAATAAATGTGACACATGACCTTTGATTGCATCCTAGAGGAAAGTTATAAAGGAGATTCCCAATGGGGTAGTTTGGGAAACTTGCATATGGGCTGTATATTAGATAACAGTATTTTATCAGTCATAAATTCTCTAAGTTTTAAAATTATACTGTGCTTAAGAGATAGACGCTAAAGTACTTAGGGGTGAAGTGTTACAAATCAGCAACTAAGACTCAGAAAAGAGAATAAAGGAAAAATAAAAAAAGAAAATATAGCAAATATGATGATGTAAAAAAATTAGGGAATCTGGGTGAGAGGTGTGAGTATTCATTGCAATATTCTTGTAATGATTCTGTAGATTTGAAACTTTTCAAAATAAGAAATTAGAGCAAATAATAAAAAGTGGTAGTGAGTTTCTTACCAAAAAGGACAAAATGGGTAACTATAAAATAATCGATCAATTCCTTTAATAAAGGTATTGACTGCCAAACTTTCAATCTTGCTTTAACTTAGTTCAAATGGTTAATTTATATACAAAAAGCTTATAAAATATTTTGGGTGATTTTAATCAACTTGAAATGTGATAACTTAGAAATAAAATTAAAAGTATGCACTTGTATACTCACACACAAACTGATGTGACATTTTATAATTGAACTACATTAAAAACAAAAGCATGAAATTGTGTTAGCAGCTATTTCAGCCTAGTCATCTGTTTAATACAAGTAATTTTTCCATATGAAGATCTTGCTTCATTTGCAACAGTAATTCAATAGCGCCCCCCCCAAAAGTAACGATATATAGATGTTTACAAAATTTCATGAGACTTATGGATACATTTTTCTACTTTGCATACATTCAACACCTCTAGATTTTTCTCCAAATTATTCATATCTCATAAATAAGAAAAAATATAAAGTTATCTGTGACAACTGAGATTTAGTGTTGTTTCATATCTTGATATCAATTTGCATATTATGCTCACCCAATAATGGAACAGATCATGGACATTTTTCATTAGTTTTTTTTAAGCTATCCAGGAAAACATGTAAAAATGGCCTGTAATTGTTCACACAAACATTACTAAAGATAAAATCCTACCATAACTATTAAAGTTATCAAGTGCTTTCAGACAGAGTACAATAACAAGACTATAATTAAATGAAGTGAGGGTGCAAGAATTAGTTAAAATGCCACTTTGCTATCAGAAGGTATAAGCTACCAAAAATTATCTGTATCAATTTACCTCATCATAAAATAGAGATGCTTTTATGAAGGGGAACTATAGCTACAAAGAGAGGTAGAAGCCATGTTAAAAATATAACAGTACAGTAGAAATGACTGGATATAGTATCAAATTATTAACAGTGCTTTATGTCAGGGTTAAGAGTGTATGATTTTAATTCCCTCTCCTTAAACTCCATTATTCGATTTTCTGAAACATATTGTATTAATCTTAGAATGAGAATAACAAATTTGAAAAGCACTTGCTTTCAATAATGTTTGCTTTAAAACATATTTAAACACTGTGTATGTAAACATTTAGCACTACTTTAAAAAAAAAAGGGCAAATTCTTAACTACTACCACAATATCAAAATACTACTCCAGAAACTTTCCAACCTCTGAGTTCATGTGACCTTAGTTAGTTGCTGAACCCCTAATCTGTAAAGTATATTCAACAATCAGCTGAAGAAAAGAGTTCCAACAAATTGAGAAACGGAAACCATATGTGTACAATTTAAAATGCAGATATTTTAATATTTATATGGAAGATTGGGGATAAGCCTCCGGATTGTTTTGTACCTTTTCATAACAAGGGTGACTTTCAAATGTAGCTTGTGGTCCAGGGGCCTTCTTAGAAGACCTGAGTGTTTACAATGATTATAACTGGCTTGGAAACTGACCCTGAAGAATGAAGGAATGAATGCATGCATGCAAGTGTCACTGTAGGCTGGCAGTAGTTGTGGTTCAGCCCTTTCTTCCCAAAAAAACGTGTATTAGGGACCAGCGTGAGAACCATTTCTTTGATCATTGCTATAGCAATTATTTCAAAGTGTAGTGTGTTTTACAGTTTACCAAATTCTATTAGGACAGCCCGCAAGCTACAGATAAAGAGACTTGGGCTCAGGGAAGGTTGAGTGTTTCACCCCAAATCACTCAGCAATTAAGAGACAAAGCCATGAACCAAACCCCAGGTATTTCTGAGTCCAAATGTTTTCATTTTACTGTTATAATTTATGCTATAAGCATCCATTTTGTGTGGTGGCTTAACAATGGGTATGATTTACTTTGTACCACAAGCTGTGAGCAGAAACAATTGGTGAAAAACTCTGGATGAAACATCTGGGATGTTTCTAGCTGGTGTGATGAGGAGCTATTTTTGGAGTTTCCCACATAATGAGAAAAGGATGGGGGGTGGGGGTGGCCTCAGTATTCTTAATTCACATACATATAGAAAAATCACAATCACTATCAATAGCGTCACCACTAAAACTACAAAAACATACACGCACACGCTGAGTAAAATGAAAATGAGAGCATTTAGGTTGGGTGTATTATCAAGTGGCACTTTACAGTTCTGAGGTCCTAAACTGTACAGTCCAAAAGCAATTAAAAAGAAGGCAGCACTATATGGAGAAGTGAAAGCAAGTGGGAGAAGAGGAAGCTGAGCGGCCACTTAAATCTACAAGCACCTAAGAGAGACTGCATGGGTGATGATGAACAATCGTCCTTAGTGGAAGTCAGAAACCTATTAAGAGGAAGGGGCCTGAACTGCAATAGGAGAAATTTTGTTTATTCTTTAAAAAATATATAAGATTTTAAGATACTGGACTGCATTTCCAATGGAAGAGGGCATCTATTCTTGAAAAGCATTATGAAAGCAGCTTTCTGATACAGTTTGGTGTCAGTAGTTGTGACGACATAGAGTGAACAAAAGGATGTTTAATTATTTTATCGCTGTTATAGCCTTGGTGTATTTAAAAATGTCTAAGGTGTATTAAGACACAGTCCTTGCCCTTTGAGAGCATATAAGCATTTTAATTACATAATATTAATTAAACAAAACTAATGTTTAATTGAAATTAATTATAAGAGGCAAGAGTGCATAAGAAAGGTGAACACTGATAATATAAAACTTGAAGAAGCATAATGTCTAATCTAATTTAGACACAGGGAAAATGGCTTTAGGAAATTAAAGGCAATTGCTAAAAATGGGATTATCTCTAATATTTATGTTTGGTTTATAAAGCAGCAGTATCTTTTTCCTCACATTTATGGTGCTATGTTCTGTTCATGTGAGTTGATGTTACCCATTTTTGAATATCTGCTATGAAAGCACAAAGACCATGTCTGCTCAGTCATTTTTGGCCCATAGAGCAACATTTGCATAGAGGCATTTAATTCTGTGATAGAGTAGCTTTCCCACAGGCAAGGCTCTCTCTGTGTTATTAGTGTGACTAGAAGCACTCTATAGCTGGTGGAAAATAATCACCTATTAGCAATCCGTGAAGGAGTAAACAATCATGTTAAGAGAAAGTAAACACTCAGGGTGATGATCATTATCATCACCAAATGATGATATGATTTGCTGGAACCCACCAAATTACCAAATTCTTACTCAGGTTTTGGTTAAGAGGCCAAGCTTTGGATTCAGTGTGACTGGGTTCAAGTCCTGGTTCTCTTACATACTTACTGTGCAACCCTAGATAATGTACTTGGTTTCCTAAGTCTCACCTTTCTCGTCCATAAAATGGGGATGATAACCGTTATGAGGATTAAAGTAGTTTTTACATGAACTTGCTTAGCATAGTTCCTGGCACTTAGTGTTCTCTAAAGGTTAGTGTCAAATACAATGGAATGAATGTTATATGCTATATTAGTTTCCCAGGGCTGCCGTGACAAAGAAAAGTAAAACTACAGAGTAGGTAGCTTAAACCACCGAAATTTATTTCCTCACAGTCTGTCGGCTGTAACTCCAAAATCAAGGTGTCAGGAGGGTTGGTTTCCTCTGAGGTCTCTCTCCTTGGCTTACAGATCATCTTCTCTCTGTGTTCTCATATGGTGTTTCTTGGTCCAAATTTCCTCTTATAAGGATACCAATTAGAATGGATTATGGCATACCCTAAAAGCCTCCTTTTAATTTAATAATCTCTTTAAAGGCCCTTATCTCCAAATAGTCACATCCTGAAGTACTGGGAGGTTTGGGTTTCAACATATGACTTTTAGGAAACAGAATTCAGCTCATAGTATATACCTTAACTCATTCTAAGCAAAAACACTCCACACAATAAGAAAATATGAAATAATTTTGAAGATGTCTCAGTTTTCTTAACTTCTCAGCTTTCCAACATAGAAGGAACGTATGTAACCTCATT
The DNA here is from genome assembly GCF_016906955.1 of Phacochoerus africanus. Lineage (NCBI taxonomy): Eukaryota > Metazoa > Chordata > Mammalia > Artiodactyla > Suidae > Phacochoerus > Phacochoerus africanus. The sequence continues at coordinate 82,740,717 of NC_062560.1, read as the reverse complement.
TAACTTTGAGAAGATAGACAGATAGATGGATATACAGATACACACACACTCTATCTAGTATACAGTTGCCAATCACACTTTGTAAAACAGCCCTACGCAAACCACTCTGTCAAAAAATATCATCAATGAAAATAAATGATTCGCCTAAAATATACAAAGTAGTTACTGTACTCAAAGCATAAGAATTATATTGCATGAGCAATTATTTTCTCCTTAGATCATAAGTTCACTGAAGAAAGGAACCATGACAGGTTAGTAAAAATTTACAAACAGATCAGCATAAAAATGTATCCAGGAAGCTTTTGATATTTTTGATTGATGCACTTGAAATTCATTTTTGTTTTTGATATTGTTTTGATACATAATTGTGGTTACAGCTATAATAGCACATACAATTAATGTAGTAATTCTGGTATCTGAATTATGGTGACCACAGTAAAAAAAAAAAATTATCCTAAATGTAACTCACATGACCATTATTTAGAGAAGTAGGCCCACAAAGCATTAGGCTCAAAAACCATTTCATACAAGCATAAACTGGATACTAATTCAGATTATAAATATTGTGACTGCCAACAGAAAATACCTTGTCAGTATCTATTACTCAAAAAAAAACTTCATGGAAAATGGCCAGACCCCAGGAACCTGGGGATGGAAGCAATGTGCTCCTAAAAAAAACTGATGCATAATTTCTATATATGCAGAAATACATATAATATATAGCTCAGATGAGAAAATATGTGAAAGTGCTTTAAAGACTCTGAAGCACTTTATAAATCTAAGGTGGCATTTTTACAAAGATCTTATTCTGCCCTTACCCCCTTCAAAGGAGCTAATTTTGGTTCAACCAAACCATTGTTTTCTAACAGATGAGCAAACATAAGAAACCTGGTTAACTAAAATGGGAAACTGAATCAGATGTGAGAAAAAGGCCAAAATTTTATATGTAGTGAGTTAGCTCTTTAATACTGATCATGATCTCATCACGTCCAACTTTTCCCCTGCTGACAATGCTACCTGGATCAAGAAAGCACTGCCTCATAAGAAATATATTTATGTCATGCCACTTTAAGTTTTACTATGGTCACAGCAATTTTTACACAAAGCTTTTAAAGGATATATGGTATAGAAACCGTATTACTTAACAACAAAAACAAATGTAAAAATACATATCATATAATTATCTCATGCTATATAGCTGATCAAAATTTTTGCCATAATTGAACAGCTTAGAAAATCAATGCAATATGAAATAATGACTACACTGGTTTTAAATGTCTTATTCAAAGCATCGGATTTTAAATGTAATCTATCTGATGACATGCATAGAGAAATATCCTCAATTGAAATTTTTAACATGATCACAATCTAAACAGACAGAAAATAAGCTTGCAATGCAGAATCCTATATGAAAAGGGTATCTCTGTGTTTCCAGTATCAGGATACACTATAAAATATAACTATCCCATCCTCATAAATATTAATGCAATCAATTTACAAAATATATGTCTAAACTAAATTCAAAGTTTATACCGCCTTTTCTGTCTCCAAATGTCCAAGGTAAGATGACTTGCTAATGTTTTTTAATCGACATTACCTTAACATTCCTTCAACAATGAATTTAATCTGGCATGATGAAATAATGTAATTTAAAACAATGCACTGGAAAGGAAGGGACTGATAAGAAATTGTTCTAAAAATGAATGGAGGTTTAAATAATAAGACCTTTCAAAACGTATGCAGATATTCCTATTCAAAACAAGTATAACACACAAGCCGGCTTGCAGTATCAAAACATAAGGAAATAGGAAGGTAGCTACTCACTGCACATAATAAATGTGAAATTAGAAAAGACTGAAATTGGAACTTCAATAGTGCTTGTGCTATTTTTAAAAAATCACATATAAAATATACCATGATTAAACAGTCTTAGGTCTTATTTTCATCTGATTACCAAATGAGTTTTTCTATTTTATATATACCAGTTAAAAATAATTGCATTGATTATTTTTATTCTGATTGAATTTAGATTTTTAACAAAACTGTCACCACCATAAAACTAAATATTTTACAGTAGCAACTCTCTTACAATTTCTAAGCCTATAAGAAAGAAAAAAATCAAAGTGAGTGGAGTGTAAGAAAGTCCTGTTTATCAGGAAGCAGCTATTTCAAACTCCAATAATCAGTGTTTTGTCTCCCCCTTCTGGACTATACAATTTTTTTTTTTTTTTTAAAAACAGCAAAGTAAGATTTGATCTTTTGTCACAGGGTATATTCAAATAATTGGCCTGACACAAGTGTAACATTACACAAAATACTCATCATGATACTGTTCGATCAGTAAACTAACTAAACTGCAATTTAACAATGCAATAGCAGCTTAACAGCCCACAAATACATACTGCCATGCTTAGTATTATTTTATGGCTTATTATAATTACTAGGTAGATTGTAGTAAAAAATACATCAATGGCATTTTGAATTTACTACTTTGAGCCTGGCCATAAGTTTATACTTTTAACAGGAACTTTCAGTATGAACTTCTTCACAAGCCTAGAAAAACAAATTCATGTGCCTCTATTTTGAGGAAAAGGTCCTGAAAAACTCATTCATTCGGGCAAAGAAACATTACATTTGTAACTACCCTTCCTCTATGATGGGGCATCCTTTTGACAGATTACTTAGAAACATTGTAAAAGGTACAAATGTGACATATTGACTATATAAAATGGCTTATCTAGTAAGCAATACTACAGGCCACCAAAATGACTAGCTCTTTCCTATTTGGGTCCACTGAGTCAATGAGAAGTACACATGACTTTCGCTGCCTAGTACAGATAATGAGACTGTGGTTTATAAACAGGTAAATGTTATCAGAATGATAAACAACGTACGTTCAGCAGCAATGTGCAGAGAATATATTTAAAAGAGTTAAAGTAGGAGTTTGAAACCAAATTATAAAATTCTACGCAATGCTACAAATGCCAAAGAAATGGTCTTGTGTGATGATAATCTTATTCTTGTTTCTGTGATTTTACATCTCTTCTTGATTAACATGTCTAAACTGAACTCATCCTGTTTTACTCCAAATGTGGTCTTGGCTCCTGACTTTTTCAGGAATGTTCAAGTCACCATCGCTTTAGTCACCCATGCTTGCAATTTCAGTCACTATTGATTCACACATCTCCTGGGCCCTTTTTTAATCATTTGCTGAGACTGATATATTCTACTTCCACAATCTCTCGCTCTCACCTATAACCTCCATTTAGTTCTTAGAAACCACTCTCTAGTTCAGGGTCTTAACTACTTAAACTACTGCAACAACCCTCAGCTTGATCTCCCTGCCCCAGTCTCTAACTTCTCCAATTTCCACTGCTCCATTAATCTTCCCCCAAAATAGTTCAGATTTTGTCATTCCATTGCTCAAAACCTCCCGGGATTCCTCACTGACTCTTAAAGTACCAACTCCTTGGCATAGCCCTCCTAAAATAACCTTAACCTATCGTTCCATGTTTACAACTTATCAATATGTTTCACCTATGTTTTTAGTCACCTTAACAAAGATACCCCTATACTTCCACTTGTTCACCCCGCTCCATCCATGGTGGCCTTTTGCTATTCTTCAAATACTCAAGATACACTCTGGCCTCAAAATTGGGGTACCTGATGCTCTCTGCCTGGAAAGCTCTTCCCTAGCTATTTGCATTGGCTCTCCCCAATTTCATTCATGTCTCTGTTCAAATGGTATTTGCTCAGAGAGCTCATCTATCTAAAATAGTGCTTCCCTAATCATACTCAGCTTTCCTATCTTGCTCTTTGGCCTTCACAGCACCTGCCGTTATATTTGAATGTAATCTCCGTGAAGTAGAATGTAATCTCCGTGAAGAAAATTTATCTGTATAGTTCATGATCTAAACATGTAGAATAGTGCCTGGCACGTAATAGGTGTCCAGTAATTTTTTTGTCCAAAAAGGAATGAAACTGTGGCTAGAGAGATTACCAAGGTCATGGGAATGAATGACTGCTGAATCAGGGAGTCATATTCAAGTCTTTATGATGCCAAAACAAACACTATCCCAAAAGACACCCTACCATTTGTCCTAGGTACTCAACTATTTGTCATTAAATTACCTTATTTTTAACATTGTTAGTTCTGGTCATTATAATTCTGTTTTCCAATTATCATATGTAATCATGACAATTTTTACTCTTTTTTTCCCCACAGAAGAACAGCTTTTTTCTACCTGTGGATAAATTATTCCTGGCTTGCAGTAAAATCAAATCAGTCATTTTAGCTGACTTCTAAATCAGTTTTAAAAAATAATGTATTTTTCTTCAAGAAGTTTATAACACAACTAGAAGCTACTGAAAAAGTCATTCAGTTCTTTCTATCTCTATCCTAACTCTATATTCTCTTTTGCTAGTTTCAGATATTGACAAGAAGCTATTCTATCATTTCCTTTTATAGATGGCATCTATAACAAATCCTAATCCTAAACTGTTGTAATAAATCTTTAAAATAACTTTTTCATGGGAGTTCCCTGGTGGCCTAGCAGGTTAAGGACCTGGCATTGTCGCTACTATGCCTTGGTCACTGCTATGGCACATGTTAGATCCCTGGCCCAGGAACTTTCGCATGCTGCAGCCAAAAGTAAATAAATAACTTTTTCAATATTATCCTGAAACCACATGTAAATTTTTTAATTTGTTTTTCAAAGCCCAGCAATAATCTAGACAACATACCAACATAACTTCCAATAAACAGGCAAAACATTCTCTTTTTTCCATCCAGGTGAATCCTTACCACCATTCTTTTTTTTTTTTCTTCCCTTGGTCTTTTCTAGGGCTGTACCCGCAGCACATGGAGCTTCCCAGGATAGGGGTCCAATCGGAGCTGTAGCCACTGGCCTATGCCACAGCCATAGCCACGTGGGATCCAAGCCACATCTGCAACCTACACCATAGCTCAGAGCAACACCGGATCCTCAACCCACTGAGCGAGGCCAGGGATCGAACCCGCAACCCCATGGTTCCTAGCTGGATTCGTTAACCACTGAGCCACGACGGGAACTCCTACTCCCCACATTCTTGACCCAGAATAAATCATTCTATCAAGCAGCACACATCTTGAATATTTAACCAAAAAAAAAAGGCAGCTCGTTGTCTTATATTGCCATGTAATCTTTGTGTATTATATCTTTTATTAACAAGCATTTCATAGAGTTTAAATACATTTACCAAAAAATGTAATTTAGACCTACTATTATTTGCAAGGTTCTTAATATGTTAAATATATTAAATATAAACAATAAACTTCCAAAACATCATGAACTGGGTTTTATTATCCTCACTGTATTGATGGAGTAACTGAGATTCAGGGATGTTAAGGAAATTATTTAAGGTCAATCAGTTGGTATGCAACAGAGTTGCAATCTGAGCTCTAGTCTATTTGCCTTTCTAAACCCATGACATCTACTAAAATTTGCATTCCTTCATAGGGTCTATACTATGGACATAAAAAGACAGGGCCACAAGGTAATAGAGAGGATTATTCAAGGACATACAATATGATAAACTGAAGGAATACAGGAGTTATTATAAAAATAATTTTATTATTCAGGCCCTTAAATAACATATAATGTAATAGAAACTATAAAACAGAGTAGAAAGTGAGTCCATAAGAGAGTTAAAAATAAAGTACTATAGAAGTTTAGATAAATTACTAGAAGGAAGTCAGGGGATGGGGAAATAGGGAGAAAGGGAATCAGAATAGACTTCATCGAAGAGCAGAGGATGGGCAGTATGTTGACAAAGGAAGGAAAACATTCTAAGCAAAAAGAAAAAAAAAAAATCCAATGAGCCAAGTCAGAAGCAAGACTGTATGAGGCTGAGTGGGTAGTCATGTTCAACTAACAGCTTGATTTTTAAAGTAAATTTATAGAAGAGAATAGTTGAAAACTAAGGCTAATGATTTTGACATATGGTACTGGCACAAAGACAGAATATAGATCAGCGGAACAGGATAGAAAGCCCAGAATTCAACCCATGCACCTACAGCCAACTTATCTATGACGAAGGAGGTAAGAAGATACAATGGAGAAAGGACAGCCCCTTCAATAAGTGGTGCTGGGAAAACTGGACAGCCACATGGAAAAGAATGAAATGAGAACACTCCCTAACACCATACACAAAAATAACCCCCAAATGGATGAAAGACCTAGATAGAAGACCAGACACTATAAAACTCTTAGAGGAAAACCTAGGCCAAACACTCTCTGACATAAACCACAGCAACATCTTCTCAGAGCCCCCTCTTAGAGTATTGACAGTAAAAACAAAAATAAACAAATGGGACCTAATCAAACTTCAAAGTTTCTGCACAGCAAAGGAAACCCTCAACAACACAAAAAGACAACCCACACAATGGGAGAAAATCTTTGCAAGTGAATCCACTGACAAGGGATTAATCTCCACAATTTATAAACACCTTCTGCAGTTCCATACCAAAAAAACAAACAACCCCATCCAAAAGTGGGCAGAAGATGTATACAGACAGTTCTCCAAAGAAGACATACAGATAGCCAAAAAACACATGAAAAGATGTACAACATCACTCATTATTAGAGAAATGCCAATCAAATCCACTACGAGGTACCACCTTACACCAGCCAGAATGGCCACCATCAGAAAGTCTACAAACCATTAAGTGCTGGAGAGGGTGTGGAGAAAAAGGAACCCTATGACACTCTTGGTGGGATTGTACAGGGGTGCAACCACTGTGGAAAACAGTATGGAGATGCCTCGGAAAACTACACATAGAAGTACCATTTGATCCAGCAATCCCACTCCTGGGCATCTAGCCAGAGAAAACCATGACTCACAAAGACACATGTACTCCAATGTTCACTGCAGCCCTATTTGCAATAGCCAAGACATGGAAACAACCTAAATGTCCATCGAGGGAGGAGTGGATCAAGATGTGGTACATATACACACTGGAATATGACTCAGTCATTAAAATGAATGAAATACCAGCATTTTCAGCAACATGGATGGACCTAGAAATTGTCATGTTAAGTGAAGTCAGCCATACAATGAGACACCAACATCAAATGCTTTCACTGACATGTGGAATCTGAAAAAAGGACAGACTGAACTTTGCAGAAGAGATGCTGACTCACAGACATTGAAAAACCTAGGGTCTCTGGAGGAGACAGTTTGGGAGGTGGGGGGATGTGCTTGGGTTATGGAATGGAAATCCTATGAAATTGGATTGTTATGATCATTATACAACTACAGATGTGATCAATTCATTTGAGTAATTTAAAAAAAAAAAAAGCTAATGGTTTTGAGATCAGGAAGACCTCAGATGCTTCCATTTCTCTTTCTAATCAACACTGGAAAGATAAAAGAAAGATAAGGTCATAACGACCTAGTTCATTACATATTCCATCTTTCCAATTTCAGTCTGGCTTCTACATCACTCATTTTTTTTGACCAACATCTGTAGTCTTTAGGCAACTATAATACATAAAGTGGTTATTCTAGGATTTATTCTCCCTGGAACACTTCTTATGAAATTCTTATCAAGCCATTTTATCAACAAATTTTCCATCTTTTATAGACTAATGAGACCATAAAAAATAAGCCCTTTTGTACCAGACTTTCACCAGGTGATTTTAAATATTTTACTTCACTCCTCTCTCTAGTCTCAACAAGCAACCAAACGCCTCTCTCCTGAAGGTACCCTTCCCACATAAACTCTAGAATTAATTCTGTCATCACTTCTAGACAGTGATCCCTAGAGTTTCCTCCCTTTATTGCAGGATTTGCAAACTCCAGTGTTGAGAAGCAGCTCACAGAGCAAACAAAGGGAATGAAATCGTTTATGTTGCTGATTAATGATAACTTCTATCTCATTATATTGTCTTTCTAAACACTCCCAGACAAAACTTTTTATTAAACCATATGCAGCCTCTCTGCACACTCTGCAACCTTTCTATATGGCATTTCGCATCTTTATTCTGTTTACCTGTCTGTGTTCCCCATTAGATCTAATATTTTGGGGGCAGGCGCTATGTATGTTGGGGAAGAAAGACTATTTATTATAATAAAATATGCTAAATATTACAATAGAGTTATATACATGGTGTTACGGGAAGTAAGGAGTTATCTAAGGTGGCTTTTCCTTCAAAGACTGACATGAAGCTTAATCTTGATGGATATTTAGGAGCTTGCTGGGCACACTCAAGAAGAAAGGGGCATTCAGGCTCAAAGAATTAAAATATGCTTGACTTAGAGGTATCAAAAATAGGATGTTAAGGAATTGCCAAGTGATGTGTACAGAGAGGATGGGTGCATGTAAGAATGCTGTTGGAGATGAATTAGAAAAGGAGGTGGGGTTGAGATCACAGTTTCTTTTATTGCCCAAAACTCTGCTATTTAACCCCACTCTTCTGTACCTAAGCCTCCAATTGAAGTTCTGAAAATTTTGAGGGGGATTAGCAGTGTGATCTCTGGTACCATACAGAAACATGCACGGGTGGGATGAGAGCAAAGACTAGGAGAATATTGAGGCGGCTATGGCAATCACAGGTGGGTTAAATGATGAGTCTGAACTAAGGAAGCAACAGTGTGGCTAATTACGGAATAGATTTGAGAGGAGAAATAATCAACAGAACTTGATAACTGGATGTAGAGAAATTAGTAATATTTCAGTGGCCTCTGGCATACACCATGGGATTGCTTATGGCATCAAGACCAGAAATATAGGCTGGCTCTGGCCCACTCTGAGCTCCAGATTCTTTTATTGCCCAAAACTCTGCTATTTAACCCCACTCTTCTGTACCTAAGCCTCCAATTCAAATTCTCACTGACTCACACATGTCTCCTAGGGTAGCCCCTCAAACAAATCTCTATCTATCCTAATCCAGTATTTCTCAAACTGAGCTCTTCAGGCTAACTTCGCAGAATCTCCTGTGCTGCTTGGTAAAAACTCAGACTTCTTGGCCCTATCCCAGACCCCATAAGATACAAAATTTCCATTCTGATACACTTCTGACTTTGAGAACCATTAGCCTAATCCAGTCTACCTACTGCTATCAAATTTACTTTTCTTAAACCCTGCTTTCCTCATGTCACTTGCTTGCTCCAACTAATTTCTAATCTTCTACCTGGACTTCAAGATCCCCTTTCAAATTGATTTTTAAATCTTTCCAATATACATTTTTGTTCTTTGTTCCAACAAAGTCAACCTCATCTCTCACTTCCCTCTTCCCCCACAACACCCCTCCCCACCATACACAATTTGGCTCTTTCTCCAAACCTTTGCAGTGAACATTATTTCCGTAATCTAAGAGCTTCTCCATCCACTCTGCTCCCCAGTCAAATCCTAGCCACCATAACTACCTATTTCTAGAAGTCCAGAAGTATGCATGGCATTTTCTCTAATTAATCTTAACCCTGCTTATGTATTCCTATCACACAATCGACAGGCACAATTTAATAATGTTTGATTACTTCAACATATATTATTGAAACTATTAAGGTCTTATCCCATTCTTATTTTCCAGGCATCAGTGTGCCTAACATAGTTTTCAGCACAAAATAAGCACTGAAGAAATATTTGTTGATTTTTAAAATCATCCCAAAAGATCGATGGCTTTTTCCCCTAAATGTCTTACAAATTAAAAAAAGCGAAAAAAATATATCCACTATTCAAGATTCACTATTCAAGGTACCTAATGATATTAAAGATAATATCTCCTACCCTGTTTTCTAAATACAGACTGTTTAATCATGAAAGCAAGGTAATTAAAAATAGCTCTTAATTACAATACAGGCCATGTTTGGTATATTGATGAAACCGTGTATCATGTAACTGTGGCACGGAAATACAGCATTTTGAGAATAGAACATTAAGAAGGCAGCAAGAGTAAACCTTAAAACATAATGCAAGCCTGCTGTACAGCAGAAACTGATAGAACACTGTAAATAAACTATAACAAAAAATTTCTTTCAAAGATAATGCAAGCCAATCACTTCAATTTATCCACTTAATAACTAAATCTAAAAGAAATTACACTTGATTTGCCCCAAGTCACAAAGCCCATGGGTAGCCCCCAACAAAGACAAGCACCTAGGACTCCTGACTCAACATCAAAGGTTGCTTTCATTACACTACGTGCTCAGTGATACTATAGTCCAAGTGAAATGCTTCAATAAGAATTCCTGTTAGCGTCAACCAAACTTTTAGGAGTCTATCTGTGCCATCCCGAAAAACTGAGGGAAAACACACAATTTCGTCAGAACCATAAGGACTTACACAGGCACAATTCAAAAAAAAATTTTTTTAAATTGTGGTGCATCAGGTTATGGATCCAGCACTGTCACTGCAGTGACTTGGGTTGCTACTATGGAGTGGGTTCGATCCCTTGCTTAGGAACTTCCACCTGCCGCAGGAGCAGCCAAAAAAATATAAATGAATGAATGAGTGAATTTTTAAAAAGAAGTAAAACTTTTTGAGACAAAATATACAAGCATATTCTAGTTCTAAAGCATTTCCCAAAGCCACAGGAAAAATACGTATCAAGTCTAATCACTTGATCTTAATATTCATCTTACTGCTTTGGCAAATTGTACACCAAAAGAAGAATGAAACATATAAAATACTGTGAGCAGAAAATCATTCAATCCCCAAAAGCACAAAGTCACATCTAAGGGTAAAACACATCTTTTGTACTCACCATAACTTTACTTCCAACTATCTGCATGCAGTGGCCAACGAAGAGTGGTTATGGTGTAAAAAAAAACAAACAAAAAAAAACAAACAGCAACAGTATTAGTAATCAGAAGCTTTTCACAGAAGTTAATTGTTTAGTAAATTAGTTAGCTATCCACCCCTATACTTTTAACACTTTTAGTACTTTAGATCTAGAGACTAACACAACTATATCAGTACTGATTTCTAAATCCTTCAAAAATGTGTACCGTCTACAGAATAAATATTCTTAAATAAAAGATTATTACTATTTGAAGATTTTTTGAAGGTTCTGTAATGGGCTTCACAGCTAGTGAAATCTAATTATCAAGTAATCCAAGATTAAGTGTAATCAGACAGCAGATATCTATCAGCCCACAACCCCTCAAAAAATTATCAATGGAAAATTTAATTATTTTCCAAATATTGCTTTTTTTCCTCTTTCCTTGTTTTAACAGGTATACTATTAAGGTTGAAATTAAGTATTTTAGAATGTAAATTTGGCATTTAAAGTCATGCATTAAGAAATAAACTTTAGGTTGAAAATTGGAATATTTTATATTGTTATAAATTTAAAGTTTAAAATATTGTTTTGTACTATACTTGAAAATTACAAAAAAATAAATAAAATTACAAAGACGATAGATTGTTTATGATTCTAGTTTTCTAAGTCATCCCAGCATTTCTATTTTTTTTTTTTTTTTTGTCTTTTTTGCTATTTCTTGGGCCGCTGCCACGGCATATGGAGGTTCCCAGGCTAGGGGTCTAATCGGAGCTGTAGCTGCCAGCCTATGCCAGAGCCACAGCAATGCAGGATCCGAGCCGCGTCTGCAACCTACACCACAGCTCAAGGCAACGCCAGATCGTTAACCCACTGAGCAAGGGCAGGGACCGAACCCGCAACCTCATGGTTCCTAGTCGGATTCGTTAACCACTGCGCCACGACGGGAACTCCCCAGCATTTCTATTTTAAGAGTAGAGTTTTCTATATAATGTGAAGACAAAGAAGCAGTTTATATTTAAACATAGAGTTATTCATAAGGAGGAAACAGTTCAAGAATTGCAACTTTGAGATTATCTAGTGGTAAAGAGAAGAGAATTTCTGAGAGGCAGAGTTGTGTTTAAGAAAGCAAGAAGTAAAATCATAGTCCTAAACATAATTTTATGCCAAAATCCAAATATAAATCACTGTTATCAGATTCCTACATTTGAATATCAAGCAATGTTCAAACAAGAGTTAATCCACGATCTTAAACCATTAATCTGATAGCAGTTATTACCAATATGTGTTCTATTTTTCAGCTTCTACTTTAAAAATAAAAATCAAATATAATTGAAATCCCCACAAGAATTTTAAGTTGAACAGGATACCACAAGATACAAAAAGATAATGACAGTTTCCCAGTAAATTATCTCAGAGGAATCCATGAATCGCTAAATAGAGAAGCAGCTTTCTTAAATATTCCTTCAACAGACTATTATTTAGTTGAATAAAAGTCTCTTTGTTGCCATTAACAGTTTTCTGAATTGAAAGATACGCTATTGACCTAAATTACTTCCTCCCACCAAAAAGACAAAGGTCTTATTTGTCCCTTGTTTATTTAACACAGACATGTAAATAAAAAAAGGCAAACCTGTCTTAACAATTAAGGCAAGTCTATACTCAGTGAAACAACCAGAATATGGCCCATTTAATGATTCATTCAGATTGCAAAATGACTGCATTTGGCTAAAGCACATACCCCAGACAGATTAGATGGGCCAAGGAAAGCCAAAAGAAACAGGTTTGGTCATGTTTGAATTCAACTGTTTCACCCTATCTAGGCAATGCCTGGAAAAGACCTGAGAAAGAAAATATCTGATAATGGCAAAGGCAAAACTATAATACTGTATACACACAAAATAGACATACTATAATTCTCAACTGCTTATTATGTGGGTCAATCAAAAAATGTATAATGTGTTTGCATATCACTATTTTAAATTATTTCCTATTGGTATTTTTTAATAAATGATATCTTTCACTGTGTCTTCATAAAAATGTAAATTCACATTTTTTAACTCTCAACTTCAAAGACTGTGATTTAAGTTAGAAATAAACTACTTTCTCAATATTCTCATACAGACACTGACATTTGGCAAACTGATATTAAGATTTCAGTGACTAATTTTTCCCCATATATATCTACATAGACTGTTAAAATTTAACATGCAAAAGTCTGTTATCACTGATGTATTGTTGCCTCTTCCAGGATCATGAATTGGTATGATAATGATGCAGTATTAACAAAGCTTGGTTTTTCCAATTCTGAAAACATATGTTGAACTTTTGAAAAACAGACTCATCCAGATTACTGGTAGCCAAATTATCTAAACGTTATCAACTAACCTACATCAGGTCCATAATCACACTTGCTGCAATGAGCAAACCAGTCCAGCTTAAGCAGAGGAGAGGCTCTTTGCCACTCCCTTATTTAAAGCCATTCATCACTGTCAGTTACCCAAGCTACTTTTTCCTTTGGCATTCACACAACTTAACATTCTCTATTATGGGACCTGAAGAGGACAGAAACTAAGCAATAGTTTTCATCATTATCTTTTAATTTCCTGTATCTTATTCCAGGCTAATTTTGTCGTGGACAATTACACAATAAAAGACCCGCCTTCGTTTTAGAAGCAGGTTTTGAGCACAAACCTGTGTATTAGTTTCACCTTGCTTTACTGTCCTTACCAAGGAAACCCAGAAAAATAGACATCTCTTATTAAGCGCATATTTTGTTTGCTTTTCAATTCCATAAAAAATGACTAATGCAGGTGTTAAAGGGGGAAATGAACAATTTATGTTTAAATTTAATTGAAATTCTCACTGGTTTAACATATGACTATAAAACATTTTTCCACCAGGGACTCTAGCCCTTAACTTTGCTTTTACTTCAAATTGAAAAGACTATTATAAAGCTATAGACTATTTAGACTATTTATAAAGCATTTTCCTAAAGAAGTGGTTACAATCATATCTACCTTAAATGTGGAAACATTTTTTTTTTGGTCTTTTTTTTGCCATTTCTTGGGCCGCTCCTGTGGCATATGGAGGTTCCCAGGCTAGGGGTCGAATCAGAGCTGTAGCCACCGGCCTACACCACAGCCACAGCAACGCGGGATCCAAGCCGCGTCTGCAACCTACACCACAGCTCATGGCAACGCCAGATCCTTAACCCACTGAGCAAGGGCAGGGACCGAACCTGCAACCTCATGGTTCCTAGTCAGATTCATTAACCACTGCGCCACGACGGGAACTCCCTGGAAACATTTTAAATCAGTGTATCATAGTGAAAATGTAAGCATAAAAATGTATGACATGAAAAGCATATCTAGGACTTCCCGTGTGGCTCACAACATAACTACTCGGCATTGCTTCTACAGTGGCTGTGGCTTGACCCCTAGCCTGGGAACTTCCATATACCACAGGTGCGGCCACTTGTTGAAAAAGAAAAAAAAAAAAAAAAAAGACAGCAGGATGGAAACTTTGGTTACACATAGGTAAATGGCCATAGGCTAGGTTTAAATTTATGCGAATGTCATTGTCATGAACATGAAGAGGTCAAAAGATGAGAGGATGTTTTGTCACTAAATGGCATCTCTCTCACCCTCAAAAGGAAATCACATATGCAATTTTCTTTGTTTTCATCACTGAAAACACAGCACTAATGAATGTCTCCCCGAAGCGAGGAAGCTTTAAAACATGCTTATCAACAGGCTTTCTTTCATCATAATATTTGGTTCCTGAAAAATATTAGCAAATAAAATGAAAAACCTTAGAACTCTAATGAAAGTTCTATACACATCAGGTGTTCATATGTGTGCTAAATGAAACAAATAAGGGTCATATACTAAATTGTTACAGTACACATTTTAAGCCTAATGCCTTAAATAAAGAGTTTTCAGGAGCTCCCATCGTGGCTCAGTGGTTAACGAATCCGACTAGGAACCATGAGGTTTTCGGTTCGATCCCTGGCCTTGCTCAGTGGGTTAAGGATCCAGCGTTGCTGTGAGCTGTGGTGTAAGTCGCAGAAGAGGCTCTGATCCCGTGTTGCTGTGGCTCTGGCATAGGCCAGCGGCTACAGCTCCAACTCGACCCCTAGCCTGGGAACCTCCATATGCCGTGGGAGCGGCTCAAGAAATGGCAAAAAGACAAAAAAAAAAAAAAAAAAGAGTTTTCATATCTTTTGAGAAACATTCAATTTCCATCTTTCAAATATAGTAATTTAAGAGAACTCATCCAACATCTACTCAAATTTTACTATTTTAATCTGAAAAAAAATGAGTATTTAAAAGTGGGCATTTCTTTGATCAGTTGAAAAGGAAACAATATGAGAATAAGTTAAAACAAGTTAGACATAGAGTCAAAATCCAAAGGTTAAAGCCTAAGAGCTTCATATAATCTTCATTACACTCAGTCCCACTTACACAAACAAAAACAGCAAAGGAGCCTGAGATACTAATCAAATCTTGTCATTAAAAACACCACATAATTATTCATATATTGTTATCTGTACTTTGCACTCAGATTTAGCTATAGATTTACTAGTAGTATTTGCCTTTAGGTATTTGAAAAAGAACACAGAATGTACACCCTGCATTTCCTAAAGCATTTTACTGTGAACAATTAACTTGAGTGCAAAAATGAGAGGAGATTCATCAGAATTTCAAAGTAAAACCCTATGCCTCACCTAATTCTATTGAAAACGGCGCTCATGGCAAATTTCACTTATCACTTGAATATTATTTCTGCCCTTGGATACCAGAAGCAAATTAAAAAACATGCTGTTGCTCTGCTCTGGCAGAGCTGCAATGTGTTATGTTTAAATAGTTCAGTATTCAGATTTAGCTTGCTTAAAGTACAATATGGAATCAATACAATCGTAGAATTCAGGGCAAAATGCATCAGTAATTGCCACTGCAATTACTATACTAAAATAGCATTAATAGGAGAGCCAAATAATTTTAGAACATCTTTTTCCGATGACAAACTATTTTATTCACTGGTAAACTTTTTAAATTTAAAATGTTATGTCTTAAATGCAAATGTGTGTGTGAAATACATACCACACAAACATAAAATCAATGTGACATATATATATATACAAACACATATGTAATATATACATGCATAGTGATTTATGAACTCTAAATGTGAAAAGCTTCTTCTTTCCAGAAATTTAAAAGATACATGTCATGATTAAAAAAATACATTTTTTTAATGAAAATAAATCAAAGTGGAAGGCTATTTTCAGAAGCAACTTAGGAAATGAACAAAGTAATACAGTCCATTAAAACACCAAGTTT
Source organism: Phacochoerus africanus (assembly GCF_016906955.1). Classification (NCBI taxonomy): domain Eukaryota; kingdom Metazoa; phylum Chordata; class Mammalia; order Artiodactyla; family Suidae; genus Phacochoerus; species Phacochoerus africanus. The sequence goes on along the minus strand of NC_062560.1, from coordinate 82,724,612 downwards.
TTCCTGCTCAAGACAAGTGTTTTCAGTGAACTCGATCTTCTAGTCTTTTGAGACTCAAACAGATTTCATTAAAGCTTCTATTATTAACTTATACACACTACTATATATAAAATAGATAACCAACAAGGGCCTACTATATAGCACAGGGAACTATGCTCAATATTTGTAATAACTTATAAGGGAAAAGAATCTGAAAAAAAGCTAAATATGTATGAACTGGCCATACACCTGAAACTAACACAACATTGTAAATCAATTACATGGCAAAGAAACCAAAAAACAAAAACAAAAATCTCCTATTAAACACCCTCCTTTATGTTATATTAAACTAAACAATAACAATTCTGAGGTAGTTTACATAGGTAGTATCACAAAAATGAAAAACTGTCTTAAAAATATTGCTAAAAATTTCATGCAAGCAGATATCAGACACACTTCTTTAATGTAAACTTAGTTAAATATTGGAACTAGGCTATATTTGTGTCTTCCCCTCAAAATCTGAAATGCTCATATAAGAAACTGTATATTATGCTGAATATCTACAAACTGCAGATGTCACTAATTGTCATTAGTAAGTGCAAAAAACCTCGGCCCACAAACTTACTGGATTAACTCAGTGCCCTCTATCCTTAGTCTGTCTTCTATACAAGAATGGAAGTCTAATTAAGAACAGTTTTGAGGGAGTTCCCATCGTGGCTCAGCAGAAACTGATTAGCATTCATGAGGACACAGGTTCGACCCCTGGCCTCACTCAGTGGGTTAAGGATCCCGCATGGCCATGAGCTGTGGTGTAGGTCGCAGACACAGCTCAGATCTGACGTCGCTGTGGCTGTGGTGTAGGCCAGCGGCTACAGCTCTGATTCAACCCCTAGCCTGGGAACCTCCACATGCTGCGAGTGTGGCCCTAAAAAGACAAAAAAAAAAATAAAAGTTTTGAAATTTATACAAAATGTATTAGAGTACATGTATGAGCTTATTTTATGCATAGTCTATATGAGTACATTGAGGCAAGAACTTAAGAGATCTAAGGCTTGGTTATTTTTAAGCAGATAATGCTAAGCTCATTATATGGGTGCCAGGAAAGTCTCAGTACTTACAGATTTGGCAGTAGCAGAAATATACTGGACAACCATCTCACGCTTGGTGGTAAAATCTTTGTTTCGTAAAGGAGCTTTTCGTTCTTCATTAAGGTTCATGTCCTCCTGTTAAAAGAACATTTATTGTGAGCATGAGCAAATTTCTGCTTAAGAGTTTCAGAGGTGATTTAATAAATAGTTCATCTAAAAATGGTAAGTCATGCTGTGACTAACAACAATCATCATCTTGTGACTCATTCACTATTATTTTTCACTTATATACCATAATCTGGTATAAATTTCACCATATATTTATGGTTCATATTTCTACCTATTCAACTAATGAGCAGAAAGAAAAAAAAACATTTTAAACTCTTCCACAGAAAAAATTAGCAGTTTATAGCATAGATACATACCATCCAGCCTTAGCAAAGCTATTTACCACAAGGGTAAAAATAAACAATAAACGAACACTTTACTATTTGGCATATGCTCCCTTAGGATCATTATTATATAAAAGAGATATGATTTGTAAATTTCCAGCTAATAAATATCTACACTATGTCACTAAAGAAAGATTCATGAGAATTTGTTGAATTCGCACAAGGGGAAAAAAAAAATCAGAAACATAGTTACCTATATTGAGATAACAAAAACCACTCACTGGAGAGAAAAATATTCAATACTCTTTTGAGGTTCGAGTTTTAATTTGGTTGGAAACTTCACTTTATACTATGCAACATGCACGTGTATAACATTTTCACTAGACAAATTATTTGTCATCATTTTGAAACTCATGTGAATCCCTGAAACATACTAAGATGTACTTGAAAGACCACAAAACCAAGTTGGAAAGGATCATGCTTCAAAAAGCAACATCAATAAAAAGACAATCTACAGAATCAGTGAAAACATTAACAAACTGTATGTCTGATGAGGGATTTGTATCCAAATTATAAAAAAGGATTCTTTTGCGGTTGCCAAGGGAGAGGTGGGAGGAGTTTGGGGTTGGTAGATGCAAACTATTACATTTAGAGTGGACAGGCAATGAAGTCCTACTATACAGTACAGGGAACTATATCTAATCTCTTGAGAGAGAACATGATGGAAGATAGTATGAGAAAAAGAATGTGTATATATTGAGTCACTATGCTGTACAGTAGAAATTGGCACAACATTGTAAATCAAATACACTTTAATAAAAAAATAAAAAGAAGGGAGTTCCCGTCGTGGCGCAATGGTTAACTAATCCGACTAGGAACCATGAGGTTGCGGGTTCGGTCCCTGCCCTTGCTCAGTGGGTTAAGATTTCGGCGTTGCCGTGAGCTGTGGTGTAGGTTGCAGACGCGGCTCGGATCCCGCGTTGCCGTGGCTCTGGTGTAGGCAGGTGGCTACAGCTCCGATTGGACCCCTAGCCTGGGAACCTCCATATGCCGCGGGAATGGCCCTAGAAATAGCAACAACAACAACAGGAAAGACAAAAGACAAAAAAATAAATAAATAAAAAAATAAAAAGAGGACTCTTACAAATCAGTAACAATACAAATCAGTAAAAATACAAATAACCCCAATACAAGTGGGCAAAGGATTTGAATAAACTAAAGAAGACATACAAATGGCCAACAAGTACATGATGTTCAACATCATTAATTAGGGAAATACAAATAAAACCACAGTGAGATACCACTTTGCTCTCATCAGCATGACTATGACCAAAAAGATAACAACATATCTTGGTGAGGATGTAGAAAAAATTGGAACCCTCATACACTGCTGGTGAGAATATAAATGATGCAATCACTTTGGAAAACAGTCTAGCAGTTCCTCAAAAAGTTGTACATAAAATTATCACATGACCCAGCTTATATCCAAGAGAAATGAAAACATATGTCCACACAAAAACTTGTACATGAATGTTCGTAGCAGCAGCATCAAAGAGTGGAAAAAATCCAAGTGTCCATTAAGTGATGAATGGATAAACAAATGTTATGTCCATACAAAGGAATATTATTCAGCCATAAAGAGGAGTACTGACACATGCTACAGCATGGATGAACATTAAGATCACATTATGAAAAATGAAAGAAGCCACTCAGAAAAGATCACACAGTATATGATTTCATTTACACTAAATGTCCAGAATAGGCAAATCTATAGACAGAGAAAGTGGATTAGCGGTTATCAGGGGCAGGGTAAGGGGCGGTGGGGAGAATTGAGGTGTGACTCCTAAGAGGTATGGTATTTCTTTGGGGGGTTATGACAATGTCCTAAATTTGATCATTGTGATAGTTCCACAATTCTTTGACTATACGAAAAGACACACTGAACTGTATACTTTAAGAGGATGAAATTTGCAACATCTGAATTGTATCTCAATTTTTAAAAAATCAGTATTATTTTTATCCCCTCACTTGCTTAGTCATCACTACAATTAAAACCTTTATAATTTTTTAATTGAGTAAAGAGCAAACAAAAATATTAAAATTACCTTAAAGAGTCGTATTTGAGAATGTGAAGAATAAAACAAAAGATCATAAAAAGTAATCAAACAATATCTGAATAGTAACTTCAATGCAGCAAGAATCTCATGAGCAATATTTGCACCCACTGCAGTGACTGCTATGATGATTAATTCACAATCAGTACCTGACCCCCCCTTCCTAATCACTGTCTCTATCTCTCTTTCTATCTTATCTCATTTTTCATCTACTTGTTAATGACTTACTTGAAGGCAGGCTCTCTTTCTCAAAGACTAGATCTAGCATCATTGAATCAAAGTAGGATCACAGAAATGAGGCTGGATTAAGGATCTCATAAAGTCCACATATACTCATCTGTGTTCTGTATCAATTTCAACTAACAGGGAACTCACTACCTCCACAGGAAACCCATCCCATTACAGGGCACCTTAATTTTGGCCAAGTGTTCTCTTGAAGGACTGCATCTGAAATATGTACAACAAACTACTAATGTTCTGTTACAGTGATAGGACTGTCATTATTTTTTCTTCTCTACTTTTTAAATTCTGAATCACTTATTTACTGAACATGTAACACGCACCACAGACTATGCCAGGCTGAGTGGTGAATGCAAAACTCAAAGAGTACTTGAGTCCACAAGTTAAATGAGCTATTACTTGTGAAGTACTTACAACAATGTCTGCTACTTAGTAAATGCTATACTTGCCTGTCAAATAAGAATAAACAATTCATGGCCTAGTGGGGAGAAGAGATATGCAAGCACATCATTATAATAGAGACATGCAAAGAATGTTTCAGGAACACAGCAGACAGATGGGAAGGTCAGCAGAGAATTATCAGGATCTGGGTCTTGAAGGATGAAAAAAAATCTTGAGTGAAGGCCAGGAGACCAGCTACCAGACCACAGTGGTCTTCTGTCATGATTGGCTGCCCAACAGCACTTGAACATGCCCACTACATTTTAAAACACCCTCACAGTGGCAGCCCCACCAAAGAAGAATCCATAAAAACCGCATTTCTCATCATGCTTATAGTTAGAGTACATAGGTGGCTTAGTTTCCACCCAAGACATACATATATGTAGGAGGTGTAGATTCAAAACTATTTAAGGAAAGACCATGAGTAATCAATCTGGTTGCTACGAGTGACATCAGAGATGATGTGGTTATGGAACTGATGGCAGCAGCCACATCTTTGTCATCACAACAGTTTGACCAAGTGGTTTTGGGTTGGCGACAGCTCCTTCATAAGATTATATATCGGCTGTGTGGTTCTGGAAGTTATTCCTATACTAATGTTACCTGAAGCCTGTTTTGCAACCCTTCTGATTATATACGAGATGTTGTATATATAACATATAAAATAAATGTTTCTAAAATATACTAAATATAAAATACATATTTTATATTTAAACTAGCTAGAATGCATTCTCTTATGTTTAATAATTTGGGGAATTTCCACTGTGGTGCAGCAGAAACGAATCCAACTAGTATCTGTGAGGATGAGGGTTCGCTCCCTGGCCTTGCTCAGTGGGTCAGGGATCCTGCATTGCTGTGGCTGTGGCGTAGGGCAGCAGCTGTAGCTCTGATTTGACCCCGGGCCTGGGAACTTCCATATGCCTTGGGGGTGACCCTAAAAAGCAAAACAAAAAAAAATCAAAGTAAAAAATAATAATTTGGGCTAACACAGTAATTCAAGTAAAAGTGATAAGAGTCCAAAGGAAGAGAAATGGCAGTCAAATTGGACAGAGGGAATAAAGAATAATAAACAAATGTTATATGAAGGCAACACCGTCTCCTTAGGGCTAAAGTATATTACCGGCTTCAATTTATCTTCATGTGACATGTCTCAGCATCTCTCTCAAATACTCTATGGTTTGATAAATCCAAGGAAGGAAAGGACTTCTGCCATCTTCATCTTGAAATAGTATACCTCTATTAATTCAGCCTCTGATTTTATGACCTTATTGGCACGTACATAATTCTGCTGACTCGTGTTTGTTTCCACAAAAACCACTAAACACTGCTCCCGTACACTAGACTATGTCTCTACTATCTCTAAATATTCTAGTTACACTTTAAATATAGTAGTATAGTATAGCATATATAGTGTAGTAGTAGTATACAGTATAGTAGTTAACTATATAGCTAACTATAAATGTAGTTAGCATGAATCTGCATCCCCCTTATAGAATCAACTCTGGAACGTTGACAAGATAAGAGTGTCTGTATTGTACTCCTCACAACCAAGCCTAAGAGTGTGGTAATGCCACCTCTGCCAGTCTCTAGGTAGAGTTTGCTCTTCTTCCAGTGACATTTCTACATTACCATGTCACTCCAGTTCAGTTTTTACCAGCACACACTGCTAAGATCATGCTATGAAAATAAAATCATGGAGGCAGGCAGGACAATAAGGAGAATAAAGACCTCAGAGGAATGTCAAGATTAAGCGTAACCATGCACCCAAGCCTAGTGTATATTAACTAGTTGTCAAAGAATGGTGTTATTATCACTTCCCTAGTCTCATTTTTTCTTTTGTTACTTTTCGTCTTACCCTTTATGTTTTAATAATGAACAGTTATTGGTCGTTTTCTACATACACTATGCTGTTAACACACTTGCATTACTTCACTTATGACACTATTCTATCTGCCTAAAAGGCTATCAACTTAAACTTAACCACCCTCTCGCTCAATTAACCCCCATCTCATCCCACCCCACCCAAATCCTTATCTGGCTAACTCATATGCTTGTTAATTCTTGAGATTTCCCCCAAAGCACCTCATTTAGAAATGACTGTATTCATTCTATTATTCCACATTAATTTCCTATTACTGTAGCACTTCAAATGAAACTCTCTCATAAATCCACCTTCCCTAAACTATATGCTAACAGAGGAAAGAAACTGGGTTCTTTTTTATCTTTGTTTTCCCAAAGAAAAAGTATGCATTCCCAGAATGCACCGAGCATTTAATAAATACTTGTTAAGCCAATGGGATATTTAGGAGCTTTTCTCTTAATAATTTGCTTTACATTAACAAATTTTTTTTATACTTATAAATTTGCTGCATAGCTTGACTGGGAATAAGTACCATTCACATGAAGAACAGACCATAATGATTCATCTTATAGAAAGCAGCAGCATCCTACTAATTAGGCAGCTAATATTTCCAAATCATTAACTCCAGCTTTATAAAACAATTATAAAACTAAATAGAACAATACTCAAAATTCAATATTAATTCTAAACAATGTAACTGAATAGGAAACTACTTCTAAACTGAGTTCTTATAGTACTCAAAATACAAAAGCAAGCTTTTAGTATATTTAACTTTCAGTACTTCCACAATACATAAGAATGTAGTATTTTATAGTTTTAAAAAATGGTGGAGTCAAAATATTATAAATACTTATAATATTTGTATTGTATTTGTGTCAAGTCATATTTATAAACACTAAACCATTTTTCCTCCTACCACTTATGCTATGATGCAATTTTCCCATTATAGACAAACTCCTTCACCTCTTCATCAAATAAACATTGTATTCTTAAAGTTATTGCTGAGGAGCCATATAAGAATAGAGTCAAATAAGAAAGTTAAGGAGTTCTCTTGTGGCACAGCAGGCTAAGGATCCGGCATTATCACTGCAGCAGCTTGTGTTGCTGCTATGTGCAGGTTCATCCCTCTTGGGGGAACTTGCCCAGGAACTTCCACATGCCGCAGGCCAAGGCTTAAAAAAAAAAAAAAAAAAAAAAGAGAGAGAAGGTTAAAAGTTAAACCAGCTCCCTATTCATTCATTTGTACTTTTATTCATTCATTCCCCCCATCTCACTCCCCATAAATGTTTAAACAGATAATGATTTATTAAACTTCCTCATCTCTAACATTTTCTATTTCCTGAAACCTTCCGTTGTTTATCTCACTTGCTTTATGAGAGGTAAATGTCAACCCTTTATGTTTTTATATCTTACTTCTCTGTAAGAAGTAATACTTGCTCCTTCTTTCTATAAAGTTGTAAATTTCTATATATTTCTATAAAATAACTGTTTCCGTTTCTGCAACATGTATTGATCCCAGTTTAAGGCTGGATTTTCCACTTGCTGTTTTTAAGTCTGAACTTAACTTCACCATCAACTGTCTGCCCTCTTCGTTCTGCTTCTCAATAGTAAATTATCAAGTATTCTCTAACTTCTATCTTGAGAGGATCTGTACCCCTAAAGAAAATGAACTGGAGTTCCTGTAGTGGCGCAGAAGAAACGAATCCAACTAGGAACCAAGAAGATGAACCAATGATACTTCAGTACCTAAAAATATACCCTAGCATAAATAGCAATTAGAGTAATCTTTGATTATTTTAAGATTATTAATTAATGGATTTTTACATTTCTTTTTTTCTCGAGAAATGTTCATATAAAAATGTGTCCTATAGATAATTCCTCTAACTTCTGTGAACTTGAAAGGACAGAACATTTCTTTTTCAAACTTCCAGTAAAGCATCAGGGATTTTCTACATAAATAAATAATTGGCCAGTTGTTCCTCGTATTAATTAACTATCTCATGTGCTCCAAAGATCAAGTTAACTTTACCTGTACAGATTATAGTCACATACATAATTGGATCTACATAACATATAGAAGCTCATGTGGAAGACAAAGTTAAAGGGAAAAAAACTGTCCAAATACATTATCTCTACAAATACTATGGAGCCAAAGGCAGGAAAAAAGCATGAAATTAAGTGACCGTTACTGAGTATTTTATAAAAATCTTCATATATTTGTACTTTCAGATCTTATTGGAGAGAACCAACTATAAATATCTACATACACCTCTTCACCATCAAGAAGGTAAATTCAGAGTGTATCTTTAGATATTAGAAAATACAAATACTGTTTTCACTCTCCCATAATCCTTAATTCTGAGCTCAATGTTCAACCAGTGGTGTACATAAAGATTACTTAAAGGATCCACTGTGGTTTGTGAAATATTTATTTTTACTTAAAAATCATAAAAGAATATTTAACATGAGAATAACACTGAAGCCCTCATCGGATCCACAGGTCCAAATGGCACATGAGGTATCTTTTTTTTTTTTTTTTGCTATTTCTTGGGCCTCTCCGGTGGCATATGGAGGTTCCCAGGCTAGGGGTCGAATCGGAGCTGTAGCCACTGGCCTACGCCAGAGCCACAGCAACGCAGGATCCAAGCCACGTCTGCAACCTACACCACAGCTCACGGCAACGCCGGATCGTTAACCCACTGAGCAAGGGCAGGGACCGAACCCGCAACCTCACATGAGGTATCTTAAGGGAAGAGTGGGGTATTCACACCACACACTTGTTTACTGTCAGTGTATTGCAACATACTGCAGCTTACAAGTACCTGATTAAGTGGACTTATAAGTTATTTTATCTAGCTTTAACTAAGTCAACCCTCAAAAGAAACAACAACAAAATAGAAAAGTAACTTTAAAAGATTGCTGCGAAGACAAAAGATTGAGGTTAATAAGATAACACCATTAATGCAAGCACAAGGGAACAAGAAAATGCTGGAATGTTATATATCCTATTCACAAGTCTGTGCCTTTCATCAGTCATAATGTATAATAAAAATAATAAAAATATAAAGCTAGTAAGAAACGGATCCCACAAGATTGAAAATTAAGGTAACTACCTGAAATATGCATGTACATCAATTATCAATGATGACTCACTTTATACGCATATTGTACCTTAAAATATTAGCTAATGATATTATAAAGCTACCTCAAACTGGCAGGCAATTGAAAATTCAAACATCTAGAGCATAAAGGAAACTTTTCAGTTTTCTCAGCCATAATCAGAATTATGTGATATGCAATCCAGTACTTAGTGAAATTTTGTAAACTTAATGACATATGTTTAGAAACCTCTTTTGAATGTTTTCTTTCTTTAATAGCAAAAGACAAAAGGTCCCATGACACTGGAGGAACACTTGGTAGAAGCAGATAAAAAAATACATGCAAAACAACATGACAGTAAACTAAAACACACTCCTTTGTCAGCAAATGCTGTCAGAAGATACACAAAAATCATTGCTGAAAATTTGCTAAAACAAGTATTAGAAAAATTACTCAGTGTGGGAGGGTTATCACACCATTGAATGAAAATACAGCTGGTTTTTTTTTCTTTTAAACAACTCAGCTTATATTATTCGCCAGATTGTTTCAATAATGAAATATAAAAACTACTTGAGTTGCTAATAAAACAATCTAACAGAGAAAACATATTGCCAAAATAAATGATTTATTTAATAAAAGGATGCCTTATGAAAAAACTGTTAAGTGGGAAGCATTCCCGAGTAAGGAAGGTTGCCCTGCATGCAAAATTCAAACCACAGTAAGAAAGAAGTTGAAACCCAAATACACACAGTGAGTCAAAAATGTAGGGTTTTTTTTTTAATAAAAGCAAGCTATTTCAATACAGTAGAATATTTACAGTATTTTTAAATGAGATTGAAAATGAGCATGAAAACACATTGTACCCTACAAAGATATCTCTGGCTATCTTGAGACAAAGTAATTTTTTTTTCTTTCTTTTTTTTTTTTAAGGGCCACATATGCAGCATATGGAAGTTCCTGGGGCTAGGGGTCAAATTGGAGCTGCAACTGGAACTGCAGGCCCACACCACAGCCATAGCAACACCGGATAGGAGCCACATCTACAACCTACACCACAGCTTGTGGCAAAGCTGGACATTTAATCCAATGAGCAAGGCCAGGGCTCGAACGTGCATCCTCATCCTCACAGACACTATGTCGGGTTCTTAACCTGCTGAGCTACAATGGGAACTCTTAGTGTTTTATTTTTGGCCACACCAGTGCCACACGGAAGTTCCTGGGCCAGGGATCCAACCTGTGCCACTGCTGAGACAACACAGGATCCTTAAAGAGCTGCACCACACAAAAACTCCAAGACGAAGCATTTGAATACTTCTGAAATTTAGCATGACTTGGGCATTTTTCATTCAAAAAAGTACAAGTAATCCCTTAACAGTTTAACAACTAGCAAGAAAATAACTGTTTTTCAAATGGACTTCATTGAAAAAGACACAACCCAACTGCCAGGTCAGTCTCCTTCACCCTTGCATAACTCACCTCTTCTTCTGAGCACTAGGTGCAGTGACTGCAGGGGACATGAGTAGCCAAACATGGGCACAAGGGTCTACACATCAAGGATGTGGAAGGAAAAATGCAAAGAGCCCATGTCCTTGATGACATCTAGTGAAGTCCATTTTTTAAAGCCCATTTATTCACAAATATGAAACTGCAATACTTCAGATTAGGTCCAGGAACAACCAACTGTCATCAAGGGAGATGGGAATTTACTACCCATGGCTTAGCAGGAAACCTTTGCCTGATTCATGGATTGCACAGAGCAAAGTTAATACTATGATTTAATAAGTGTTGTTAATGATGTTCTCATTTCCACTTGGACCTAGGCATCTTTGTCAGATTTATGTTTCAGCTGTAACAGACATTAAACCAAATATCAAAATAAAATGGACTTGGAACTAAACCTTCTAATTAGTCACTTTTTTAAACAAGACATAAAAAATAATGACACATTGACACTGTGCTCACTAAAAAGCTATTAATCATGACAGCAACGGCTTTTGTACCATTAATAAATAAAACTCGTTTTAAATCATTTTAAAATCTTGTTCATTTCATGTTTGGAATTCTTTACTATGTCTGTGTTTTATAACATACATAGTATTAATACATACATATTTATAAACAATTTTTAAATAAAACATACTGGCATTACTTGCTCAAATATGTTTGTGTGTGTGTGTATATATATATATATATATATTTTTTTTTTTTTTCCTAACGGGATTGGAAATCAGAAAGTTTAAGAGACTACTACACTACACCAGAGGTTAACACTTTTTCTCTAAATGGCCAGACAGTTGAACGTTTTAGTCTTTGCAGGTCAAAGGTTCTTTGTCACAAGTACTCATCTCCATAGTTACAGTCCAAAAGGAGCCATTGACAACATGTAAACCAATGGCTTTGGCTGTGTTCAGCAAAACTGTATTTATGAACACTGAATTTCACACAATGTTCATGTGCCCTGAAAAGTCTTCTTTTGATTTCTTTGCAACCATGTAAAAATACGAACCTATTCTTACTTTGGGAGTCATACGAAATAAAATCTTAGAGGCAGCGATGGTGCCTTTGTCATCTTTGTGTTCCCCTGCACCTAACAAAGTATCTGGCATTCAGTAGAGAGTTGTCAAACTTCTCCATGACACAGAAATTTGTCTTCACCTTTTTTCTTTTCCACAATTACACCTTGCGTTTTGCTCTATCACCTCTATTGAACATAAGCTGCTTTGATGGTAGGGATTTTCCTTTAGTTGTACCTGGTATATAGAAGGCACTGGACCTTGATGAAGTAAACCATTCAAATTTTGAGAACACTTTAATGCCAAAAAACAGATTGAAAATTCACAAGTGAGACTGGGCTTCTTAGTATATTCAGATCTCTGTTTCCTCCCTGAGCCTGTGTGCTGGATTAAGTACCCACAGTAGCCTATTCACAGCTGTCCCACTACCATGGAAATCCTGTGTTTACTGGCTTGTCTCCCTGAGCTCAGTGGGGGCATGGGAGGGAGTGCATTCATCTTTGTGCCTCCGGCACACAGCACACAACTGGCACACTGCATATATCAGTACATGGTGGTGGAAATACAGTTATGGCAAAAAAAAAAAAAAAAAGCTAGTGGAACTTTTCAAACAGAAAAAAATATTTTGGAAAACATTTCTAAGTACAAAGCAAGAACAGAGGGCATGAATTGTGACGTTTACCAGCTACAGTCAGAGCAAAAAAACCCATGCCTTTCATTCTTCTTCCTGGGACTCCTATCCTACTACTCCCTCAGTTGTGAACCTTTGGTGAGAATTTATATATATATATATATATATATATAATATATTATATATATATAAATATATATATTATATATATATATTAATTACCCAAATGAATTTATCACATCTGTAGTTATATAATGATCATAACAATCCAATTTTACAGGATTTCCATCCCATAACCCAAGCACATTTTGGTGAGAATTATATTGGGGAAGGAAATTTAATAGTAACCCAGATTTAGTTAAATTTGAGACCTGTTTACGGGGGTAAGTTTCCCTCCTCCTCTATATGCTTTCCTTAGGAGTATGTAAAAGAAAATAAAATGACTAGAAATGATGCTGGTGTTCTCTCAGTCTAAGGATATGGAGTAAACATATTGGAAATATACACGTAAAAAATGGAAAATTGGAGTTTCTATTGTGGCTCAGCAGGTCAAGAACCTGACATAGTATCTGTGAGGATGCAGGTTCGATCCCTGGCCTCGTTCAGTAGGTTAAGGATCCAGCATTGCTACAAGCTTCAGCACAGGTCGCAAACACAGCTCAAACCTGGCACGGCTGTGGCTGTGGCGTAGGCCGGCAGCTGCAGCTCCAATTCAACCCCCCAACCCGGGAACTGACATATGCCACGGGTACAGCTGTGAAAAGGGCGGGGTGGGGGGAAGGAAAGCAGGCTATATAGACAATTTCTAAGGATCTAGTTATTTCTAAAAACTATTTCCATGCCTTATTAAAAATTTTAAGACATATGCTACCCATAACTTATTTAATGGTAACTTAACCATTAATTAAAATTCCTTAATCTGACAGACAGCACTAAAAGTTTCTCATCCAAGCTAACCAACTCCTAAAAGACTGGTGATGGGTAAGAAATATACCCATGAGAACAGTCAGGTGAGAACAAGTAGAAAGAACATCTGGGGTCCAAAGTCAAATAGACCTTCAAAATTGATAAAAGGCAAAAGTAAGAACAAACTGAACAGCTTTGGGATTATTTATAAGAGTTCTACCAGATGGAATACAGGATAGATAATTTAATATTTATTGCATATAAGTACTTAAGTACTATCATTCAATTATGCCAACAATGCAAAATGTATTAATGTAAATTGCTGAATAGAAACAAAGTAAAAAAAAACTCATATTTGCAGGTGGAATCATATATTAAACATTGCCTTAATAATTGAAGTTGAAATGAACTGTGCCTAGAAATCATAAATCACATTACTAGCCTCATCTTCTGTACACAAACTACTTAATTACCTGTATTAGAACACAGTCCTTACTGACATATTTATGTGAATCTAAAGTGGCCAACACAAGCTGGACCTCCACAGCAATAGATCCTTGTACTAGCTAAAAGAAATTAAATTCCAACTTGAACTTCCAAGACATCTATATGTGTGTTTTTTTATTTGTTTGTTTGCTTTTTAGGGCCACACCCACTGCATATGGGAGTTCCCAGGCTAGTGGTCAAATTGCAACTACAGCTGCCAGCCACAGCAATGTGGGATCCAAGCCGCATCCGCAACCTAAACCACAGCTCACAGCAATGCTGGATCCTTAACCCGCTGAGCGAGGGCAGGGATCAAACCCGTATCCTCATGAGATACTAGTTGGGTTCATTCCTGCTGAGCCACAAGGGCAACTCCTATATGTTTAATTTTTTAAGCTTAAAATGAAAATCCCCTAACCCAACTGCCCCCCAAAACAGAAAAGAACAGTTACTTACCAAAGGACAATAATACTCAAAAAGGAAATGGACAGTGACCAGACACTTTTCTCTCCTTGATGTAACTGCATTAATTATTTGGATAAAAATGAGCTATCGCTATTAAACATTTAATAGTCCTTAAGCAGTATACTGAAGGTACAAAAACCAGTTCAGTTTTTCTCAGTAAGCTCAACGGTGCACGACCTGGCACCCTGCATATATCAATACATGGTGGTGGAAACGCAGTTACGGCAAAGAGTTTCAATTATCAGAGTAACAGAGGATTACATATGAATATTCCTTCTCATCATTTAAGCTTTTCACCAAAAGTTTCACTAAGATAATATCACCGCCCAGAAATTCCAAATAATAAATTATATTAGCAATTTTTTTTTTTAATGGCAACAAGTTTCCAGGCCAGGGATTGAATCCAAGCCACAGCTGTGACTTAAGCCACAGCTGCAGCAATGCTGGGTCAGACATTGAACCTGTGCCTCTGCAGTGACCCAAGCCACTGCAGTTGGATTCTTCACCCACTGCGCCACAGCAGGAACTCTTATATTAGCAATTTTAAGTAATTTACTTCTTTTCTTCATCATATAATACATATAATGTTGTGCCACTTTATGCAATTATTTTAAATGTTTCACGCCTCAAGGTATGTTATCCTTAAACACATATATGGTGTTTAGGCCCAATGGTCCAAACATTTGTAGTTCTCCAAAGTCTAAAAAATCTGAGGACAAGATTGTCATAACAGCCTTCAAGTAGGACAAGAACATCTATTAGAATATCTATACAAGGGAGGATACCTACAAAGAATGAAATAATAAAGGGAAATTTCATATCTGGAAATCTGAGTTTGAAAGACAGACAACTTAAATGTCTTCTCCCAATCAACTGTGAAAATGGCATGTTAACAGTTTTCCATTACTAAATTGTGGGCCTCGTTCTTTTCAGTTAATGCTCTGTAAAACGCAATAACATGGGCAAAAAAAAAAAAAAAAACAAAAAAACAAAAAACAACTTTCCATCATCAATAGGAAAACAAGCCATCCTAAGCTGGCTTTACCTACCAGGCAATGTACCTCAGAGTTGCCTTCCACTTCCACCAAATATGTATGCAATGAAAAAGTATTAATTTGATATTTAGCTTAATGAAACATTATTAAAGATAGAGGTTACCAAAAATGCCAAATTTTTTAGATTTTTATGTACCTAAATTTAAGTTCCAGCTCAGCCCCTTACTAACTTAGGCAAGTTACAGCACCAATTTCTTTAGCCTCTCTCTAAGCCTTAATTTCCTTATCTGAAAAACGGGATATAACTATGCTGCCCATTTTGCAGCATGCTCACAAGCATCAACTGAAATAATACACATATATCATTCAGTTACATGGGGAGCATAAGTGCACAGTAAATGAAAGCTATGACAATTCATAAAATAACTGGTTTACTTAAACAGATTACACTCAAAGCAGAGATAATAAAGAAAATACATAAAGTTCAATGTGCTAGTAAACTTCTCTCAAAGAAAGAAAAGATACAACCCTTAAAAAGATTTTTACTGGTCTTTTGTTATCTTTAAGCAAACCATAACTTACTTCCAACATTCCCATGAAAGGAAAAATTCTCATTAGGAAAAATGTGGCACCAAGTTGTTCCTTTCTTTAAGTCACATTTATGAATCCACAAGCAAATCTTTGTAAAAACATAACACACTGAAAGAGGAAAGTGCTAATTTTCTGATGAAACATTATAATAAATATTTAGCAGTTCCCTGGTGGTGCAGTGGATTAAGGATTCGCTCTTATTACTGCTGTGGCTTGGGTCTGATCCTTGCTTCAGGAACCTCTTCATGTTGTGGATGTGGACAAAAAAAATATATATTCAAACCACAAAACAAAAATGTTGTAAAAGGTTTAAAAACATTTTAAATGTTGTACATAAAAAGTTCAAAGCTGCCAGGATTCAGTTTTGCTTAGGGCTATAATCATGTAAAAGGCATGTGTGTGACTGAAGCAGAGTAAGAAAACAAAGAGGATAGTAGTAGAAGATATCAAAGAGATAAAGTGGGGGGTCAGATCATATGCGGCCTTAAAGGCTCTTACAAAAACACTGGCTTTTGTACTCTGAGGGAAATGGGGGCCGATGGTAGAGATTTGAGAAGCCAAGTGACATGACATTGTTCAGGTTTTAAAAGCGTGATGTTTCTGTGTTAAGAATATACTGTAAGGGTCATGGTGGAAGCAGAGACATCAATGAGGAACTGTGTTAGTCATACTATATGAGACTTCAACTACTGTGGGACCAGTGAAGGCACTAAGAAATGGTCAGCTGTTTTAAGTACCTTATTTTGAAGGGAGAGCTCAAAGGTTTCCTAATGAATTGAATGTGAAAGTGAGGAAGAGAGCGGTCAAGGACAATTCCAAAGATTTTGGCTTGAGTAACTGGACAGATGGATAAACCATCAACTGAGCAGGAGAAGACACCAGAAGGAGCAGTAGTTCAGTTTGGGACATGTTACTTTTGAGAAGTCCATTCACCATCTAAGAAGAGATGTCGATTATGAAGTCTGATTATGAGAGTCTGGAGTTCAGACATGAGGACTAAGCTGGAGATAAACTTAAGAATTGTGAGCATACGAATGGAACTTAAAGCCATAGCCCTGGTTGCAATCACCAAAAAAGATAGTGTAGAGAAGAGAAAACGTCCAAAGACTGATCCCTGGGCCTCTCCAACATTTAAAAATTTAAGACATAAAAAGGAATCAGCAAAGACAGCGAAGAAGACTGAAAAGCAGCATCCAAAGAGACAGGAGGAAAACCAAATCAGTGTTGGGGTGGTGGGGTGGATTTCAAATTGGAGACAATGACCAAGTGCATCAAATGCTGCTGATGAGTCAGTTGAGAACTGAAAAATGAACATGAAGGTCTTTGGTAACACTGATAAGAGCCATTTTGATGGAATGGTGGGATGGAAGCCTAGGCTAGAGTGACTTTAGGAGAGAAAGTATAAAACCAGAGAAGTCAGAAGCAGTGAATATAAAAAAAATTATTAGGAGGTGTTTTGTTGCAAAGAAGGGTAAAAATAGAGAGGGAGAGGTAGCTGGCAAGGGAGATATGGTCATGAAAAAGTAAAGTAAGACAAGCATGTCTATATGCTGCTGGGAATGGCAGAAGAGAGAGGAGAAAATGATGGGAGCACTGTCCTTGAAAAAGTGAAAAGAATGGAACCTTACACACAAATGGAAGGATTGGAAAATGAAAATTTCATCTGTGGTGACAGGTAGCGAGACAAACTATGTGACTGTAGCCACTCAAACTTAGGTAGATGTGGTGGTGGGAGTCTGTGGAAGTTCTCTGATTGCTTCAATTTACTCAATAAATTAAGCAGCAAGGTGATCAGCAGAGCATAAAGATAGGGAAGAGTTCAGAGGATTGAAAAACAAAGGAAAGTGTTAAATAGTCTTCTGGAAGCATAGTGGAGGGAACAGAGTAGGGACATATAAAATGACTGTCTGGGGCGTTCTCTGGTGGTCTAATGTTTAGGGCTTGGTGCTTTCACAGTTGCGGCCCAGGTTCAATCCATGGTCTGCAAACTGAGATCCCATATCAAGCCGCTACATGACATGGCCCAAATAAAATACAACAACTATCTAAAAACAGAAGGGCCTACTTGGGGCTTGGAAAAGGAATCTGTTTCAGAAACATTATCAGAGTCACCCTTGGAATTCCTGCTGTGGCACAGTGGGTTAAGAATCCTACTGCAGTGGCCTGGGTCACTGTGGAGGCATGGATTTGATCCCCAGCCCAGCACAGTGGGTTAAAGGATCCAGCATTGCTGCAGGTGTGCCGTAGATCGAAGCTGTGGCTCAGATTCAGTCCTTAGCCCAGGACCTTCAATATGCCATGGTGTAGCCATAAAATTAAAAAAAGAAAAAAAAAAAGTCACACTGGATTAAAATAGGCAAACCTGGAAGACAGGAGGAAGACAGGTTAGGAGGCTATTTTCATAGCCCACAAGAAAAAACTGGAGAGGGATATTGTCTAAAGTAGGGCAAGAGTAGCTAAAGCACGACTGAGGAAACAAATGTAAGAGTCATTGCAAAAGCAAAACCAATGGGATTTGGAGTGGCAAATTGAAGGGCAATCTCAGGTGGTAAGGAAATACTGGCAGTGAAGAAAGAAGAGAGCTTTATTTGATAAAAGAAAGAGATGCAATGAACATTTATAAAATTATTTTTACAGAAACCTTTATGCCACTATATTAGGAATATCATCTCCTTTAATCCTAAAAAGAATTATATGAGGTAGACCCTCTTATACCTTTGCTACAGTTACAAGAAAATAAAGATTAGAGAGGATATTTTACCTTCACTGGGTGATGTAATTAATGGCAGAGCCAGAACTTAAACTCAAGTCTAAATGACTCCAAAGTCCAAGCTCTTAGCCACTACACAAACATGCTCTGTAAAATTAAGGGCCTGGTAAAGGTAATATAGGTGGTTTGGCTTCCGAGAAGAATTTCAGAGCTAAAGATCTCAGAGGTGGAATTATTCCAAAGAATGACACAGTCCAAGGTGTAGTCATGCTTGTAATTAGCTAAATACATAGATGCAAAGGTCAGAGTACAGGAAACCAAGGAACTAAGGGCAAAAAAGCAATGACAGGGTTGTTAACGTAATAGTTGAAATCACCAAAAGGAATAGCAATGGAAAGGTCGAAAGGATATTCAGATGCTATCAATATCAAGGTTGGTCAGCAAATAATAGACTTTACAAGGGAAAGGAGTGTTGAAAGAATGGTTCAAAGAATATTACATAGAAGAAGCAACGGGAAAAAGGGTGCACCATAGGACTAGGATGAAGGACTGAAGAGAGTGGGAATGTCAGCACTTGTGTCAAGGGAGAAGCTAGATGCCAGCTCTGGCTAGACAAAAGGAATATTAAAGGAAAAAGAAAAGAAAAGATAGAGGCAATTTGTATTCACTCAACAACTTTCAACAAACAGTGGGGGTGGGGCAGGGATGGTAACAACATGGTTCATAATGGGTAGAAGGATCTAGATTTTCAGTATTCTTAGGCTTTTATTTTGGTATAGGTAAAGAGATCTTTGAAACTCCTGTGGATCTTAACTCAAAATAGACATTCACCAAAAAAAAAAAAAAAAAAAAAAAAGACCATGATAAGCATGACAGAGTTAGAACTAGAGATTCTCATACTAAGTGAAGTAAATCAGAAAGAGAAAGACAAATACCATGTATCACTCATATCTG
The DNA here is from genome assembly GCF_016906955.1 of Phacochoerus africanus. Taxonomy (NCBI): domain Eukaryota; kingdom Metazoa; phylum Chordata; class Mammalia; order Artiodactyla; family Suidae; genus Phacochoerus; species Phacochoerus africanus. Next base: position 82,705,147 of record NC_062560.1, on the reverse strand, counting down.
GAATCTAATACATGGCACGAATGAACCTTTCCACAGAAAAGAAAACGATGGACATGGAGAACATACTTGTGGTTCCCAAGGGGGAGGGTGAAGGAGTGGGATGGATGGGAGTCTGGGGTTAGTAGATGTAAACTATTTCACTTGGAGTGGATAAGCAAGGAGGTCCTTCTGCATAGCACAGGGAACTATATCTAATCACTTGTGATGTAACATGATGGAAAATACTATGAAAAAAAATGTATATATAACTGGGTCACTTTGCTGTACAGCAGAAGTTGACAGAACACAGTAAATCAAGTATAATTAAAAAATTATGGAGTTCCTGTCATGGCTCAGTGGTAATGAACCTGACTACTAACCATGAGGACAAAGATTCAAGCCCTGGCCTCGATCATTGGGTTAAGGATCCATCATTGCCATGAGCTGTGGGGTGTAGGTCACAGATACAGCTCAGGTCCTGCGCTGCTGTGGCTGTGGTGTAGGCTACAGCTCTGATTCAACCCCTACCTTGAAACTCCCATATGCCACAGGAGCAGCCCTTAAAGAAAAAAAAAAAAAAAAAAGTTTAAAAATTAAAAAATAATCTACACTAGAAAATGGATTAAAATTTATTATATTAGTGGGGGAGAAAAACTAAATGAATGAATCATCAATCAGGATCTCTACTTCTTCTCTGGTCAAGTAAACCAATGCACCATGGACTAATGCCTCATTCTCCCCTCTCTTATCATAAACTGCTTAATAATCAAAATATTATATTAATATAAGAAATAATCTAAGCCACAAGCTATAAAATATAAGAAGCATGCTAGAAAATATAGGTTGCAGACTGTTGATAATAGAATTTGGAAGAATTAATTCCTTGGTCTCGTCTAGTGTTTTTTTGTTTTTTGTTTTGTTTTTGTTTTTTACACTCTGTCCTCCCAAGTGTATTTCATATACTTAACAAGATGCCTTGTACTGTTTTTATAAAAGTAGACTTAGGCCTGTTTTGCTTCACAGAAACAGGAACACAATAAGGTAGTTAAAAATTGATTTAGTCATTGGAAACTTCTCATAGAGTAACCATGTGGTTCCCTTTACTCATAGAACTAGATGTTAGATCTGTGGGGAAGAACTATAAGACAGAGCTGCTAAATAAACTATGAAAACCTAACAGTCAAACTTTTTTTTTGGGGGGGGGGGGTCTTTTCTAGGGCCGCACCCGCAGCATATGGAGGTTCCCAGGCTAGAGGTCGAATCGGAGTTGTAGCCGCCAGCCTACACCAGAGCCACAGAAATGCCTACACCACAGCTTTGGCAACGCTTGATCCAAGCCGTGTCTGCAAGCTACACCACAGCTCACGGAAACACCAGATCCTTAACCCGCTAAGCGAGGCCAGGGATTGAACCCGCAACTTCATGGTTCCTAGTCAGATGCGTTAACCACTAAGCCACAACAGGAACTCCACAAACTTTTTTTTTTTAATCTTAAGTATTGGCACATCCCAAGGATCTGTACTGTTCTAGGATGGTAGCTTAGTACTGAATATGATTTGAACTTAATGTAGGTTTAAAGTGTGTCCAAAATTCAGAACCAAGCAGATCCATCTCTTCTGACCCCAAACATGGTCCTACCTAAAGTGAACGGCTTGAGTTTATAGGATCCCAAAGATTACAGGTGGGGAATTTTAAAGTGTGTCCATATTTCATTTGAGAGCAAAGAAGCCCAACTAAAACAACTGTGGACTGACATGACATATGGTTTGAGCAAAAATTCTTTTTGAAAGGGCTACCTTGAAGATAATGACTCAAACACTGAAATAACTCAGAGAAGGCAGTAGAAAGAGAATCCTTAAAAGTTTATTGACTTAAATAATTTTGCCTATGTTACATACAGTAAAAAAAAAAAAAAAAATTTTACAACTTTGCAAACACACACCCACAAAAAAATTAATTCAGGAGCTCCCACTGTGGCACAGGGGTTAAGAACCCGACTGCAGCGGCTCAGTTCACTGTGGACATGAGGGTTCAATTCCCCAGCCTGGTGCAGTGGGCCAAAGGATCTGGCGTTGCCACAGCTGAAACATAGGTCACAACTATGGCTAGGACTCAAACTTCCATATGCTGCAGGTGCAGGCATAAAAAGAAAAAAAATATTGATTCGGTGTGCCAAAAATTACTGAATACTAGAGAATAAAAGTAACACAGCCCCTGCTTTTAGGAGCTCATAGTGGAAGAGATAGATATGTCTTAGCTCAAAAAAAAAAAAAAGATACTTTCAAAAACAGTTCTGGAAGTTCTGGTGTATCCACAAGTTTCTGGTCTCTCCTTTATGTGATGTAAACACATTCCATACAGACACTGCTGCTTGAAATCCAGTGCTATTCTGGGCACTTGCATTTTAAAATTACAACAAAATTAGGGGGTCTAACTTACCATCATTTTTTCAAAGAGATCCAGTACTTCTTTTTCAGACAAATTTAAAGATCGTTCATCATATAATGGCTGAGCCGCTGGAAACTCACTCATGGCAACTTGAGAATCAATAGGATGTTGGATAAGAGGTTTTTCTTTTTTGACAGTAGATTTTCTAAAACTTGTAATTCGGTCACGCTGCAAACAGAAAAAAAAGAAGGCCTAAGGAAGAGATCAAGAATCACAGACATGAAGAACTGAAACATCAAGATGGCACTTAGTATAATATATGTCTGTATTGTCTTTTGATAAAATGTTATTTTAAGCTGCAAGCTCCAGTTAGAGATTGTACTATTTTGAAATCCTGAAATAGCTCTTCAGCCTAGGGAGCCTTGGGGAAGGAATGAAAAGTATTCCTCAAAAGTAAAACTTGGTGCCTTGTCATATCTATTTTGCACAGTAAGTAGGTGAGAAAAATCCAGCCTCAAAGTTCTGTAGTGGTTTGAGAGAGAATGTGTCTTTGGTGGTAACTTTTGAACTATGAGGGAAAAAAAGCAAGAAAATAAAATATCCAGCTCTAAGGGGAAAATTATAGTAATGTTTCTCTTCTTCAAAGTGCCAAAATAATTGTGACAAGTATCTATGAATACTCTGTCAGGGTAGTGGTAGAATATAATGGCTAAGGGCATGAACCCTGGATTTGAATCTGCAATTTACTATGTCAGTTACCCCATGCAAAGAATTTGGGTCTCTCTATGACTGTTTCCTCATCTCTAAAATAGGGAAAACAAGTTATTGTATGTGGAAAGAAGGAAGAAAAGAAGGGAGGGTGGGAGGAAGGAAGGAAAGAGGGAAGGAAGGGAGGGAGGGAGAGAGGAAGAAGAGAAAGCAAGAAAGTTACCATGAGATTTAAGTAAGTTATATGTTTAGTGTACTTAGCTGCTATTACTATTGTTGTGTTGTTACTATTATTTCCCCTACCTTTTACTTCCCTAAAATGTGGGACCAACAAGGAAGCTGAACAAAATTTAAAATATTACCTTTTCCATTTCCTGGAAACATAACAAACAGAAATATCTTACTCCTACAAATACTATTATGAAGAACCTGCTATATTATGGATATTGACTTGGCACCATTAATTTCATGTACAATCTCTAATAATTAGCTTGCAATTTCACATAAAATGAGTTAACAACCCCAGTTGCATGTAAACAGGCCCTTCTGTTTTAAACCACAGAACATTGGATATGAGAAATTAGTAATGATCATAAAACTGAATACAACTCAGTTTTATTCTGGTTTCTGTTAGGAAGCACATGCACACTGTCAGCTCACATTAAACAAGCAGATATGTTAGATAGGAGGACACTGCCTCATCACTGCCATGTTACCCAGTCCTTGTAAGTTACTTCAACAATACAAAAAGCATCACAGAAGTTCTTACCACAATTAATATAGATTTCTGTTGCCCTCCCATTTAAAGAACATACTTTTTGATTCAAAGAACACTTTTTTTCTAAAAGGTGTACTTTGAAAGAAACATGAGCAGTTTTAAGCAGCTTATTTAGGATTACAAAAATTATTTTAGTACCTGATTGCTTACAAAGAGATTATATAAATCATAATATTTTAGAGCTGGAAAGAAACTTGAAAAATCATCCAGATCAACTCTCTCACTTCACAGAAAAAGTGACTTGCTAAATTCACGAGTCCCTGGTTCCTATCCCATTGCTGGCATAAAAGATTCATTTCTTCGAATCACCTTCCGTATTTTCAAATTTTCTTTTGAATTTGAATTTCCTCGAGGAAAATTAAATTGGATTAGGTATTTAGTATATCTCCAACTCAATTAAAAATGTTGAGCAACCCCAAATAAGCTGAGTACATACCAAGAGTCAACTTTCACTGAAAGATAAGGTGGACATAAAAGCATTTAAATATGCAATCGACCATTAAATCAACATATCTCTGTTCTTTTCCCTTCATATCACTTAATATTTACTTTTGCAGTGCTGGCTTTTTTACTGAGTAGCATTATTTACATATATATTTGATCTTTCACTGTGCCCTTCACTTAGATCTAGAAAATTGACTTTTGTTTTCAGCTACATCTTGATAAGAAAATAAAGTTAAGCCATATACTTTCACTTCCTTAAATCACGAACAAGATTCTACACTATTTGTAGAAAGGAATTTCACAAAGAAAAAAATGACACTGCTTAAAATACCAATTTTTACAAGTTTAGCTATAAAAGGGCACATTTAAATTTTAAGCCCATAACTTTTAATAAGTTTTTCTATGAAAGATTCAAGCTCAAAAATATTTGAGGATTTTAAATTTAATAGTATATATCTAACATAATGAACTTAACTTCTTTTCTGTCTTAATTTCCTTCACTCAATATTAATGTTTAACATATTTGACTCAATTAATATGGCTACTGAGAAAGGAAAAAATTTGTTTTCCAGAGTTAGATTTACATACATTTTTTTAATCGGTTAAGGTATATATCAGGATGGTAATATCAAAATTTTGTTGAGATCTCATAAAACTGTTTATGTTAGTATTCAAAAAAGAAGTCATTCTGACAATTCTTCCATCTACTGTACTACATAAACATCTAGATATTTTGTATCTTACATATATCAATGCTTTAATGTCCACCCACTTCAATAAAAAGGTAACATGCATAAGTAATGTAATAACATGCTACTAAGTCCACCTTACCACATCATCTGCCAAAGTTTTTATTTGAATGTTCTATTAAAACCAAAAGAAAAAAAAAAACCTGTCAGATAAGAGAAATTCATTAACTTAAATAAGAAAACAAATGAATGATTCTCATTTTATTATTTTCTCAACTACAACTAGTCAAAAATTAAGAAGTTTAAATATAATAAAAACATACATTCTTTACAAAAGAAAAAACAATTTTTCAGGATTAAAAATGAAGGTTTGGAGGAGGGGATGTCTATCTATTTGTTTTGAAGATGACTCCCAAGGTTCCAAAGTCAGATTTGGATCGAACTTCATGACCACAGTGCTCGAACACAAGGAGAGATGTAGCGAAGTCACAAGTCCTGTCAAGATTTTTTTGAAGTGTTACCATGAATAATCATATTTTTAAGATATGCAATTTTAAAATGAATACATAAGTCACATTTAATAGTAATGAAATATAATGAAACAGCTCAGTCTAGAATTCAGTTGCATCTGATATTTAAAGAACCCCTTTCTAAATATTATGGCTAAAATGGAACTTATTGATTCTGTTCAAATATACTTATTTCTCACAAATTCCCATACTTTTTATTTTTGACGTGTGGTTTTCTACTTCTAATGCTCCAAATCCTTGGAAAATGGTATATTCTAGTTAATAAAATACAGTGGTTAATAAAAACTAACATACAGCATATACAGGCAGCACTATTTGAAGAATTAGAGTACAGCCATACTAAAGTAATGAAGCAATACTAAAGCAAGCAAAGTAACAGCTAATAATGTAGTAATATTCCAAATTCAGAAGATACTTCAAGATCTTACAGTAACATACAATCATCATGAATGCACTTATTATAAATACGTTAAAATGTATTGAAGTGATAGTTAAGTGATGTTATTAGGAAAGAATGCAGATTGTCTAAATCACTTGTTAGGAACTGCAACAAACCCTTCTGCCACATCTTGTGCATTTATTTCCTACAACAGAAGATGAATGGTGTGCATCATGTATGTTCACATCCCTTTTTCTAAGAAAAACAGTCACCTCACTGGTGGGGAGAATTCCGTTAAGAGTTTTAAGTGAGAATTATTTGGTTTCAAGATCTCATAAAGTTGTCTTCAAACACCACCAACCAAATGCTGTTAAAGATCATCCTCCCCTCAATCAGCTGGAGAAATATACTACTATAGCAGAGTTCTTTTTCTACTTTTAATCCACTGATTCCCTCAGGTATCTACACTTTTACATCTTTGCACTATGTCTTCCTCACATCCTGCTGACATAAACCCCAATCAATCTTTACTGCCTAGAGAAAAGAAAAGAAGGGGAATTATTTATATCCAAACTGAAGCCATTTTAAGAGAGATCAATTTACCCTAGTACTACCTCTACCTAGTATTTTCTCTTTAATTTTCCCAGTGGGGTACAGAAAACTGTCTATGCACAATGACAAGCTCCATGATTTCCTGTAATGTAAAATCAGAGTGATAAATGTCAAAGTCTTAAAAGTGACTCAACTACCCTGCTGCCATCCAGATATGTACCTGTCCACCTGTTTTATTATCAAACAGGTTATATACTTCTTCAAGCAACCCCTGCTTTTCTTCCCATCCTTTGGGGTTATAAACTCAAGACTAGAAACACATATATCTCCAAGGTGAGAATGTAATTTCAGGGAAAATAAGATTTGATTTAGTCAAATTCTCTAAGTTAAGGTACATATATGTCTGGAATGCTTTAAATCTGTACCTCAATTGAATATATGCTGACAGTTTAATCATGGGGGACAAAAACAAAACAAAAAAATTGCTAGCAATATTTCCACCTTGTCTTATGGGAAGAGATGAGAGTTTTCTTCTCTTCACCCACCCCTATGCTATTTTTTTAAATTAACCTAGTCTTTGTGTGTGTGTGTCCATATTAAATCCCACAGTAAGGAGTTAGACACTATTAAAGTTGGATGAAATTTGAGATAATCTGGTCAAAAATCTCAATTTATAAATGATGAAATTGAAATTTAAAGAAGCTAAGGATCCACTCAAGGACCATAGATCTGATTGTCACTAGATACTAACCTCATCAATACATGGTCTATTCAGTTAGTATAATCAAGCTGTAGGATATTAGGGTTGAATTGCTGAATTCAAACAGTCCCTGATAATCGCAAATTCGCAAATACTCCCAAGCCCCATTGGTTTCATTTCCCTTTGAGTAAATGCCTTATGCCATCATTACCAGGGGGTCAAGCATCATTGCAAGGAGAACTCCCCTGGCAACCAAAGTCCTTCCTAACATGTCATAAATGTCATCTACTGAACTCACTTTGACCAATATACACTAATGTTCTTCAAGTGGCTAGTTATTCTTCATGTGTCAATTATATAAAATTTAGATTCTTTGGTCTTCCATAACTCTTAAATTTTACCTAATTATACATTAAAACTGCCACAATTGTTAAGAATCAGAGCTCTTCTCCCAGCTTTATTATAGTTGATTGCCATTGTTCTGTCAATTTCTGCTGTATAGCAAAGTGACCCAGTCATCCATCCATATACCTATATATACAATCTCTTTCTCATATTATCTTTCATCCTGTTCCATCACAAGTGATTGGACATAGTTCCCTGTCCTCTACAGCAGGACCTCATTGTTTTCTCAGCTTTCTAGGTGCAAATAGGAGGAATACCATGGTAGGAAAAAGTGATTATACAATTAATAACCCAATGGAAACACTACATGAGCACAAAGCATTGCAGATGGTCAGGACAGACTTTCAAAAAGGAGGGTAGGAGTTCCCATCATGGCTCAGTGGAAACAAACTCGAGTAGGATCCATGAGTATATGGGTTCCCTGGCCTCCCTCAGCGGGCTAAGGATTTGGTGTTGTCATGAGCTGTGGTTTAGGCTGCAGACAAAGCTTAGATCCAGTGTGGCTGTGGCCAGCAGCTACAGCTGTGATTCAACCCCTAGCCTGGGAACTTCCATATGCTGCAAGTATGCCCCCCCCCCCCAAAAAAAAAAGAGGTTAACATTTATGTTAATGGTAACAACTGCATTCCACCCATTCATTTCCAAGACTTCCTTGTCACCTTGGTTTCCTCCTGTCCTTCATGCCCTACAGCCAAGCAGGTGTCAAGTTCCATGGCGATCTTTCTGCAGTTTCTTCTTCATTCCCACAAAAAAATCCCAGTTTAGATTCCAATCACTAATAATTAGCTCTACTATCATTCTCTCCCCATGGCCAAAGTTATTTTCTTAAAGCAAAGATCTAGTTCAAGCCACCATCACATCACCTCTTACCCACATTTCTGTCATAACCACCTATCTCCCTCCTCTTCCACCTTTACCCTGCTAGAGTTCATTCTGAACACACCGAGAAAATGACACTGTTAAAACTGAAGTTTAAAAAAAAAAGGAAGTTAGATTATGTCACTTCTCTGCTCGAAACTTTTCAATGGCACTCTATTATCACTAAATGTCAAAATCCTTACAATGGCCTACAAGACCCTATGTGGCTTCACACTCTCCATATCCCTCTGATCTCACCTCCTACTATAGCCCCTTCATTCACCCAGCTCCACTCATACCAACCAGCTCACTGTTCCCCAATAAGGCAATAAGCCACATGCACTGGCTCTTGTCTCTGCCTGGAATGTTCACTAACCATAAGGCTTCCTCCATCACTCCTCCACCTTTCAAGTTTGTGCTCAGTAAGGCCTCCTCTATTCATCCTATTTAAATAGAAACACCCACCTTCTCCACCCACTCCTGAGCTGCTTTACCATGCTCTATTTTCCCTCTTTTCAATAGGACTTGACGCATTCTAACATACTAAAAATGTGAGCTCCAAGATAATAGAGATTTTTGTTTTCAGCCATGGCCACAGCATGTAAAAGTTCACAGGCCAGGGAGTAAACCCGAACTACAGCAGTGAATCAAGCCACAGCAAGTGACAAAGTCAGATCCTTAAATCACTGAGCCACCAGACAACATTAAGAATAAATATTTTCATCTGTTTGGTTCAGAGATGTATCCCTAATGCCAGGAACAGTGCTTGGCACACAGAATCCAACAAAAACTATCACATGCCCATTCACATTCAGTGGCTCCTGATGACCTACAGAATAAAGACTAATGTCCTTAAGATGGCATCCCAGAGTTCGTGTGGTGACTCAGGGGTTAACAAACCCAGCTGGTATCCATGAGGATGTGAGTGCGATCCCTGGCCTTGCTCTGTGGATTAAGGATCTGGCATGGCCATGAGCTATGGTGAGCTCAGATCCCAAGTTGCTGTGGTTGTGATGTAGGCTGGCAGCTACAGCTCCGATTTGACCCCCTAGCCTGGGAACTTATGTATGCCATGAGTACAGCCCTAAGAAGAAAAAAAAAAAAAAAAAAAAGGCATCCCAAGCCTTGTATTCTTCACCCTAAGCTACCTTCTACTTCTCTAATGATCAATATGCTATGGCACAACAGAAATCCTTTGTTCCAATGTATGGCTCATTATGTCCTATTTGTGAACCCACTGTTCCATCTACTGGAATGCCCATCCAGCTAGGCAAACTTCTACTTCTACAGCTTCCCTTGAGTTCAAAGTTTGGTAATTAATAAACCAAACATGGAACCCTATCAAAAAAAAAAAACCAGAATTGGAGTTCCCATCATGGCTCAGTGGTTAACAAATCCAACTAGGAACGACAAGATTGCAGGTTCAATCCCCGGCTTTGCTCAGTGGGTTAAGGATCCCACATTGCCATGAGCTGTGGTGTACAGTCACAGACGTGGCTCGGACCCTGTGCTACTGTGGCTGTGGTGTAGGCCAGTGGCTACAGCTTCGATTCAACCCCCAGCCTGGGAACTTCCATATGCTGTGGTTGCGGACCTAGAAAAAGGCAAAATAAATAAATAAATAAATAAATAAATAAATAAATAAATAAATAAAGGGAAAATGTGCTTTCATTACTGTCTTCCTAAAGAGTTTCCTTCCTGGAGCTCCTGTCATGGCTCAGTGGTTAACGAACCCAAATAGTATCCAGTATCCACGAGGATGTGGGTTCGATCCCTGGCCTCACTCAGTGGGTTAAGGATCACAGCATTGCCATGAGCTGTGGTGTAGGTCACAGACATGGCTCGGATCCTGCGTTGCTATGGCTATGGCAAAGGCTGGCAGCTGTAGCTCCCATTCAACCCCTAGCTTGAGAACCTCCATATGCTGTGGGTGTGGCCCTAAAAAGACAAAAGACAAAAAAAAATGTATTTCCTAAAAAGCATCTTCAAGAATGATAGAGCACCTTAAGACAAATAGGAAATTGTATTCACATAAAAAATTATGCAAATTACTTCTGAGAGAACCATCAAGAAAAACATTTTGAGCTCTTGATTTATAAGTTTTATTCAACTACAGTGTGTACATCCTGTATAACTACACACATTTGATAAATGTGGGTATTTTTTCATAGATTTCCCTCATGTAAAAACCTGCTTTCATAAATATCTTCTTGATAATATTTCTGAGAATTTTTCTTTATAACTGTTCAGAAAAAAAAAAAAAAAGAGAGAGAGAGAGACAAATGGAGTCTACCGAAAAGGAAAACCTTTAAGGACAGTTGAAGAGTTTGAGTTTAAGAAGGAGCCATTTTGGCTCTGGGGCTTAAGGGCCCAACACATTCTCCATGAGGATCCAGGTTTAACCCCTGGCCTACCTCAATGGGTTAAGAATCCGGTTTTGCTGCAAGTTGCGGCATAGGTCGAGGATGAGGCTCGGATGAGGCACTGCAGCTCTGACTGACCCCTAGCCTGGGAACTTCCATATGCCACAAAAGCAGCCCATAAAAATAAAAAAATAAAACCAAATAAGATGGGGCAATTTTTTGCCACTGCACATTAAAAATAACATTGAAAGTATTTATAAATTACATCATCTAAATTATCTGCAATAGAAAATAAATTATTTCTGCCACACAACTGTATTTGTACATTAATCAGAAAAGAATAACAACAACAAAAACACTACCAACAGGAAAAAAAGTTCAAACAGCTATTTCTTTGATAAGATTAAATCACAGTCGGGGATTGGGCAAGATGGTGGAGGAGTAAGAGGACATGCTCACCTTCTCCCACAAACACATCAAAAAAACACATCTACATATAAAATGATTCGCACAGAACATCAACTGAATGCTGGCAGAAGAACTTAAACCTCCAAAAAGGGCAAGAAACTCTTGACAGAACTGGGTAGAACAAAAGAAAAAAAGAGAAAATGAATCAGGACGGACTAGCATTCCCAAGAGGGAGCCGTGAAGGAGAAAAGGGACCCACCTCCTGGGAAGCCACCTAACTGATGAGAGATGAGCTGAGTTGCCGGGGCCTCAAAGTCGCAGCAGCTGGACTGAGAACAGCAAAAAAGAGTGAGAGCATGGGATCTCAAAGTTGCTGAGAAAAACGCAGCAGCTGGACTGAACAGCAGAGTGAGATGCACACATGTCATTTGAACCACTAGCACGGACTCCACAGCGTGAGACGTTCACAGAGGGGCGGGGCACTGAGACTCAGGCTCCAGAGGGCCCTGTAACTAGGAGTAGCCTGTGCCACCTTTCGGCAGGTCCTTGCTGCTATTGAGAGCCCAACGACCAGGCACTTATTGCTGATCCTAACCATTGCCTCTTTCTCCCTGAAAACACACTGAGCATCCTAGGAACAACAGCGGGCTCACACTGAAGAAAGAGACAACAAATATTCAAACTACCACAACAAAAACAAATAGTAACCCCATCAAAAATACAAAGGGGGAGTTCCCATCGTGGCACAGTAGTTAACGAATCCGACTAGGAACCATGAGGTTGCGGGTTCGGTCGCTGCCCTTGCTCAGTGGGTTAAGGATCCAGCGTTGTCGTGAGCTGTGGTGTAGGTTGCAGATGCGGCTCGGATCCCGAGTTGCTATGGCTCTGGAGTAGGCCGGTGGCTACAGCTCGGATTCGACCCCTAGCCTGGGAACCTCCATATGCCGCGGGAGCGGCCCAAGAAATAGCAAAGAGACAAAAAAAAAAATACAAAGGGGTATGCTTGCATAGAAGTAGCCTTACAAGACTACAGTTTGGCTTCCCCGAACTCACAGAAAAAGAAAAACACTAGCAGGATGAAGAAGCACAGAAACCATTCCCACTTAAAGCAACAGGAGAATTCACCTAAAGCAATCATCAATGAAAGAGACCTCTGCAGTCTGACAGACCTTGAGTTCAAAAGGGAGAAAGTGAAATACTGAAGGAATTAAAGAGAGGATATGAACAGTAATGCAGATTGCCTCAGGAAGGAGCTAGAAAACATAAGGAGGAGCCAAGACAAACTAGAAAATTCATTTGCAGAGATACAAACTGAGCTAAAGGCAATAAAGAGAAGAATGAATACTGCAGAGGAACAAATCAGTGATGTTGACGACAGAATGATGGAAATCACCCAAACAAGATGACACAAAAAACCAAATGAAAAAACATGAAAACAACATAAGAGACCTATGAATAATATAAAGTGGGCTAATCTACACATAATAGGAATTCCAGAAGGAGAAGAAAAAGAAAAGGAGATTGAAAATACATTTGAAGAAATTATGGCTGAAAACTTTCCAAATCTAAAAGGATACTGATACAAAGATACAGGAAGTACAGAGGACCCCAAACAAGTTGAACCCAAACAGGCCCACACCAAGATATAACAAAAATGACACAAGTTAAAGAGAGGATTCTAGAGGCAGCAAGAGAAAAGCAAAGCATTAATGATAAGGGAGCCCCCATGAGGCTATCAGCGGATTTCTCTACAGAAACACTACAGGCCAGAAGGGAGTGGCAAGATATATTTAAAGTGCTGAAAGGAAAAAGTGTGCAACCTAGAATACTCTACCCAGCAAGAATATCATCTAAATTAGAAGGGAAAATAAAGAATTTCTCCAACGAACAAAAGCTACAAGAATACATCAATACTAAACCCATTCTAAAAGAAATACTAAAAGGGGTTCTATAAATTTAAAAAAAAAAAAAAAAAGAGAGAGAGAGAGAGAAAGAATTCGGATGGAGGAAACCACAATTGGAAAGCAATCACTTCAATAAGCCAGCATACAGATCCAAACATGAAGATGTTAATTAAAAAAAAAAAAAAAAAGACATCAAAATCATGCAATGTGGGTAAGGGAGGTAAGAAAAAATAGATTTTTTTTTTTTGTTTATCCTAATGATGTGTTTGAGCCTATACGATTATCAGGCTAAAGTAAGCAGATATAGGAAGGTGTTAACATACTTAAAAAACAGGGCAACCACAAGTCAACACCAAACATTACATTCACAAAAATGGAAAAGAAAAGTCCTCAAGCATAAAATAAATGGAAACCACCCAACCCAAAAAAGAAAAGAAAAGAGAAACATAGAGTCACCTGGAAAACAAGGCTTAAAATGGCAGTAAATAAATATCTATCAATAATCACCTTAAATGTCAATGGACTGAATGCTCCAATCAAAAGACACAGAGTGGCAGACCAGATAAAAAAGCAAAAACCTTCAATCTGCTGTTCACAAGAAACTCACCTTAGAGCAAAAGACACATACAGATTGAAAGTGAGGGGGTGGGAAAAGATACTTCATGCCAACGGACAAGACAGGAAAGCAGGAGCAGCGATGCTCATATCAGACAAAATAGACTTTAAACCCGAAGGCCATTAAGAAAGACAAAGGAGGACACTATTTTATGGTTAAAGGATCCACTCAAGAAGAGGATATTACAATCATCAATATATATGCCCCTAATATACGAGCACCCAGATACACACAACAAATACTAATAGACATAAAAGGAGAAATTGATGGGAATACAATCACAGTAGGAGACTTTAACACCCCACTCACATCAATGGACAGATCCTCTAGACAGAAAATCAGCAAAGCTAACAGAGATCCCAAAGGAAACAATAGAAAAGTTAGACTTCATTGACATTTTCAGGACATTACATCCAAAAAAAAAATCAGAATACACCGTCTTCTCAAGTGCACATGGAACATTCTCAAGAATTGATCACATATTGGGGCACAAGGCTAACCTCAACAAATTTAAGAATATAGGAGGTATTTCAAGTATCTTCTCTGACCACAACGGCATAAAACTAGAAATCAACCACAGGGAAAGAAAGAAGAAAAAACTTACTACATGGAGACTAAACAACATGCTACTAAGAAACCAATGGGTCAATGAGGAAATCAAGAAGGAAATTTAAAAATACCTCGAGACAAATGATAATGAAGACACAACCTCTCAAAATCTATAGGACACAGCAAAAGCAGTGCTCAGAGGGAAGTTCTTAGCTATGCAGGCCTTCCTCAAAAAAGAAGAAAAATCTCAAATCGACAACTTAACCCACCACCTAAATGAATTAGAAAAAGAAGAACAAGAAAAACGTAAAGTCAGCAGAAGGAAGGAAATCATAAAGATCAAAGAGGAAATCAATAAAATAGAGACTAAAAAAACAACTGGAGAAATCAATCAAACCAAGAGCTGGTTCTTTGAAAAGGTAAACAAAACTGACAAACCTCTGACTAGACTCACCAAGAGAGGAGAGAAAAAACCCAAACAAACAAAATCAGAAATGAAAAAGGAGAAGTTACAACGGATACTACAGAAATACAAAAAAACCATACGAGAACACTATGAACAATTGTATGCCAGCAAATTTGACAACCTAGAAGAAATGGACAACTTTCTAGAGACCTACAGCCTGCCAAAACTGAATCAAGAAGAAATAGATCAACTGAACAGACCGTTCACTAGAAATGAAATTGAAGATGGCATAAAAACACTCCCTACTAATTAATAAAAGTCCAGGACCAGATGGCTTCACAGGTGAATTCTACCAAACATACAAAGGGGAACTTATACCCATCCTCCTTAAGCTTTTTCAAAAGGTTGAAGAAGAAGGAACACTCCCAAAGGCATTCTATGATGCCACCATCACCCTACGTCCAACACCAGACAAAGATACCACCAAAAAAGAAAACTATCGGCCAATATCTTTGAGGAATACAGACGCAAAAATTCTCAACAAAATTTTAGCCATCCGAATGCAACAACACATCAAAAAGACCGTACACCACGACCAGGTGGGATTCATCCCAGGTGCACAAGGATGGTTCGACATACACAAATCTATCAACGTCATACACCACAGTAACAAAAGAAAAGGCAAAAACCACATGATCATCTCAATAGATGCAGAAAAAGCATTTGACAAAGTCCAACATCGCTTCATGATAAAAGCTCGTAACCAAAGTGGGTACAGAAGGAACATTCCTTAACATAATCAAAGCCATTTATGACAAACCCACAGCAAATACAATACTTAATGGAGAAAAGCTGAAAGCCTTCCCACTAAAATCTGGAACAAGACAAGGATGTCCACTCTCGCCACTGTTACTCAACATGGTACTGGAAGTCCTAGCCACAGCAATCAGACAAACAAAAGAAATAAAAGGCATCCAAATAGGAAGAGAAGACGTAAAACTCACTGCATACAGACGATATGACACTATACATAGAAAACCCTAAGGACTCAAGCCAAAAACTACTCAAACTGATCAACCAGTTCAGCAAAGTAGCAGGATATGAGATTAACATTCAGAAATCAGTCGCATTTCTGTATACTAACAATGAAATATTAGAAAAGGAATACAAAAACACAATACCTTTTAAAATTGCACCCCCCCAAAAAATCAAACACCTGGGAATACACCTGACCAAGGAGGTAAAGGACTTATATGCCAAGAACTATAAAACATTAATCAAGGAAGTTAAAGAAGATGTAAAGAAATGGGAAGATATTCCAGGCTCCTGGGTCAGAAAAATTAATATTGCAAAAATGGCCATACTCCCCAAAGCAATCTATAGATTCAATGCAATCCCTATCAAACTACCCATGACATTTTTCACAGAACTAGAACAAACAATCCAAAAATTTATGTGGAACCACAAAAGACCAAGAACTGCCAAAGCAATCCTGAGGGAAAAAAAACCAAGCAGGAGGCAGAACTCTCCCAGACTTCAGGCAGTATTACAAAGCCACAGTCATCAAGACAGTGTGGGACTGGTACCAAAACAGACAGACCGACCAATGGAACAGAATAGAGAACCCAGAAATAAACCCAGACACCTATGGTCCAGTAATCTTGGACAAAGGAGGCAAGAACATACAATGGGAAAAAGACAGTCTTTTCAGCAAGCATTGCTGGGAAACCTGGACAGCTGCATGCAAAGCAACGAAACTAGAACACACCCTCACACCACGCACAAAAATAAACTCAAAATGGCTGAAAGACTTACACATAAGACAAGACACCATCAAACTCCTGGAAGAGAACATAGGCAGAACATTCTCTGACATCTACCTGACAAATCTTTTCTCAGGTCAGTCTCCCAAAGCAACAGAAATAAGAGCAAAAACAAACCCATGGGACCTCATCGAACTGAAAAGCTTTTGCACAGCAAAGGAAGCCAACAAGAAAACAAAAAGACAACTGACAGAATGGGAGAACATAGTTTCAAATGATGCAACGGACAAGGGCTTCATCTCTAGAATATACAAGCAACTTATACAACTCAACAGCAAAAAAGTCAACAACCCAGTGGAAAAATGGGCAAAAGACCTGAATAGACATTGCTCCAAGGAAGACATACCGATGGCCAACAAGCACATGAAAACATGCTCAACACCCCTGATTATTAGAGAAATGCCAATCAAAACTACCACAAGATACCACCTCACACCAGTCAGAATGGCCATCATTAGTAAGTCCACGAATAACAAGCGCTGGAAGGGGTGTGGAGAAAAGGGAACCCTCCTGCACTGTTGGTGGGAATGTAAACTGGTACAGCCACTATGGAGAACAGTATGGAGGTACCTTAGAAATCTATACATAGAACTACCATATGACCCCGCAATCCCACTCTTGGGCATATATCCAGACAAAAGTTTCCTTGAAAAAGACACATGCACCCGCATGCTCACTGCAGCTCTATTCACAATAGCCAAGACATGGAAACAACCCAAATGTCCATCAACAGATTACTGGATTAGGAAATTGTGGTATATATACACAATGGAATACTACTCAGCCATAAAAAGAATAAATGCCATTTGCAGCAACATGGATGGAACTAGAGACTCTCATCCTGAGTGAAGTCAGAAAGAGAAAGACAAATACCATATGATGTCACTTATAATAACTGCAATCTAATATAGGGTACAAATGAACCTTTCCACAAAAGAGAAAATCATGGGCTTGCAGAATAGACTTGTGATTGCCAAGCGGGAGGGGGAGGGAGTGGGTGGTTCGGGAGTTTGGGGTTAACAGATACAAACTATTGCCTTTGGAATGGATTAGCAATGAGATCCTGCTGTGTAGCACTGGGAACTATGTCTAGTCACTTATGATGGAGCATGATAATGTGCGAAAATAGAATATGTGCATGCACGTGTAGCTGGGTCACCATGCTCTACAATAGAAAAAAAAATTGTATTGGGGAAATAACTATTAAAAAAAATTTTTTTAAATCAGTCATTCTTCTGTGAAGTGACGTTTAAAACATATTTTTATATATATATATATATAGGGGTTTTTTTTGGTCTTTTTTTCGGGCCGCACCCATGGCATATGGAGGTTCCCAGGCTAGGGGTCTAATCTGAGCTGTTGCTGCTGACCTACGCCAGAGCCACAGCAATGCCAGATCCGAGCCGTGTCTGCAACCTACACCACAGCTCACAGCAACACTGGATCTTTAACCCACTGAGCGAGGCCAGGGATCAAACCCGCAACCTCATGGTTCCTAGTCAGATTCGTTTCTGCTGCGCCATGACAGGAACTCCTAAAACATATTTTTAAATGCTTTTATTAAGATACATTCTCATTTATAATGATGTTCTACCGGGAAAAGCTCTCAAATTTTATCTGAATGTGATTTACATAAGTGCACACATCTCTCTCACACTGAACTTGCAAGCAGATGCTACAGATTTTACTCCTTTGTACAACCATAGAGTTACTATGCAGTTAAAACAAAACAAAAATGACCAATGTTTATTAGAGTCACACCCCTGAATTAAAAGCACTGATTAAAGTCATTTTAGTAAGTTTTTATTGTGCAAATCTAATAATAGTCCTTAGGGTGAGGGCATATTACAACAATAAGTACAGTGACCATATATTTTCATTAAAATCAACTCTGGAAAAGCAATAAGCTTGTGAATTAGTCAAGCAATTAGAGTTTATTAAACTTCATTTATGATCAGTTATATTAAATATAACTTACTACAGTTCTATATGAGTATTGCATAATTGTCAAAGTTTCTCTCCAGACTCTCAACCCCTTAAGAATAAGAGAAATGTTTGATTTATTTAACCAACTCTAATGATGAAGTTCTGATTGAAATGCAGGACTCATTATTACAAGAAAATTAAGTTTTAATTTTCTCAATCAAGCAGAAATCAACAAAAACAGCAAGATCTAAAGATTCAACTCTCTTACGGCTCTCTCTAATGTTACATGGTAATACAGTGTCTTATAAACATCTTGCAATTACTCTAGTACCACAAAAATTGGACAACTAAATTGCATATAATTCAGAAGTCTCGGGAGTTCCCGTCGTGGCGCAGTGGTTAACGAATCCGACTAGGAACCATGAGGTTGCGGGTTTGGTCCCTGCCCTTGCTCAGTGGGTTAACGATCCGGCATTGCCGTGAGCTGTGGTGTAGGTTGCAGACGCGGCTCGGATCCCGCGTTGCTGTGGCTCTGGCGTAGGCTGGTGGCTACAGCTCCGATTCAACCCCTAGCCTGGGAACCTCCATATGCCGCGGGAGCGGCCCAAGAAATAGCAACAACAACAAAAAAAAAAAAAAAAAAAGAAGTCTCACCACTAACTCAAAAACTTGGCCACACTATTTGACTATTTTCTTCTCTTTTAGAGAAAATAAATAAGTTGGCCATCACAATAAAGATAAAGGGTCAATTACTCACCCAGCTTAAGTTTCTGTTCTCTAAGAAGGACAGGAGCAATATGATGCACAAAACCATGTTCAATTCAATTGAACAAATATTTGAGCATCTATTATGCACCTGTTCAGTGCTGGGCACTAGGAATATAACCATAAATAAGATAAGCGTGTGCTCTTCCTTTATGAAAATTGTAGTCTAGTCGAAGATCCCAAGAATGAAAGAATAGGAGTTCCCGTTGTGGCTCAGTGGGTTAAGCACACAACTAGTATCCATGAAGACTCATGTTTAATCCCTGGCCCCACTCTTTGGGTTAAGGATTTGGCCTTGCCATGAGCTGTGTTGTAGGCCAGCAGCTGCATCTCTGATTTGACCTCTAGGCTGGGAACATCCATATGCTGAGTATGTCGCCCTAAAAAGCAAAAAAAACAAACAAACAAACAAACAAAAAACACAAAGAATGAAAGAACAATCAATCACAACAGAAAATTTCTGAGAGTGCTGATTGGGTGGTACTCTATGGTAACCTCCATATACTTTCAAAATAAGGAAGGTCTTTAAGAAAGGCCATCCATCTCAACCTCTGATTCAGGGGTTCAAACCTCTAAATGACATCGCTGACCAAAACTTAAAGATCAGAAGCAGCTGCAAAGAAGTAGTTATTTTTCAAAGGGCTGCCTTCCAACTCATCAGATCCTGTTATTCACCCTGAACTTTTACAAATTAGTAAGATCAATCAAGACAATTCAAGGCTATTTAACCATCTAGCAACCAAGTTCAACATTCTCTTCAGCCATTCAAAAACTTTGCTATAAAGACTGTTTTAGTTGAGTATCTCTCCATTGCGTTTCACCAAGAAAGGTATATAATCTGATTTTTAGAACTGAGATCAATGTAGAAGAGGTTTGATTCCAATTACACAGGAGGAAAAACAAATTTTGGCTTTAAAAATCATTGAACTATTACTTCCTATGTTTAAAATTACTCCAAAATACTCTCTTACCTCCTTTCTAACAGTAAGGAGCATTTTCAGACACCCACCTGTCATATTAGGCACCATTCCTTTCTGTCACCATTAACACTTACAAAGAGATGACAGACCAGCTGGCAGTGTGCTAGGCACTGAGATTTAAAGAGACATGGCCCAAAGTTCCCATTGTGGCACAGTGGTTAATGAATCTGACTAAGAACCATGAGGTTGCAGGTTCAATCCCTGGCCTTGCTCAGTGGGTTAAGGATCCGGCGTTGCTGTGAGCTGTGGTGTAGGTCGCAGACTCAGCTCAGATCTCACATTGCTGTGGTTCTGGCGTGGGCTGGTGGCTACAGCTCCGATTGGACCCCTAGCCTGGGAACCTCCATATGCCACGGGAGTGGACCTAGAAAAGGCAGAAAGACCAAAAAAAATAAATAAAAAATAAATAAAGAGACATGGCCCTGCCCTCAAAGGGCAAAAGCCAAGCAGTTGAGAAGATGAAGTTACAGGCACTAAGCTCCAATTCTCCACCTTACTTTGCTGTTGTAACCATCTCAAAATGTCCATTTCATCACTTTAATAGAGCAACACTTTTCTATTTTTGTAACTAAAAGGACACCATCTCAGAAGAACTGTCAAATCAAAAGCACCAGAGTTCTTGGCTATTACAAATCAAAATTCTTTCCACCATTCTTACAACAAGAAAAAAATTCTTCTTGGGATTTGCTTCTCAAGATGCTCTCTCAATATAAAGAACAACATGTGTACCTACCAGAAATCAAGTATGACATCACAGCATAAGGCTGCAGTTTTCTTCATGAAGCAAAAGACCATGTTAAGTTCATTGGATAAGGTTCATCAATCTGTCACAAGTTCTGCTCAAGCTTAAACTAACTGTCTGGCCATGAACTTCAATCTTTAACTGCCAAGAGGGGTGTCTATGATATGGGAATCCGGCTGTCTCTTCTATGACACAAGAATGCTCAGCTCAAGACTAGGGGTGGAGTGTTCCAGATACGTTTGCCGCTTAGGCCCTAAATGTTCATGTTAATGACTTGGAGGAAGTCACTTAGTATTTGAAATAATCAGAGACAACTGCAGAATAATCCAGGTTTTTTAGAGTAGAAACTTCTACAGGCACTAAACCATTTCAAACGGGAAAACTGGTGAGACATGAAAGTGCTTCTTATTCTATGAATAAAAAGCAACAGAAATGAAAAGAAAGCCAACTTTACCCAGCATGGTACTTTGTACATAATAGATATCCTTTGATCAAGGAGTTAGCCAAGTGGGGCTCAATATTTAATAAATAAAATTTTACCTTCTCTCTCTCTCTTTTTTTTTTCCCCTTGTCTTTTTGCCTTTCCTTGAGCCACTCCCATGGCATATGGAGGTTCCCAGGCTTGGGGTCGAATCGAAGCTGTAGCCACCGGCCTACGCCAGGCCAGAGCCACAGCAACGTGGGATCCGAGCCGCATCTGCAACTTATACCACAGCTCACGGCAACGCCAGATCCTTAACCCACTGAGCAAGGCCAGGGATCGAACCCACAACCTCATGGTTCCTAGTCGGATTCGATAACCACTGTGCCATGACGGGAACTCCCACCTTCTCTTTTTTAAAAAAGACAGATGTCTCAACCAAACATGAATGTTTGAGAACCCATCATATGCTCAGCACTTTGTGGCACAAAGAAGTTTAAGATATGATTCTGCACTGAAGGCATTTACAATCTAACCAGGGAGTGCAAACTAACCACATAGGAGATTCTGAGCTATGTTCTTCCTCCTCCCTGGGAACCATCACCTGTCCTGTCTTACTATATTCACAGCACCAGCCACTCTCTGAAATTATCTATTTATCTATTAATCTAGTTACTTATTTGTGTTCTAGTTTCTAGAAAACAAGTTCCCTAACAGATTAATTTACCTGTCTTAATCACTTTTGGATCTCTAAAATTTACAACAGTAGCTGGAAGATAATACCTGCTCAAATATTTGGTGAATAAATTAAAGTACAATAGGAAATCAGAGAAGAAATAAATAAGCTTCATTAGCAAACTATAAAGAATTGTGCCCTAATTGCTGGGTAGGATTTGGATAGCCAGAAAGAGACCAAGGAAAGGAAATGACACAGGAAGCAGTGTTAACATTTTCCTTTAGGGAAGCAGCCTTATGAGACAAAGGGTTCAAGTTGGAGGGTATTACATTTTGAATATGTAGGGTGGTGGGGATGAAAAATATTGTCTGCCAGATCAGTAAACAAAGGATGTTGTGGCCATTAAGCCATCAGCCTCAGCAGCCCTGAGGGGATTCAGAATAGAGAAAAGCAGGATACAGGCCCCAGATAGTTAAGGTGCATATCAACAGGATGATTTCAATGAGCCCAGACTCTTGACTCTTCCCATATATAGAAAAGCACTAAATTCATTAACTGCAATGTCTGGTTTTCTTGGACTAACAGTAATCAGCTGATGTTCCCATTATCTGGTTTTTGTTGCAAAAACTCCTACATATCCTGATTCCTCCCTTACCTCTTTGGAGCATCCTTCAGAGCTCTCTGAGAGGTTGTTCCCCAGGCTTGAGTCCTCAGAAAGTCCACCAAATAAAACATAATTCTCAACTTTTAGGCTGCGTGGGTTTTTTTTTCAGTCAAGAGTGGGGATAATTAGCGACATCTTGAAAACCACAAGGGTAGTCTAGACTAAGTCTGACAACCATTGAGGGGCCTTATGATTTCCTGATTCAGAGAGAGACATGGAGAAGGTGGTATTTTAGAAAGATAACTTCAGGTGGCACAGGTCCACAATCTCTTATCTGAAAGCCTTGAAGCCAGATGTGTTTTGGAATTCAGAGTGATTCATATTTTAGAAAGGAATATGGTATGTGTACCATATATTACAAAACATACCCAGCGGGATCAAGGGTAGCCCCTTGAATCAAATGCATTCAAGGTTAGCAGGGAAACAGGAATACTCCACAAAACAGACTAAGTCAAGATTATATACAGCCTCAAGCCAGATTGGGTTTTTGTGGCCAAATGATAAAAATTCTGTTTTCAGAGCTTTTAGATTTTCGGATTTCAGAGAAGGATTGTAGGCTATATTATTCAGGACAGACTGAGGAATAAAACAAAGGCTAAAAAGGCAACTTGTAGAGATCAGCAAGTCTGATTTATTCTACTTAAATACTAGCTACCATTTATACTTATCATTTATTATATGCCAGACACTATGCTAAGAGCTTCACTTACAGTACCTCACTTAAATCCTTACAGCACTCCCATGATTTTACCATCCTATTTTGCAGGTCAGGAAATCAAGATTGGCAGTCATTTGCCTAAATGCACAAAGATAATAAATTACACAGTTGGGATTAGAATTTAGGTGTGAGTAGCAGCCAAGCTCTAAAACCTCTTATCCACATTCTGAAATTTGTCCACAAGTGTCTTGAGCATATGTAATGGAATTGGTTAGAAGCAAGTTCTTTTTCAATCTTGGCCTTCCCATATAGAATTTGCTCTGCTTCGAATGCTCACCCCACGCCCCACTCTTTCCACTACTCATCATCTCTGGTCTCAGTTGAGCTTAAGTCCATCCTGTTATAGTCTCTCATGGTTCCTAACTTCTCCTTTGGTAACACAATCCAATTATCAAACTATAGCTGCCTATCAATACCAGCCTTCCCTGCTATACCATAAACTCAGTGCTATAAGGACTAGGTCTCTCTCTTAGTCCCCACTGTGTCCTCAATTTTTGCACTGTTTCTAGCAGAGTTGCACTCAAACCTGTCATGATTTACTGAATTAAAGATGCAAACAGAAGAGAGACCGAGACAGAGAGAGAAGTCCAGTTGTGAGGTGATAAGAGCTTAGACAAGGATGATTGCAATAGAAATAGAAAGAAGGTAGTTACTATATATAATTTTCTTTAAAAGTATGCATGTTATTGAAGCAACTATACTCAGACATATGATTGCTGCTTGTATTAAATAGAGTAATTTAATATCTCTTGTTGTGATTACTATCTTTATAACACACAAATAACCTCTAAATAGCTATGATTATCACTCTGGAGATATTTTACCTCACAATGACTTGCCATGTATCTACTTTAAGTAGCTTTTATAAATAACCACATCATTTAGTTTTCTGATGTAGCTGCAAAATTAATCTGACAAAACAATTCACTCTTAAAGATTCACAAGTATGAATCACCTAAAACGAAATGATAGCTAAGCTGTGAATACAGTATTATTATAACATATTTTCTGTACAAATAGATACATAAAAGTCAACCAATGATTTCAGTCAATTTCACTCTTAACTAATATTCTTGACTTTGCAAACAATTCCCAATGGGAACGGGTTGTGGTCTAAAAGTTCATTTGTTGGCAGTTGTTTAGCTCCTGGAATACAGGTTTCTAAAGGTGCAATTAGTTAAAATGACTTCCAAAATGAAAGTGGACAACCCTCTCCTCATGTAAAACAAAAATAGTTTACTTGGACTCATACAGGAAGGACACTTAAAATAACTATAATACTGAACACTTAAAAAGTAAGCAAAACATGATTATATGGTGGATATGGTAAAAATGATTTAAAATTTCAACCAACTTCAAAAGGATCTTTCAAAAAATTTAGGATTAACAAAAAATTATGTGGTAACCTTTCATCTTTTCCCCCCTTACTTTTAGATTCTATGCTCAGTACTGTTAACTCCCTTTAAACCTTCTGTCCTGTAGTGATTCTTAAAGTTTTTTATTTCAGTTTCAATTTAGATGAAGAATGCCATCTGAAAACAGTGACAGAAATTCTGTCAAAATAAAGAACACATTGCAGAAAAATTTCACTTATATCCCTGTGTTTTACAAATACTATCATAACAAATTAACAGGTAGTTTCATATTCTTGTTATGATCTTAGGGAGAGCAACAACTGTGTTTGCTATAAATCTCAAATTTCTTCCACTCTAACTGCATTTTTCAAAATGGACTCTTCATGTATTTGAATTAACCAAGGTAGAGTTAAGAACTAAAATTATAGGAGTTCCCATTGTGGCTCATCAGGTTAAGAACCTGATGTGGTGTCAGTGAGAATGCGGGTTCAATCCCTGGTCACACTCAATGGGATAAGGATCCAGCATTGCCGCAAGCTGTGATATAGGCTGCAGATGCAGCTCAGATCTGGTGTGGCTGTGGTATAGGCCACAGCTGCAGCTCTAATTTGACCCCTAGCCTAGGAACTTCCATATTGTACAGGTACAGCCATAAAAAAGGGAAAAAGAAAAGAAAAGAAAGAACTACAACTATAAAACTAAACCAGCCACTATACTTTTCCTCTGAAGCCTTGTATGTAATATGTAATCTCTATGAATTACAATATAAAAAATAATTAACTGGAGTTCCCGTCGTGGCGCAGTGGTTAACGAATCTGACTGGGAACCATGAGGTTGCGGGTTCGGTTCCTGCCCTTGCTCAGTGGGTTAACGATCCGGTGTTGCCGTTGTAGGAGAAAATGTCCCAATAAAATGTAGAAAGGAGAGACCCCAGCCATGATGACTAAGCAAAGTCTAGCCAACTGCCCCAACCAGTCCTCCCCCATGCATCTGCTTCTGTAAATTTGTTTCCGCATCTACCACCTTGCCTGACGTCACTCCAGTCCAACTAGCCAAGCTTGGACCCGGAAGACATAGCCCATAAAAGCCTTGTGAAACCCTTCTTCCGGGCTCAGACTTTGGAGAGCGATCTCCTCTGAGCCCGCCGGCATAATAAACCTGAGTTCTCCAACTCTCTGAGTGCTCGCTTGGTTTCTCGCTGGGTGAAAGAGCTGCTGGAGCTGGTACACTGCAGCCACAGAGCCGCTGGAGCTGGGACACTGCGGCCACAGAGCCACTGGAGCTGATACACTCCGGCCTTGGGCTGCTGGCAGCCGCCATAACACCCTGAGCTGTGGTGTAGGCTGCAGACACTGCTGGGATCCCGCGTTGCTGTGGCTCTGGAGTAGGCCAGTGGCTACAGCTCCGATTCGACCCCTAGCCTGGGAACCTCCATATGCCGTGGGAGTGGCCCAAAGAAATAGCAAAAAAAAAAAAAAAAAAAGATTAACTGTATGTCCCTTTGCCTGAAAAATTACAGGCAACTCAGTAGCGAACATGCCTTTACATACGTAAAGGGCAAAGCACGTGACTCAAACTCGCTTCTAGTTTTTTCTTTCCATTTTTTTCTTTATTATAGTTGATTTACGATGTGTCAATTTCTGCTGTATAGTTGCTTTTTATAATATCGCAAAGTCACAGACATTTTTCAAACGATTTTTTTTTTTCCCACTGTACAGCAAGGGGGGGGTCAGGTTATCCTTACATGTATACATTACAATTACATTTTTTCCCCCACCCTTTCTTCTGTTGCAACATGAGTATCTAGACAAAGTTCTCAATGCTATTCAGCAGGATCTCCTTGTACATCTATTCTAAGTTGTGTCTGATAAGCCCAAGCTCCCGATCCCTCCCACTCCCTCCCCCTTCCATCAGGCAGTCACAAGTCTCTTCATCAAGTCCATGATTTTCTTTTCTTTTTTTTTGTCTTTTTTTTTTGTTGTTGTTGTTGTTGTTGCTATTTCTTGGGCCGCTCCCGCGGCATATGGAGGTTCCCAAGCTAGGGGTTGAATCAGAGCTGTAGCCACCGGCCTACGCCAGAGCCACAGCAACGCGGGATCCGAGCCGCGTCTGCACCTACACCACAGCTCACGGCAACGCCGGATCATTAACCCACTGAGAAAGGGCAGGGATCGAACCCGCAACCTCATGGTTCCTAGTCGGATTCGTTAACCACTGTGCCACGACGGGAACTCCATGATTTTCTTTTCTGAGATGTTTACTTGTGCTGGATATTAGATTCCAGTTATAAGTGATATCATATGGTATTTGTCTTTGTCTTTCTGGCTCATTTCACTCAGGATGAGATTCTCTAGTTCCATCCATGTTGCTGCAAATGGCATTATGTCATTCTTTGTTATGGCTGAGTAGTATTCCATTGTGTATATATACCACCTCTTCCGAATCCAATCCTCTGTCGATGGACATTTGGGTTGTTTCCATGTCCTGGCTATTGTGAATAGTGCTGCAATGAACATGCGGGTGCATGTGTCTCTTTTAGGTAGAGATTTGTCCGGATAGATGCCCAAGAGTGGGATTGCGGGGTCATATGGAAGTTCTATGGATAGATTTCTAAGGTATCTCCAAACTGTTCTCCATAGTGGCTGTATCAGTTTACATTCCCACCAACAGTGCAGGAGGGTTCCCTTTTCTCCACAGCCCCTCCAGCACTTGCTATTTGTGGATTTATTAATGAGGGCCATTCTGACAGGTGTGAGGTGATATCTCATGGTAGTTTTGATTTGCATTTCTCTTATAATCAGCGATGTTGAGCATTTTTCTCATGTGTTTGCTGCCCATCTGTATGTCTTCTTTGGAGAACAGTCTATTCAGGTCTTTTGCCCATTTTTCCATTGATTGATTGGCTTTTTTGCTGTTGGGTTGTATAAGTTGTTTATATATTCTAGAGATTAAGCCCTTGTCGGTTGCATCATTTGAAACTGTTTTCTCCCATTCTGTAAGTTGTCTGTTTTCTTTTGGGTTTCCTTTGCTGTGCAAAAGCTTCTCAGTTTGATGAGGTCCCATGGGTTTCTTTTTGCTCTAATTTCTATTGCTTTGGGAGACTGACCTGAGAAAATATTCATGAGGTTGATGTCAGAGAGTGTTTTGCCTATGTTTTCTTCTAGGAGTTTGATGGTGTCCTGTTGTCAAACGATTTTGATGTTAAAAACATTCTTTTCTTTTCACCTAAACTTTAACACAACAGTGGTGTCTCCTATCCATAAATATATAGATACCATGTTGCTAAAGCTGGAAAATATGATGGGGCTATTAACCTCTTCTGCAATTCTTTGACTTTGCTGATACCAACAAAGGCTGCTGACCAGCAAAATCAAGTTCTTTTCTGGGTGCTCCTAAAAACCAGTAAGAAATACATATACATCTCCACATATAATACTCCAGCCATCTTAAATTTGCCAATAACACTCAGATATCATTGAGAGGTACTTTTGATAAAATGGAGAAAGTTTCTAAATTATACAGGCTAAATTTTGAGAACTTCTGAAAATATTCTCAGTTTTTGTTCAAATTTCTATTTTCCTCACTGCTGAGTAATTTGGTTTTATAACAGGTTAGCCAAATTAGGGATTGGGAAGGTTGAAAAACATTACTCTGAAACTGACAAAGATTTATAATCAGCAGATTACTGAAATATAAATATAGCTATGCTTTAAGACATAGAATTTCTTACTGTATTGTCATGAGTTCTAGCTCCAAATTAATAAGCCAGCATCAAAATCATAGCCAAGTTTTTTACAAAATTCCTGAAGTTCTCTTCTAGTACCATTCTATTTGCTAACAATGTCTGACTTATTTTAAACAATATTATTTATTTAATGGCCATATCATCAATACTATTGAATTATTTGACACACATGGGCCCTTTGTCGCCCTGAGGCAACATGGAGACTCCATTCTGCTACTATACTTTGCTACAAAGTTCTCAAGGATGGCTGAATTCCCAATTCTGTCTGCAAACTCTTACTTACACTTTCAGATTAGCACTAGTATTATACCAACAGTATCTTCCTTTGAAACATTTTCTGCAGAAAATATATATTCTAACTCAGGATGTGAAAAACTTGACTTTTCCCTTTCTTCAAGCAGCACTGGCTACCCTAGCAAGGGTACCTTTGGGGACAGAAGAGAGACAACTGGCCACTTATTTCAGTATACAGGTTTAGAGAGTAACATAAGAGGGGTGTCTTAACTGGGAAACACAGGGCAATATATCCCCCTTCCATTAAAAAATAAATTGTCCTGAAAGCTAAATCTCTTCATAAAGACTGACTTGAGAGTGTTTACATGGAATCTGTTGAAGACTAAGTATAAATGATCTACCAAGTTGAAAAGTCCATTTTCAGATATCCATTGAGTTGGCTGAACACCACAAATTTCTAAAACTACCACAAGTTTTTTCCTGAGTTTTTAAATAGTGACCATTTATTTGAGGAAGGTACTAGAATGACCTCCTTCTCTGGTAACAATATAATATGCTAAGAGAAGCATTTTCTTTCACATGAACTGCTGAAATGAAACTTTATGTAGGTCCAAAGCTACAGTGACTAAACATGGACATGAAACCCATAGATATTGAAAGGGTGGCACAGTTTTTAAAATTCAAAAGGTAATGAAGCATGGTGTCTGTGAACAATAGTCAACGATGCTGAATGCTTTCCTTGGCAACAGCATGCCTTATAAGAACCTGGAAATATCACAAAAGTGGTACTTTTTTTTTTTTCCCCTGGAGGGTATCTTACTTGATGCCATTCCCAAGGTCTTGGTTCAAACCTTGATCATAGCATATATCATAGTATATCATTTCCCACTAGAGAGTATGAACTTCCTAAGGTAGGGACTGGCTCTTAAATAGTTAGGTGATATAAATGGGTAAAAGATGGCATCTGCATATTGGCCCTATGTCGTCTACTTCTTTACAGCAGCTAAGAACCATTAAAAGCCCACAGGTGCCAACTTCAACTGTCTATACACCCGATTGGTTTTAAATATAACCCCCAAAAGTAGATTTTCAGCTATTAGAGCCTGGCTGGTTTATCTACACTGTGAAGCTCCACCCAGTATCTGCTAGCCAAAGATAAAATAAAACCCTGTAGCTATAAAAGACCCCAGTCACTGCTATTCTCTGGAGCTCTCTGACCCAAAGACTCCCACTGTGTTGCTGAGTGACACCATCAAGACACATATACCCCCTCTCTGATCCTCCTCCCCTTCTGGGTAGTGACCCCTGCTACTGCCTCTGGAAGATCTCAAACTATGAGGAACCCACCCCCCCCCCCCACACACACACACACCCCGCCCCGCCATGTGCAAATCTGTCAAAGCAGTCACCCAAATAAAGCTCACTGTGTATTACTGTCATTTCCCAGTCATCCTTTTTTTTTTTTCCTCTTGATCAGCCCCCAGACCCCTCAAATCTACTATACAATACCTAGCTAATGGCCCTTGGAGCAGCAGCACACTGATCAAATGAATTACTAGAAGCTGGTAATTTCTTAATTTAAATAGGATCTCTCTCAAGTTTGATAATAGCCCTTCCCACAACTGGAACATCACAGAAAGAACCTCTGTGATAGAACAGTGATGGACACAAAGCTGAAATGGTAAGAGAGAAGGGATGGGTAGCCATAATACGGATGCCAACAAGACAAGTATAATTATCATTTATTGAAGGTTAACTATGTTCCAGGTACCAGACTAAGCATTTTTACATATATTTTAAGATTAAATTTATGCAACAACCCTTAAAGTATATTCCATTATTTAGCCCCATTTTACAAATGGGGAACCTGAGGCTTATAGATGTAATGACTTGTAGATGTTAAAAGACAAAAGCGACTTAATCCAGATTTGTCATTCTCTGAAGCCAATGCTCATAAACAATATCCCATATCAAAGAAATAAGAGTACCTAAGGACTCAATGACAGCTAAAGAAATATCAGTAGCCCAAGAAAAAGCAGGAAGAGAGAATATGTAATAGGCATTTAAGGACAACACATCCAACTCAGCTAGAGGGCAAGAGGATGAGGGGTTAGAAAGTCAAAAGAGAACAATAGAGAAGAATTCTAAAACCAAGAAATAAACATATGAAGGAAAATCCAGATGCATAAAGAATTAACATCACCCTAAAAAAAGTGAAATCAGGAGTTTCCTGCGGACCTAGCAGTGAAGATCCCTATCCCAGGAACTTCCATATGCCACAGGCTCAGAAAAAAAAATGCACTGATGCTGTACAGTGGGAAAATAAAAAAAAAATAGAAAAAAAAATTCAGAGCCCCTACTATATGCCAGACATTATACTTAGTGCTTTTTTATTTTATTTTATTCGTATTTTTGTCTTTTTACGGCCAGACCCACAGCGCATGGACGTTCCCAGGCTTGAGGTCTAATCAGAGCTATAGCCGCCAGCCTAAGCCACAGCAACGCCAGATCCAAGCCGTGTCTGTGACCTGCACCACAACCACAGCTCGGTGCAATGCCGGATCCCTAACCACTGAGCAAGGCCAGGGATCAAACCCGCAACTTCATGGTTCCTAGTTGGATTCGTTTCTACTGCGCCACAATGGGAACTCCACTTAGAGTTTTTTAAATTAATCCCCATAACAAACCTGTAATGTAGATATTATTATCCCCATTTTACTGATTAGAAACCTGAGATACACAGAAGTAAAACAAAATGATTTTCTAATATTCTTTGACCAGTATTCTCTGACCTATATGCAGTATTGCATGCCAGCTAACAATATACCTTCACATAGTAACTAAGAACATAGAACTACAGTATGATGTGATCCAACATACTACCAATGGCAGAATCTTACCATATTCAATAGTAATCTTGGTTAAAAACCAAAGGAAGTTTTTGTTTGTTTCCTTGGCCACACCCATGACACATGGCAGATCCCAGGCCAGGGACTGAACCCATGCCACAGCAATAAACAATGTAGAATACTTTACCACTAGGCCACCAGGGAACTCCTTTTTTTTTTCTCCCCTAAGAAAGTTTTTAAACTGACATCTTAAGTCGTTTACATAGTTTACTTTCAGAATCCAAGCAAGAGCTATGGATAACAAAGGTCACATGCCTTCCTGATAACTCACATGAACTCAGCCTTGTATGACTTAGCTTGCCTATAAAAGCTGTCCAGAGAGAGGACAAGATGGCGGAGGAGTAGGGGGACACGCTCGCCCTCTCCCACAAACACAACAAAAAAAGCACATCAACAGAATAAATGACTCGCACAGAACAGCAACCAATCGCTGGCAGAGGAACCTAAACTCCAATAACGGCAAGAAGTTCGTGACATTACTGGGCAGAACGGGAGAAAAGAGGAGAGTGAGAGAAGGTGAATCCGAGCGGGACGGGCGCTCCTGAAAGGGAACTGCGGAGGAGAAAGGGATCCCACACCCTGGAAAGTCACCTACATGGGGGAAAGATCAAACGAACCGAAGGAATCTCCAGATGCAGAGAAGAGTGTAGCAGTAAGTTGGAGTACGGAAAAGCCGATCAAGAACTGAACGGACCATCTGAACTACGGGCACAGTCACCAAAAATTGAGATGCCTGGGTACCACTCCTCAGCTCCAGAGTTTAGTCCCCGAGAAAGCGACGGAGGACGCCTGGGAGGGGGCTGGGCACCGAGACCTCGCCTCCGAAGGTTGGTCCCCAGTAAAGCGACGGGGGACAGCTGGGTGGGGGCTGGGCACCGAGATCTCGGCTCCAGAGGTTAGTCCCCGACAACAGGCTGGGGGAGAGGGGCGGAGCTGAGACTGCTTGGAAGACTAGAAAACAAAGCTGTTGCAGAGGAAGGGTGCAACACTCTAGGGGCAGGGAAGTGGAAAGCCGCATCAGAGGGAACCTGGGAGAAGAGCCTGGTCTGCGCCCGTGCTGGGGAGGGGAGAGAAGAAGGGGTGGGTCCCCATAGAATACCCCCCACGCCACAGCAAGCTTACAGGCCCGCTAGCTAGCGGAAAGCTGTGCTTCCCAGTGCATCCCCTCCCCCCACCCCCACCACCCCCTACGCTCTCGCCGAACCTGGGGCTGCCTGCCATCCAGGAGGGCTGGCCTCAACAACTGCCTGAGGCCTAACACCGCAGGGGCTGTCCCTGCACAGGCCTGCTTGCCCTTTGGAGGGGCTACACCTCCGCAGAGCAGCACCAAACACCACCAGCCCCCGAGAAAAGGCCTGTAGCCCAGAAAAGCTAGAACAAGCCTAGCCAGGCCATGAATAGATCTGCCTAATTCTCGGACAGTTTTTCTGAGTCAGGCTGCCCCGGGGAGGAGCCTCTTGGATTTCCAGCGGCCCTGCTACCCGCCCAAGCCCCCAGGGGGTGCCAAGCTATAGAGGATCAGCTGCATAGGACTGCCAGCTCCAGGCAGGACCCCCTGCAGCCCAGAAAAGCTGCAACAAGCCTGGCCGAGTCCGGAAAAGATCTCAGACGGTTTTTCTGAGTCGGGCTGCCCTGGGGAGGAGCCTCTTGGGTTTCCAGCGGCCCTGCTACCCACCCAAGCCCCCAGGGGGTGCCGAGAACTAGTGGATCAGCTGCATGGGACTGCCAGCTCCAGGCAGGACCCCCAGCAGCCCCGAAAAGCTGCAACAAGCTTGGCCGAGTTGGGAAAAGATCTCAGATGGACTTTCTGAGTCAGGCTGAAGAGCCTCTTAGGTTCTCAGTGACCCAGATAGCTGCTCCAGCCCCCAGGGGGTGCTGCACTCCTGAGGAATACCTGCCCAATGCCGCCAACCCCCTGCAAGAACCCCACAGCCTAAAAACACCAGAGCAAGCTCTGCCTGACTGAGTGAAATCTGCTACCATTGTGGTGTGGACCTCCCAGTCCTGTCTGCCCTCAGGAAGTCCTCCTTTGCTTCAAAGAAACCCTGTTAGCCCCATCAACACTCCAGAAAAGCCACACTGCCTCAAAAAAGATTGACCAACAACGCCAGCCCTCAGGAAATATTCCACGGCAGTGACAAGGCAAACACTGCCCGGTAATGGACAGTACAACTCCCTCAGGAGAAAGAAAACAACAAGCAAGATGAAGAAGCTGAGAAACCACCCCCAGTCAAACCAACAGGAGAACTCACCTAAAACAGTCAACAATGAAACAGATCTCTGCAGTCTGACAGACCTGGAGTTCAAAAGAGAAATAGTGAAAATACTGAAGGAATTAAGAGAAGATAGGAACAGTAATGCAGATACCCTCAGAAAGGAACTAGAAAATATAAGGAGGAGCCAAGAAAAACTAGAACATTCATGTGCAGAGATGCAAACGGAACTAAGGGCAGTAAAAACCAGAATGAATAATGCAGAAGAACGAATCAGTGATATGGAAGATAGAATAACGGAAATCACCCAATCCAGTCAGCAGACAGAAAACCGAATCAAAAAACTGGAAAGCAATATAAGAGACCTATGGGATAATATAAAGCGGGCCGATCTACGCATAATAGGAATTCCAGAAGGAGTAGAAAAAGATAAGGGGATGGAAAATATATTTGAAGAAATTATCGCTGGAAACTTCCCAAATCTAAAGGATACTGGGTTCAAGATACAGGAAGCACAGAGGGCCCCAAACAAACTGAACCCAAACAGACCCACAGCAAGACACATCATAATAAAAATGGCAAAAGTTAGTGATAAAGAGAGGATCCTAAAGGCAGCAAGAGAAAAACAGAATGTTACCTACAAGGGAACCCCCATAAGAATATCAGCTGATTTCTCTACAGAAACACTACAGGCCAGGAGGGAATGGCAAGAGATATTTAAAGTGCTAAAAGGAAAAATATGCAACCTAGAATACTCTATCCAGCAAGAATATCATTTCAAATAGAAGGGGAAATAAAAATTTTCTCCAACAAACAAAAACTTAAAGAATACAGCAACACAAAACCCAGGTTAAAGGAAATATTGAAAGGGCTTCTCTAAACCAAAAAGAAAGGAAGGAAAGGGAAGAAAAAAGAAAAGGAAAAAAAAGAAGAAGAGGAAGAACTAGGACTGAGCAAACCGCAATCAGAGAGCAGTCACTCAAATAAGCCAGCATACAGATTTAATCATGAACAGGCCTCGAACAAAATAAAATTAAAAAGAACAAAAGAAAAAAGAGTCATCAAAACCATAAAATGTGGGCAAGGGATGTTAGGAAATAAATAACCCTTTTTGTTTGTTTGTTTGTATGTTTCTCTTCTTAATTTTAATATAGTAATGAAGGATTTGAACTTACAGGACCATCAGGCTAAAACACACAATTATGGGAAGGGGTTAGCATCCTTAAAAAACAGGGCAACCACAAGCCAAAACCAAATATTGCATTTGCAAAAAATGAAAAAAACAAATCATACACTCAAGCAGATAATAACAGGAGACCATCCAACCAAAAAAAAAGGAAGAATGGAGAACCATAGAATCAACTGGAACATGAGGTTCAAAATGTCAATAAATAATCATCTATCAATTATCACCTTAAATGTCAATGGACTGAATGCCCCAATCAAAAGACACAGAGTGGCTGAGTGGATAAAAAGGCAAAAACCTTCAATATGCTCCCTATAAGAAACTCACCTTAGGACAAAAGATACATATAGATTGAAAGTGAAAGGGTAGGGAAAAATATTTCACGCCAATAGACATGACACAAAAGCAGGAGTCGCAACGCTCATATCTTACAGCCTGCCAAAACTGAATCAAGAAGAAACAGACCAACTGAAAAGACCGATCACTAGAAATGAAATTGAAGAGGTCATACAATCACTCCCTACAAATAAAAGTCCAGGACCAGATGGCTTCACAGGTGAATTTTATCAAACATATAAAGAGGAATTGGTGCCCATCCTCCTTAAACTCTTTCAAAAGGTTGAAGAAGGAATACTCCCAAAGACATTCTATGATGCCACCATCACCCTCATTCCAAAACCAGACAGAAATACCACCAAAAAAGAAAACTATCGCCCAATATCATTGATGAATATAAATGCAAAAATTCTCAACAAAATCTTAGCCAACCGAATCCAGCAACTTATCAAAAAAATTATCACCATGACCAGGTTGGGTTCATCCCAGGTTCACAAGGATGGTTCAACGTACGCAAATCAATCAACGTCGTACACCCCATTAACAAAAAAAAAAAAGTCAAAAATTATATGATCATCTCAATAGACGCAGAAAAAGCATTTGACAAAGTCCAACATCCATTCATGATCAAGACCCTCGCCAAAGTGGGTATAGAGGGAACATTCCTGAATATAATCAAAGCCATTTATGATAAACCCACAGCAAATATAATCCTCAATGGGGAAAAACTGAAAGCCTTCTCACTCCAATCTGGAACAAGACAGGGATGCCCACTCTCACCACTGCTCTTCAACATAGTTTTGGAAGTCCTAGCCACAGCAATTAGACAAACCAAAGAAATAAAAGACATCCATAGAGGAAGAGAAGAGATCAAACTGTCACTGTATGCAGATGACATCATACTATACACAAAAACCCTAAGGACTCAACCCCAAAACTACTTGAACTGATTCATAAATTCAGCAAAGTAGCAGGATATAAGATTAATATTCAGAAGTCAGTTGCATTTCTGTATACCAGGAATGAACTATTAGAAAAGGAATACAAAAATATGATACCTTTTAAAATTACACCTCACAAAATCAAATACCTCAGAATACAGCTGACCAAGGAGGTAAAGGACCTATATGCCGAGAACTATAAAACTTTAATCAAAGAAATCAAAGAAGATGTAAAGAAATGGAAAGATATTCCATGTTCCTAGATTGGGAAAATCAATATTGTAAAAATGGCCATACTACCCAAAGCAATCTATAGATTCAATGCAATCCCTATCAAATTGCCCAGGACATTTTTCACAGAACTAGAACAAACAATCCAAACATTTAGATGGAACCACAAAAGACCCAGAATCGCCAAAGCAATCCTGAGAAACAAAAACCAAGCAGGAGGCATCACTCTCCCAGACCTCAAGAAATACTACAAAGCCACAGTCATCAAAACAGTGTGGTACTGGTATCAAAACAGACAGACAGACCAATGGAAGAGAATAGAGAATCCGGAAATAAACCCTGACACCTATGGTCCATTAATCTTTGACAAGGGAGGCAAGAACATCAAATGGGAAAAAGAAAGTCTATTCAGCAAGCATTGCTGGGAAACCTGGACAGCTGCATGCAAATCCATGAAACTAGAACACACCCTCACACCATGCACAAAAATAAACGCAAAATGGCTGAAAAACTTAAATATACGACAGGACACCATCAAACTCCTAGAAGAAAACATAGGCAAAACACTCTCTGACATCAACCTCATGAATATTTTCTCAGGTCAGTCTCCCAAAGCAATAGAAATTAGAGCAAAAAGAAACCCATGGGACCTCATCAAACTGAGAAGCTTTTGCACAGCAAAGGAAACCCAAAAGAAAACAAAAAGACAACTTACAGAATGGGAGAAAACAGTTTCAAATGATGCAACCGACAAGGGCTTAATCTCTAGAATATATAAACAACTTATACAACCCAACAGCAAAAAAGCCAATCAATCAATGGAAAAATGGGCAAAAGACCTGAATAGACTGTTCTCCAAAGAAGACATACAGATGGGCAGCAAACACATGAGAAAAATGCTCAACATCGCTGATTATAAGAGAAATGCAAATCAAAACTACCATGAGATATCACCTCACACCTGTCAGAATGGCCCTCATTAATAAATCCACAAATAGCAAGTGCTGGAGGGGCTGTGGAGAAAAGGGAACCCTCCTGCACTGTTGGTGGGAATGTAAACTGATACAGCCACTATGGAGAACAGTTTGGAGATACCTTAGAAATCTATCCATAGAACTTCCATATGACCCCGCAATCCCACTCTTGGGCATCTATCCGGACAAATCTCTACCTAAAAGAGACACATGCACCCGCATGTTCATTGCAGCACTATTCACAATAGCCAGGACATGGAAACAACCCAAATGTCCATCGACAGAGGATTGGATTCGGAAGAGGTGGTATATATACACAATGGAATACTACTCAGCCATAACAAAGAATGACATAATGCCATTTGCAGCAACATGGATGGAACTAGAGAATCTCATCCTGAGTGAAATGAGCCAGAAAGACAAAGACAAATACCATATGATATCACTTATAACTGGAATCTAATATCCAGCACAAGTAAACATCTCCTCAGAAAAGAAAATCATGGACTTGGAGAAGAGACTTGTGGCTGCCTGATGGGAGGGGGAGGGAGGGGGAGGGAGGGGGAGGGAGTGGGAGGGATCGGGAGCTTGGGCTTATCAGACACAACTTAGAATAGATGTACAAGGAGATCCTGCTGAATAGCATTGAGAACTTTGTCTAGATACTCATGTTGCAACAGAAGAAAGGGTGGGGGAAAAAATGTAATTGTAATGTATACATGTAAGGATAACCTGACCCCCTTGCTGTACAGTGGGAAAATAAAAAGAAATAAATAAAACATAAATAAATAAAAGCTATAGAACTTATTTTCTGATACCCATAACACACGGACCTTTCCAGGTGTTCTTTAATCAACACTTGACCAACGAACTGTAAAATACAAAACAGTCAATAAGCAAGAAAATGCACTCATGAGCACACATGAGAAGACTTTCCCACTGTGTCTGCATTTTAAAAATACAGAAGAAGGAGTTAAGGCCCAGCAGGTTAAGGATCTGGGATTGTCACTGCAGCACCTTGGGTCACTGCTGTGGCATGAGTTCAATCCCTGGTCTGGGAACTTCCACATGCTACAGGCAGGACCAAAAAAAAAAAAAATTATATATATAGAAAACTTTATGAAATAAATGTTAATGATCTCTGTAAAATGAATTCTCAGTTTGGGATTTGCATGAAAAATGTTTATTCTTTTTATTTAAATCACATGGAAATAATTAGGTACTCCCATCGTACATAATAAGCCCTACAACAGAGATTAAAAACATTCCCAGAGTTCCCATGGTGGCGCAGTGGTTAACAAATCCGACTAGGAACCATGAGGTTGGAGATTCGATCCCTGGCCTTGCTCAGTGGGTTAAGGAGCCAGCGTTGCCTTGAGCTGTGGTGTAGGTCGCAGACGTAGCTCGGATCCCGTGTTGCTGTGGCTCTGGTGTAGGACTGTGACTACAGCTCCAATTCGACCCCTAGCCTGTGAACTCCCATATGCCGTGGGAAGCGGCCCTCGAAAAGGCAAAAAGATAAAAAAAAAAAAAATTCCCAGTTTTTGCTTTTATCACCCTAAATTTAGTTTTAGCAACATACAAAATGAGTATTTTAACTTAATCCCTCAAAGACTTGACAATTTGAACATGAACTTTGGAGACAGCAATGAAGAATTCACTCTCTTTGATCTAGCTTTGTCAAAGAGAAGCTTCCCTTGAATTCCAGAAAGGTAGAACCACAAACTTAGCAGTCTCACTAAATGGAATCAGGAGGGGAAAACCCGTATAAAATGAGATCATGAATTTAATATGCTACTAGGCTCTACATCCAATACGTTTTAACTAAATCATTATAGGGTATAGTTTCAAAGAAGGGGAAAAAAACCCGGAACTGGAAACAAATCAGAGTTACTTCAGAAATATCCATTTACAATTGAGTAGTTTGTTGCAAGCTCGCCAGAAGTACATTTATCACAAGTAAAATCTGTCAAATTGATGAGATATTTTCTGCCAAAATCCATGTTGATGTGACCATACAGCACAAATGTAACATTTGTTCTGAGTAAACAGTGACTTGGATTTTCTTTTGCCTTCTCTTCTCCCTGTCAACATGACCAATTAGAGTGTTTCAGCTTAAAGAATATATGAGGTCATACTAATAAAATAACCCCTAAATTATATTATGTACTTAAAACATTCTAAAAAGCATTTATCTGAATGTTTACGATAATCAAGAATGAAAATAAATATCTTAAATATCATGTGACAAGGCAAAACT
Source organism: Phacochoerus africanus (assembly GCF_016906955.1). Lineage (NCBI taxonomy): Eukaryota > Metazoa > Chordata > Mammalia > Artiodactyla > Suidae > Phacochoerus > Phacochoerus africanus. The sequence continues at coordinate 82,665,392 of NC_062560.1, read as the reverse complement.
TAAACGGCTGCGTACTAAAGACACTGAGAAGTTCACTCTCAATGGCTTCAAGTCTAAGTGATAAACTGTAAGGTTCTCATTAGCGCTAAAATTCTAAGTTTCTAGTAAATATATGACACATGCTTGAGCTGGAGACTTTGATATATGAACCCAGAAGGATTAAATTTTGACCAAGGCTAGAAAAGTTGTTGTAATAAACAACTAGAAAGGAATAGATGGATCACATGACCCGGAAGAGAACAGGGGAGAAAAAAGTTTGGAAACTGGGAGTAGCTATATGTATGCAATTTTTCTGAACTATCCCAGTTCAGTAAAGGAAAGAATTGCCAAACAACTACTGACCATAATAAAAGGATACTGCCAGATTGAGGTTAAGATAATTGCTGGGTAGACAGTTTTGACCTAAATCCAAGAGATAATACCTGGAGACTAAGTAAAAAAGTTGTAGGGGTGTTTAACATTCAGCCAAGATGGACCAGGTGCCAGGGTTGGGCAAGAGGTAGCAAAAGGGAAACATAAAAACCTCAATCAATTTAATTAGCTATGTCAAACCGGTTTGTTGTTGTTTTTTTTTTTTTTTTTTTCCCCTCAGTGTGACTAGGGCTTCCAGTTCTGCCTAGATTCACCATCCTGCCTGAAACAACCAAAAAAAAAAAAAAAAAAGGAAAGACAAACTCAAACAACAATGGCTTTCAAGACACTAGACATCAGGCAAGAAAGTCCAGTGATCCCTAAAAAAAGTAAACAATTGCCCCAGCATACTGCACTGAGAGAGTAGGTGGATCATGGCTCAGGGAAGGGACACAGGCAAAAGCTCTGCAGACCAACTGCTTCTGAGTTGAGGAACTGAGAAACCATGGAGACCAGACTCCTGGAGTTCACAAAGCCAGTGTCAGAAAGGAGAAAGCTACACAGAGACAGAAACTCAGGAGACCTGTGGTGGTCCACCCTGCGTGTCCAGCAGAGTGCTGATTGGTCCACGTATGTAAGAAAACTACCTGAGGGTGGGAAAAGACATCCAAAAGTCTCAGAGAGAGGATACTGCCTGGCACTCACACAGAGCCGGAAATAAAACCTTGTCTCTACCAGCCAGAATGGAAAACCTCATGATTAACAAATCACTGCACAGAGCTCTCAAACATCTCTTGCTTCAGTAAGGGAATAATTAGCCCTAGACTAAACCTTGCTCTTGTCTTTCCATACAAATCCTAAAAAGTGAGACCCAAAAGGATCAACCTGTTTCCAAGTAACTTAACTGCATTCCAGAATAATGCTCTAGAATAATTACAGCAATACAAAAATATCCATGACCCAACAAGACAAAATTCACAAAATTTGGCATCCAAATATTGTCAGATACGCCAAAAAAAGGAATATATGATCTGTAATAAAGAAAAAAAACAGATCCAAAAGACAAAAAAAATTACTAAAAACTAGTGGTAAAGAGAAAATAGTAAAAGCAGCCAGAGTAAAGAAAAAAGACATATTACATAAAAGGATGGAAGAAGATAAATAATGCAAACACAAGTGAAGAGAAGGCTAGAGTAGCCATATTTTAATATCAAAGTGGACCTCACAGCAAAAAATATATATATATGTATATGTATATTACCAGGGATAAAAAGGTCATTTCCTAATGACAAAGGGGCAAATTAATCAAAATGGTATAATAATTCAAATGTTTATGCCCATTATAACATGAGCTTCAAAATACATGAAGCAGAAACTATAAGAACTACAAGGAGAAACAGAGAAATCCACTTAATAGTCAGATTTCAATATGCCCTCTCAATAATTGATAGAACAAAAGTTGACAGAAAATCAGCAAGAATATGGAGGAGCTGAATAACACTATCAATCACCGTGATCAAACTAACATTTTCAGAATATTCCACACAACAACAACAGAGGCATTCTCCAGTACACATGGTACATTTACCACAAAACAAAGTCCCAATAAATTTAGAAGTACTCAAGTCATACAAAATATACTCTCCGATCACGGTAGAATTACACTTGAAATCAAAACTGAAAGATTCTGGAAATTCTCCAAATATTTGCAATGAAATACACTTCCAAGTAACAGAGGAGTCAAAGAAGAAAGCAAAAGAGATATTAGAAAGTATTTTGAACTAAATGAAAAGAAAATCACAACATATCAGAACTTGCAGGATGCCACAAAAGCAGTAACTGGGTAAATGTATAACCAAAAATATTTGTATTAGAAAATCAGAGAGCTCTCAAAGCAACGACCACAGCTGCCACCTAAGCAAACAGAAAAAGAAGAGCAAATGAAACCCAAAGCAAGCAGAAGAAAGGAAATCATAAACATCAAAATGGAAATCAATGAAATAGAAAACAACATAGAAAAATCAATAAAACCAAAAGTTAAGATCCACAAAACTGATTTTAAGAGAGAGAGAGAGAGAGAGAGAGAGAAGACCCACCACACTATGGCTTCACTGATAAAGTCTACCAAAATCAATTGTGCAGAAATACTTTCAGAAAACTTAAGAAAATGCAAACTGATTCTCAGTTTGGGGGTGGAGATGAGATGGGAAGGGAGAGATTCTCAAAGGACATAACCCCTTTGCTGAGGGGAAGTGGATATGGTCACTATCATGATTGTGGTTATGGTTTCACAGTGTGCACATATGCAAAACTTGGCAAGCTGTCCACTTTAAATATGTGTGGTTTGCTGCATGTCAATTATACTTCAGTAGAGCCATTTAAATAGATTGATAGAACAGACAGACAAATAAATGACTATAAGCCAGTAAGTAACCAACTTATCTCCATTCACAAGGTATGAAAAAAATTACAGGACTGAATTTATTCTTTAATATACTTTGAATTCCCTTTCTAAGATAGTAAACTCTAACTACCTACCAATGCAGGTACTCAAATATATGCCAGACTCAAAGCAAAATGTGACCTTAAACGTGGCTTTCTATGTCTCTTATAAACTGGTTCTGAATACAGTTTCCAAACATTCCAAAAGGCATTTTGGGAAAATGGTAGCAGCATCATTACAAAATAAAAACAAAACCCCTATCACTCAGGGTGACCACACTGAGGGACAAGAATTGAACATACTTAAAAGGATTTGAGGGCTTAATATTTTATAGCCTTGGTTTATCACCTGTAATCTGAGTTTTTTTTTTTTTAACACTGTGACAAAATAGGTCTTACACCCTAACCAGATCACTGAAAGTTTTACCAGTGACTCAGTTCAGAGGAAAGGTACCCAAAATACATTAATGGGTTCAGGTTATGCCTTTAGCTTTGGAGCCAAGTCACAAGACATTAAAAAAAAAAAAAAAGATTAATCCAAAAGTCAATGCAGGCGTCTTATTCTCACACTATTATGTATATGAAGTAATTTCCATGATAAGACTCCTAACTTTTGGCTATATTTAAATACATACTGAGTAGCAGACACTCCCTCAAACCCTCATCTTTTCTCATCAGTAATCAAACATGAAGACACTCATTATGTGTGAAATTTCTTGAAAGATGCTCTAGTTTAAGTCATGGAAGCTTAAAATAGAAATAAATATGAGGCAAAGCATCACATTACATCTTATATGGGCCCCACTTCTTCTTAACTATGACTACTTAACTCCAATGATGACAGAGAATAAATCTTCAGCATCTAGTTAATATTGCCATGGGAAAGCATATATGATCCAGTCCTAACAAGTGAAGCACTGCAATCAGTTCCCTAGAGTGTGACTTTCAATGAGATTTGGTTCCATTAATAGCTTGCATCATTACTCAGTAATTGTTGCCCCTAGTTGAAAATCTTTGGTTTGAAATTCACTTTCAATTGCAAGGATTATTTTGCTGCACAATAATGCCTGGCTCCACAGATTTTTTTTTTTTCAGGTTAAAGAATAATCAAACGACTATAAACCACAAGCAAGGCTTAAGATTTTAAGTTACATGTATTTCTACTGTACATTATACATTTATCCTCTAAGAAAGCAAGCAAAGTTTTAGTGTAGTGCTTTTTTAAAGAAAAAAAAAAAAACACACAGAACTTTCCACTTCATGATTTAACCATTCATGGCACTTAAGTCAGGAATTCTCTCTTGTTTATTAATAACAACAACACACTCCTCCAAAAAAATCACCTAATAATTTTCTTTGCTTGGTCAACAGCCGTCACAAATTGATTAAATCACTTGAAAATATGCTATTTTTAATGCTTAAACATAAACATACACAAGCATGTGTATATATGTGTGGATATACACTGTGACACACACAGAGTTTAAGGATTAGAGAACTTTTGAGGTTCATCTCCTTTTAAGTTCCAAATGACTGCCTTTTTTCTACAGTCTTCTAGGTAAAATTCTTCAAGCAAAATAAACTTGTCAAATCAAAGCATAATTATAAATCATCATGGAAAAAGAATACTGATACAATTTATTTGTTAACTCACTCATTCACTCATTACTTCCTAAAAATGCCAGACACTGTGCTAGGTGCTAGAGATAAAATGGTGAGCAAATAATAAAACACAATCCATGTTTTCATACAACTTATAAACTAGTGGGAAAAAAAGACATTAAAGAATCATACACACTTACAATATGGTAACATGGTATGTGCTTATAACATGACAAGTGCTATGAAGGAGAGAGACGTGCTATGAAAACAGACAATGGGAGGAAATTACTGAGTTGAAGTAATGAAAGAACTGAGCTGAGGTCTTAAGGAAGAGCAGAGGTTAACTAGGAAAAAACTGGGGAAGAACAGCCCATACAAAATTCTTGATATAGTCACTTCAGAAGAAAATCTGTCAGTCTGTTACAAAACGACACATAACTAAACATACTCTCACCCCTCCTTGCTATTTACCCAAAGGAGCTGACACTTACATCCTTGCAAAAACCTGCACACAGATATTTATAGTACCTTTATTCATAACTGCCAAAACTTGGAAGCAAGCACACAATGTCCCTCAGTAAGTGAATGGATAGATAATCTGTGGTACCTCCAGACAATAGAATATTATTTAGCATTGAAAAGAAATGAGACATCAGGCCCTGAAAAGAGATTGAGGAAACTTAAGGGCATGTTACTTAGTGAAAGAAGCCAAACTGAAAAGGATATACACTGTATTTTAACTGTATGACATTCTGGAAAAGGCAAAACTGTGGAGACAGTCAAGAGATCGGTGGTTACCAGGAGCTAGAGTGGGGTAAGAGATAAATAGGAGAAACACAGAAGATTTTTAGGACAAAAATCTTAAATCCTACTCTGATGCACTATAGTGGTAGATACATGTCATTATACATTTGTTAAAACCCACAGGATATACAACACCAAGAGTGAAGCTAATGTAAACTACGGGCTTGGATTGATAACAATACGTCAATGTAGGTTCCACCTGTGTAGTAAATACACCATCCTGGTGCAGGATGTTGACAGAAGGAGAGGCAGTGCATGTGTGGAGGTAGAGGGTATACAGGCACTCCCCATACTTTTGGCTCAATTTTACTGTGAATATAAAACTGCTCTAAAAAAATTGAGTCCACTTTATAATAAAACACACAATACTTGAGGTAGGAGTGAGCTTGACACTACTTGCAAAGACCATGGATTACAAAAACTAAGGAGGACACACTCCTAGGAGTAAAAGAAATAAAAACAAAATTAGGAGAGAATGTGTGCCTTGAAACAGACTCAAGTTCAGGCTGTGAATTACTCCAGCTCACCTTTATCATGTCCTCTCACATGCCAGGAGTTTTGAAATATGTACTAGGGTGTGCACACACACAAGCATGTGAACCAGAACACACACAAACACAACACACACACACTTCATCCCACTCTTCACAGTAGGCAGCCAGACAACTCAGAGATAAATGACCAGAAAGGGACCAACAGAGAATCTATGCATAAAAAATTTGGATGGGAGGCTGGCAAGATGGTGGAAGAGTAAGAGGACATGCTCACCTTCTCCCACAAACACATCAAAAAAACACATCTACATATAAAATGATTCGCACAGAACATCAACTGAATGCTGGCAGAAGAAATTAAACCTCCAAAAAGGGCAAGAAACTCTTGACAGAACTGTGTAAAACACAAGAAAAAAATAGAGAGACAAAAAGAATTAGGACAGGTCTAACACTCCTGTGAGGGAGTTGTGAAGGAGAAAGGGAACTACACACTCAGAAGCCACCTAACCAATGGAAAGATCAGCCCGAGTCAGAGAGAACTCCAAGAAGCCAAGAAAAGCACAGCAGCAGGTCTGAGATCCAAAAAGCAGAGTGAGAAATGCACAGACAATCTGAATCACTGGCAAAGAAACCACAGACTGAGACGCTGGTGGGGACTAGGCACTGAGACTTAGGCTCCAGAGCTAAGTCCCAGGGAGTGGGCTGGGATTGGTGGTGTGGAGACAGCCTAAGGCAGTAGGGAGAGGTGCACTGCTGGCGGGGATGGGGGGTTACACTAAGGGCGGGGCTGTGGAAAGCCACAGCAGAGGGAACCCGGAAGAAGGTCCGGACCAGCAAGAGAGACAAGGTGCCACTGCTGGGAAGGGGAGAGGAGGAGGGGCAGGCTGTGACAGAAAACTCCTTGGGCCCCAGTGTGCATTCTTGCCCACTGGATTGCAGAGAGCTGAGCACTCCGTCCCAGTGCCTGTGCCTCACCTGCAGGCGGGCACCTTCATGCACTTCCGGTGCCCATGTCCCGCCCTCACAGAGTGGGCTCCACCAGACCACCCAGGACTCTGCCGAACTACAGTTTGGCTTCCCCGAACTCACAGAAAAAGAAAAACACTAGCAGGATGAAGAAGCACAGAAACCATTCCCACTTAAAGCAACAGGAGAATTCACCTAAAGCAATCATCAATGAAAGAGACCTCTGCAGTCTGACAGACCTTGAGTTCAAAAGGGAGAAAGTGAAATACTGAAGGAATTAAAGAGAGGATATGAACAGTAATGCAGATTGCCTCAGGAAGGAGCTAGAAAACATAAGGAGGAGCCAAGACAAACTAGAAAATTCATTTGCAGAGATACAAACTGAGCTAAAGGCAATAAAGAGAAGAATGAATACTGCAGAGGAACAAATCAGTGATGTTGACGACAGAATGATGGAAATCACCCAAACAAGATGACACAAAAAACCAAATGAAAAAACATGAAAACAACATAAGAGACCTATGAATAATATAAAGTGGGCTAATCTACACATAATAGGAATTCCAGAAGGAGAAGAAAAAGAAAAGGAGATTGAAAATACATTTGAAGAAATTATGGCTGAAAACTTTCCAAATCTAAAAGGATACTGATACAAAGATACAGGAAGTACAGAGGACCCCAAACAAGTTGAACCCAAACAGGCCCACACCAAGATATAACAAAAATGACACAAGTTAAAGAGAGGATTCTAGAGGCAGCAAGAGAAAAGCAAAGCATTAATGATAAGGGAGCCCCCATGAGGCTATCAGCGGATTTCTCTACAGAAACACTACAGGCCAGAAGGGAGTGGCAAGATATATTTAAAGTGCTGAAAGGAAAAAGTGTGCAACCTAGAATACTCTACCCAGCAAGAATATCATCTAAATTAGAAGGGAAAATAAAGAATTTCTCCAACGAACAAAAGCTACAAGAATACATCAATACTAAACCCATTCTAAAAGAAATACTAAAAGGGGTTCTATAAATTTAAAAAAAAAAAAAAAGAGAGAGAGAGAGAGAAAGAATTCGGATGGAGGAAACCACAATTGGAAAGCAATCACTTCAATAAGCCAGCATACAGATCCAAACATGAAGATGTTAATTAAAAAAAAAAAAAAAAGACATCAAAATCATGCAATGTGGGTAAGGGAGGTAAGAAAAAATAGATTTTTTTTTTTTGTTTATCCTAATGATGTGTTTGAGCCTATACGATTATCAGGCTAAAGTAAGCAGATATAGGAAGGTGTTAACATACTTAAAAAACAGAGCAACCACAAGTCAACACCAAACATTACATTCACAAAAATGGAAAAGAAAAGTCCTCAAGCATAAAATAAATGGAAACCACCCAACCCAAAAAGAAAAGAAAAGAGAAACATAGAGTCACCTGGAAAACAAGGCTTAAAATGGCAGTAAATAAATATCTATCAATAATCACCTTAAATGTCAATGGACTGAATGCTCCAATCAAAAGACACAGAGTGGCAGACCAGATAAAAAAGCAAAAACCTTCAATCTGCTGTTCACAAGAAACTCACCTTAGAGCAAAAGACACATACAGATTGAAAGTGAGGGGGTGGGAAAAGATACTTCATGCCAACGGACAAGACAGGAAAGCAGGAGCAGCGATGCTCATATCAGACAAAATAGACTTTAAACCCGAAGGCCATTAAGAAAGACAAAGGAGGACACTATTTTATGGTTAAAGGATCCACTCAAGAAGAGGATATTACAATCATCAATATATATGCCCCTAATATACGAGCACCCAGATACACACAACAAATACTAATAGACATAAAAGGAGAAATTGATGGGAATACAATCACAGTAGGAGACTTTAACACCCCACTCACATCAATGGACAGATCCTCTAGACAGAAAATCAGCAAAGCTAACAGAGATCCCAAAGGAAACAATAGAAAAGTTAGACTTCATTGACATTTTCAGGACATTACATCCAAAAAAAAAATCAGAATACACCGTCTTCTCAAGTGCACATGGAACATTCTCAAGAATTGATCACATATTGGGGCACAAGGCTAACCTCAACAAATTTAAGAATATAGGAGGTATTTCAAGTATCTTCTCTGACCACAACGGCATAAAACTAGAAATCAACCACAGGGAAAGAAAGAAGAAAAAACTTACTACATGGAGACTAAACAACATGCTACTAAGAAACCAATGGGTCAATGAGGAAATCAAGAAGGAAATTTAAAAATACCTCGAGACAAATGATAATGAAGACACAACCTCTCAAAATCTATAGGACACAGCAAAAGCAGTGCTCAGAGGGAAGTTCTTAGCTATGCAGGCCTTCCTCAAAAAAGAAGAAAAATCTCAAATCGACAACTTAACCCACCACCTAAATGAATTAGAAAAAGAAGAACAAGAAAAACGTAAAGTCAGCAGAAGGAAGGAAATCATAAAGATCAAAGAGGAAATCAATAAAATAGAGACTAAAAAAACAACTGGAGAAATCAATCAAACCAAGAGCTGGTTCTTTGAAAAGGTAAACAAAACTGACAAACCTCTGACTAGACTCACCAAGAGAGGAGAGAAAAAACCCAAACAAACAAAATCAGAAATGAAAAAGGAGAAGTTACAACGGATACTACAGAAATACAAAAAAACCATACGAGAACACTATGAACAATTGTATGCCAGCAAATTTGACAACCTAGAAGAAATGGACAACTTTCTAGAGACCTACAGCCTGCCAAAACTGAATCAAGAAGAAATAGATCAACTGAACAGACCGTTCACTAGAAATGAAATTGAAGATGGCATAAAAACACTCCCTACTAATTAATAAAAGTCCAGGACCAGATGGCTTCACAGGTGAATTCTACCAAACATACAAAGGGGAACTTATACCCATCCTCCTTAAGCTTTTTCAAAAGGTTGAAGAAGAAGGAACACTCCCAAAGGCATTCTATGATGCCACCATCACCCTACGTCCAACACCAGACAAAGATACCACCAAAAAAGAAAACTATCGGCCAATATCTTTGAGGAATACAGACGCAAAAATTCTCAACAAAATTTTAGCCATCCGAATGCAACAACACATCAAAAAGACCGTACACCACGACCAGGTGGGATTCATCCCAGGTGCACAAGGATGGTTCGACATACACAAATCTATCAACGTCATACACCACAGTAACAAAAGAAAAGGCAAAAACCACATGATCATCTCAATAGATGCAGAAAAAGCATTTGACAAAGTCCAACATCGCTTCATGATAAAAGCTCGTAACCAAAGTGGGTACAGAAGGAACATTCCTTAACATAATCAAAGCCATTTATGACAAACCCACAGCAAATACAATACTTAATGGAGAAAAGCTGAAAGCCTTCCCACTAAAATCTGGAACAAGACAAGGATGTCCACTCTCGCCACTGTTACTCAACATGGTACTGGAAGTCCTAGCCACAGCAATCAGACAAACAAAAGAAATAAAAGGCATCCAAATAGGAAGAGAAGACGTAAAACTCACTGCATACAGACGATATGACACTATACATAGAAAACCCTAAGGACTCAAGCCAAAAACTACTCAAACTGATCAACCAGTTCAGCAAAGTAGCAGGATATGAGATTAACATTCAGAAATCAGTCGCATTTCTGTATACTAACAATGAAATATTAGAAAAGGAATACAAAAACACAATACCTTTTAAAATTGCACCCCCCCAAAAAATCAAACACCTGGGAATACACCTGACCAAGGAGGTAAAGGACTTATATGCCAAGAACTATAAAACATTAATCAAGGAAGTTAAAGAAGATGTAAAGAAATGGGAAGATATTCCAGGCTCCTGGGTCAGAAAAATTAATATTGCAAAAATGGCCATACTCCCCAAAGCAATCTATAGATTCAATGCAATCCCTATCAAACTACCCATGACATTTTTCACAGAACTAGAACAAACAATCCAAAAATTTATGTGGAACCACAAAAGACCAAGAACTGCCAAAGCAATCCTGAGGGAAAAAAAACCAAGCAGGAGGCAGAACTCTCCCAGACTTCAGGCAGTATTACAAAGCCACAGTCATCAAGACAGTGTGGGACTGGTACCAAAACAGACAGACCGACCAATGGAACAGAATAGAGAACCCAGAAATAAACCCAGACACCTATGGTCCAGTAATCTTGGACAAAGGAGGCAAGAACATACAATGGGAAAAAGACAGTCTTTTCAGCAAGCATTGCTGGGAAACCTGGACAGCTGCATGCAAAGCAACGAAACTAGAACACACCCTCACACCACGCACAAAAATAAACTCAAAATGGCTGAAAGACTTACACATAAGACAAGACACCATCAAACTCCTGGAAGAGAACATAGGCAGAACATTCTCTGACATCTACCTGACAAATCTTTTCTCAGGTCAGTCTCCCAAAGCAACAGAAATAAGAGCAAAAACAAACCCATGGGACCTCATCGAACTGAAAAGCTTTTGCACAGCAAAGGAAGCCAACAAGAAAACAAAAAGACAACTGACAGAATGGGAGAACATAGTTTCAAATGATGCAACGGACAAGGGCTTCCTCTCTAGAATATACAAGCAACTTATACAACTCAATGGCAAAAAAGTCAACAACCCAGTGGAAAAATGGGCAAAAGACCTGAATAGACATTGCTCCAAGGAAGACATACCGATGGCCAACAAGCACATGAAAACATGCTCAACACCCCTGATTATTAGAGAAATGCCAATCAAAACTACCACAAGATACCACCTCACACCAGTCAGAATGGCCATCATTAGTAAGTCCACGAATAACAAGCGCTGGAAGGGGTGTGGAGTAAAGGGAACCCTCCTGCACTGTTGGTGGGAATGTAAACTGGTACAGCCACTATGGAGAACAGTATGGAGGTACCTTAGAAATCTATACATAGAACTACCATATGACCCCGCAATCCCACTCTTGGGCATATATCCGGACAAAAGTTTCCTTGAAAAAGACACATGCACCCGCATGCTCACTGCAGCTCTATTCACAATAGCCAAGACATGGAAACAACCCAAATGTCCATCAACAGATTACTGGATTAGGAAATTGTGGTATATATACACAATGGAATACTACTCAGCCATAAAAAGAATAAAATAATGCCATTTGCAGCAACATGGATGGAACTAGAGACTCTCATCCTGAGTGAAGTAAGTCAGAAAGAAAGATAAATACCATATGATATCACTTATATCTGGATCTAATATAGGGTACAAATGAACCTTTCCACAGAAAAGAAAATTATGGACTTGGAGAATTGACTTGTGCTTGCCAAGGTGGAGGGGGAGGGTGTGGGATGGATTGGGAGCTTGGGGTTAATGGATGCAAACTATTGCCTTTGAAATGGATTGGCAATGAGATCCTGCTGTGTAGCACTGGGAACTATGTCTGGTCACTTATGATGGAGCATGATAATGTGCGAAAACAGAATGTGTGCATGCACGTGTAGCTGGGTCGCCATGCTGTACAGTAGAAATAAACTTATATTGGGGAAATAATTGCTAAAATTTTGAAAATTTTTTAAAAAAGAATTCAACTGCAGCAGCTCATGGAATGGTTCCCTGGGCCAGCGCAGCAGGCTATGAAGGATCCTGTGTTGCTGCAACTGCAGCAGAAGTTACAGGTGTGGCCTGGATTCAATCCTTGTCCCAGGAATTTCCATATGCTATGGGTGGGGCCATTTAAAAGAAAAAAACAATCAAATCATAGTTTATCATGTTCTAAAACCAACTCCAAAGCATCTGGTTTACTCTTCCAGTGATGTCTGTAAACTATCTTTATTAGAAACTATCACCTAAGTAGTGGCATTTGTCTGCTAAATGACAAAATTAAGTGGCAAGTAGTTTTTACTAAAAAGTAAGAAGTAACACTATGTATTAAGTAAATAAAAACAAAAGTGTGGAAAAAAAATTTGGATGGACTTAGGTGTTGTTCTTCATCGTCTCAAATCACACACGAGCATGTAAAAATAGATCAAAGAAGGTATACTCTTAAACCATAAAAACTAAAAACAGTGATAGCAGTATTGTGATGGTAAGGATGGGGTGAGTAAGGGGTGGCATGAGCTCAATCCTCTTGTATTGTAGCAGGAAGTCAATAGATAATATCTAAAATAGATAAGGTAAGACAGGGCAGTACAAGCTTATTACTTGGAGATAAGGAGCAAACTACCAGACAAAACAGTTTAAGAGTTAAAAAGGGGTTGTTACTGGTGAACAACACCAGGGATGGAAAGATACGGGGCATGAGATGGTTACTATTCATTACAAACCTTTCTGTACCACTGACCTTAATTATTTGCATGTATTATTTCAATAAAACTAAAGATCCTTTTAGGGAAAAAAAAATGCAAGCAATGAAGGAAATAAAAACCATGCTGGCAGAATTCTAGAAAGGAAAGATGAAAAACATCATAAATAAAGCCCACAAAGGAAGCAACAATAAAAAGAATAAAACATTGGAAAAACAAAGTTAGGGAAGAGGTTGACAGGCCTGAGGAAGTCAAAAGAAACAAAATTGAAGCAAACAGTATATAATGACTATAGAGAAGATGACAGATAAGGAAAACAAAGGAGAGTCAGAGTAGTGAGTGGTGTAGCCAAAAAGTGGTGTGGCAGAAGAGTCAAAGTTAGTACCCAGCTCTAACATTTTACAGCTGCTTTGTATTAAACCGGATTATTTAGCAGAGTTCAAAATTCTAAGAATTCAATATCTAGCCAAATAATCACTTTAGTTTGTCAAGAATGCTGTCCATTCAGAAGTTTGAGGTTTTAAATTTTGTTATTTTTTTTTTAACTATAGGCTTGTATTCTATGGAAAGTCCACCTTGATTATGTGCAAGAACAGAAAATGCCAGCAAATATTGCGATATTTGAATAGACTGTTGCATCTAAAACTGCTCTAGATAAACAATACTGTAGTAGACTAAAAGAAAAAGCAAGTTATTTCTGAAAGGGTAAAAAAAAAGAATTTTTTAAAAACAGACCCATTCTTCACAACCTCATATAACTTCTCTGATATTTCACCCATTTAAGTATTCAAGGAGTACAGGAACACATAAGCAATTAATCATCTTGAATCAACAAAACATTTACCATATGAGGAAATTATAAAACTATTTTCCTAACCAATGGCTAATTTTCCCTCCTACCCCACAGTGAGAGAGGAGTCATGGAGATGTTATATATGTTATTCAGATTCACTAGCACTAGCCCTTCAAATCCAGGGCACTAATCCATATAAAGGAACAAGAGAAAAATGGAAAATTTCCTTTTCATCCATCAGAAGCAGTCAACTCACATTTTAAAATACCAGGAAAAATATGGCAGACAGGACAGTGAAGCAGCAATTTGCAATAAAAATTGTGATATGGTATACACCTCTGCATATGAATTCTAACCACTTGACTATTATACATTCAATCATTAAAAAGACATAAAAGTTCGTGGTTAAACTTTTTTTTTTCCAATACAGTAGGGACAAAAAGTCAATCCAGCAAACTCCTTAGGGACAAACTGCTTTCTTCATCCTATCCTGAAGGGTGAGTCAGATCAGAGTAAGCCTAGGTAGTAGAATGACAGTTCATCTGCATTTGAAAAGAACTGTTAGGATAAGCGAAGAGTTCCAAAGTATCCGTCAGACCTCACCTGTAAATGACACTTAGCAACTTCCCTACTAAAAATCCTACTAAAAATGCCGGAATTCTGAGACAAATGTCAAGGTACAAATATACAGAATCCCTTAAGACTACTTTAGACGACAAATGTTCCAGAAGTCTATCCCTGGATAAATTCTTCAAAAATATCTATAATTACACGGGTTCAATCACTATATGTTAAAATCATTCCCAGATTTTTCACTTCCACAAAATTTCCACATCCAATAAATATCATCTGTCACAGAAAGAAAGTTACAATAAACTAATTTGTAATTAGTCCATTTTGAAGAATGAGAATACTAAGTTCCCTGGTGGCACAGCAGGTTAAGGACCTGGCATTGTCACTGATGTGGCGCAGGTTCGGTCCTAGCCTGGGAACTTCCACATGCCATGGTGTGGCCCCCCCCAAAAAAGTAAAAATTATCTTCAACACTTTATTGTAACTTGTAAACATGAAATATACTTCATCAATCTTCTCATGCGGAGCTAAGGCCCTTTCTTTTAATAGTGGCTCCTTAGCAACAGTTCAAAGCAGTCTTCTTTTCATAAACCACAGCCTCAATGTATTTACAATTTGCATTTTCTTAGAAGAGAGAACTTAAAGATACCTGCAAAGCCAGAGGAATCCTTTTAGACTTTTATCTTCCCCTAGGCATTCAGCTCCGTAACCTATGCTTAATGCAGTGGGTAATCTTTTCAGAAGCTTTATCAATTCATGCAAAAGACAATTTTCACCAAAGTATCTCTTTTTTTTCCCCACACACATTTCATCAATTTCATCATGTTTAAGTAAATCAAATAGCAATTACAGTTGGCAGTATCGGTTTGGAAACAAACTGACTTTGGTAAGCATACAACTTAACAGAAACGGAAGGTACTTCATAAATTATCAGAAACCAATGCTTTTAATGATATTAATCATTTGCCTCAATAATCAAATTGCCTAAGCTTAGAAACTGCATGTCCCCCTTTGTAGGTAAGAAAGATGAAAACAACTATTAATCATTGCTTATATTAAGCCAACTTGTTAAATACCCTTCAACTCAAAAGATCATATAAGCAGTCTCAAACTTAGCCATTCTTCTTGCCCCTCTTTGGCTACACACCCTTAACTCCAGAAGTCTCTCTGCTACTCTCACAGAAACAGTCATGAATAAAGAGAAGCTCTGAGAGAGATGGGCTCCTAAAGGAATAGAGGCAAGACTTGAAAAGTAGAAATAGCTTAGAGCTGATTATTCCCAAGGGAGAATCTTAAATCAGGGCTGCTTATATAATAACCCACTCCCCTAAAACATCCTCCTTTCATTGTCTAACTTTATTTATTCACTTTCCTGTGGTACCTGCCAGATATTTTGCCAAACAATTCATGTTTTTAACAACCACCTTTTAAAAATAATAATGATAGCACCTGCAAAAATGATTTTAGCATAACAGTTCATTTTGATAATTAGGAGAGAGAAGTATGACAGAAATGAGGCACTGAGGAAGAAGAGGTAGGAGATTCTGGAACACTGAGAAACATAGAAGATCTGGCAGGGGGGAATCACAGAAGGAAGGGTGTCATCTGAAGGGAGGGGCACCATTATGTGGAAAAGGGGTACAGAAAGGGATTTGGGGGATCCCAATGATAAAATTTACCAATTTCTGCCACAGGGTGACCAAAAAAAATTTTTTTTCATTCTTTTTGTCAATTTCAAGATACAACCTATGGTCAGCCCTACACCTAGAAAAGAAGCAGGTAGGTACTCTCTCTTCATCATTCCCATACTACATGGCACATGACTGCTCCCAGAGCCCGGACTCATACTATTAATAGGGAGTTCCCTTTTGGCTCAGCAGGTTAAGGACCAAGCGTTGTCAATGCTGTGGCTTGGGTCCCTGCTGTGGCACAGGTTCAACCCCTGGCCCAGAAAGGGGCATGGCCAAAAAGAAGGAAAAACAAACAAACAAACAAAAAACAGTTCATGTGTAATGTACATTAAGTAGAATTTGCAAAAAGGGAGCTACCCTGGGAACCTAACCTCCCTACATAACCTGTTGCCAAAGAAACAGCGTTCTCAGAGATATGAAAAAAGAAAAATGTCTTACACACACTTTTTGAAATACAGCATGTTCCTAGTATCTACAGGACTAAAGAATACTCACAGAGCAAAACTTAAAATGCAGAGATCAAAGAAGAAAGAAACTAAAGTTACCATTTCCAAGAAAGCTGTGGTTGTTATTAAATCACTGTCATTATAATATGCCATAGCAAGTCAACCTTTGCTAATCTTTGACTCTCTGTATAAAAACTTCACACCCCAAGGGTTTTAACACACCTCCACCTGAGGGTTCTTCCTGCCACACCTGCACCCAGGTTAAGGTGAGGATATGCTATTTTCTGTCTATTCCTGCTAGTCACGATTTTGTATATTTTTTTGCAGCTTGCATTAGGAAAGCAGGTAGGTTTTTGAAGACAATCACAACTCATAGACCCAAGAGATTCTTTGGGAGGGGCTCTGCTCCCAAAAACAAGCTACCTCAGTACCTAGTAACAAGGTCCCACAATCACCTAGAGTTACTGTGTCCAAAAGCACACTCATCTTCCTACCTTTCATCTCTCCCTAACTCCACCATGCCTGTTCTTCCTTCTCTCTTCCAGATCCTACCCCAGTTCAGTCAATCACCAAGGTTGATAGTTCTAAATACTCATCTTCCTCCTTTTCTCCACCCCTATCACCAATGTCCTGGTTTAGCAGTTTATTTCTTATCTCTACAATTAAAATCACTTCCCTGGACTCTCAGCCTCCAATATTTCTAATGCATTTAGAAGACTTTATTCTCATTTGCTGTCTCAAGGAAATACAACTTAGTATCCTACTTGTTTCAACTTGGAACAATAGTGCTCACTCATAAACATATTTTCAAGCAATATATGAAACCAGTTAGACTGATTAAGAAATTACTTTTTTCAGAGTGCTAGTCATGGCTCAGTGGAAACGAATCTGACTAGCATCCATGAGGACACTGTTGATCCCTGGTCCTGCTCAGAGGGTTAAGGATGCGGCGTTGCCATGAGCTGTGGTGTAGGTCACATATGCAGCTCGGATCCCGCGTTTCTGTGACTGTGGTGTAGGCCAACAGCTACAGCTCCAATTTGACCCCTAGCCTGGGAACCTCCATATGCTGTGGGTACGGCCCTAAAAAGACAAAAAAAAATACTGTTTTCAATGTACTGGACATCTTTCATTAATAGTATGGCAATAGTTATAATTAGCATAAAATATATAAGGTGGTCTAAAAAAATCAGGAACAGATTTTGTTTACTAAAAAATCTACTTTGAAAATACAATTTGGTTTTTTTTAATAAAAATTTTAATTGATCCAGTCCACGTGAAAATCCTGAAAATTAAATATACTATAATCCATGAACTCACAGTGAAGTCTTCTGTTCTGAATGCGTTTTTCCCATGTGGAATGTGGGGGGAGGAAGGAGTAACTGGTGAGTCAGTTCCTAGCCTATTTTAGCCCAAATTATTAATCTTTCCTGTCTCTAAACTTCAGCCATTCATATGGTGCTAATCAAATACTGATGTGTATACAAGTCATATTCTCCTGAATACTGTAAATCCTATATTTCGCAACTTTCTATTGTTCAGCACTAAATAGAATATTAGGAAACTGAACAGCACTACAGTATTTATCAAGTAAGGGAATAATGTCTATGGGAAATGTGTCCCACACTTTAAGGCAAGGGAGTGGGAGGGGGCGAGTGGAAGCGGAAAAAGTTCAGACCTATCATCAGCCCCAAAATTTGGGCCATAAAGTCAGACGAAAGGGCAGGCAGGAGAGAGACTAGAGATAGAAATTGTTTCCAGCACCACTACATTCATGGAGGCCATTGAGAAAGAAACAAAACAAAGACTGACTCCTACTGCCATTGGGTCGTGGAGTCCCAAGGCAATCTCAGTGGGACGGGGAGGAAAAAAGCTGGGCAGTATTTTTGGGTCTAACATACCTGGGGAGCCCCTGCCCAAGAGCCTTTCATATGGCCATGTATTTATAACTCAGAGAATTCCTGTCCTCTGCTTTGGTAGTAGTGTTCTTCATATTTTGAGGGCTCAAGAGGGATTTTGCAAGAATCACAAATCTCTCATGAGAAAGTTGTCTAGCAAAGGATGATTCATGTCCTACAGACCTATGTCTTTTCAGAGTAATTTTGTAATACAACAAGGAGCTTGAAAAATTTCCCAGCCTGTATCTTGCAAAATAATGTCCTGTTTCTATAGCTACAAACCACTACACAAAAAATAATCATTCTCTTTCAGTAAAACACATGATGGGTAATATCCCTAAACTCAAGAAATTAGAAAATAACCACAACACATGCCACTTTGGCCTAAATACCTTTGCCCTCAACTCAACTAAAACACTGAATAAGAGGTACATATATAACAGAAAGGGAGTTCCACTTCATTTTTACGGGAGCAGCTAAACCTTAAAAGCCTATATTTTAAGTTTTAAGTTCAAATCAACATAATAATTAATAAAAACAATGATGAGGGATACCATTTCAGTCATGTGTAACAAAACCAGTTTTTTGCAAAAACTAGATTTGAATACAGATTAACACATACTTTTGATACCCTGGATATGTGAAATCCTTTGTATATGGACAAACTTTCATTCCTCTGGCTCCTATCTCAAATCCATTCGGGCCTCTGTAGTAATAAAACCTTTAAGAGCTGTAGGAATCAAACTAAGTTGAGAGTGTCTCTTAATACAAAGCTCACTTGTTTAACTGAATTAAACTAAGCAGAGGATTTGAGTTCAAATCATGGCCTTAGGATGACTTTACCATAGTTGGGAGCAATATATCTCTTCTTACACTGTCACAGAAGATTCATATGTGAAAAGGGAAATAAACAAGTGAATCATGACAACACCTCAGTGAGGGTAATTTTACCTGGTTCCCTGTATCATAGATCTTGCAGCTTCCCTTGGATTATTCTGAGGACTGTAATTCAGCCTACAATGAATGCAACACCTTCAGTGTGACAGCAGCAGCAGCAGCCTTGTATGCTAAGCTACCTGACCTTTAGACAGTATCTATTTGCAAAAAAAAAAAAAAAAAAAAAAAACTTTAGACTTAGAATCACTGCTCTACAGAGAAGTAAGATGGGACCGAGGGCCAATTAAGTCACTACAAAACCGTAAGTTATCAAAGTGCACGCTATTTACACTACATGTTTAATTTCACAGGTTCAAAGCTGTCAAATTAAAGCACGTCAAAAGGTGGCACAATTAATAGATGCCTTTCTATTTACACTACAAACAGACCAATTACCACAGGGTTTCGACAAAAGATTTTAGACTTCATGATATTTCCAATTATAAAAAGTTCTGCAGGAAGGTCTGATTGTGAGGCCTAGCACATCACTTCCCTGGCTTAGATATTCTCCTCGGGTTCCAGAATGGAGTCCAAACTCCTTCAAAGAAGCACTGCGTGCTCACCAGGATGGCCCTGCTCTATCTCCATGGCTCTCACAGGTACACTCGACCTCCCTAGCCTAACACATCGGTCCTCAAACTCGCCCCAACTTAGTGCCCCCTGGCCCTGGAGCATCCTGTTCTAGGCAATGCCCTTTCTCCACCCTCCATCACTGTTTAAAAAGAACTCCCTGGACTTAAGATGCTCTTCTATTGCCCATCTTTCAATGAAGTGGGGCCTACACTCCCAGCACTTTTTACCTCTGCAGTAGCCCTTAGCACATTCTACCACCCACCACAGGTTTCTACACTTCAGACTCTCCAAAGCTGTGTTCCCAGGAGCAAGGTAATTTCTTTTTAATTTTTTTTTTCTTTTTAGGGCCACACTCGTCGCATATTTAAGTTCCCAGTCTAGGAGTCCAATCAGAGCTGCAGCTACCAGCCTACGCTACAACCACAGCAACTTGGGATCCAAGCCACATTTGCAATCTACACCACAGCTCACAGAACACCAGATCCTTAACCCAGTGAACAAGGCCAGGGATCGAACCCACATCCTCATGGATACCAGTCGGGTTCGTCACCTCTGAGCCATGATGGGAACTCCAGGGCAATTTCTTTTCATACCCTAATAATGCTTAGCACAGTCCTGGAGTGGGTTTCTCCAAAAGCTTTCTTAAATTAGATGAAGTCTTAAACAAGAAGAATTTTAGAGCTAGAACTTTTCCAACGGAGTAGCTTGCCCAAATTCTCAGTTAGTAATGCTAATGGTATTCAGCTCTCAGTTAGATGTTTGCAGACAACCCCCACCAAATCCCCAAGCTCTATATTCTTTCTTAGCTAACTTAATCTAAACCATAAAATGTGTTAAGATGCATTTCTTTATTCAACTAAATAAGGTTTGTGATAGGAGGAAAAATATAAAAATACAAAAACTGAAGTTGACTTTCATAAAGTAGAAAAAACATTAAAGTCCATTTCTAAAATTGAAATATAGTCTGGTACTTCTAAGAAGGGTGCATGTATTTTGGAATCAGAATCAAGTAACCTGAGATTCATTTCCCTTCTTTATAAAATGTGGGAAATAACCATACCTAGCAAATATATTGAGGATATAAATTAAGACGGTAACTTAAAGCTCCCCAAACAAGGCCTGGAACATTGTAGATGCCCAGTAAATGCTCCCTCTCTCCGTCTCACTTCTGAGTTGGTGAAAAAGGCATCCTATGATCATCTATATTGGGTTACAAAGCAAGTTCGGTCACAGCCTTTTTTCCCTCCAAGATCATAACACTTTTAAATCAATGACCCTTAAAAAAAAATACTTGCTTTTAGATAACTCTAAACTTGTGTACATGATGAACCCTCTATCAAGAACGTCTTCCCTTTTAAACTTACCAATTATTCCTCATTCTCCAAGACTCAGATTCAATCAAATATGGCCTCAGTGAAGTCTGTCCCCTCCCTACCAGGCACAGTAGGTGGCATTCCCAAAAGCACTCTGCTCAAATCTATTATAGGACTTACTGCTTTAGACTTGTCAGTCCCTCTTTTCTCACTAGGCCACAAGCTCCTCAAGACGACGACCTATGTGCAGTTGTGTTTTTACCCTCAGCATGATGCCTCAAACATAATGAGGATTTTACATGTGTAGAATGAATATACACTATAACATCCATTTATAATAAGCACAAATGTGAATACTGGCTCGCTATGGGAAATTGAAAGCTGAATGGGAATGAGTTGATCATGTTACTTTCAGCCAAGCAATTAAGATTTTAAGGGGGGAGTTCCCGTCGTGGCGCAGTGGTTAACGAATCCGACTGGGAACCATGAGGTTGCAGGTTCCGTCCCTGCTCTTGCTCAGTGGGTTAGCGATCTGGCATTGCTGTGAGCTGTGGTGTAGGTCGCAGGCGCGGCTCGGATCCCGCGTTGCTGTGGCTCTGGCGTAGGCTGGCGGCTACAGCTCCGATTAGACCCCTAGCCTGGGAACCTCCATATGCCACAGGAGCGGCCCAAGAAATGGCAAAAAGACAAAAAAAAAAAAGATTTTAAGGAATTACATGAAAAAAAAGAGGAAAGTACACAGAAGTCACTGAGAAAGAAAAAAAAAAAAAAAAGGACCAGAGGTTAGTTCAGACAGATGGACCAACACAATTAATAGTTTCACTTAAATAAAGGGACAAATAGAAAAAGTAACCCTAAATATGAAAATAAACTTGCCTCTGATGAGTTGGGGGGGGGAAGTAGTCACTGACTTTCACTGGTCAAACAGGGAAGTTAAACTTGATTCCAACTGGAACAGAAATCATAAACGTCAGTCAGTGACTAATATTATAGTACTTTAGTCTGGTGATAAGCAAGGCAAGAGTAAACCTCATCTTGAATATGTAATCATGATAAACACTGTGTGGCATGTGAGAGAGAGAGAGAAAAAAGGGAGAGTGGTGTCAAGTTAATTTTAATTTTCTGCAAAGAGGAAGAACATTAAAACATCCACTGCCATCAAGTATTTCAGGTTACAGATGGGTCTCAGATAAATCAATCAATCAACCTGATGCTGATTTTGGTGGCCCTGCACCAATGTTAGATGGCTTTCGGCAAACACTGATATAGTATTGAACTGAGATGTCAGAGTAATTAAAGAGGTTTGTCATCAACTGCACTCAGGTAGCATCTGAAGAAGCAACTGCCTGCAAATGGATATGGAGAAGAGCAGGTAGAGCGAGAAATTTGGGGGGATGGCAGGCAAGGAAAGCTGTTACTTTTGGCAGTCTACATTCAGAGGCAGAAGCTGCCAGAGAAGACTATTCCATGGAATCTAAAATCTGTACAGATGATGAGTTCAAAGGGATCAGCATAAAAACTTGTTGAGGGTTCAAGGAATCAGCAGATGGGAAAAACAGCCTTTTAAGCTCATTAGGGTGAGAATGAATAGTTTTTTTCGAGGTCAGAAGTGAGATAAGTGATGGGGTGTCACTTACAACTGCAAAGTTAAAAACAGTCCAGTCCAGCATACATCCAGTAATGGAAAGGAAGGGAAATGAAAACAAAATTGGCGGAAGCCAATGAAATAAATAACACTTCCTTGAAGACAGGGATGATTTGGCCCAGTCTCAATACAGAAGAAAGGACACAATGGAGAATGATGTTTAGCTAAGGAGCTACAGTATGTGTTTACCCTAAATAAACAAAATGTGATAGGATCCACAGCAAGATTCTCAACCTTGACATTACCGACATTTGGGGAGGGATAAATCTTTGCAGTGGGGGCTGTCTCACACACTGAAGTATGTTCAGCAGCATCCCTGGCCTCTACTCATGAAATACCAGTAGCACCCTCCCCTATTTGTGATAATCGAAAACGTCTAAACATTACCAAGTGTCCCTGGAAGGTAAAACTGTACCCCATACCTAGAACCACTGTTGTAAAGAAAAGGAACACACTTGGGGGACAGAGGAATGCCATATCCTTCCTGATATATTTAAACACAAAGCTCTTTGCATTTAGATGAGATCAAAAACAAAAGGACATCACCAATCAGGACCAATATATTTGGAGGAAAGGTGAATTTAAAAGAACAGATTAAGACGGATATTTGCAAAACAGAATTTTTTTTTTAAAAATGCTCAGTCTGCTTAATTAACAGCTGTCCTGGGTATGTTTATATCATTATGTAAGCTTAAGGTACCCTTTACCTCGTTTCTTAAGGTGCCCTTTACTTCCTAGTTTCATACTTAACTGTACATGGTTCTATGAAAAGAACCAACCTAGAAATTTTAACTTGTGAGATAAGTGAGCATAAGTATGAAAATAGCCCAATTCTAGGCCGATACTAGTATACTCATGATCTATTTAACTCATCGCATTTTTTGAAAGTTTCGCATTTTCTTTGGGGAGGGATAATGGTTAAGGCTGAGGGACTAGAACTCAAATCACATTCTGCACTTCCGTATTATCTGGCACCAAAGCCCATAGTTTAGGGCTCTATTACTTGTCACACATCAACACAAAAATAGTTTGTCACAACACTTTCAGCAGCCTAAATAAAAAAGATAGCACTTGGCTGAATATTCTGCACTTCTTTAGCAGCCAGTCTTTAGGCAAAGCAGACACAGGAAGCAGCAGGAGAAGGTAGGTGGTTCTTGGCACTCCCCTAAACAAGAAACAATGCATATCGTGTGTACTTGTATAAGAGATAGCATTAGTTTTCTCAAAGCAGTTTTACTTCACACAAAATTTCACAAACAAACAGAAGGACAGTGGGGAGGCAAAGATAGAAACTAAGAGATGAAGTAGACAGTATGGCTTGGAGAGTAACCTGTTCAGAAGCTACTCTCTTCACAGTTAACATACAAAAGACAAAATAAGAGAGACAGAATTGCATACAATATACAACAGTAGTACAGTACAGGAGGCCTTGTGTTGGCCATGAAATTATTTGATAGAGGCTAGGCTGGCATTTTTAAGAATTATGTTCATGCGCCCTTAAAATCCAGTCACATCACTTTCATCCTCGTCTTTTTTCTAGTAGATGATCACATATCTATTTCACAGCAGTGGTTCAAAGAATTCTACCTTTTGATTACCAGTGACACTAAAATGAATGGCCCCTGAACTCTGTCTTCTAAATTAGACATAAGCATAATACAAATCCAAGTCCACCCATCACCAGTTTAGAGAACCACTAGGTCGTCAGGTCATTTTAGAGCTACTCGGAAGTTTAGGACATTGGGCAGTATAGGAAATGTTAAAAACATGGATTTTAGAGTCACGCTGGTCTTGAATTCCAAATTCACCACTGCATATCCTTGGGCAAGTTACTTATCGGCTCTGAGCCTTTCTCCACACCTACAAAATAACTGTTAGGAGGATCAAATGAGTTACTACTATGGGGGGGGGGCGTAATCCGTCATTGGTCCCCATGCACCCCTGCACCTTCTTGCTAGGTTTGCCAAGACTGAAAGGCCCTGTTAGGCCATTTCCCAAGGCTGTGTTTGTTGCAAGTGACCATGATGATGAGGTAATAATATCACCCCTTCCCAAAGAGTGGGCTTGACTTCTTCCACTTTCCATAAAAGTGGTAAGTCCTCCAAACTCGGTGTTCCTCTCCTGCAGTGCAACTGCCTGCCAATGTCGGCATCCATCATAGTCTACCTGGTGGGACTCAGGACCACAGCGAACCAGGGTGTTGTGGTGACATCCTGGCCACTGCTTCCACAATGAATGATAAACCATCTCTGTCACTGGCCCGGGAGTCGAGTCTTCTGTAATCCAGGAACAGCAAGAGGTGGGGAAGTAGGATAAAATCCTAGACCCTGCTCAGTTCTTAACAAATACATACAAGGCGTTTAGAGGAGCAACCGGCATGGGTGATATTGGCGGTGATTCAGAATCAGTTCTGGGCAGGCTTGAGTACTACACATGGCCCAGCAGGGCCCTGCACACAATGTCTGGTTACAGAAATGTTGACATTCCCTTCACTGAACTAGACTACCTCAGACTCCAGAAATAGAACAGCAGAGTTAACTATATTTTCGTTTGTTAGCATCCAGCTCTAAACCAGTCATCTTTCATGACTGCCAACTTTTCTAACTAGAACCCAGATGTCATGTTTTTATGTTAGGGCAGCTTCACCACTCCACCCATCCCCAGCTCTCGATAACCTTTGACTTCCAGAACGACAGAGCCAAGTGGAACCTTGAACACTGTTTATTTCAACTGCCTTATTTCGCAGAATAAACTGACACCCAAAGAGAGAATAAATGACTTGCCCTGAGTTACATTTTAAAAAGTGGCTGGCTTACTCTCTGTATAACCTGTTTAAATTTCCAGAAATTAACTTTTTTAAAAAAATACAACTTGATATGATCATTTAACCTATTTAGCTTGTTTCAACTCTGAATAGCATATAAAGTACTTTTAGATTCTATAAAATAAGATGCACCTAGAAAATGCAAAGGCATGGTGCTAAGATCAAAATGCAGTTTCTACCAGTTTATGGCAACATGGTTGGTAATGGGTGTAGACAGAAAACACTTTTAAATAAATCTCTGTCACATTCAGTAATTGCTTTTACATCCAGTGCCACCATTCTACATGTTATTTCTGTGGCCAGGTAATAGGATACACCATTAATAATATTCACAAAAGCCAATAAAAACAAGAAGGAATAAGCTGATCTTCAGGGTTAGAAACATGTAAGTGATAATAGATTATTGAAAGGGAGGGGGTTGAAAGCAGGGATCTGTAACAACATTTTGATCAACAATTAGCTACCACAGAGCTGATAGAACAACATGGAAAATCAGGCCCAGAGCCCTGTACAACTCCTACTTTAAAATATAACTAATGACTCAATTCCATTTTGTACAGAGATATGGATACTTCAAGTTTAGGATCTGGTCTCAGACCTACTCAGCTTATATAAAAACGGAGGAGTTGGATCTCTCAGAAATTCACAAGGCCATGTGAAAACAGTTTGATGAAGCAAGCACAGGATATACAGAGCAAGCCTGAGAATTTAGAGATCAGAGAACATGAGTTAGCCCTGCTTGAGTAAAACAAATACACGAAAAGCCAAACCACCAGCATGGATAAAATCCAGGCCATTTTTATTTTTTTACATTGTAAAATTATTCTTCCCTTTAATAGCTTGTTTAAAGACCATTAGCTACTCAACCAAAGGGGAGGAAAAATGTAAGCTAATGCACTGCCAATGAAAAACAAGCTGTGAGGTCAGCCTAAGGAAAGATTATGTCTACTCACAAATGTTTTACGTACACACTGACTCTTCTGGAACACATTGATTTTGTAATGCGAGGTACTAGACAGTAAGCATATTATTAGAGGACATGTTTCTGCCAAATTTATTTTAACCCATCCTTAGATAGCTTCTTGCCTTATATCATGGGCAATGTAAATGACATTAAAATTCTGACAGAAACTTCCCAAAAAGTGCAGTCTTATCCATACAATCTGTAACCATGTGAAAGCACTTTGGGATAATAAAGTCCAGAAAGTTACTGGAAGGAAGGCAGAGAGGAGGAGCCTTAGGTTAGAGAAAGTAATCAACATCTTGAACCTGTAGCCTAGGCCTTCAAGGACATAGCCCTCTACATTCGAGGACTGTAATCATTGAAAGCCAGGTTTAGGACAATATAGTACATACATCTTCACCTTTATTCTTTTTTCAGCATCAATGACAAATGGAAAATACTTACTCTTAATGAGACATTAAACCAAGTCCTGTGCCTTGCAGAATTTTCTCTCAGGTGTGAGAAGAAAATCCACCTGGTTTTACACACAGTAAGTAGCTAGCCCATATGGCACCTCTGTGTGAACAAGATGCGGTCCCCAGAAGTCAGTCTTGCGACTAGGCACATGATTTAGTTGGCGATGTGACGTCTATGGTCTCATACCCTTGAGCAGGGCCCAACTGTACACTGTGGCCCTGGTCTCAATTACACATATAAGTTCAAAATGTAAATGTTCAGTCTATATACAAGGTCTTGCTTTCTCCATATGGAATCTGCCTAAGCAGCTTCAGCCAGCATACTACACTCCTAAGCATTTGAGATTTTATCAGGGATGGATTTTAAAACACAGAGAAAACCGCCTCCAGCACTATCTCTCCCTCAAGAGATACAAAAGGAGAAAAACGCCAGCTGTCCAGCCCCAACGATCACCTGTATCCTGTTTTGAGGAAAATCGCCCACCTGAGTCAGTAAATGGTCAGCCTAGAAGTTGCAGGGGGCGGGGAGATGGTTTACTACTAGTCTAAACCTACTTGAGTCCACAAAGTGTGAGAAATTATATGCCTATTGCCTCCCAGCAGAATAACAGCACTAAATTGCTGTCTGCAAAGTTGTGGTTACACCATTTCTTGAGTCAATCTGTGTTGAGTCGGGGCCTTTTGCCCAAGTTGAGTTCTCACACTTCACCACTCCACCCATCCCCAGCCCCATCACCTCATTAGTGTAGCCCAGTTCTCAATTTTAATCCCACAAATACCTAAATAAGGCAACTTAATAGTTCAGAGTTCTTTGTAAATGTTTGCTCACCCAACTGTCCACATTCAGCAACCTGGAATGTATTTAAAAGGCTAAAAAAAACCAAAAACACTTCAGGTACGGAATTGGCCCTTGTGTTGCAATTGAAACTAGAACCAGTAACATAAACTTATTTGTATGGGTGTGCGTATCAAGAGCTATATGAACCCTTTATCTACAGAACTCAAGAATATGTTTCCTTTGTTCAACTACCTACAACATTTCCCTGGGAGGTAAATTATTACACATGACCCTACACCACTTCACAAATTGCAAAATGAAGAATGAGTGATTACCCAATTACTGAGGGGAACCAAAAGTCTTAATTTGGTCTCTTTTCTACACACATAGCAGCTGCTCTAAGGAGTCTCCCTGCATTTGTATACTCAACCTTTCCAGATGTTTCTACAGAATTAAAGACAGAAGTGAACTTAATTGGAGCTGATACTTCATGATAGCACTTGATGTGGAACAACTTTAAATGACATTTTTACCATTAATTTAAAGCAGTATTTGTTTAAAGAGCTTGGCGACATGTACATTAATTAGGCACATATTAAATTAAAAATCTGTTTTTGAGGCAACTGGGGATGTTTGCTTACAAAATCGAGTATTAGATGATTTTTAAAGATGTGACAGTGGCATAGTGGTTACATTTTCTAAAAGTCAGTAATTTTTAGAGATGCACCCTAAAGCATGTAGGAGTAAAATGACAAGATATCTGGGATTTGCATTAAAATACTTTAGCAAGAAAAAAAAAAACCAAGGCTGGATGAAGCCAATGTTGAAAATTAAAATAACTACTATATGTAGTTAATGGATAATAATACCCAATGGTGATTCATTATACTATCCTCTCTACAGTATGTTGAAAATGTTCATACCTTTTGTTTAAAAAGCCTTATTAACTACTCATTTTACAAAAAGTGAAAACTGTTTTTAGCTCTTTTAGCGAGATAAAAGACCAACAAATTAAGGGTAGATAAAAATTCCTCCTAATTTTGAGTAGATCTTTACCAAAGCATGTGGATATCTATCACAGAAGAAAAAATAAGGTTTTTTTTTTGTCTTTTTACTGCCACACCTGCAGTATATGGAAGTTACTGGGCTAGAGTCGGGGATGCAGCTGCTGGCCTTGCCACAGCAACGCCAGATCCGAGCCACATCTGTGTCTCAGGCACCTAGGCCACAACTTACAGAAACACTGGATCCTTAACCCACTGAGTCACAAGGGGAACTCCAGATTTTTTTTTTTTTTTAAGGATTATACCCAACATCTCTTCTCCCTTGAATGAGCACCAGAATTGTCAGGTGACTGAATCACTAGGCTTTGAGAACTAATTCATTCCTAATGAAGTAGTGGATTCCTACTTAGGCCTGCCTGAATAGCCACTAAGAAGCTTCTCACTTGCAGTAGGCACGGCTACAGAGTCCAGGCAGGAGAGACTGGAGGCCAACTTGCTGTTCTGTATTTGGCAGTAATGCAGCTGACTCTGGCTAAAGCAATACAGAAAAAAACTTTATTCAACCAAAGCCTATGTAAATGGTGATTAGTTAAGATTTTGCTTTCCACATTCTTTCATGAGAAAGGCACCCATACCCTTTCCCCAGGCCACCTCACATAAAGCAAGCAACGATCAGGATTCAGTTGAAAGTCTGTTCAACATCCAGCCAGAGTAAATCACTTAGAATGAAACCCATTCAGCCTGATCAGGTAAACAAGTTTTAAATTGGTACAAATTGATTTCTTTCTATTACTTACAATCTGAATAAAGAGCTATGTGAAACTGTAGCTCAACCTTTCTTTACATGCATTACTTTTGAGTGTCTTCTACAAGATGCCCACTTAGATATCAATTAAATAACTATATGTCAAGTCACCTGGCCATCACCTTCATTTCTCTAGTCATGAGGCAAAATAAAGTATCAAACAGCCAAAATCTGATGGAAGGAACTGGTCTCTTCTGCATGGCAGACTGAATATAGGAAAAG
This sequence comes from Phacochoerus africanus, assembly GCF_016906955.1. NCBI lineage: Eukaryota > Metazoa > Chordata > Mammalia > Artiodactyla > Suidae > Phacochoerus > Phacochoerus africanus. The sequence continues at coordinate 82,635,495 of NC_062560.1, read as the reverse complement.
GAGAAAGCTGGGTCTTCAATAATAATTCCTATAGTGCTACTGATCCCCAGTCTTATTTAGTCCAATGTGCCGATTCCTGTAAATTGGCATATATTATGTGTGCACTATTTTCAGAGCATCCTATGACTTACAGGGTTCTTCGAGACCAGGTTGGAAAAGATGATTTTACTTCAATGGCATGTTGCTACTGCCAGAGCTCTTGGCATTGAGAGTGATATCTCGGTGGATTACAATTATAGTCATTCCAAAGAGGAACAAAAAAAAAAAAAAAAGGTTGAATAATTTTTCACTTTCAGAATCCCTGAAGCATGATGACTCAGTGCTATAGCTAACTTTGACAAAAGCACTGAGAGCTTTTAAACTTATCTCTAGGTCAAACCCCTTAACACATCAGTGACTCAGTTTTCTTATTTGTACAACAGCAGTAAGCTGCCTGACAAGACAGAGTGTCATAGATATCTAGTGATTATTTTTTTCACAGAAACTTTAAATGCCTCAAATTGATAAATGGAAAGAAAAGGATAGCCTGATTCTTTTTCAAAAATTACAGTGGGGGGGGGGAGTTAAACTCACGCCTTATATTCATTAAACAGAAAGGATTATTAGCAGAAGGACAGGATATATCACCTTCCACAGAGACAAATGGAATCGGAGAGAACAAGGAATCAATCAGCACATTACCATGTTATGGCATTCTGTATAATAATGTTAGAACGATCAAAGTGCAAAAAAGCCATGAAACCATCCAATCACAATACAATGGATTCAGGTAATGTAAGGGGTTAACAATAATGCTCCATATTTGCATAGCAATACAGAATGTCCTATATGCTTTCATATTCATTATTGTGCTTTATCTAAACCACCTTGTGAAGCCAATCAGGCAGGCATTATCTCTGACTGACAGACAGTAATCAAGGGTTCAAACCTCTGGTATTAAATAGCTCATCAGAGACCACAAGCAAATAAAAGACAGAAAAGGTTCTAGGACCCAGGTCCTTAAGTCCTCCATTCAGTATTCTTTTGCCAATAATCTGATAACTTCTAATAACAATAAAATGCTACTTGGATTATCATCAGTTTTGATACTGGTTCTCCACGTGGATGTTCAGGCTGTAACATCACAAGAATCCAACCCAACAAGGCAGGGAGGGATGAGACCTTCCAGCCCAAAAGTTTCTTGACTTTCAAAATTATAGAAAGGACACAGAAGAATGTACAAATAGGATGTATACTCCATCAGATGAACCTGAGAGAAAAATGGCACATTTCTTTTTTGAAAAGCCTCCTTTCAACAATTTACACTCTCAAAATATCTGGCCTATAGGAAAAGAACTTCCAGCTAATAATCATGAGTTGAATAGTTTTGCAACACTGGTCAGCAAGGTTTTCAAGAACAGGCCTAAAGCTGGATCCTTGCCCATAAGCACTTTAAAATCTTTTGGAGATACGAAATCAGCATATAACTTTCAGACTCATGATGGTTAGGAATTCAGAATAAGGAAAAGCCTTCAGTAATCTGAAGGTTTCATGAAAGAATGAGAGAAGTATGAGGCACCAGTGGGACCTTGAGAAGTGGATTTAATTTATAAAGGACAAACACAGCGGGCATTCAGATTGGTGAGGATGTGCAGGGTGGGTAGCAGAAAGGAAAGGCAATGGAGCGGCAGGAGGAAACAGATGCAGAGAAACGCGCTCAGTAAATGGGCGAGCTAGTAAAATGAATGAATCGATGTGCTACAATTAGAATCCAGGTCTCACCCCCTAAACATGGAACTCTTATGCCATTCTGCTCCTTCTAACTTGTCTTCCTGCCTCCACTCTGGCACCCCTGTCCAAGAAGTTCTCCAATGTCTTACATTTCTTTCTGAAACACAATTCTGATCTGGTGAGTCTCCTGCTTAAATGGCTTCAATGACTTGTTTGTGGCTTTCAGAAAGAAGTTGAAACTCCAACATGGCATAATAATATCCATCATATCTTTTCTCTTTTCCAGCAGGTCCACCATAATGCAACCTTTGTTTCAGCCACTAACATCTACCCACAGCTCCCTCACCGGGCATTCTACCACATCTCTCTCTACCTTTGTGTATGTTGTTCTTTCACCCTTAGAGGCCTTTCCCTCCCCTTCTTCAATTAATGCCTTATTCTTGGTGCAAAAGTCACCTACTATGCTAAGCCTTCCTTTACCACACTCAAGCAGCCAATTAGTTTCAGATGCCTGTCAAGTTTCTCATTCTCCCTCCTAAGCATATTCCCATCCTTCCTTATCACACAGCTCTTTAATAGTGAATTAACTTCCCTGTCTCCCTCACTGGACAACCGCATCTTTATATCACCAACCTTCAGAATAATGCCTAGTGTGTAGTAACTGCTCAGTAATGCTGCATAAATGAACCCATTTGCTCAGTCTTTATCAGTTAAAACCCAAACATGATTTATCCAATTAAAAACAAACAACCAAATATTCAGGAAGTTATATAAGAACCAGAACATTAACTTCTGTTACTTCAAGTTACTAATGTGACTGTTTTCTAAATAACCAAAGGCTTCAGGAATTTTACAGAAACACAAAGTCAAAATGCAAAAACATCAAAGAATGTTAAGCCACAGTACAACACAGTATATGTGTGAGGGGTGCTGGTTCTACCATAACACTAGCTTCTCTTCATGGTTAAATATGTAGGATTTAGGATGTATCCTTCATTAACACTTCTAGAGCTCTCTGTACTATTTGAGGTGACAAAATACATTGCATGGTTGACATCAAATTACTAATTAAGACTCATGCTGCTTGATGACATGCTACAATCTGGGCCTAAACGGATAGCTACATAAAATACAAAGCTCTACTGCTAAGGCATTATTCAAAATGTGATGAGTCCAAAACAAGGTTGCATTCATTAAGAACCAAAATAAAAAGTCATTATGAGGATGCACAGATGGAGAAAAGAACAGTAAGTTTTGTTATATTTTGATTTAATTAATCTCAAACAGAAGTCCTTGAAGTCATGAGACGTCGCTCTGAAAAAATTCTAATACTCATTAAAAGGTATATATAAATGAAAGCAGTTCTCTATAGAACACATGCCTTCCTTTTCCAGTTTCCCAGAACAATGAGCAACTAAATGAAAACAATTGAATCACAAGCCTTACACTATATGAATCTACACCATAGTTATTGAGTTAAATTTTCTATGTAGTAGAAACTTTCATTTTAGCTAATACCATATAGATGTGTGTAATTAACTGTTTACTCCCAGATGAACTATCTTCAACATCAACCACCTGTGTGATCCATGCTATTTCCCTTCTCTCTTGTCGGTGACCTCTCCCTCTTCCCAGTTTAAGTGTAATCAACTGGCATTTCCTTTTCTCTCTCTGGTAACTCAATAGTTCTTATTCTTCTATAGGAGACAGATTCCTTTGAGAAACTGATAAAAACTATGGGGCCCAGAAAAATGAATGTACCTACATACACTCAAATTTTTCACTTTCAGTTTAAGAACTCTTACCCTTACCCCCATAATCACCTACACAAATTATTTCTACTACCATATGGCTCTCTTTTATGATCCCCCACTGCAACTCCTTTACACAAACATAATTAAGGACTGCTACAGTGATTAACAACATTAACACAGAAAATTAAATGTTGTCTAGGTAAAGATGTATTTTACTAGCAATATTTTATGAAGCCCAGATGAACTCCTCTCTAAAAGGCCTTAGAAGACCATGTAGACCACTTCAATAAGACAACTCAAAAGGAGTAAGGCATTTATTTAAAAAGTTTACCAAGTCTTGTTATTTAGACAACTTTCCTTCCTGAAAAATGTGCTGAAATGTCTTCCTAAATTTGTTTTAGTTAACTCTGACATACTTGCTTGTAAAATAACGTATGGCTTAAAAGTTATTTTGAGCAAAAAAGTCCCTATTGATATTAAACCCTTGGATTCAAACTCTTGTTCTGCTATACCAAGCTAGGCACTGAAAGTGATACCATCTCATAACTATCTAGTTACCTTGTCAAAGCATAAAAGATGAAACAGGACAAATGGCCAAATGGAAGGGAAGAATATAACCAAGGTGTTATTCCTGAGATGAGTGCTTTTTCCTTAAGCGCATAGATCCTAAAACTGGAAAGTTCTTGCTGAAAGTATCGAACTGTGGAAACTATCAGCTCACTTTAATTTTTCGCTAAAACTTTTCCTCACTGTTTAAACCACAGTTTTGTACTGAGTCCAAAAGAAAATAAAAAGGAAACGAGGTCACTCTTCTACCACAAATTGATAAATTTCAAAATCACAACATCACAATTCTTAAACACATTAAATTCTGGTGACACTCACAAAACTTCGAAGTTTTCACAATAGGAGCACCATTAACCCTCTGCCAGCAAAGACAATTCACAAAGAACTTGTGACTCAATTTCTTCACTTGTAAATACCTGGGGGTGGGGGGTGGAGGGAGTGAGAATTACATCAAGTAATTCTCAATTTGCCTCAAGTTAGGGTGGACTTGATGAGACGTTAGACCTGGTTATTTTATTCTACCCGCCGGGTCCCTCTCCACATAACAGAAGACTTCGTATTTCCTATAACCATAACACTTCGATCACTGTTTTCCAATATGGACAATCCATAATTGAAAGGCAAATAGGAGGCATGAGAACAACAGGTACATACCAAATGGCCAGATGCCATAAGGGCTTTAGTTATACGTCACTGCCTCCTTCCTCCTTAGAATCAAGCTGCCGGTTAAAACTGAAAACTAGATATGCAACACGTGGCTTGTGCTTCAGACCTCAAATAAGAAACTTCACATTGAAGTTGTATTAGCTGAAATTGTTCAGGAAAACCATCTGCCTTCATGCTACCCGAATTAGAAAGTTTATTGATAAATGTCTGCCTCTATCGGCTAAGGGTTGGCAGAAACAGTCTTTAGCTAATATGCTTTATTAATTTCACCAGTTTTTAGGTTTCACTATTATTAAACTGTTTTCCTATAAACTGAAGAAAAAAAAAAAAAGAGGAACCGTTTTTACTGATGAGTTGAAGAAACTCCAGTATTTCCCAATCTAATACCAGGCCCCATAGATTTCATTCCTCTGCACATGAAGTCAGTGGCAGGAAATGGACTGCTCCCACTGGTTCACACACTCTCAGGACAGGGAGATTTGTGCAGTCTGCCTGCCGCTTTTTGAGCGTTCTCAATCAACTAAGTGCAAGTACTTAGACTCTGCCTATTACACACACGACAGCTGGTGGCACCTCAGCAGCCTCCAACGCCCACATTCCCCCCACTCTTCCAAAGAAATGTTTCTTGGGAGAGCACATGGAGAGGCAAGGGAGGGGTAAAAAAAAAAAGTCACGTAGGCGGCTCTTTCTTAGATTTCTGGTCCAGTAAAAGAGTGGGGGCCTACGTTGTGTGGTTTTGTTGTTATTGTTTGGAGGGGTTGGTTAGTTGATTGGTCTGGGGTGTTTTTTTGTTTGTTTGTTTTTTTGTAAGTCTGTGGGTGGGCTTCCAAGTACTGAGACTAAGAGAGGTTTCCCTGCCCGGGCCCTAAGCGTTAAGAGGTAAAGCCCAGCAACTGACAAGGGTGGAACGGGAGTGGAATCCCGCAAAAAAGGTTGGTGGCCGCAAGTTAGACAAACAACAGACCCTACCCAGTACTCAGGGTCTCCCCAAGTTGGGGTGGGGCCTTCCTCCTTCCCGCACTGCCTCTCGGGCTGCCAAGAGGGAGAAAGGGATTAAGTGGAAAGGGGGTGCTCTTCCGCCCCCACGCCGTCTCCGCGCCTCGGCTTGGCCGCTGCTTTCACGGCTCCCCGAGTTGCACAGCGAGGTCGCGGTCACCCTTGGGAGGGGGCCCCGGGTCCCCCTGTGTTCAATGGCAGGAGGATCCCGGGGCTCTCGCTGTCCCCAAGAACGGCGGGGGCTGCGGGAGCACTCACCAATTTTGGTTTGTTTTTCGTTTCCTCTTCGTTGGCGGCCCGGTTCCCCGCGCTCCGCTTGTTGCTTCGGCCCCCACTGGGTTCCTCGCCGCCGCCTCCCGCGCCCGCCGCCGCCGCCGCCCCGGGCTGCTCCATCTTTCTCCGGCCCTGTCACCTGTGCCCTGGAACCCCACCTCTCCTCCACTGAGGAAGCCCCTCGGGGCGGTCCAGCTGCCCCGCGCAGATTCGGCAGCACCTCTTTCCGGGAGGGAGAGTGGGTCCGCCTGGGGAGCTGCCGATCTCACGTCCCTGAGGCTCCCGGCTCCCAGGCACCCCCGACGCGACACGCCGTTGCCACTATTCTGCGCTGGGGCAAGCCCTGCCCCTGAGCGGCTGCAATTATCCCGGTCGCCGCCGCCGCCGCCCTCAGGGCGGTGTTTAGGGTGGAGGGAAAGTAGGTGCCTATCTCTTTAAGAGGGCCTCCACACACGTGATTCATCAAAGTGCCCGCAGTCCGCCGCCCGGGCGCGGAAAGCTACTTCCTACTCCCGCTGCCGAGCGGGTCGGGCTACTGAGCATGCCCGGCGCAGCGAAGGCAGCCAAACGAGAGGAGTTTAAGCTGCGGTTAAGCACTGATTTCCCTTCCTAGGGGCCTAATGTGAAATGGGAGGGAACTAGCCGAGAGGGAGAAGGTGTAGCCCATTTCAGAGATGGGGACACTGAGGCCCGAGAGGATTCCCGTGTGGATTTCACGGGCCCGTCTCTCTTAGTGTCCGCTTCCACTCGTGTAGGCCTGAGCACCTTCCCTGGCCGACCGAGGCCTTGCCAGGTGGTTTGGTTGCGCTCCATTCTGTGGGAGGGGTTGATTGGCAAGGCAACCGGCGTCCTGTAGGAAAACCGCCACAGGGAGCGCTGATTAATTGCCTAGACAGACTGCACGGGTCAAAGTGGAAAGAGTGGGTGCTTTCTGTTGCCATGATTGCGTTGCGACCAAAGAAATACAGTCGTTCCTTTATTCCCAGGCTGCTGGGTAGAGGCAGCTGACGCCCACTGCTTAATCCCTAGGGGATGTAAGGCTCTCTAGCCAAAGCACCTATGGAGAGCTAACAATTGGATTGAGTACTATTTTTTAAGTTTCCCGAAACACTTCAGGTTTAAAGTTGTTTCGCGGAGTAAGATCATGTGTGTCAAAGATCATTTGTTGAAAATGTAAATCTAGACAAATGCTAGGTGTTTTTGAGCAGCAACAGCAACCACCAAACACTGTGGGTATTCTTAGTCTCTAGTCCCAGAGTTGTCAGGAAGAGGCCCAGAGTTGCCTAGCAGGGCCAGGCAAGACCTGAATGAACCATCATGGTACAATCTGGAGAAGCTACCTGAAAAGTCAATTTAGGTCCCAAATCTATGAACATGCCCATGTGCCTGTTATTCAGATATCTTCAGACCGTGACCCTTTTACCATTCTCCCCTTCAGCCTAAATTTGTCTGTGCTGAAACTAATTTGTTTATGAACACATTTATTGAGTGCATTAGGATGAATTTGACCAGGCTATAGGGGTGAGGAGGCAATTAACTTGGAAAGTAGAATAAAAAGAATGTTAGCTATCTGAAAGCAGTCTAAATCCTGGCTTGGCCTTTGTCATCAACATTCTTTTTAATCAAACAGGTAGTAAACTACCCAAGGACAGCAGGCAAAAGGGAATACATGCTCCCAGACAGGGTGGGCAAAGAGCCCCAAGGTAAATTTGCTTTGTTGAAGTTCCTATTTGACTTAAAATTTGATGTATATTTTGAACTCAACTCACTACACACACACACTCACTCCCATGTGATTTATTTTTTTTTCCCTGCATGATTTACATTACTTAAATATCTCCCCTCTGGAGAAATGGTATAGAAATGAATGCTGCAGAAAGACATGACCTGATTATGCAGTACTTTTGTAGAATTCCCATTGGAGAGATGTGGGCGTGGGCCATAGCTGAGGGTCCTCCAAGTTCAAATGTGGCCTAATAATCTTCTCAGTAGTTATTCATTGAAGTGATATCCATAATGCTGTGGGTTAGGAGGATGAAGCTCACAGTCCCTACCCTTTAGAACCTCCTGGTCTACTGGGAGACTGATTATTAATTTCACTTCAATACAACAGATAGGAACAGGGAGCCCATGGAATCCACTAACAGTGTCAGAGGCTTTGGGACACCTCCCCAAAGAGGAGGATGTTTGAGCCGAGTCTTAAGGGCCTAATTAAAATCTCTAAGTTCTCTTCATGGCTCATCAGGTTAAGAACATGACTAGTATCCATGAGGATGTGGGTTTGATCCCTGACCTTGCTCAGTGAGTTAAGGATCCGGGGTTTCTGTGAGCTGTGGTGTAGGTCTCAGATTAGGCTCGGATTCCACATTGCTGTGGCTGTGGTGTAGGCTGACAGCTGCAGCTCTGATTCAACCCCAAGCCTAGGAACTTCCATATGCTGCAGGTGTTGCCCTAAAGAGACAAAATAAAAAATAAAAATAAATAAAATCACTAATTGTTTACTAATTGACAGCCTACTAAGTGTTAGAAACCCTCCCTGGCATTGGAGGTCCAATGGTGAACAAGATGAATGTGATTTGCTCTTATGGAACTTTCTGCCTTTTGGGAAGGATATTAAACAAAGACGTAGTAAGCAATTACAAGGCAAAAAAAAAAAAAAAAAGAGTTTAGAGCATCCCAGGCAAAGGAAATGACCATAGCATGTGCTGAGACTCTATGCTTAAGAAATTGGAGGGGACAGGCGGGGCCCCACTGTTGGCAAGGGAAAAAGCAAAACAGATAAGCAGGAGTTCCCATTGTGGCTCATCGGAAACGAACCCAACTAATATCCGTGAGGACACAGGTTCAATCCCTGGCCTCACTTAGTGGGTTAAGGATCTGGCGTTGCCCTGATTGGACCCCTAACCAGGGAACTTCCATATGTCGCGGGTGTGGCCTAAATAAATAAATAAATCAGATAAGCAGTTTCCAGATCACAAAGGCCCCCACTTGTAGATCTATTTGGTGTGGTTTTAAAAGGAGTGATGGTGTTGTACTACAGGTGACTTCTGTGTGGAGCGTGTGAATAGACTTGAATACACATTTCGAATATAAGGCCAAGTTAAGCTACATTTGAAATCAAATACATATTAAAAATGCATGATCATTACAGTCAAAAGGGAGAAAAATCTGTTCCTGATAAGGCTTACATTTGGCTTTATTGTGGTTGTCTCAGCCCCATCTAATTCTTGATTGTTTTTCAGCATTTTGCTCCATTTAATATAAAGTCATTACAAACAGACAAACCCCTTTCCTTCAAACTTCAGGGTCCGCAGCTGTTGCATAAGTTGCAGATGCAGCTCAGATTCGATTCCTGGCCCAGAAACTTCCACATGACACAGGTGTGATGGGAAAGAAAAAAGCAAAACAAAACAAAAAACACCCAGCTCTCTCTTGGAAGCTAACACATGAAAGGAACCACTGGTCCCATGCAAGGACACTTTGTCCACTGACTATGAACCAAGCACCTTGCCAAGTGCAGGGCTGATCCCACTGCATCTATATTCCTTTATTTTTACCTTCCTGGGACACACAAATAGGCTGATGGGTGGAGAGACATCTTTTCTCTGATGATGCAGAAGAAAGGAGGCTACTACCATCAATTGCGATTTCAAGAGAGTGTGTTAGACCTGCTGACCTTGCAGTCTCTCCCCCTGGCCTCTCCTAGGTTTAGCACCTGGTTAACATTAACAGCCAGCCCTGGGAGAAAAGAAAGATAAAAGTCTGCTAGGCTCTATCTTTCTTCTAACTGATCTTAGAGCCATCCCTTACCACAGAGGCTTCTGATGATCCTTACTAGAATTGTTCTGGCTTTCTGTGTTTCTCTTCTGCTGTGTGTTCTCATCTAAACAATCCAGGCCATTAATAGAGAAATTAAAGGCAATAGGGATTAGACAAAAATGAAAAATAACCACCTCCAGGGTCATGGAAAAATATTTATGAATTCAAGAGTTCCCAGGAGTAAAGTCTTTATTAAGCACATACTATATGGCCAACACCAAACTAGATGTCATGAGAATTAAAAAGTACCAGATGTTCTGCTCTAAAGGCATATATGTCTTCCTGAAGAATCTCCTGTTCTGCAGAATTGCACACTAAAAATAACAGAGCTTCTAGGGGAAACATGGTTAGGGAAGATCACTTAAATCCAATGCACCTTGGTAATCAGAGCTCTAATGAAAACCATAACCATCCTAATAAAAACACTCAGGAGGTTGACTCTCCACTGGCATCTGCGCCAAGCATCACAGCCAGTAGTGCTTGGTAGCCCTGATGCTTCCTCTTTCCTCAACGTGAATCCTCAAAGGCATTAACTTTTTTTTTTTTTTTTTTTGGTTTTTAGGGCCACACCCACAGCATATGGAAGTTCCCAGGCTAGGGGTCAAATCAGAGCTACAGCTGCTGGCCTACAACACAGCCACAGCAACACGGGATCTGATGCTTGCTTGCAGTTCACCGCAACACCAGATTCTTTAACCCACTGAGTGAGGCCAGGGATTGAACCTGCATCCTCATGGATACTAGCCGGGTTCATTTCTGCTGTGCCACAAAGGGAACTCCAGGCATTAACTTTTAATAGATGCCAATTTCATCAGAATTTTTAAAAATCTAATTGAGGAGTTCCAGCTTTTTATAAACACATGATGAAAGGTCTTCACTTCTTCATTATCAGTACTCACAGCTTCTCCACCTAGTTTCATGTTATGGGAAATGTACAAGTTGTTGAACCCACTAAACCAGCCACATGAAAGAGCCAGTTTTATACAGGATTCTTTTTTTTCTGAAAGTCTTCATATATTGAGAAGGCTTCTCTTTAATTGTGAGAAAGTTGGCTCCTGATCACTTTAGAACTTAAAGTGCTAAAAAACTTCACAAATGAACCCACTGGACTTCTACCTTCTTTTAATGACATCATTCTCCTGTTTGCCCATCACTAGTGTGCTCTTTGTGATACACAAACACTTGTAATGAAACAGGCTGTTAAACAGAAATTCTCCACCATCAGTATGTACAAAACCTACTTGAGAAAACAAACAAAACTAATGAGTGGAACCAGAAGTGAAAATCAGCAACATAATTCAGAGGTATTGACTCTAGATTCAGTATACCATGGTGAAAGGGTGAGATTAGTGCCAAGAATAGATTAAAGAAGTTTTCAAGGAGAGCTTGAGCAGCCAAGGTATGAAACAGAAATCAGATGTGAATAGGCAAAGCAAAGAAAGAAAGTAAGGGAAAGACGACATATGGAATGGCCTAGAAACAATACTAACCAATAATGTTGAGGGGCCAGTGGGGCTTGAGAAAATGGTGAGAACCTAAGAGGTTGAATAATAGTAGGAAACATGGTTATCCCCACAGCGTTTTCCTAGTATGTGAACAGATTTGAATATGAGACATAATAGTAGTGACTGCTAAGAATCTTTAGCAGAAATGTTATAGAGAAGCGTTTTAAGGAGCTGGTCTGGCAGTGCTATGCAGAACTACTGAACACTGATTTTCCAACTTATTTTTCTATCAGTACAGAATTTTTTTCCCCCAAACAAAACCTTTACCAAAGCTCAATATGTGTAACAGATACAAATCTAAATGACCTGTTTGAAGTTACTGTGGGAGTGGAGATTACAGCCCTCATGACCACTTGGCTTCTCTCTCATCCTCTGAGGCTAACCTTTGAGGCACCAGTGCTGAACTCTAGCTAAAGCTAGATAAAGTCCTGCTGGATAAAGTCATGAGGGTTGGAACTAGAGTAGCCCCAGAGGAAATGAAGAGAAAGGAATGAATCCAATGTTGTTTAACGGAACAAACTATTCCTCTCCACAGATTACATACAGGAAACAAAGGAAGAGAAAGAGTAAACAAGAATTACTAAAATGTTGGAATTAAACAACTGAGTAGTAAACTGAGAGATAGTATCTCAACAGGTACTTGTCGTTGGCAAGCTGAGCCAGACCAAGGAGCCTGGTACCCAGACACTAAAGAGACTAGTTAGGGCAGGTCAGGAAAGCTAACAATGTTCCTGTGAACACCAACAGAAAGAGTCTGGAAAGGCTGGTAAAGCAGAAGGTTTGTGTAACAGTAGGCCATAAGCAGGCAGACAGCTAAACTCTGGAGTCTAACAATGGATGTCCTGGCAGGCAAGCAGAGAATAGAATCCAGACAGTCAGTGGCAGGCAATAGGCAGAGGTTGAAACAAGCCGTTCATAGCAGGAATCCAGTCATGGGGATTGGAATTAAGAAAAAAATGAGCAATCCCTTAAGAGGGCTGGCAAAACAGTGCAAAACAAGGCAGTGCACCAAGCCAAAAGGAATTGACCTGTTAGAAGTCCATGAAAAGAGGCAGACATGGGTGAATAAAAATGGCACCCAGGAATTCCCTAGTGGCTCAGTGGGTTAAGGATCCAGTATTGTCACTGCTGTGGCCTGGGTTCGATCACTGACCCAAGAACTTCTGCGTGCTCAGCTCAAGGCCAAAAACAAACAAACAAACAAAAAATGGCACCCAGACACCCAGTTACTTCAGCTGATCTGTGAGATCAGAGTAGGACAAGAAGCAATAGGTCCACTGGATGCTAAACCACCAAAACTACTGAAATACTGCTCCTTAAATCCTCTCTGACTAGGAGCAGGATTGGTCTCAGTGGAAGAAAAGTGGAGAAGAAAAGGCCTGAAACACTAATGAGCAGTAATGGTCCCTTACCTGAGGGTAAAGGTTAATGTGTTCAGTCCTGATGGCTACCAGGTTTGGTATGGCTGAAACACAGCCCTACAAAAATTAGTCCAAGAGATGACAGTGCCAGTTTCTCCTTTTGGGAAAGTCCCAAGACTGGTAAGAGACTAAGAATTCCCAGTTTCATGTCATCTATGGATTTATACAATATGCTGAAAAGCAACCCTTTGAATTTTATCTGGAAAACATGCTTCTAACAAAGAACAGACTTCCTGTTCTACATTAACCAAAGCCACAAAGTGATTTTCAAGAGTGTCTTAACAGATCATGAATGGCAATTATCCAATCTATATGTTACTAAGACATAGATGTAGTAATAAACAGTGAGAGAAAAGCTTTCAATTTGCTTGCTAAATTATGTGGATCAGAGAAGCACACATGGGTGGTCATTTATTTTATGAATTCGGTTTTTTTTTTAATCAGTATAGTCTCCTGAAAATGAATATCGTTCAAAAGTGAGACTACAATTATGCAATTAAAATCAATTGTCTCTTTTACTTTGTGGTTTGTGTTTATTTTTTGACCTTTCAAAATATATTTAATTATGTGAAAATTAAGGAATAACTCTCTGACATCTGTAAACAGTAAAAACATGTTTTCATATCTGGGTATCAGTAGTTAAGCAAGTCTTAGAAATAGGTTTGTTTTTGTTTTATATATTATCCCACATAAATGTTAACAGCTTTACTGAGATATAATTCATGTATCATACAATTCACCTTTTTAAATGTACAATCCAGTGGTTTTTAGAATAGTCACAGAATTGTACAACCTCTATGCAATCAATTTTAGAATCTTTTCATCACACCAAAAAGGATCCCTTCCTTGGCCATCTCCCCTCCCCAGTCTTCCCAAAATGCTCCCTCGCCCACCCCAGCTCAAGGCAACCACTAATTCACTTTACGTCTCTCTAGTTTTGCCTATTCTGGACAACTCACATAAATAGAATCATACAATATGTGTTTTGTGACTGTTTTTTTCTCCGAGAATAATGTTTTCAAGGTTCAACCCTTCCGCATCAATTTTTATTTGTTCATTATTACCTTTTTTTTCTTGGACACAAATACAAATCAGTCATTTAAGCCACCTCCCCCCCCCCCCCATTCACACAATGACACAGACTTACTTAAAATCCCAAGGAGTTGATATTTTCACGTGAACACCAAGCTTGCCCCTCCTTTCCTGGCAAAAGTAGGAGGAGATTTGGGATTTGATTTTCCTATACAATGATGTAACAGAAGCATTTCTTTCTGACTTAGGGCCCCATGTCCAATGTTTTATGGAAATGACCATAAACACCATATGATCAAGTGTACATTATGTACCAGAACAACTCTTAGAAGTTTATATAAGTAAATTAAACAGGGAAACCCAGAAACCAATTACATTAAATTGTATTCTACCTAATACAGTAGCAAAGAATATATAGTCTTCTATTTCAACATATTAGAAACTAAAATGTACATCAGACTCATTCAGAAGGCCTTCTTTGAGATTTGCACATGAATTTTTAAGAAAGTTTTTGGGAAAGACTTTTGGTCCACTGAATGATTTCTTGAGGACTAGATGCAAGGATATATATTTTGCTGCTACTTTTATTATGTTTATTTATTTTTCTCAAATAGCTCTGTATTGTTGTCTTTCTGCTGCCTTCAAAACAGAAAGGCTAATGTGAGCTGCCATCTCATCAGTAGTAGCAGCTTCACCTCATACTGTGATATTATACAAGGGCAGACCTGCCTCTAAACCCCATGAACCAACCATGATTTGCAGCAAGATTTCCATCCTTTAATCCCTCACCATGTTGTTGCTTTACACCATCAAAATGCCTCAAAGACTTGGCTTCAATAATGGACAAATTCAAAGCTTGATCCCACAAAAAAAAAAAAAAAAAAAAGGAAGTTCCTGTTGCGGCTTAGCAGTAACAAGTCTGACTATTATCCATGAGGATGCGGGTTTTATCCCCGGCCTTGCTCAGTGAGTTAAGGATCCAGCATTGCCATGAGCTGTGGTGTACGTCACAGATGTGGCTCAGATCCCATGTGGCTGTGGCTGTGGCATAGGCCAGCAGCTGTAGCTCCAAATCAAACCCCAGCCAGGAAACTTCCATATGGTACAAGTTCGGCCCTACAAAATAAAAATAAAAACAAAAACAAAAAGCCTGATCCCAAATCTAACGAATAAAGCTTTTCCATCACAAACACAGCCCTGTGATAATATATAACTGTTATTAGAAGATTACTTTTTTCATTGTACGCTATTTTCAATGATTAAAACTATAAATTATATTTTAGCTAGCATGTTATAAATTATACATATAATTTTAATCAACTAATATATTAACAAATATTGAGTAGTAGCTACGTCTAGGGCATGGTGCTAAGGATGATTGATATACTATTCATGATCTCATCGGGCTTAAGACATAGTTAAGGCAACTGAAAGTTATACATTTAACTGCAAAAGAATGTTACTGAAGTGTATAGGAGGAAGAGAATATAGAAAAGGTTTCACAGAAAAGCTGGGCCTGTAAAATTGTAAGTAGGATCCCAAAAGTTGAAAATTAGAGGAAAAGGGCACTTGAAGGAGAGGGAACAGCATCACCAACAGAAAGGAAAATGTGAGCTGGGTTTGGCAACTGACTAGTCATGTAACGGGGATGGTGAGTAGGGTTTGTAATTGTATAGTGGGAGATAAAGCTGGGAAAGCACAGTGGGGCCAAGTCGGGAAACTTTGAATGCCATCTTGAATTCTGAATTTATTCTATAAGCTGTGGAGAGCTTCAAGAGATACATCAACAGGAAAAAACATATGATTAGCCCTATGTTTTAGGGAAATGCTCTGGCATTGGTATACAGGATAGTTTATAAGATGAGAAACTGGAGGCAGGGAGATAAATTAGGATACCACTTTCAAAAGCCATTCTTTTATGGGGGAACGAGTATGTTAGCTCAACCTGAGTGCCAAGTTGAGTGCTTGACAAATCTGACATAGTTAACCAAGACAGTCCAGAGAAAGAGGACTGGAAGGCAAAATCTGCTAAGAATAACCAAGAGTCAAAAATAAAGATAATGCAAAGGACTAGATTCCCCATTAGACTTGCCTCATAGACCCAAGAGTTTTAAGGTAGAGTTAGGATCATAGCAAGAAGGTGTCTTAAGGAAAAAAGGAGAATCAATGGTAAACAGCCTGGAGGCATCCATAGCTTAACCTTATTTGTTGGTAGATAAGAGATGCATGGATGTTTTGGGCTGGTTCAAGGGACCAGGGAAAATTAGATATTTCAGTGATAGACTCACAATAATGAGACCATTAACAAGGGCAGTGGAAAAGAGAATGGAAAGATGGGAATCGATTTCACAGGTAAAAGTCCCAGGATTTGATATCTGATAAAGGCAATGAGGGAATGGAAAAGGTAGAAGATAATTCTGAGGTTTCAATACTGAACAACGGGGAGATTGACAAGATTATAATGCAGATTAGGAATCTAGGAAGAGAAATATATTTGGAAAAAATATAATGCTGAGTTATATATGAAAGAAGCCAGATTTCAGGTGCCTGCAAATGGAAATGACATTAGACATTAGGCCTGGTGTTTCTGAGAAAGTTTGAAGACAGAGCTGAAGCTTTAGAGTAATTTATGCAGCCATAAGATGAAGATGTGGGAGTAGGTGAGCTAACCAAGGAAGAGAATATAGAGAGTAATGAGAATCAGAGAAAGAATTTTGTTAAAAGCTCATTTCTGGAGTTCCCGCTGTGGCTCAACAGGATTGGCAGGGTCTCTGCAGTGCCAGGATGCAGGTTTGATCCCTGGCTGGGCACAGTGGGTTAAAAGATCTGGCATTGCCACAGTTGTGGCGTGAGTCGCAACTGCTACTCAGATCTGATTCCTGGCTCATTTTCAAGTGTGGATGGGGGAAGAAAGTCATCCAGTGATATAACCTAACAGAATTTATTACTCATGGTAGATTCTATGATTTCAGTATGAGTGACAGGGAGGGTTGTGATATTGAGGGATACTAGAATGCAGATTGGGAATATGGGAAAAGAGACATTTTTGATATTGTATGGTGGGATGCTAAAAAAAAAAATTCAGACACATAGGTTGGGATACAGGTGAGTACAATAACACAGAAGAAAGACATTAACTTTAAAGAGGTGGTAGCCAGCAAAAAAGTCAGAAAGGATTTTGAAGTCTTTGGTGATATCAAATGTAGAAATCAAGAAACTTATATGATCTTTTTTTTTTTTTTGGAAAAAACACACACTTGGAATACTATCCACACATTAAAGTGAAGCTAATGTTGCTCAGAACTCCAACTTAGAGATTGCTTTCAGAGATGGTTCATCGGCTAAAGGAAAAGAGTCTGGTTTCTTCAAAGAGTTCTAGTCTTGACACACACGTTCTCTGTCAATTTCTTTCTCTCTGATTCCTCCTCTCTCTTCCCTCCTTTCTCTCCTGTATTCAGCTTAGTTCATTATCCTCCCCCTCCTGCCAGATGTAGTAGTTCAAACCCCTCACTGTTTCATGAAAGTCTCTGCTGGTGTTGGCTTGTGACCAGACACAGGGTGGAGGGGTTCTGTACAGTGGAGGTTAGGTCCAAGGAGTCAAGTTCAAGCTAAGAGCTGGGGGGAGCAGCATTCAGAATGTATCAGAGAGGAGACTACCTGCCATATTTTATTTGTGTGTTGGAAGCCTGCTCTCTAAGTGCCAGAGGTTTATATCATGTAATTTACATTAAGTTAAGGATTGCCTAGATGTATCCTTATATATTAAAACCATACACAAAGAACACAAATAGACACATAGGTAATCCTTCGTTGCCATGTTAATGCATACACAAACATGTCCAAATTAATAATGACAAAGAAAGAGAATGAGTATGACTGAGAGACTGTAGTCACTTTGGTTATATTCAGGAATAAGTTGCATCTCATTTTCTAAATTTATTCATCCTCTCCGTTACTTCTAGAAAGCTGAACTAGCTTAATTTAGGCAGTGAACTACACTTTAGAAATATGTTTCAGAAGCTTTAGCACATAAATCCTACATCTCGATACTGAGTTCTTACCTCTAGAGAGCACAGTGAATTTCTACCCTAAGGGTAACTCAATGTCATGGGATCTCATTTAAAGACTTGCCTATGGATGATGGTGGCATAATCAGAGGGTTTACCACATGGGTTTCAGAGGTCAGGATTCTTAGCCACACCTGCCAGCTTTGTACATCAAGTCAATTCACAAGAAAGGACCTAATGGACAAATCATAGAGTAGAATGGTGATATATAGGAACAGCCTCAAGTTAGAACAGTGGTTCTCAAAGTATAGTCCCCAGACCAACAGCATCAGCATCACCTGGAATGTTGTTAGAACTGAAAATTCTTGAGCACCAACCTGGACCTATTTGATCAGAAATTTGATGATGCAATCCAACCATCTGTGGTTTAACAAACCCTCCAGGTGATTCAGATGTATGCCCAAGATTGAGAACCACTGCTATAGAAGAAAAAAAAAAATCATAAGCAGGAGGGTTCTAGGATAGAGGCGAAAGAACAGCAAGGTACCAGCAAGGGAGATTGCGTTGAATGAAGGAGGAGGAATCCTGAATTGTATCTCCCTCCCCTGGGGGGAGGGGAGGGGGGAGGGGGGAGGGGGGGGGGGAGGGGGGGAGGGGGGAGGGGGAGGAGGAGAAGCTCCAATGGTGGGAAGGCGAGTTGAGGAGATAGGATATTAGGGTAGTGGAAAGGCAAGGAAGCGATCAGTCAGGTTGTAAGGTTTTGCAAGCTCCACTGTAAAGCAAGCTGCAAGGCAGTGAGGAAGCCACACAGCACACAGCAAATGTCTGTGTTCAGCTTCAGGCAAAGAGTGACCTATCTGATCAGACAACTATCAGATCCATCTGCATGCACCACAGGCCAACAGGCCAAACTTCTTAGCGGGGAAGTGCTCAACTTATTTTCTACTGGGACTCAAGATTCTTGGTTCACATTTCTGCTCCTCCACTATATGTTGTATAATTTGGGATATGTTGCTTCATTCCACTGTGCCTATTTCCTCCTCTGTAAAATAGTACCTACTTCATAGTGCTGATGACGCTGAAATGAGATAGTGCATGTCAAATGATTGACTCAGGCTCTGCTCCATAAAGTGCTGAATACATTCCAGATATCATTGTGAGAGGAAGTACACATTATGGTTTACTTCACCTTTTACAAGACTTTCTGACTTTGGCCAAATCAGTTTCCTCATAAATTAAATGAGTTTCAGAATAATGCCTCCATCAGAGGTTGCTCTGAGAGTGAGATTAATTAATACATATAGAAATTACTTAGTGCAGTACCTGGCACATAGTAAGTATCCATTAACAATTAACTACAATTATTATTTCTCAAGGTTATGCATAATTCCCTGAACTCTTTATTGAGGTATAATTGACATACAACAAACTACATATATTAATGAAATTTGTATCCAAAATAGTCAAATTCATAGGCTCAAAGAATACAATGGTGGTTGCCAGGAGTTAGGGAAAGTATGGAAAGGGAAATTGCTAATCGTCAGGTATAAAATTTCAGTTATACAAGATGAATAAGTTCTAAAGACTTGCTGTACGGCATCATGCCTATAAATTACATAGTATTATACACAAAAATCTGTTAAGAAGCTAGATCTCTTCTTAGCATTCTTAGCACAATAAAATAATATTTTTAAAAGGACATATGTAAGAGTTCCCTCATGGCTCACTGGGGTAAAGACCTAGTGTTGTCACTACTGTGTCTTTGGTTACAGCTGTGGTACTGGCTCAATCCCTGGCCTGGGAACCTCCACCTGCTGTGGACAAGGCCAAAAAAAAAAATGTATATAACCTTGTGCAACTCTCACCTCAGTGAAGAAAATGATCATATGCATCAACAAAAAAATTTTCCTCCTGACCTTATGTAGCTCCTTCTTCCCACTCCAGTCTTTTCCCCAGGCAAATACTGATCTGCTTTCTTGTTGCATTTTACACAGTTTCACAGAAATGGAATCATCACATTATGTATTCTCTGACTTATTTCACTTTGCTTATTTATGTGTTTATTTATATCCTTTTAGGGCCGCACCCGTGGCATATGGAGGTTCAAAGACTAGGGGTCGAATTGGAGCTGTAGTTGCCGGCCTACACCGCAGCCACAGCAATGCGGGATCCGAGCTGAGTCTTCGACCTACACCACAGTTCACGGCAATGCCAGATCCTTAACCCACTGAGCAAGGTGATGGATCGAACCTGCATCCTTATGGATGCTAATCAGATTCATTTCCACTGAGCCACGAGGGGAACTCCATGCATCTTTATTTTGAGATTCATCCACACTTTTGCATCCTTATTGCTGAGTAGTATTCTGTTGTATGGCTATACCACAGTTTGTATATTTAAGTATAAGTCTTCATGTATACATACGCTTTCATTTCTTTTAAGAAAATACCTAGGAGTAGAATCGGCTTGGGTCATATAGTAGATGTATATTTAACTTGTTAAACTGCCAAAATTAGGGTATATCCATATAGTAGAACCACTCATCAATAAGAGAATGAACAATTGATATGACAAAAAAATAGATAAATCTCAAATAATTATACTAAGTGAAAAAGCCTGATAGAAAATAGTGCATAGGCATTCCTGTGGTGGCTCAGTGGTTAACGAATCCGACTAGGAACCATGAGGTTGTGGGTTCGATCCCTGACCTTGCTCAGTGGGTTAAGGATCCGGCATTGCCATGAGCTGTGGTGTAGGTTGCAGATGCAGCTTGGATCCCGCATTGCTGTGGCTCTGGCATAGGCCGGCGGCGGCTACAGCTCCGATTAGACCCCTAGCCTGGGAACCTCCATGTGCCATGGGAGTGGCCCTAGAAAAGGCGAAAAGACAGAAAAAAAAAGAAAAGAAAATAGTGCATAGTATATGATTCCATTTCATAAGATATTCTTGCAACTGTAAAATAATCTATAGTGACAGAAAAGACCCAGTGGTTGTCTGGGCGTCAGAGGAGGGAGACTGTAGGGTCAAGAGGGAGGGCTTAAAGAGGAAATAAGGAATCTTCTGGAGCTGAGGTATGTGTTAATTATCTTGATCATGGTGATGATTTCATCAGTATAGCAATATGTCAGAGATGTCAAACTGTGGTTTTATTTTATATCAATGATGTTGCAATAGAGCTGTTAAAAATTCCCTGGCTGCTCAGCAGGTTAAGGATCCAGCATTGTCACTGCTGTGATACAGGTTCGATCCCTGACCTGGGAACTTCTGCATACCTTGGGTGCAACCAAAAAAATGTGTCATCAATACAATTTTTTTTTGGATATCCAGAAAAAGATATACAACATGATTAACATAATTAACACTGCTGTATGTTATATATGAAAGTTATTAAGAGAGTAAATTCTAAGGGTTCTCATCAAAAGGAAAAGTTTTGTTTTGTTTTCTTTTTTATATCTGTGTGAGATGATGGAGGATCATTAAAGTTATGGTGGTAATCATTCCATGAAGTATGTAAATCAAGTCCTTATGCTGTACACCTTAAACTTACATGGTGCTATATGTTGATTATATCTCAATAAAATTGGATGGAAAAGAAAAGAAACCGCCAAACTGTTTTCCAGGGAAATTGTATCATTTTACATTCCCAGCAGCAATGAAAAAGAATTCCAGTTGTCCTACATCCTTGGCAATACTTGTTAATGTCATTCTCTTTTAATTTGAGCCATTCTGATAGATGTGTGCTGGTATCTCGTGGTTTTAATTTGTATTTCCCTCATGATTAATAATGTCGAGCATCCTTTCATGTGCTTATTTCCTATCTAAATGCCTTTTATGAAGTATCTGCCCCAATATTGATTTTTAATTAGGTTGATGGTTTTTTTTCTCATTATTGAGTTTTGAGATTCTCCTTGTATTCTGAACACAAATCTTAGATATATACTTTGCAACTATTTTTGCCCAATCTGTGGCTTGTTTTCTTACTGTACTAACAATGCTTTTTGAAAAGCAGAGGAATTTTTTCGTGAGTTTTTTTTTTTTTTTTGTCTTTTTAGGGCCACACCCGCAGCATATGGAAGTTCCCAGGCTAGGGGTTGAATTGGAGCCATAGCCACCAGCCTATGCCACAGCCACAGAAGGGTGGGATCTGAGCTGTGTCTGTGACCTACACTGCAGCTCACAGCAATGCTGGATCCTTAACCCACTGAATGGGGCCAGGGATAGAACCTGCATCCTCTTGGATACTAGCTGGGTTCCTTTCCACCAAGCCACAATGGGAACACTGAAGAGCAGAGGTTTTACTTTTGATTAAATCCAATTTACCAATTTTTGTTTTATCAACTGTACACTGGGTATGACATTTAAAAAAAAAAATCTTTGGAATTCCTGTTGTGGTACAGTGGAAACAATCCGACTAGTAACCATGAGGTTGTGGGTTTGATCCCTGGCCTCTCTCAGTGGGTTAAGAATCCATGGAGTTCCCGTCGTGGAGCAGTGGTTAACGAATCCGACTAGGAACCATGAGGTTGCGGGTTCGGTCCCTGCCCTTGCTCAGTGGGTTAACGATCCAGCGTTGCCGTGAGCTGTGGTGTAGGTTGCAGACGCGGCTCGGATCCTGAGTTGCTGTGGCTCTGGCATAGGCTGGCAGCTACAGCTCCGATTAGACCCCTAGCCTGGGAACCTCCATATGCCTCGGGAGCGGCCCAAGAAATAGCAAAAAAAAAGACAAAAAAAAAAAGAATCCAGTATTGCTGTGAGCTGTGGTGTAGGTCACAGACTAGGCTCAGATCTGGCATTGCTCTGGCTGTGGTGTGGGCCAGCGGCTGTAGCTCCTATTCAACCCCTAGCCTGGGAACTTCCATATGCCACGGGTGCAGCTCTAAAAAGCAAAACAAAAACCCAAACTTTACATAACCTAAGTTCATGTATTTTTTTCTCCTGTGTTTTCTTCTAGAAATATTGTGGTTTTAGGTGTTACATTTAGGTCTATGATCCCTCCTTTGAGTAAAATTTTGTAACGGCCTAAGGGATTGAAGTTCTGGTTTTGGTTTTGTTTTTTTTACATGGAATCCAATTGTTCCATTACCATTTGTTGAAAAAAATTACCATCTTATCCACCTTGCACTTTTCTCCATCTCACACATTTGTAAAAGATAAGTTGTTCAGTTGTCCATATATGTGTGGGTTTATTTCTGGATCATTTATACTCCATTCCAGTCATTTATTTGTCTATCTTAGGTCAACATCACATTGTTTTGATTGCTGTAGTTCTATTTTAAGTTTTGAAATTATAAAGTGGAATCCCTCTAACTTTCCTCTTCTCCTTCAAAGTTGCTTGCATTTCTACAAGAATTTTAGCATCGGCTTGTAAATTTATTGTTTTTTAAAAAAATTGTCATCTTTACAAAATTTAGTCCTTCGATCCATAAAAAAGTATCTCTGTCCATTTATTTAGGTCTTTTCTAATTTCTCTCAGTAATGGTTTCTATTTTCAGTTTAAAGGTTTCACTTCTTTTGTCAGATATGTTTCTAAAAGTTTCATAGCTTTTGATCTATTATAAATGATATTTTTTAAAAATTTAGCTTCTTAAAATTTATTGCTAGTATATAGAAATTTATTTTTGTATGTTGATCTTCTATCTTTCAAACTGGCTAAACTCACTTATGAGTTTTAGTAGCTTTTTTGAATTTTCAACATAGACAATCATGTCTTCTGCAAATAAAGACAGTTTTACTTAATCCTTTGTAATCTGGATATATTTTATTTCTCTTTCATGCTGGATAGCCAAGCTAACACTACTAGTAATAATATTGAATAGAAATGGCAAGAGAGTGTTAGATTTTATCAACTTCCTAACTTCAAAATTTAGTTGAAAGCTATAGTAATCAAGACTGTGCAGTACCCTCATAAAAATAAACTCTAAATAAGGACTTCCCGTCATGGCACAGCGGAAACGAATCCGATGAGGAACCATGAGATTGTGGGTTTGATAAAAGACAAATAATCCAATGTAAAAAAGGACAAAGAATCTTAATAATCATTTCTCAGAAGAAGATATGATAATGTCCAATAAGCATATAGAATATTCAATATCATTAGCCATCAAGGAAATGCAAATTAAAACCACAGTGAGATACCATTTCACATTCACTATGATAGCTATAATCAAGGCAGGAAGTAACAAGTGCTGGCAGGGATGTGGAAAAACTGGAACCCTCATACATAGCTGGTGGGACTATAAAATGGTGCAGCTGCTTTGGAGAACAGTTTGGCAGTTTTAAAAAGAGCTAAACATAAAGTTGCCATATGACTACAATTTCACTCTTAGTCATATATTCAAGAGAATCTAAAATATATGTCTTCTGGAGTTCCCGTCATGGCTCGGTGGTTAATGAATCCGACTAGGAACCATGAGGTTGCGGGTTCGATCCCTGGCCTCACTCAGTGAGATAAGGATCTGGTGTTGCCGTGAACTGTGGTATAGGTCACAGACACAGCTTTGATTTGGCATTGCTGTGGCTGTGCCATAGGCCAGTAGCTACAGCTCCGATTAGACCCGTAGCCTGGGAACCTCCCCTCCATATGCCATGGGTGCAGACCTAGAAAAGCCAAAAAAAAAAGGTATGTGTATATATATATATATATCTTCTAAACTGGTACATGAATATTCATGCCACCATTATTTATAATAGTCAAAAGATGGAAACAACCCAAATACCCATCAACTTATGAATGGATAAACATAATGTGTTATATCCATACAGTAGATATTATTTAGCCATAAAAAATGAAGAACTTAAAAAGAAAGAAAGAAAAAAATGAAGAACTGCTTCATGTTAGAACATACATGAACTTTGAAAACCTTACGCTAAGTGAAAGAAGGCTGTCACAAAGAGGTCATACACTGTATGATTCCATATTCATAAAATGTCCAGTATAGGCAAATCCACAGAGACAAAAGTACATTAGTGGTTCCCAGGGGCTAGTGAAGGTGGGATAGGGAGCGGCTGGTAATTGGTATGAGGTTTATTTTTCAGATGATGTGAAATGTTCTGGAATCGGAGTGGTGATGGTGGTGGAATTTTGTGACTATCCTTAGAACCACTGAATTGTATGTGGTTATGATATGTGAATTATATCTCAGATTTTTTTTTAATTTTTATTTTTTGCTTTTTAGGGCCACACTCGTGGCATATAGAAGTTCCATGCTAGGGGTTGAATTAGAGCTGCAGCTGCAGCTGCAGGCCTACACCATAGCCACAGCAACGCCAGACCAAGCCACATCTGTGACCTATGCTACAGCTCACAGCAACGACAGATCCTTACCCACTGAACCAGGCCAGGGATTGAACCTACATCCTCATGAATACTAGTTGCATTCTTAACCCACTGAGCCACAACAGGAACTCCTATATCTCAGTTTTTAAAAAAGAATTAAAAAACCCCTGAGATATAGAACTTTGTGAATAACCATGGAAAATAGAAATAGTGTTTTCCCCTGAGATGACTCCTCGTTATAAGGTGACAAATTCAAGATTTCTCTCTTATGATGTACCCTACTGCATGGGCTGGTATCTTCCCAAACCTCTTTGCATCACCCTGTGAGAAATGGGGCTCAGAGAACTGGTGCAAATACAGATACTTAGCAAATGCTATTGTTGATATTATTAAATTTGTCCTTTTGTCTCTGATCCTGGAGTCTTGCCAGCACCTATGAAACTGTGACTAACTTGTTAACTTGTACATGGGGTAAAATCTTAAGACTCTCAAAGATCTTGACAAGGACCATAAAATTAATTTAGCTCAACTGTCTCATTTTACATATTTCAGAGCTAAAGTACATAGCTATGTATTTTATTTCACAAACCAAAGAAGAAGAAATCAGTAGAAAAAAAATGTTTTCTTATGGAATGGGTTCATCAGCCCTTGACAACTTTGTCCTTAATTTGTTAGTATTGGTCATGAAATATTTCTTTGTATTTGTTAGATTCATATTAAAGTACAATTTTAAATATGTGACTCCAAAGAGGATCCCCTGACGTTTTCTTGGTGGTATTTACTGACCTAAAATTTCCTTCTTCCACTTGTAATAGCATCTGTGAAGGACCAAAGAGAAACAAGATCTATAATGAAGTTTAACTGGTGTATATAGCGATTTGTGATCAATTTATCCTTGGTTATCAGGAAAATGTTTTTGTGAAAAATAATCTAGAATTTGTTGAATGTTTCTTTAAGTGTATCCTAACTTCAGGATAACTTTTACAAGATAGATATCTGCTAAATGTTATTGATAATGAGTTGGATTATTTCATTAATTTTGTACCCTGATTCTTATACATCATTAGGGATTGTTCTAGTTCTTGGCAAACCATTTATGTATACTTTGATATTTTTAGTTTAAAAGGACAGTTTAGTCCTTGGATCGCAGAGTTCTTACATATAGCCTTGTGTTCAATGATAGCTTAGCTTATGATATCTTGTCAAGACTGATTTTTGATTTGTAGCACACAGTCTGCAAGGTCATGACCATTATATTATAACAAAAAATTAATGCATTTCTGCTGAATTTTTTCTACAGTATAAATAGCATTTCATAAAATTTGTTTTCTCTTGTTTTTGGCCACAACCACAGTATGCAGAAGTTCCTGGACCAGGAACTGAACCCACACCCATAACAGCAACCCAGGCTGCTACAGTGACACCACCACATACTTAACCTGCTACACCACATGGAACTCCCTAAAGTTTTTTTTTTTTTTTTAAATATCTACATGGAATATATTTTAAGGCTTTAGGCAAAAAATTAAATAGATAATAAATTGTCTCAAAACAATAACCTCTAACATTTTATGCAGCAGTATTACTTAGGCAGTATTCTAGAGCTTAATATATTCCTTTGTCTTGGCTGGGTCACCATGGGTCTAGATAAGTTTGCTCCTTCAACATTGCATTTTTTTTCTATAATAATATTTAGTACATTGTATTGTACTTGCTTGTTTATATTGACTCCCCTGCTCCAGACTGCAAACTCCTCAAGGATAAGAAATATATTTGTCTTTCCATCTCTCCGACCTATGCCAGAGCCTAAAACAAAGTAAGTACTCAGGAATGAATATTGATTCCCCAGGCAGATTAGACCTTTAGAAAAGTAATACACAGCCAACTATATTTTACCAAAAACCCAATATATAAATTTATACTAGATATATATTTTTTGTTACCTTTCTTTATATTAATCTGTATGGAAACTTGAAATAGTATCTGTTAATGGGGATGAATTGTATTCTCCCAAAATTCATGTACTGAAGTTTTTTTATAAATTGAAGTATAGTTGATTTACAATGTTGTATTAATGTTTGCTCTACAGGAAAGTGATTCAGTTATACATATATATTCTTTTTCATGTTTTTTTCCACTGTGGTTTATCACAGACTATTGAATATATTTCCCTGTGCTATACAGTAGGACCTTGTTTTTTGTCTATTTTATACATAGTAGTTTGTATCTGCTAATCTCAAAAATCCTAATTTATCCCTCCCCCAAACCCTTCCCTCTTTGGTAACCATATGTTTGTTTTCTATGTCCTTGAGTCTGCTTCTGTTTTGTAAATAAGTTCATTTGCGTCATCATATATTTAAGTCTTAACCCCTAGTATCTCAGACTATAACTGTATTTGAAGATATGGTCTTTTTTAGGTTTTGGCCTCCCCAAGGCATATGGAGTTCCTGGGGGCTAGGATCAGATCTGTGCTACAACTGCACAAGTTCAGATTCTTTAACCCACTGTGCCAGTCCAGGGATCAAACCTGCATCCTGGTGCTGCAGAGATGCTGAAGATCCTGTTACACCACTACAGGAACTCCAAGATAAGGTCTTTAAAGAAGTAGGTATAATAGCTTATATCTGCTAACCCCAACCTTCCACTCCATCCTTCTCCCAAACCACTCCCCCTTGACAACCACAAGTGTAAGCTATTATACGCAGAAGGGATAAACAACAAGGTCTACTGTATAGCACAGAGAACTATATTCAATGTCCTATGATAAACCATAATGGAAAAGAATATTTTAAAATGTGTACACACACACACACACACACACACACACACACACACACATCTCTGAATCACTTTGCTGTACAACAGAAATTAACATTATAAATCAACTATACTTCAATAAAAAAATAAATTTTAACTAAAGAGACAGGTAAGATGAAATGAGGTCCTTAGGGTTGACCCTAATCCAATATGGCCCATGCTCTTATAAGAAGATATTAGAACAGAGACACACAGAGGGAAGATCATGTGAAGACTCAAAGAGGAGATGGCTTTCTTCCAGGTGAGGAGAGAGGCCTGAGAAGAAACCAACCCTACGGATATCTTGATCTCAGATTTCTAGCCTCCAGGATTGTAAAAAGATAAATTTCCATTTAAACCACCAGTCTCTGGCACTTTGTTACAGCAGCCCTAGTTACGAATACAATAGCTAGAAAACTAATACAATAACTAAGAGATGGTTTGGGTAAGTATGGAATTTTTCAAAAGAGAGGAATCTCATGGTCCTTTGGAAATATTGCTTACATTAGAGCTTCTTCTCCTCTACCGAAAATATAACTTTATAGTAACCCAGTATTTGTTTTCTCTAATATCTTTACACAAATTTGCACATGCACTGTAAATTCCTTTTTCTCTGGCTCTCCCATCGTAGGGTTTCATGGTTTCTTTTTTTAATTCCTAATACTACCTTACTTCCTCTTGATTTACTTACTTTCAAGCATCCTTGGTAATGAATGCAGGTCCTCCGGTCTGTACGTAATTCCTGCGGTTTTCTTTTCTTTCTTTCTTTCTTTCTTCTTTCTTCTTTCTTTCTTTCTTTCTTCTTTCTTTCTTTCTTTCTTTCTTCTTCTTTCTTTCTTTCTTCCTTCCTTATCTCCTTCCTTCCTTCCTTCCTCCTCCTTTCCTTCCTTCCTTCCTTCCTTCCTTCCTTCCTTCCTTCCTTCCTTCCTTCCTTCTTGCTTTCTTGCTTTCTCACTTGCTTGCTTTCTCACTTTCTCGCTTTCTTTCTTTCTCACTTTCTTTCAACACAATCCCTCAGTTCCTGGGTGGAATTACAGTAGAGGTAACAGTTTATTTCCACATCACACGTCTTATGTTTTCTAAAGCATCTTCTAATTTCTGTGTCACCAGGGGTTATCATCTGCTTCCACTGTGTTACTAACTTACTAGCACAATGTATGAGCCAGGAAATGTATCTTAGAAAACTGGAATAAATGGAATTAGTGGATTGACAAAGAGAAAATTAGTTTTCTTATGAATCTTATTTTTTCTTCAGATTTAATTTTGGAATCAGAATTGTCTTAATTTAATGACAAGAAAGAGTCTTGTATAGTAGTCTTTTCAAAGGAGGTAATTATTTTAGAATATGATTTGTTTTCTAGAAAAATTTACAAGGAATGAATAGAAATAGTAACAGTTTTCCTCAAAACAATGTAATGTGTTACAATCCTTTGAAGTTAGTGTATTTCCAGCAAGATATAGCCAACTCTGGAGACCCATGTAGATAGCTGTTTTGGCAAAATAACAAAACCCATTAGACAATTTCTCAGAAGAATAATACTTCTAGCCATAGCAGAATAGTCATTGGCCATCAAATTTAGTTTGAGAGTACATCCCTAGGATTCTATAAGGATACAAATTAATTTTCAAGAGTAATCTATTTCACAATGAATTTTAAATTATGTATTTCTGAACATATAGTTATCTTTTTTATGAAGACATAGATAGAAATATTTTCTGAGTGAACAGAAGACAATAGCTCAATTTGAGATTTCCTCTTTTTCAGATAAAAATTATGGGAAACTTGGAAATGTGTACCCCTGGAATTATTGATCAAATGAAAGACTAACATTTAGGCACTACAGATAAGATGAATTCACGGGGAAGAGTTGAGTAAAAAGTGCCAGATAACCAGCTGAAATGTGAAAACAAAATCGGAATTCATATGTGTGTCTTTTTTGTTGGCTGTTGTTATTGTGTCAAGGAACTCATTAAATCCACAAAATCAATTGTTGATCTTTTTCATCAAGATGCCTATATGTGCTTCCTGATTGATGTAGGACTAGCTCAGAGGAAAACTACTCTTTCTTTATTCTTATCTGGTTCATTTTTCCTTTCTAATGAGGGAAAACAGATGGATTCAACTGTACTTTTGCAAAATCTCCCTCCTGCCTGTTTTCCCACTAAGCCTTCTTGCTAAAACTGGCAAGAAGAGAGTAGCAAGTTGAAGATCACAATTCTTTGATTTCATCAACCCCAAAGCCTTTTATCTTCATTCCACTTTAGCTGAATGTTCCCATGGTCACAAACTAGTTTGTACAAAATTTAGCACACAAACCATCTATTTCAGCATCACTTATAGAGAACTTGCTTCAAATGCAGATTCCTCATGCCCCCCCCCCAACCCGACGACACTAACTCAGTAGATATAAGGTGGAACCCAATAATATTCAGATCAACAAAGCCCTTAAGTGATTCCCATGCAAGTGAATTGCTGAACATTTTTGAGGAACACAGCTCTACACAGGAATGCGTCAGGGTGGGGGATACTTGAGAGAGCTGTCGTGTGAAGACCTCTGTTTTCCCTGTGAAACAGGTGAGTTTGTCTTCTTTTCTGACCCTCATCCTATTGGCACACTTCTATACATCCATCAGTATCCAAAACAAAGTAAAACCTTTGATGATAACTTCTCCCCAACCAATTCATCAATCTTATTTTGGGTCGCTAGGGTATCTCATGCCTGTCTTTATTATGGTGCATATCACACACTGTAACAATTGCTTCTGTCTCCTGAAATCTTGGTGTTCCTTAGGGTTTTATTGTTTGTCTTCTTCTTTCCTTACTCTTTACACATTCCTTGGACAATATCATCCATGCCCATGGCTTCAACTATCGCCCCCATAAAACTAATGACTTCATATTTCTCCAAATCTCCAGATCCTTACTCCCATTGGTCTTCTTGATTGTTTATAAATATCAAGTAGATTGCATCTCTACTTGATTGTTTATAAATATCCCATGTCTCAGTGCCAAAAAATGAATTTATTTTCTTCCTGTGTCCCAAGCCTCTCCCCCAAACCTGCTTTCCTCTTCTATTCTTCTAAATGGCACCGGTTGTACTCAGTTGTTGAAGGCATAAATTAAGCAGTCATCCTCATTCCTTTTCCCCTCTTTCCCTCACTCCATACTACCAGATCTTCTGAGATAATTCTCAAATCTCTATTTTCCATTCCCCTACTGCTACTACACTGGATAAAAGCTAGTTTATTAGAGTATATGGTAGAGCCAAGAGTAAATAAAGATATTACTTGGTAAAAAGCAAGTAATTATATATATTGATTCCTCAGAAATGTTCCATGTTTGTTTCATTCCTAAAGATGTTGAAAAGATAATTAGAAAGAGAGAAGTATAGAATAATATGTTAACCAAATCCTCATCTTTCACAGTTCAGAATAATGTCTAAGATCAATAAATTAAGAAATAGCAGAGCAACATGCTAAAAACAACATAAGCATACATTAAGGCAAATTCAGAATGTGGGAAATTCCTTGGCACGAGTGACCTGGATTATTAAGAGAAAATAAATGGGTAATTCTCACTGTGTCTCAGTGGTAACAAACCTGACTGGGATCCATAAGGATGCAGGTTCGATCCTTGGCCTTGCTCAGTGGGTTAGGAATCTGGCCTTGCTGTGTGTTGTGGTATAGGTAAAAGATGTGGCTCAGATCCCAAGTTGCTGTGGCTGTGGCATAGGCCAGCAGCTGTAACCCCAATTCACTCCCTAGCCTGGGAACTTCCATATGCTGTGGGTACAGCACTAAAAGAAAAAAAAAAGCAAATAAAATAAAATGAAATAAAATAAAAGGCATGGGAAAATGGGACAAAGGAACCATTATAGATTATTAGAGATTCAAGAAAAATGTCAACAAAATTCAATATGCTGATTTTGTTTAGATACTAATTTAAATAAACAAAAAGATATTTGGGGGACAATTGGGGAAACCTGAGCACAGATTAGGTACTGGATATTATTAAGTAATTATGATAAAGATATTGGGGTTATGTTTTTAAAATTCTCCTCAGTCTTTTAGAGACATATACCAAAGTGTCTGAGGGTGAAAAGATATGATGTCAAAGATTTACTAATACTTCAAAGCATATATAAAAATTAACTCAAAATGAATCATTGACCTAAATGTGAAAGCCTAAAACTATAAAACTGCTATAAGAAAACATAGGAAAAATATTTTCTTCCTTCCTTCCTTCCTTCCTTCCTTCCTTCCTTCCTTCCTTCCTTCCTTCTTTCTTTCTTTCTTTCTTTCGTTCCTTTTTTCTTTCTTCTTCTTAGGGGTGTACCTGCAGGCAGTGGAAGTTCCCAGACTAGGAGTCAAATGGGAGCTGTAGCTGCAGGAAACAGCCACAGCCACAGCAATGCAGGATCCAAGCCACATCTTCGACCTATACACAGCTCACGGCAACACTGGATCCTTAACCCACTGAGCAAGGCCAGAGATCAAACCTGCATCCTCATGGATAGTAATTGGGTTATTAACCTGCTGAGCCACATGGGAACTCCATTAAAAATATCTTCAAGCTTGGTTTTGGCAAAGATTTCTTAGCTATGACACCTAAAACACAATACACAAAACAACAAATTGATAAATTGGACTTCATCAACATTAAAAATTCCTGCTATTCAAGGAGGCAGAACTCTCCCAGACTTCAGGCAGTATTACAAAGCCACAGTCATCAAGACAGTGTGGGACTGGTACCAAAACAGACAGACCGACCAATGGAACAGAATAGACAACCCAGAAATAAACCCAGACACCTATGGTCCAGTAATCTTGGACAAAGGAGGCAAGAACATACAATGGGAAAAAGACAGTCTTTTCAGCAAGCATTGCTGGGAAACCTGGACAGCTGCATGCAAAGCAACGAAACTAGAACACACCCTCACACCACGCACAAAAATAAACTCAAAATGGCTGAAAGACTTACACATAAGACAAGACACCATCAAACTCCTGGAAGAGAACATAGGCAGAACATTCTCTGACATCTACCTGACAAATCTTTTCTCAGGTCAGTCTCCCAAAGCAACAGAAATAAGAGCAAAAACAAACCCATGGGACCTCATCGAACTGAAAAGCTTTTGCACAGCAAAGGAAGCCAACAAGAAAACAAAAAGACAACTGACAGAATGGGAGAACATAGTTTCAAATGATGCAACGGACAAGGGCTTCCTCTCTAGAATATACAAGCAACTTATACAACTCAACAGCAAAAAAGTCAACAACCCAGTGGAAAAATGGGCAAAAGACCTGAATAGACATTGCTCCAAGGAAGACATACCGATGGCCAACAAGCACATGAAAACATGCTCAACACCCCTGATTATTAGAGAAATGCCAATCAAAACTACCACAAGATACCACCTCACACCAGTCAGGATGGCCATCATTAGTAAGTCCACGAATAACAAGCGCTGGAAGGGGTGTGGAGAAAAGGGAACCCTCCTGCACTGTTGGTGGGAATGTAAACTGGTACAGCCACTATGGAGAACAGTATGGAGGTACCTTAGAAATCTATACATAGAACTACCATATGACCCCGCAATCCCACTCTTGGGCATATATCCGGACAAAAGTTTCCTTGAAAAAGACACATGCACCCGCATGCTCACTGCAGCTCTATTCACAATAGCCAAGACATGGAAACAACCCAAATGTCCATCAACAGATTACTGGATTAGGAAATTGTGGTATATATACACAATGGAATACTACTCAGCCATAAAAAGAATAAAATAATGCCATTTGCAGCAACATGGATGGAACTAGAGACTCTCATCCTGAGTGAAGTAAGTCAGAAAGAGAAAGATAAATACCATATGATATCACTTATATCTGGATCTAATATAGGGTACAAATGAACCTTTCCACAGAAAAGAAAATTATGGACTTGGAGAATTGACTTGTGCTTGCCAAGGTGGAGGGGGAGGGTGTGGGATGGATTGGGAGCTTGGGGTTAATGGATGCAAACTATTGCCTTTGAAATGGATTGGCAATGAGATCCTGCTGTGTAGCACTGGGAACTATGTCTAGTCACTTATGATGGAGCTTGATAATGTGCGAAAACAGAATGTATACATGTATATTAACTGGGTCACCATGCTGTACAGAAGAAACAAAAATTATGTTGGGGAAATAACAAAAAAATTAAAAAAAAATTCCTGCTATTCAAATGATACCAAGGACTGGGAGAGAATATTCACAAAGCATATATTTGATAAGTTATTATATAAAGAATATAAAAAGAATATATAAAATTCAATAATAAGTAAACAAATAATGTGACAATAAAAATGGGTGTGAGAAAAGAGCACAGCAGGTCTTGTTGCTCACTCCTTCCTCATACATCTCCAAGACATCTTGGAGACATTACGGATCATTGGACAAGTTATCTGCAAATGTGATATTTGGATGGTTCTTTGCGTTGAGGATTGAGGATTTTATTGTGTGTATAATGGGCATTATTATACTATCTTGTCAGGATTTCTTTGCATAAACATCAAGTTGATCATGTGCACCTGACTTTATTGTTGGTGTCTTGAGATCTGCTTGGTTTAGCTGGTTGCACAGCAGGATGTGTTCATGTGTCCAGCCCTCCATAAAAGCCTTGGATTCTGAGATTGAATGGGTTTCCCTACATGGAAAGTCTTCACATATGTCCCTATAGTACACAGCCAAAGAAAAATATGTCCTGTGGGACTCCAGATGGCAAAGAACTTGGAAGCCTGTGCCTCACCACCCTGGACTCCACCTAGTAGATACCTTGTTCCTGTTGCTTATGTGCTACGTATTTTTTCTGTAACAAATGTTAGCTATGAGTAAAACCTGTTGTTGAGTCTTGTGATTCCTTCCGGTAAATTAGTAAATGTGAGGGTGGTCTCGAGACAACAGGAAAATAATTTGAATAGCAACCTCCCCAAAGAAGATGTGAGTGGCTAATTAGCTGCATCTTAAATGCCTGCATAATAACATTCGTCATCTCAGAAATGCAAAATAAACCACAATGAGATATTGTTTTGTACCTTTTGGAATGACTAAAACTAAAAAGATTGATCATAACAAGTGCAAGGAGGTGGAAGAATTGGAGTTCTCATACACTGAACATATAAAAACGAAACAGTACAACAATTTTGGGAAAACAGTTTCTTGAAGTTGTACACAGGCCTACCATACAATTCAGCCATCCCACTCCTATATATTTACCCAAAGGAAAAGAGAGCATGTGCATGTATTCATATAAAGTCTTTATACATGAATGTTCCTAATAGCTTTATTTGTAACAGGTCAAAACTGGAAATCATCCAAATTTCCATCAAAAAATTAATGGATAGGAGTTACCTTTGTGGCTTAGTGGTAACGAACCTGCCTATTATCCATGAGGACGTGGGTTGAGGATCCGGTGTTGCTGTAAGCTATGGTGTAGGCCACAGATGCAGCTCGGATCTGGCTTTGTTGTGGCTGCAGCTGTGGCCAGCAGCTGCAGTTCCAATTTGACCTCTAGCCTGGGAACTTTCATATGCCACAGGTGTGGCCCTAAAAAGACAAAAAAAAAAGTAGTGAATGGGTAAACTAATTGTTGCCTATTCATCTAGCCAATGGCTAACTACTCAGCAACCAAAATAAAAGAATTATGAATCCACGCAATATGGATAAATCTCAAAATAATTCTACTTAGTGAAAGAAGCCAGAAAAACAGTACTTATCCTATGATTCCATTCTAGAATTCTAGAAAATGGCGACTATGGTGTCAAAAGCAGATCAGTGGTCTCCAGAATGGGGAAGGGGTATGGGGAGAGGCAAAGGATATGAAAAAATATTTGGGAGTAAGGAATGTGTCTATCAGTTTGACTGTAGCAATGGTTTCATAGGTGTATACATATTTTGAAACCTGCCAAATCGTACACTTCAAATAGGTGTGATTCATTGTATGTCAATTATATAAAAAAATATAAAAATAACAAACACCATTTAGGGAAAACTGTGGCTCAGTGTTACAAATTCCACTTTACCTCTTATGTTCCCAGAAACTTAAATTGTTTCCTTTGCAAACAACAAAGCAAAAGCATAGAGTTTCCAGGCACTGAGCAAGGCATGGAGGAGCTGGATATTGGAGCTAAAAGTTACACTTGACTCCTGCCCTATGGACTGGTTAGCTAGGGATATAAAACCTGAAACTATAAGAAACTCTAAGGAAAAAGAGGAGGAAGTCTTCTAGATGAAGCAATATTGGAACAATGTTCATAACTTGTGTAGCTGAATGATAGATATATGGGATTTTTAAAATAGAAAATGTGTCATTAACTCAGCATATGAGCTAACAGAAGAACTAAAGCCCAAAATATTCAAAAATGGTTGCCTACTGGTAGTGGAACTGTGGGAAAAAGAGGTAACCATTTATTTATTGATTAAATTTGTACCTAGTTTGTATACTACTTTATTAAAAATAAAAACACTTTTGGAGTTCCCTGGTAGACTAGTGGGTTAAGGACCTAACATTGTCACTCCTGTGGCTCTGGTCACTGCTGTTTTTAGGGTTCAATCCCTAGCTCAGGAACTTCTGTATGTCATGGGTGCAGCCAAAGTAAATAAATAAATGAAAATAAAAAATAAAAACAATTTTGCAAAAAGTCAACATCAGACCTATGTTAAAAAAAAAGTGTTCTTCCTTCTTTATGTGAAGTCACTAAGTTGTTTAAATCAGTTAATGATTCATACAGTAAATTTAGCCATTTTGATGATCACTTGATTTTTGAAAGGTAAAGTGTTTAAAAAGTTTTGATTTATTCTTATTTGCACAATTTTGGTAGAAGAAAAAGGTCCTAAATTTGGAGGTTGTAAGTACTCAGATATTTGAAAGCTATTAGGTTTTATTTAAGAATGTATAATTTTGGTAAGGCTTTATGAAATGAAAAGAATTGTTGTCATGCTGATTATACATATATATCAAATATCATGTACTTCCAACTCTGAGGTATTTTTATTCTACATCACTATTATTCTTCTTTGCATAATGGGAAGAAAAATTTCAAGAACAAGAGTGAATTCAAGAAAGGAAAAAGAGTATTTTCATGCTTCCTCCTCTCGTCACTTGACGTTGCAGGAATCTTTGACCACCATAAAGGAAATAAAAATTTTAATATGTATTTTTTACATTTCTTTTTTCTTTTTATAGCTACACCTGCAGCTTATGGAAGTTCCCAGGCCAGGGGTCAAATTGGAGCTGCAACTGCTTACCTATACCATAGCCACGGCAACACTGGGATCCACACTGTATCTGTGACCTACGCTGAAGCTTGAGTGAGGCCAGGGACTGAACTTCCATCCTCACAGAGACTTTGTCGGGTTCTTAACCCACTGAGCCACAATGAGAACTCCTATATATTTTAAAATATGTTAAAAGTCTATAAATTGGAGGAATTGGCGGTTCTAAGGATTCAGTAAAAGGGTTCTAAATTCATAGTGAATTTGAAAAAATTGCTCCTAACGGTGCCCTAACAGAATTAATTGCTGAGAAACCCAGGAAGGTAAGAACACAGGAAACGCCGTATCAAATCTGTGACTCTCCCCAAGATATCAAGGCATATTTTGGTGGAAGAACTCCATGCTTTCATTACAAAGCAATAACCTCAAAAATTTTTTCAAAACACCCCGATATCCTAAAAGTCCTTTCATAGCTCATTAGGAATCTACAATCAGTGAATTTCCTAAATCTTCCTTTGACCTCTTTGTGGTAAAATCTGTACAGCAGACTGAAGGGTACAAACTGCAGTCAAGCAAACCTGGGTTGGAATCTTAGATCTTAGACAGGTAGTTTCTCTGAGCCTCATTCTTGTCATCTGTAAGATGCAGATAACTAGAGCAGCCACTTTATGAGTTTACTGTGTGTTCAATGAGAAAATTCATGTAAATCATTTAGCATAATGCCTGAAAATCAATACCTAGTAAATCCTTGTTATTTTGTATTTTCAGCCTGTACATTTTCTTGGTACTAGTTAGCAGGCCCATTCTATTAATTAAAAGAAAAATCCTTTTTTACTATAAAGGCTGAGCTTTAAAAAGGTGAAATAGCTTTTCCCTGGTGGTTACGAATACAGCATTGTCACTGCTGTGGTGTGGGTTTGATCCCTGGCCTGGGTACTCTACATGCCACAAGTGCAGCCAAAATACATCAATAAAAAATAAAAATGTGAAATAATCATTTACATGATTTGATTTTAAGAGTATCAGGAAGATTTTAGCCCCTTCCTTTCCCCTCCTCCCACATAAATGTTACAGGCTTCAAGTCCCTTTCAAGGAGATTAAACCCAAAAGCTTCTGGCCACATCTCATTGTAATGCCCCTTCCCCCACCTTGACCAGCCTGGGCTGCTCACTCCTGCTAGAGAAGGACTGTTGCCCATTCCTCACCCCACCTCTATATTACCTGTTTCCCATGCAAATAAGGTATCCCGCCCAAGACCAATCGGAAGATCAAATATGCCCCATACAAGATCAAACAACACTCAGCCCTTACCCAGGAATAGGGGGCTGGGGGAGGGGAAATTGGATCTCTACTCAGGTCCAGGGTGTAGGGATATAAAAACAATTGTAACGAGAGGTGGGCCCTCTTTCTTAGCCCCTTCATTTCCCCTCCTCCCACATAAATGCAGCATACTCTACTACTCACTCAATTTCTTTCCACCAATAAAGCTCCATTTCTTTATTGACTGTGATCAAACGTCAAGTCAAAATTCAGATGTCACTAATGCGGGTACTTCTGCACATTCTAACAATGCATTGAAGACAGGTGAAATTTAAAAAAATAAAACAGATGTCCACAAAAAAAAAAAAAACTGAATGAAGAAGTCTCTCTGGGGAGAGACTACGTCAGGAACTGAATGGAGGAGAGTGGAGCAAGTTTGCTAGGAACTACCAGGGAAAAGGAACTGTCTTCTATTTTAGGGCTAGGGAAGCTACTTACTGGAGTAAACTTTTCTCCAAGATAAGAATTACCTGGGTACTTTGTTTGACAAAAGGACTCCCAGGTCTTTGCCCTGGAATTTGATCAATTTGGGGAGGGGTTAAGAAATCTGAAGGGTTAATGAGCACTTGGGATTTTTAAGACCTGACCAATTTGAAAAAAAGCTAGAGAGCTTAGGAGCCAAAGCTTTGGAATCAGACAACACCTGGGTTCAAATCCTAATTTCCCTCCTTAAGGATGACTGATCATGAAGTTAATTAACCACCTTCAACCTCAGTTTCCATCTCCATAAAATGTGTGAGGATTAAATTAATGTGTACAAGACATTTGTCTCACAGTAGACACTGAAAAAAATAATTGGCATTATTATTGTCTTTCATTTCAATTCATTTATACTTATATATAAATCCTTAGAGGCTCCTGGGCAAGGTGCCAAAGTGGTCAATGTTTTTCTATAACTTTGTTTGCTTTCCAGCATGTCCTTATCTTGGAAGCCAGAGTAAGAGAAATTAGCATTGTTATTGTGATTAGCTGTTGCAGGTCACCTTTTATATCTTTATGCCTTGTCATGTAAATTAGGCATTCAGAACATCTGAGGATTTCTACTCAAACCCTCTTCCACAGGCACTCATGTCACCTGTCCCCGAAAGTTGATTTGCTCCCAAGTTACAAGGTTTTTAGACTTTAGCCTTCTCTCTGAGTTCCAACTTGAAAAGACCCATAACACTTGATTTTGAGTTACAGTTTAAGCAAGGCTTTGAAAGCGCTTCAGAGATTGACTTCCAGGTAAGAAGGGGGCAGGGTGTCAGAGAAACAGAAATGGACAGAGGAAGACAATGCAGGGAAAATGTCAAAGACACATTGACAGTAAAAAGGAAAAGACCATGAAAAAAGAGATAAAGGCAGGTTGCCAAATAGAGGAAAGGGAAGGGTGAGGAGACAGAGAGAGACAAAGCTAGAGAAAGCAGCAGAGACAGAGCTAGATATGGGGGTACAGAGATAGAGAAGCACAGACAAAGAGAAAGAGATCAACACTTGGGCTGGGAGGAAACCTCTGTTTTTAATAAAAGTAGGTTTCTATGGAAATTTCCCAAGAAGTTGAAGAAGGGGAAATTCATTTCTTTTAACAATAAAAAGAAATTATTTTTTAGGGCCACACTCGCAGCATATGGAAGTTCCCAGGCTAGGGGTTGAATCAAAGCTGTAGCTGCTGGCCTACACCACCACAGCAGCAATGCAGTGGGACCTGAACTGCATCTGCTACCTACACCACAACTCAAGGCAATGCTGGGTCCTTAACCCACTGAACCACGGCCAGGGATCAAACCCACGTCCTCATGGATACTAGTTGCCTTGTCTCTGCTGAGCCACGAGGGGAATTCCTATTTAACAGAATTTTAAAGTAATTACCATGGGAAAGGCACTGCTGAGCATGGTGTGGAAATACAAGATTTCAGCCCCTAGGTGGGCGGGTGGGGGCTATATGATAAGGCAAAAGGTGATAAAACAAAGTAAAGATGTAAAGTGCTTCTTAGGTCAGAGGAGGAAAGAATGCATTCAATTGGAGGATGGAGGAGGTGGCATTGGAGCTGGAGCCTGAAGGATGAATAAGAATTTAACAGATGGATGGGAAGACATTTTCAATGAGAAGGGCAGTAGTAGAAACTTTGAGCAAGGGAAACCAGATATGAGTTCAGGAAAAAGGGAACAGTATTATTTGGCTGAAGTTCAAGTTACAGTAGGGGAGTAGTGGGAGAAAACTAAAAATCATTTTGTGTGCAGAAAGAGGGGTAGAAGGTAAGACTGAGGAGCAAATAAGGGCTTTTAGATGGGAGAGTAACAAATCTGTGGGTGGGAAGCATTAGGAAGAGGGGAACAGGAAGCCAGGAAGTGAAGATGTGAAAGATACTGTTGTTATTGTGTGTTTCCAAGAGGTGAGTCCCATTGGCTGTCTCCTGAACAGCCCTTCCTCTCTGTTCTACAGTGTCCTCGTCATTATC
Source organism: Phacochoerus africanus (assembly GCF_016906955.1). NCBI lineage: Eukaryota > Metazoa > Chordata > Mammalia > Artiodactyla > Suidae > Phacochoerus > Phacochoerus africanus. The sequence continues at coordinate 82,594,660 of NC_062560.1, read as the reverse complement.
GCTTGAATCACTAATGGTCTAAAGTCTTGATTAAAAGTAGAGGATAAAGTCAAGGGAGAAATTGAAGACAAACTGTAGGTTTCTAATTGGGAGGATGATAATGTCATTACCAGAAATTGGTTTGGAGGAGATAGGTTTAGTTTTTGATATGCAATATGGGGATGAAAAATGACACTTGCAACATCAGTAAACAAAGGATGTTGCAGCCATCTAGCCAGCTGCAGCTACCCTGACTGTGCACCCTGAAGGGATTCGGGATGGAGGAAGCAGGATGCTGATTCTAGATAGTTAAGGTGCATTTCAAAGGAATGATTTCAATGAACTTAGACTCTTGCATCTTCCTATAGAAAGAAAAGCACTAAATTCATTAACTTGAAATGTCTGTTTTTCTTTAAGTAAGAGTAATATTTTGGTGTTCTGACTACCTGGTTTTTGTTGCAAAACTCCTATGTGTCCTGGCTCTTCCCTTACCTCTTTGGAGCTATTCCTCAGAGCTGAGAGGCTGTCTTCTAGACTTAAGTTCTCAGAAATTTGCCAAGTAGGAGTTCCCGTCGTGGCGCAGTGGTTAACGAATCCGACTAGGAACCATGAGGTTGCGGGTTCGATCTCTACCCTTGCTCAGTGAGTTAAAGATCTGGCGTTGCCGTGAGCTGTGGTGTAGGTTGCAGACGCGGCTCGGATCCCGCGTTGCTGTGGCTCTGGTGTAGGCTGGTGGCTACAGCTCCGATTGGACCCCTAGCCTGGGAATCTCCATATGCCGCGGGAGCGGCCCAAAACCAAGAAATAGCAAAAAAAAAAAAAAAAAAAAAAAGACCAAAAAAGAAATTCTGCCAAGTAAAACATAATTCTCAACTTCTAGGTTGTGCATTTTTTCTTTCAGTTGACATTAGAGATGCAAGTGCAACATTTAAATGATGTACGGGAGGTGACTGCATTGTGGATTTGGACATTTGTGAAGAGTTTGGTGCTCTAAAGCCTGGAGGTAGATTATGATGTGTTCCAGGAGATGGGCTGAAATAGGATCTGTGGAAAGAGTTCTTACATACTTCCTTTTAGCCCCGAGATCCTTTTTAGTTAAACTCTGGAACCCTGTGAAGGTATCATGACTCTTGGTAGTAGATTTTTTTTTCCCACTTAAAAAAGCACTTATTTATTGATTTTTGTTGAAGTATAGTTAGAATATCATGTTAGTTTTAGGTGTATAGCACAGCTATTCAGTTATATATATATATATACTTTTTTTTTTCTTCAGATTCTCTTCCCTTATTGGTTATTACAAAACATTGAGTATTGTTCCCTGTGCTATAGAGGAGGTCCCTGTCGGTTATCTATTTTATACAGATAACCGACATATAGTGTGTATATGTTAATCCCAAGCTTGTAATTTATCCCTCCCCCCAACTCCCCTATCCCCTTATGTTTGTTTTCTATGTCTATGAGTCTCTTTCTGCTTTGGAAATAAGTTCGTTTGTATCTTTTTTTTTTTTTTTTAGATTCCACATTATAAGTGATCTCGTATGATCTCAGTAGGAGATTTAAAGAAGAATTAGTTTCATTCTTCTACTTGATTGTCACCTCCACCCCAACACCCCTTCCAGACCCAGGGGAAGAAGAGAGAGGGAATTAATAGGCAGTGGTAAACTATAGACCGTGGGATGGGATGAAGGAATGAAGTGTTCTTTTTTCCCAGCAGAGCATGGCACCTGCCTGCCTACATGGGTTACTCCAGCTATAATAGCAGATGGTGTGAGAATACTGGTGGCAAAGTGAGCTGGCTCTTAATCTATTCATACTGTCCTACTTTGCTCCTCAAGCTAGGGAGAGGGTATTCTGCTGACTTCTATAGAACCGATAGGACTAGCTTTAAAATGGCTAAGGACAGAATCCTACTGTCTCCACGTGGGTACTTGCTTCTTCCTTAAGGATTCCTTAACCCTCAGCTATTCATGTTGGGGTAGGGGAGGGTGATTTGCCCTGAATAAAAAGAAGGTAAGGCTAGATGCAGAAACACTTGGATATCTCAGGACCTGTCCCCTACTACCTCTCACTGTGATATATTTTATTGATTGATTGATTGATTGATTGTCTTTTTGAACCCACACCTGCAGCATATGGAATTCCCAGGCTAGGGGTCGAATCAGCTGGCCTACGCCACAGCCACAGCAATGCTGGGTCTTTAACCCACCAAGCAGGGCTAGGGATCAGCCCTCATCCTCATGGATACTAGTCAGGTTCTTAACTCCCTGAGCCACAATGGGAACTCCTGTGGTATCTTTTAATTCCTCCTTTCTTTCATAGTGTTGAAAACATTTTCTTCCCTCCATCCCAAAAGTGCTTATTACAACCGCATTCGGTGTAAAGTATCTCTTAGATGTCTAAAAAATATGTCTAACTTTGTTACCCCCCTCCTAACCCCTCATTTTTTTCTTTTTGGCTGTGCCCGTGGCATGTGCAAGTTCCCCGACCAAGGACTGAACCTGTACCACATCAGTGACCCAAGCCGCAGAAGTGATATTGCCGGGTCCTTAACCTGTTGAGCCACAGAGGAACCCTAGGTCCTTTAAAACATGTAAATTCCAATAATGAGGAATGGGTGCCTGGGTCTTCTGTAAGTAACCTCTTTCACTCTGCCAGCTGCTGGATCCCTTGAAGCAATTGATCTAGTGCAGAAATCTCAACTCTTAAAGTACATCTCAATGACCTAGAAGAGCCCTTTAAACATACAGACACCCAGGCCCATCTTATGATGATCATTCCTTTGGTTTTGGAGGTAGAACCCAGAAATATGTATGTTTAACAAGGTTCCTAAGTGATCCTCATTCACATGAAATGTGTTCTCAGCAAATTGTAGTATTTCCATCTTGGCCTTGGACCACTCTATTTGGTCCATACAGGTGCTATTACCTCCTTGTATCAGCATCACCAATTTAATAAGCATGAGATTCACAAAAGGGAACATGTTAAAATGTATATTCTCAGTCCCCATCTCATAGCTCCTTGATCAGGATCTCTGAGAACAGGGCCCTGGAATTGAAATTTTTACAGATAGTACAATTACTTGCAGTGCACTAGTCTGCAAACCACACTTTGAGAAATACTGATCTAAGTCTGGGAAGTTAAAGTTGGACTCTCTTGGCAGGAGCCATGTGGTTTGGGGCATAGTGGAAAGAAGTAGATCTGATCAGCTCTTGAGTCACTGCAACTCAGTGGACCAAAAAAGACATGGTTGGAGTCTCTGCTTCAGTAATGTACTAAGCTGTGGTTACAGCCTAGGCAAATGAGGCCAGATGACAGCTGGAGAAGACCACTAATTAATTAAGCTTGGTCTAAGGTCAGGCCACCAACTGGCAGACACAAGTTCTTTTTTAAGTTGGAGAATATGGATAAGAGGGATAGGGGAGATCTGAAATATAAGAAGTTTTCCTTTGACTTTTCAAACTCCTTATTTATTTCTCTCAAGGCTTAAGTAGTTTCCTCTGTAACAGTATCAGAATTGACTCATGAATTATTATTCATTGTTAAATTATGTTAGGAATGCATTTGAAATGCAAGAACAAGGTGCACAATGTAGAAACTCTTTGAAAAGGCACTTGGACTTTTTTTTTTAAAGTGAGGGAGGAATTTTTTTTCAGTGATATTTGAAAAATGAAGGAAATGTTTGTATTTGTCATACTGTATATTTTGTGAAACTATCTCCTGATTTTCTATTACGTGTCCTTCTACTGTGAAAAGCCATGTAAGGTAAGGCTGATTGCTTTTCTGTTAATAGGGTAGCTGGAGGGTATAGCTCCTACCGGAAGTTAAACTGACTTTGAGATTTTGCATCTATTGTAATTTTCTGTTGTGATTTAAGCCTTTGACTGCTACCTATTGCTCAGAGTATTGTCTCTTCTTCCAGTCTCTTCTCTTCTTACAAGACAGTAAGCTTCCTGAAGGCAGGCATCTTGTCTAGACTTTTTTTTATAGTGCTCTATCTGGCAGAGGAACATGCCCAGAGCAAGCTCTCAATAAAGGCTGAACTTTTCATTCTTTTCTATGGCTGAGTAGTATTGCACTGTGTATGTGTGTATGTATGTGTATATATATATATATAAAATATACTATATACATATATATATTAAATGTATATGTACATATATATCACATCTTTATCCATTCATCTGCTGATGGACACTTAGGTTCCTGCCATTTGCAGCAACATGGATGACTTGGAGGGCATTATGCTAAGTGAAATAAATCAGACAGAGAAAGACAAATGCTGTATGATCTCACTTATATGTGGAATCTAAAAAATAATACAGGGATTTCTTTGGTGGCCTAGTGGTTAAGAACTCAGTGTTGTCACTTCTGTGGAATGGGTTCAATCCCTGGCCCAGGAACAATTTCTGCATGCTGTGAGTGCAACCAAAAGAAAAAAAAAAAAGGAATTATTTGAGTTCTCTTGTGGCATGGTGGGTTAAGTTTCTAGTGTTGTCACTGCTGCAGCTTGGGTTGCTGCTGTGGTGCAGGTTCGATCCCTGGCCCAGGAACTTCCACAGGCTGCAGGGGTGGCCAAAAATAAATAAATACATAAATGATGCAAACTAGTGAATATAACAAAAAAGAAGTATACTCACAGATTAGAGCACAAACTGGTGGTTACCAGTGAGGAGAGGGAAGGGAGGAGAGGCAAGATGGGGGTAAGGAATTAAGAGGTACAAACTATTAGGTATAAAATAAGCTATAAGGAGGAGTTCCCTGGTGGCATAGAGGGTTAAGGATACAGCATTGTCACTGTTGAGTCTTGGGTTGCTGCTGTGGTGCAAGTTTTAACCCCTGGCCTGGGTACTTCCCTGTGCCTCTGGCGCTGCCAAAAAGATTAGAAAAAATAAGCTACAAAGATATATTTTACAACATGGAGAACATAGCCAATATTGTACAATAATTATAAATGGAGTATAGCCTTTGAGAATTGTGAATCACTGTATTGTACACCTATAATTTATAAAATGTTGTCCATTGATGATACTTCAATAAAAAAGATAGAACTTACATGAGAGTACTGAGATGGGAATAACAGGATTGTATACATCCATTCCACTCTTGCTTAGTTGTAGTCCTAAGACACAGAGCAGCATGGGATATGGAATGGGACAATTTTGGCAAATCTGCCCCCACCCTTTCTGTTTATTATTATGCATCCTTCAGCTGTGCTATTTAGAGTTGATGGTAGCTGAACCATTCTTGCAGAATGAGTAGAAGACAGAAAATTAGCAGGTCTCATTCGGAAGAGTTGAAAAGGAGGAATTGTCCTTCTGCTTTGTAATAGTGACACTGTGGTGACAACAGGCCCTAATGTATGAGTCATAGAAACTCGAATGAATTTGCCCACTTCCACGATATTTGTGCAGACATGAATTACCTGATGATTATCTCTGTACATATGATTTCAGGTGAATCTGTGTATAAACAAACTAGCAGTGAGGAGGAATTGTCCTCTGTGTGGACGTTTGGGCATAGAGGTAAAGGAGAGGACCTGATTTTACATATAGTGATATTTCAGAAAAAGCAGATATGTTAGATTGTTTTTTGTCTTCTTACTGACACTTCTATTTAATAACTGCCATGAGAGAAAACAACTCTGTTGTAAAAAACACTAACCTTACACTATCCAGCAGCTACAACCATAAATCTGAAATAGAAAGGTTGGTGGTAACCACCACTTGTATAAATAAGAAAAATGCAGTTGTTGACTTCCTATGACTTAGATAAGAAATAGAAAGCATTATGCAAATTAGCTGAGGCAATGAGGTATTTAATAAAGAGCTTGGTTTCATTCAACTATCTGAATATTTCTCAGAATTCTTATCAAATATCTGCTTCCCTCTTTGATTCCAGGTCTTCTCTGATAAAGTGCTCCTGGGAGTTCCCCTTGTGGCTCAGTGGGTTAAAAATCCAGCTAGTATCCATGAAGATATAGGTTCAACCCCTGGCCTTGATCAGTGGGCTAAGGATCTGGCGTTGCTGTGTAGGTCACAGACACAGCTTGGATATGGCATTGCTGTGTCTGTGGTGTAGGCCTGTAGCTGCAGCTCCAATTGGACCCTAAGCCTGGGAACTTAACGTATGCTGCAGGTACAGCCATAAAAAGAAAAAAAAAATTTTTAATTAAAAAAAAAATAGTGCTCCTTAGGTGAACCCAGCCCCACTCATCCCCAGTCAGCCAGGCTTTGGTTGAACTGACAAGATGGGTCAGAGATGGAGAGGATGGGGCTGAGAAACTAGATAGACTTACAGGTGTCAGGTAGGCAGGCAATCTGGAAAGTTCCTAGCAGTAGGCTAGGGACTACCTAGGAAAACATCCAGGCAGTTAAACAGAGCCTAGGTGATATGCTGTGGTCCAGACAGACTAATAATTGGTATAAAAGGGGTCTGCTAACAGATGGTAAAGAATAAGTCATGAAGCTAATATTTAATGCAGACAGAACCTAATCACAAAGACAAATTCTAGACATGAATTCTAGGTTAGGTCTGAAGCCAAGATTGTTTATAATAAGGCAGGAGGCCAGAATGAAATCTAAGATAAAGATGGCAGTACTAATCATTGAGATTATGATTCCTCAACTGGAGATGAAAGTGAACCTATGGACAGAAATAGAATTGCTTCAGCTATTGGAATTACTTAGTTGTTGGGGTTCTAAGCTAGATACTATATTCCTATGATAATTTTATTTAGATAGATGCCTGCTGCCATTGCCCGACACAGACGAAAATTTAATCTTTATGTCCTTCTGGATATTGCAACTTGCTTATAAAATTTTATCTTAAAATGTCCTCTTTTATATATCCATTCCATGAACATTTATTAAATTACTATATTTCATATACTGTGGAGTACTGAGTTGAAAAAAACACAGCCATCGACATAAGAAAACTTGTAAGTTCATGAAGGAGCATCTAAAATGATGATTAGGAGTTCCCATTGTGGCTCAGTGAGTTAAGAGCCCAACCAGTGTCCATGAGATTGCTAGTTCGGTCCTGGGTCTCACTCAGTGGGTTAAGGATCCAGTGTTGCAGCAAGCTGTGGTTTAGGTCACAGATGTGGCTTGGATCCTGTGTTGCTGTGATCGTGGTATAAGCTGGCAGCTGCAGCTCCAATTTGACCCCTAGCCCAGGAACTTCCACATGCTACAGGTGTGGCCCTAAAAAGAAAAACAAAATTAAAAAGTGACAATTAAAATACGGTGTGCTAAAAGCACAAGGCATAGAGGTAATTTTCATTAAGCCATTCAATCAACCAAATGCATTGAGTGCCTTCTATTTTAGAGGCACTAGTCTGGGAACACAGTACAAACCTGAGCCTACACTTGTGGGGTCATGAAAACCACCCAAGAGAAAGTGAAGCATGATCTGCATTTTGAAAGAGGTAGCCAAGTAAAAGGATGTGTACCCATTCTCCTCTTCCTGCATACAAATAAAACACTGAATTTTTTGAGGCAGCATCGTGTCTAGTTAAAAACTGCTTACCAGTTCATACACCATTTTGGGTATGAGTGACCATGTATGTGAAAGCCTCTTGGACAGATGTTTGTTGAAAATCATTTTTTTCCCCACTGAAAACAAACTTGACTGACAGGTTCTTCACTCTTCCTTTTCTTCACACTTGAGAAGCAGAGCTGAAATTTAGAGATGAAATCATTATCTCACAGCCACGAGTACAAGAGCCTTCTTACAATAATGGTAAAATAAAAAGATAGTAGGAGTCTTGGTCCCTGATGATACCAAGTGACTTATATATCATTTAGACTTTTGTTTAAGCCATTGTAGTCCTTTTGTTATTATGCCCTGTTAAACACAATTCTAAGTAATAGAAGGGGATGGGAGTTTGGTAGCAGAGAATTCAAGAGAACATTCCCAGGCATGGGAAACAATGGCACATGCAAAAGTGTGGAGTGAGAAGCTTTCAAGATGAAGACACTGTAAGGAGACCAAACTGGTTGGAGCTATGAAGGGAAAGTGGCCAGAGACGAATTGGAGAGGTAAGTAAGTAAAAACCAGTTCCTTGTCACTCAGATTAAGGAGGGTGGGCTTTGTTGTAAAGGCAGTGGAGAGCCTCTTATGGATTTTTTAATGATTTTTTTTTTTCTGTTCACAGCATGCATGACTTCCCTGGCCAGCAGTTGAACTTGAGCCACAGCAGTGACAATGCTGGATCCTCACCCTGCTGAGCCACCAGGGAACTCCTCTTAGGGCTTTTTTTAATGGCTTAATATTTACATTTTAGAAGGAACATTTTATTAGGATACTTAGGAACATTTGGGAGAGGAGAAACTGATAGTGGGCAGACTAGATGGGAGATTTATAATCATCCAGTGGTTAAAAACCAAAACCAAGGTAGTAGAGATGGGAATTGATAGACCAGATTAGACTTACTAATTATAGATCTGTAGAAAAGATTCAAAATATGTCAAGGAGGAGAATCTATGTAGATTGGATGTGTGAATTTGAAATGAAGAACATCTCAAAGATGATTCTCAGGTTTCTGTCTTGGGTGACCAGATGACCCACCAAGACAGGCACTATAAGAGGAGGTGTTGGTTAAGTAATGATCCAAACTCTGATATCTCTGATAACCAGAGGGAATTTAAATATGCTTTGCCCATTGTAAAAGTATCTCTTAGAAGCAGCAATAATTCAGCCTCAACTCTTAGAGATGACATTTATATAAACTTATAGTATTTTCAGAAAATTCCTAAGAGGATTGAGATAGAATCATATTTTATTTCCATGGACTACTATGTGTTTTTTTTTTGTTCTTTAATATTTCTTAAATACTGTTAGAAACAAAAACAAAATATAAAGACAAAAATAACAACACCCAAATAGCCACGCCACAGGAACTATAGTAATATTTTTTGTTTCTTTGTTGTCTATTTCAGACTAGTTCACCTCAGTAAGGAGAAAATGATGAATGGAAAAGAGTAAGAAGGAAGGAAATGTGCCATAAGAAACACTAAGCAGATGTTATTTTAATGTCTGACAGTTCTGCATAGTTTTGCACCTTTATGAGTTTATTGAGATAATGGTGGCAGGAAGATGCAGGCTCCAGGCACTGCTAAGTAATGAAACAATTTTGACTTTTACTTAATACTTCCATTAAAACCTTTTCATAATATCTGTGCTCTTTCAATCCAGCCTAAAGAGTACTCACATAAAAAGTCCTAGCAGTGGCGGAGGGAATGAAAACCACCTGCATTCTTTTCCATCTAGATGTTTTCTCTTTAGTTTGGACAAGTTGAGATGAAGGGCAGAGTTGCCCAGCACTTGTTATCAGCCCATGTACCCATCTGAAAACAGTAATGTCCAAAGTCAAGTAACTAGGTTTGGAAAGGGTTGGTTGTGCCTGAACTTTTGTACTTGATTGCATAAATCAAGAATCCATATTTGGGCAAAGTAATGAGAGAACCGTAGTCATTCATTCCGTCTTGGTAGGATTTGGTTTATTGCCACTGCCTTCTGAATTAGATGGATTGAAAGGGGGCACTTAAAAGACTTAAAAAAGCTACTCTTGTTACAAATGGGCTGTTGCTATGCTTAAACAGTGGGAAATCTGTTTCTAATACTTGAGAGGACAATGGTGTGATGGGAGAAAAACAGATACAGGTTCTTTTTTGTATTATTTTTCTCTTTTTGGGCCTGCACCTGCGGCATATGGAAGTTCCTGGGCCAGGGGTTGATTTGGAGTTGCAGCTGCAGGCCTATGCCACAGCCACAGCAATGCCAGATTTGAGCCCTCTCTGTGACCTTTGCCGCAGCTCACGGCAACACTGGATCCTTAACCCACTGAGTGAGCCCAGGGATCGAACCCACATCTTCATGGATACTAGTCAGGTTGGTTACCACTGAACCATAACGGGAACTCCTAACTAGGTTCTTATGAGCTAGAAATATGGATTAGGAAGTTGTTGACTGTGGTCACTTGAGCTTTATTGGCATTTCAAAGGAAAAACTGAAAAAGAAAGTTTGACTTTATAAAATTTATTTTAGGGGATGCTATGCTCATAAGTAAGTTTTGAAAACACTCCTTGGAATAAAGTCAGATGCTAGGATAGTATTTGCTAAATTATCATTTCAAGGCCTAGGTACTTAGGCATTAAATGTATTTTGGGTTATATGTTTAACTTGCATCTTTCTGACAAAGCACTCAATGGCATGGGGAAATGTAAATCCTACACTCTGGGTCTGGATAATAAAACACTCCAAAGGGAATTTTTTTTTTCTGAATCCCACTTTATATTCATCTCAGACCCAGAAGGATAAAGACTTTTTCCCTACCACAGCCTCATCACAGATGATTTTCTTCAAATGTGTGATCTTTTCTAAAATTTACTTCAATTTTTGTTCATACCTTTCATTTCCAAGAGTACTTTGCAGAATCCCAAACTATTTTAATTCCAGAGCAGTTTAGTTATAAATCAGTATAAAATCAAAGACTCACTGATCAGAAATCTAGGAATGAAATAGGTATATGTCTGTGAAGGCATGATAGTGATTTGGGACCAGACCAGGTAGTGAGGTAGTGGCCATAATGACGGAAGATCCATGGCATTGCCACTTTGCTTGGAAGCAGAAAGGGACAAGAAGATGTAATAATTCCTTAAGAAGAGTATAACAGGAAGGAAAAGAGCAAGAAATAAGCTGAACTCAGAAATAACTCTTGAAGTTTACTTTTCATTATATTTAAAGGCTCTAGAGTGCCATCTGACATTTCTACCAGGAGCAACAGTAAATAAAAGATATGAATACTTTTCGTTTATATATGCATTTTATACCCCAAATATGGAAATCAGCCCAGTTGAGAATGAGCGTTCCTACCTGCAACATCAATGAATACGAAATCGACTGGACTGTCAACCCCCTTGGAAAGAGTCTCTTTGTTTCCAAGTCATGTTACTTGCCCTTGTAAGAAGCACAAAAATAGAGTATTTTATTTATTTATTTATTTATTTATTTATCTTTCTTTTTTTTTTTTTTGCCTTTTCTAGGGCTGCTTACCATGGCATATGGGAGTTCCCAGGCTAGGGGTCCAATCAGAGCTGTAGCCACCAGCCGACCCCAGAGCCATAGCAACACGGGATCCGAACTGCATCTGCGACCTACACCACAGCTCACAACAACGCCGGATCTTTAACCCACTGAGCAAGGCCAGGGATAGAACCCGCAATCTCATGGTTCCTAGTCGGATTCGTTAACCACTGTGTTACGATGGGAACTCCCAAAACAGAGTATTTTAAAAGAAAGTTGTGAGATATTTGGACTTTAAGAACTTGATTTTGACAAGTTCAAGAAGTAAAAGAGTACTCAACTTTTCATTTATACGGTGGGCGGTGTTTATCTTATTTAAAAAAATCAGAATCAATAGCTAATTTATTTAACAAACAATTATTGAACATTTTCTATGTGACATTTGGTGATGGGCTACATAATGGATGTGTTAAAAATGAGAAGCAGGCAGGATACATTTCAGTCCAGGAGAGGAAGAAGGCAATTCTATGACAGAAGAGTAGGTGAGATATTAGGTCCAATGTAGTCTTTAAGCATCTCTCGTGTTCTACCAGGTAGATGACTGAAGATCAGCTTTACCCCACACAGTAGGAAATAGAGGCCCAGAAATGTATTCCCATTTTTTTTTTTTTGCCTCCCATTCCTAGATAATAAAGAAAATAAAACTATCATTTCTTTTTGGCTGAGCCCATGGCATGCAGAAGTTCCCAGGCCTAGATTGAATCGGTGCCACCGCAGTGATCCGAGAAGTGACAAAGCAGAATCCTTAACCACTAGGCATCTAGGGAGCTCCAAAAACATCATTTTAATAGGGAAGTTGATGGGCGTGTGTGAAAGTTCACATGCTTTTAAAAACCTCTTCAATTCTTGGCTTTTCTGTATTCTTATGGCAAAGCCCAGAATAGACACTTCCTCAGTGTCCTTCCTTCCCCGGGAACCATTAGCTTTTACTTTACTTTTTTAAAAATAGACTTTATTTTTTTAGAGCAGTTTTTGATTCACAGCAAAATTAGGCAGAAAGTGGGAGTTTTCTTGTAGCACTGTGGGTTGGGGATCCAGCATTGTCACCGCAGCTGCTTGAGTTGCTACTGTGGCATAGGTTCGATCCCTGGCCCAGAAACTTCCACATGCTGTGAGCACAGCGAAGAGAAAAAAATTAAGCAGAAAGTATGGAGAGCTCCTGAATACCTACTATCTCCCACATGCACATCCTCCCCTCTATCAACATCTTGCACCAGGATGGTATATTTATTACAAAGGAGGAACCTACATTGACACATCATTATCACCCCAAGTCCAGAGTTTACATTAGCTTCACTCTTGGTGTTGTATATTCCATGGGTTTGGACAAATGTGTAATGACATGTATATACCATTATAGTATCATGTAGAATAGTTTCACTGCTCTAAGTGTTTTCAGTACTCTGCTCCCTCCACCCTAACACCTGGCAAACACTGATCTTTTTTACTGTCTCCATAGTTTTGCCTTTTCCAGAGTGTCATAGAGTTGGAATCAAACAATATGTAGTCTTTTCAGATTGGCTTCTTTCACTTAGCAGTAAGTATTTAAGGTTCCTCTATTCTTTTCATGATTTGATAGTTCATTTCTTCATAGCACTAAATAGTATTCCATTGTCTGGATTTATTGCAGTTTATTTATCCATTCATCTAATGAAAGACATCTTGGTTGCTTCCAAATTTATGCAATTACGAATAAAGCTGCTGTACACATCTCTGTGTAGGTTTTTGTGGGAACATGAGTTTCACTTTATTTGGGAAATACCAAAGAGCATGATTGCTAGATTGTATGGTTAGAGTGTATTTTATTTTATAAAACACTGTCTTCCAAAGTGGCTGTACCATTTTGCATTCTCATCAAAAGTTCCTATTGCTCCACATCCTCACCAGCATTCGATGTTGTTAGCCTTCTGAATTATGGCCGTTCTAATTGATGTAGAGTTGTAATCCATTGTTGTTTCAATTTGCAGGTCCCTAATTATATATGATGTTAATATATTTTCTTATGCTTATTTGTCCATCTGTATGCCTTCTTTGTTGAGTTGACTGTTTAAATCTTTTACCCATTTTATTAATTGGGCTGTTCTTTCTTTGTCTTATTGTTGAGTTTTATGAGTTCTTTGTGTATTTTGTGTGACCATCCTTTGTCAGATATGTGTTTTGCAGATTTTTTTTTCTCCTGGTCTCTGGCTTGTCTTCTTTTCTCTTGAAAACTTCTACAGAGCAGAAGTTGTTAATTTAATATCAATTATTTCTTTCATGGATCATGCCTTTGGTGTTGTAACTAAAAAGTCGTTGCCAGTCCAAAAGGGGAAAAAAAAAAAAAAAAGAGGTCTTTTGTGGTGCAGCAGGTTAAGGATCTGGCATATAAAAAGTCATTGCCAAACCCAAAGCCAAAGCCATCTAGGTTTTCTCCTACATTATCGTCTATATGTTTTATACTTTTGTGTTTTACACTTGATCCATTTTGAAGTAATTTTTGTGAAGGATGTAAGGTGTATCTAGATTCATTTTTTTTTTTTTACATGTGGATGTCCAGTTGTTCCTGTACCATTTGTTGGAAAGACTGAATTTTTTGCATTATATTTCTTTGATTCTTTGTGAAAGATCAGTTGACTATATTTACATGGATTTATTCCTGGGCTCTCTATTCTGTTTCACTGATCTATTTGTCTAATATTCTGACAATACCGCACTGTTATTTAATGTAGCTTTGTAGTAAATCTTGAAGTCAGGTAGTTTCAGTGCTCTGACTTTGTTCTCCATGAACATTATATTGGCCATTCTGGGTCTTATGTCTCTCCATATAAAATTTAGAATCAGGAGTTCCCATCGTGGCTCAGTGGAAATGAATCTGACTAGCATCCATGAGAATGCAGGTTGGATCCCTGACCTTGCTCGGTGGGATAAGGATCTGGTGTTACCATGAGCTGTGGTGTAGGTTGCAGACTCAGCTCGGATCTGACGTTGCTATGGCTGTGGTGTAGGCCAGCGGCTACAGCTCTGATTCGACCCTGAGCCTGGGAACCTCCATATGCTGTGAGTGCAGCCCTAAAAAACAAATAAAATAAAATAAAGTTTAGAATCAGTTTGTGATAACCACAAAATAACTTGCTGGGCTTTGCTTTACTTTTAAAACATTCAGTTATGAAACTTGACCCTGAGAAATGGGATGAACAATACAGTTATAGATAAGAAATTTTAGCAACATGCCTAATTTTGCTTATTCTGCATAATCAGACTCCCACCATTGTTTTCTTCCTATATAAAACCAGAAACATGCCTTAATAGCAAACTATAATATCCACCAGAATTACTAAAATTAAAAAAAAAAAAAAAAGGAGTTCCTGCTGTGGTGTAATGGGATCAGCATGCCTCTGTAGGGCCAGGACACAGGTTTGATTCCCAGCCCAGCATGGTGGGGGTGAAAAGATCTGGTGCTGCCACAGCTGAGGCCTATGTCACCACTTTGGCTCGGATCTGATCCCTGACCCTGGGAACTCCTTATGAATTGGGGTGGACAAAAAAGTAAAAAATCAAAAAGCAAACAAACAAACCAAAAACCAAAAAAAAAAAAAAAACCCCAAAACCAAAGACAACAACTTTCAAAATTAAGTGTTGGCTACAATGTAGAGCAACAGAAATTCATTTCCATTGCTGATGGAAGTGTAAATTGCTATAACCACTTTGGAAAACTGCTTCTCTCTCTCTTTGTGTGTGTGTGTGTGTGTGTGTGTGTGTGTGTGTGTGTGCCTGAGGCATGTGAAAGTTCCCGGGCCATGGATTGAACCCACGAACCCATGCTGCAGTTGCAGCTCGTGCCACAGCTGCTATAAAGCCAGATCCTTAGCCCGATGTGCCAAAAGAGGACTTCCCCTTCTCTGTCTTAATTAAAACTGAATATATGCTTAACTTATAACCCAGAAATTCCACACCCAACATAAATACATACATTTATTTATCAGTAGTGTGTACAAGAAATTTCACAACAGCATCATATAAGAGCCAGAAAAGAAATATTTATCAACAGAAGAATGGATATATGAACTAGGCTATATTTAGACAATTTGATGTTTCTAGCTATGAAAATAAACAACTACCACAGGCAGCATCATGGAAGAATCTCACAAACACAATGTTGTAGGAAAGCTGTCATATGCAAAATGCTCCATACTCTTTGATTACAATTTATATAAAGTTCAAAAACAAAAACCTGGTCTGTAATAAGAAATAGTGATTAGCTCTGAGTAGGAGGGGGATCATGAGTGGAAAGGGGAATGAGGGAGATAGAGTTTGATAATATTTTATTTGAGTTGAGTGATGGTTCCACAGGTTTTTTTCATTCTGTGAAAATTCTTTGAGCTATATGCTTGTGATTTGTGTACTTTTTGGAATGCATAGTGTTATATTTCAGTGTAAACATTTATTAAAGAAACAAATTCAGTTGGATCTACCGAGATCTATAAAAGCTATCAGAATATCTATGACAGGAAGTCGACATTTTTTTCAAACTCACTTTTTGGGAACTAGTAAACTACACAATGGGTTAATCTCTTGAGCAAGGGATTGCCATGTTATAGAGGAGGTGGGGTTGGAATTTTGATATGTCTAATTTCAAAGCTTACACTCACAGTCGCTATCCCATACTACCTTCTATTATGATTACAGATTCTCTTCCAGACCTGCTTATGCTAACCATCTGTGTGTGGTTCTGTACATTTTCTTTTCCTATTTTATTTTATGACACCAAGGGATAGTGAATATATCCTTATTTATGTTTCATGATACTGAAATAAAGTTGAAAGACAGTTGTTTGCTCTAAACAAGGCCAAATAACTATCGTATGTGTGTATGTTGTGGTCACAAAGTTGGCGTTCGTATGAGATGTATCATTATATCTTTTGACTAATTCTCCACTTGTTTCAAAATGCTTTTAATATTTTGTTCAACATTTGACCACAGCTGAACACTGAGCAGGTAATCTCACTTAATTGTCTGTGTTGGATATTTAAGGGTTTTTTTTTTCTCCTCTCAGGATGTGCTAACAAATTCAGAATCTTTCAGGGTACGCAAGCAATTTAATTTTTTCCAGTGTGCATTGACTTGTATTCAAAGATATTAAATTGTATCTGTCACCGTTCATCTGTTTCCCAATGATAGCATTTAGTAAGTTCCTTAAGAGTGTTTTGTAATTTCCCCTCCTCATCTGGACTAACCTTAATATCCATCCTTCTTCTGGTTCTTAATAAATTGGTGAAACTGCAACCCCACCAATCATACATAGGACTATAGCACCTCCCTATTAACCTTTTATACATACTGAAATGTGGTCATTCATTCATACTATTAGCTTTCCATCTCTTAAACACTTTATAATCCACAGTTAAAGTAGTACATACTCACCTTTTACTGAATTTAATACATAAGCATGAAAAGATGTGAGAATAATACTGTTTTCATAGAGGCAAACACTTCCCCCCAAGAGGTTAGCCATTTAATTTATCTATTTAATATCACAGATGATAATTCTGTTTTTCATTAAAAATAGTTTGTCTAGTATTCTAGCTCTGTGCATGTATTCATTATTGCTGCTTTAACTGTCTAAATGCAACTGATATTGTTGAAGACATATATTCTTTTTTTTTTTTTTTGTCTGTTAGGACTGCACCAAGGCATATGGAGGTTCCCAGGCTAGGGGTCGAATTGGATCTGTAGCTACCAGCCTACAGCACAGCCATAGCAGCACTGGATCTGAGCCACGTCTGCGACCTACACCACTGCTCATGGCAATGCCGTATCCTTAACCCACTGAGTAAGACCAGGGATCGAACCTGCGTCCTCATGGATAATAGTCGGCTTTGTTAACCACTGAGCCATGATGGGAACTCCAAAGACATATACTCTTAAGATACTTTATGGTATAAATGTCCAACTCATTTTTTAATTTTTTGTTTAAGTTTTATTGAAGTATAGTTAAATGAAGTGACTGACATGGGATTAATCTCCAAAATATACAAACAACTCATGTAGTTCAATATCAAAAAAACCCCAATCCAATCAAGAAATTGACAGAAAGGAGTTCCCCTTGTGCAGGTTAAGAACACAACATAGTGTCCATGAGGATGCGGATTCAATCCCCGGCCTTGTTCAGTGGGCTAAGGATGTGGCATTGCCACAATCCATGGCGTAGGTCACAGGTACAGCTCAGATCCAGTGTTGCATTGGCTGTGGTGTAGGCCAGTAGCTACAGCTCCGATTCGAACCCTAGCCAGGGAACTTCCATATGCTGTAGGTACAGTTGTAAAAAGAAAAAAAAATGGGCAGAAGGTCTAAATAGATATTTTTCCAAAGAAGACATACAGATGGCCAAAAAACACATGAAAAAATGCTTCAATAATGCTAATTATCGGAGAAATCAAAACAATTATGAGGTACCACTTTACACCAGCCAGAATGGCCATCATCAAAATTCTACAATCAACTCATTTTTTAAATGTAGCAAAACAAAACGAGAATTTAATATACATATTTTTGTGATAGATATATCATTTTTCTTCACTTACTGTTTCAGAGACTGTATTACAGCTTTCCTAAAAGGGCAAAAACAAATAAGGCATTATTACCTCAAGTAAGATTTGCAAAATTAATAATTAATATGACAAGTAGTTAAATTTTTGACATCCTTAACATTGTAATGCATAGAGCTAGCCCAGAAGACCATTAAGTAGTCATTATCAATATTATGGAGAATAGTAGATCCTCATTTCTGTCAGGTAGATGCAGCAAACTAAAAAATTTTTCTTTATTATAGAGTCTAGGTACTAATTATAGAACACCTACCAAAGGTTGAACTTGTTCAGTGTTAAAAACAATGATACACCCACAAGCTCTTTCAGCCACCTTTCAGTAAACTGCCTGTTTCAAAACTTGATAGTTTCAGCTCATATTATTAGCTTTTACCTTTTTTTGCAAGATACTTGGAAAGGTGAAATAGGATAGAAACTCATTACAATTCAATGGTATTTCTGCATTGCCTGTAGGCTTAATATTTTGACTTGTTTTTCTCATAGACACTTGGTTATAAATCCAAACGAGTATTTTTAAATCAGTCTTGGAAGAGAAATCTCTCATCACAACCTGTTAGGCTTTATTTGTGAAAATGTAATGAAAAGTTTAAGGAAGGAGGAAGAGACCTACAATACCAAGATTTTCATGAAAATTAATCTAGTCTATTGCTAACCTCAAATTCCAAGTCGAAGTTTTGAAACAAGTTTTCCATGGCATTCTAGTTAATCTGTGATGATTTACATAAATAGCTTTTTTTTTCTTGCTCTACAGCAAATACAAAAATGCTCTTATTTCCAAATCCCTTAAAAACTATTTGTGATGACACTGAATAAACAAAAATCCTTTTAAAAGAATAGGCCACTGCTAAAATCAAGTCAGTTTCAGCATTCCTTTCCTAGAGCTATTTTGCATATTGGGTCATACAACAGTTTTAGTCCTAGGAACTGTCTATTTTGGGAGCTCACCTACAATCTGGTGACATTATGGAAAAAGTATGAAATTAGAACTGCAATATGAATTAAAAAAAAGCAAACATCCAGAGTTTAAAAGCTTATATTAGTACTTAGCTACTTTTCATTTATAAAGGTGCTTTTCAAGTACTAATTAATCCACTTAAAACCCCTGTGAGCCTGGCTGGACTAGAAGAAAATCAGAGTTTTGAAGACAGAAAAGTGAAAAGTTTCTAGTGGAGTGATACTTTTCCATAACTCATCTCCAGGCAGAATCTCCTCAATAGTTGTCAATTAAATTCCATTTATCTGAACAGTCAGGCTGTTCAGTAGATTAAGAAATTCAGGTTTGCCTGAAACCCTTAGAGATAACCCAAAGCATTGTCCCAGAGTGAAACAAAAATCTCAGAATTGAGAAATCAAGGAAGTCCAGAACTACCCTGGATATTTCTACATATTCAGGGTCAGTGATAGACTGATACAAACCTAAATATACTGGCTCTGACTAGAATTAGACATACTGCTAAGAAAATAACCAGTTGACTCACAATGTCTAATTCCTTTCTGACTCTGGCAGTGTCAATCAAACTTCCGGGGTTAAGGAATGCATGTGGGTGTCACCGGCTGCCACTGGCTGGCCTGAGGCATCAACAAGACAGAAGACCAAATAGAAGGGAAGAAGTGGTTGTGGTAGAAGATCACCAACAATTTTTTAAGATGTCAGTGGTAATTTCTACCAATGGCCTGGGGGGCAGATAGATAAATATTAAATTTGTTAAAGTAAAGGAATGAGTAAGAGTAAATTCAAGGAACAAATCATGCTGGAAAGTGCAGGAAGATCACCCCATATAATAGCCAGTTCGTGTGGGAACCATGTCTGAAAGCATGTTATTGCATGTAGATAGAATCTATGACCTATACAAAACACAACCAAAGAAATATGTCAAATTCAAGGATGACATTGTGGCAAGGAGCAACAGTTTAACTATGTCTCCCACCCCCAGTACTTAGACACTGCACACTCCTAGCCCCACATCCCTGTTCTATATTTTTCTATGGCATTATCTTTTTCTAACATACTCTTTCTAACAGTACAAGTCACAATTGACTTACCATGTGTCCTTCCCCTCTCTCCCCTTACAGAATGGAAACCACTAACATAGAAAGTTTTGTACTTTTTGATTATTGATGTATGCCTAGCATATACAATGGTGTCTAGACTATAATAGGTTCTCATAACTATTTGCTGACTAAAATGAATGAGGTAAATGTAGTTTAAGAAAGGAGTATGGGATGTTCCTGAGTGGATGAGTGAAGAGTACGAAGCACACTGAGGTCATTACAGTGGATTGTTTATCAAGTACTATTTCTGTAGCCATATAGAAGCTACCTTGAAGTCTATGTTTTCTTTGGCTGCTGCTTTTTAGACAAATAGAAAAGAGACCACTGATGTGAACTGAGAAAAGGAGAGAGCAACAGGACAGGGGTTCGGAGAGAAAGTATGAGGAAGTGATATATTCTGTAGGGTCTTGTTGTCCACTGTAAAGACTTAGGCTTTGACTTAAAGTGAGGTAGGATACCAACAGAGAATTTTGTGGAGAGGAGTGACTTGATCTGACATATATTTTAACAAACTCTCTTAGGATGTTGTGTGAAGAATCAACTGTAGGAGTAAGAAGGCCAAAGCCAGGAGACCAGTTAAGAGACTGATAAAATAATTCAGAATTTAGAGGATGGTGGCTTGGACCTGTGAGTGGTAGCAGTGGAGATTTTGAGAACTGGTCAAATCAAGGATATGTTTTGAGGGTACAGCCAATGGGATTTCTCACTGGATTGGATATGGCCTGTGAGAGAAGGAAAATGAGTCAAGGATGACAGCAGTGTTTTTGCCATCAGCAAATGGAAGGACAGAGATATCATATACTGAGATGAAAAAGACTTGGTAGTTTAGAAGATTGGGGATGTTAAAAAATAGGTTGGATATTTCAATACATTTTCAGATACTATGTTTCTTCCTTAGGCAGGGCAGAATGGTGGTGGTGGTGGTGGATTCTAGTCCTTTCACTGTTGATTGTTTAGCTAAATCAACAAAGCTGTTGAGTAGGGATTTTGGGGGTTGTGTTTTGTTTTTACTTCTGAGATTGAATATGATGCAGTATAAAGAATATTCAGAATAGCTATCAAGGAAGGAATAGATTTTTATTGTGGTAGATTAATGAGTACATTAAGATCAATTCATTTGGTGTTTTACTGTGATAATTCACCAAGAGAAAATAAGTATTTTTGGTGCCCATCTGTCCTCTTAAATTGATTAATACCAATAAACTGTAAAGATTAAATATACATATGTGCGCAAGGTAGAAACCGCTAGCAAAAATAAGATCAGAGTGACAACCAGCCATACCACGTTAAACTAAAAAGGCCACACACACACAACTCATAAGTTACAATGCTTTCTGAAAATTAAATCTTAAGGAGTGTGTTAGGGATTTCACGCCTGTGAAAAACCTGTACAAACTCAGTATGGCTAATATTACAGCATTTGTTAAGCAAAAAAATAACTGGAGACACACCCATAGCCTTTGATCCAGAATTCCACTTCTACTAATTTCTCTTAAGGTAATATTAAGAAGTGCACAAAGATTTACATCCAAAATTGTCTCTCAGAGCTTTTGTTACTGTAACAAAAATTGGAGACCATATAATATCTAAATCTAGAGTATTTAAATCTAGAATATTCAAATTATGCACATTCATTCAACGGAATACTATTGAATTAATTCAAAGCAGTTAATTCAAAGAATATTGTTGAAGTATATATATTAGTACAGAAAAACCTGTCTGACATATTGAATGAAGAAATCAAGTTAGAAAACAATACTACGTATGACCCCCTTGAAGAGTAGTGGGGTAATCTATTTCTTTTTCTTTCTTTTTTTTTTTTTGCCATTTCTTGGGCCACTCTGGTGGCATATGGAGGTTCCCAGGCTAGGGGTCCAATCGGACCTGAGCCGCCAGCCTACACCAGAGCCACAGCAACACCAGATCCGAGCTGCGTCTGCGACCTACACCACAGCTCATGGCAACGCCGGATCGTTAACCCACTGAGCAAGGCCAGGGATCGAACCCACAACCTCATGGTTCCTAGTCAGATTCGTTAACCTCTGCGCCACGACGGGAACCCCCTATTTTTTTCTCTTTTTTTTTGTCTATTTGCCATTTCTCTGCGGCACATGGAGGTTCCCAGGCTAGGGGTCCAATAGGAGCTGAGCCGCCAGCCTACACCAGAGCCCCAGCAACTCGGGATACGAGCCGCGTCTGCGACCTACACCACAGCTCACAGCAATGCCGAATCCTTAACCCACTGAGCAAGGCCAGGGATCGAAGCCACAACCTTATGGTTTCTAGTCGGATTCGTTAACCACTGCGCCAAGACGGGAACTCCGGTCTTAACAGAAAAATTCTGTAAGTGTATACCATGAAATGGTAACTGGTTATCATTGGTGGGATTATGGACAACATCTATGATTATTTCTATTTCCTAAAATAAATGTGTGTTTCCTTTATAAGAAAAAAAGTTCAAATACATGGAACAACAAAGATTACAACAAAGTATTTCATGATTTAGAAAAATACACAGGTCTTGTTTTCCTGGAGACACACCCTTGTTCATGCATCATAGGATAAACCTTTAACAGCATATTATTACTGGCACTCCCTGGCTATAATATTTCTGATTGAGATTAGTATAAGTAATGAGATGCCAAATTAAGTATTTAAAACACTCACAAAAAGCCCTTCCAGTGTGAGAAATGTGTCTAAATAACCACATGTTCATAAGATTACTTTCAGGATTTTACCAATTTCTGTAATAATTTAAACAAACAACAATTAGTATGAATTCTCAGAGAAGCTTGTGTGCTTTTTCGTTAGTTATACAAAAAAGGGGCTAGGGAGAAAACTCTCAATAGAAACGAGAGAACAGAAAGCCAGTATTTTTAATTTTCTCATTAAAGATCCATTTTTTTCCTCCATCTGGCAAGGCAAATAATGTAGAGATGGCCAACTCTAGATTATGAGGGTCATGAGGGGCAGAAGCAACATAGATAATTGAAATCCACAGATAATCTGGAAACTTAATTTTACCTAATAGTTGCAACCACCTCCTGGACAGAACTCTTCAGTACAGCTGCTAATGAGAAGCATAATTGAGTGGTTTGAGTTCATCTGCTTTCAGTTATCCTTTGCAGGTGCTAATGAACAGTGAAGTGGTCAAAGGCTGTCAGCCAAAGGAAGTGGTAGGAGAAAAAGAAAGACATAGATAACCCCAGAAACTGGATAATCAGCCTGGAAATGAGTTGAGTTGACTGCAGTGAGGATCAGCTATTAAAGACCTGCTTGACTAAATTCCATGAGGATATATGTCATGAAACCAGATCTTCATATTAAGCCTTTCTTTTTCTTTTCTTCTTTCTCAGCTGCACACGTGGCATATGAAAGTTCCCAGGCCACAGATCAAATCTGAGTCTGTGCTGCAGTATCGGCAAGGCCGGATCCTTAACCCACTGTACCACAGTGGGAACTCCCATTTTCAGGGTTTTCAAGCATGCAGAGCCTATCTTGAGTAACATGATTTCTGGTATATAGTCTTAGAAATTCTCTGTACTATGGTGATTTTACTGGGTGGCAATGATTGGATATTTATTGTCAGAGAACATCTAATTGACCACAGGCTCCTCTGCTAAATATGGCCAACGAGCTGCTTATGAGTCAGGACATTGGCAGACAGCCCTTCTTTTAGACCAATGGGGATGTGATTGATTCACTCTCACCCCTTTCTGGGAAAGAATATAAGCATTGCTGGTATCCAAATCATTTTTTTAAAATTTTGTTCCAAATTCATGTTTTAGTAAACAGCCTTTTGAAAGAATTGTTATGGTGAACATTTTGTGGTTTATGCTAAGCATTTTGTTTTCAAGAATTATTGAAAATAAATGTTTTTAGAGTGCAATTATTTTCAAGTATTACACAATAAACTCTAATATTTGTAACTAAAACTGTATCTATGTTTGATTAGTAATTAAGCTCTCAAATGGTTATGAAAGTAATTTCCTTTTATAAGGCTGTACTTTAGGACAAATTGCTTGATACATTCACTAATATTCAGAGCTTCAACTATATCTACATATGATTATGAATGTAGATTTCTACAGTAGTAGAGAAACTGATTTCCATTTATGGCAGTAGTATAAAACAAAGTGCACTGTAAACTATCTGATATTTGTAAATAAAACTGTATCTGCACATGAATATCAATTATGTTTTCTATAGCAGTTGTGAGACTAATCTCCATTTATAGCACTCGTTTTGAGTAAATGAGATTTTTAATCATTTTGATATCAACTGCTATTTCTTGATCTTGTCCTATGAGTGTGTCCCTTTGCCCATATTGTGAGCAAAAGGGCAAGTGAACTAGTTTTATATAATGTGAATTGTTTAAGCCACTTGGATATTCTAGACTACTCTTTAACTTTTGCTTAAAACTAAATAATTTTCAATTCAATTACAAGTAAACTTAAACAAATTCTACGTAACTGAAAAACAAATTTGGGTAAACTTTAGCCTAATTTACTTCCATGAAGTACAATGGCATATGTAGATGAATTGTGAAATTCAATCATACCGAGTACTTGCAGTGTGCCTGATCTGATAGTACGTGCTTTATATGTATTGACTCCTGTAATATTTGCAAAAACCCATGGGAGAGATGATACTATTACATCTTTAATTTATTACAGATGAGAAACTAAGATTAAATAATTTGTAAAAATTCACCCAGAGCTCATAAGTGGCAGGGCTCAGATTTATTTATTTATTTATTTATTTATTTATTTTTTAGGGCTCAGATTTAAATCCAAGTAGTTGACCTCTAGAGTCAAGCTTTGTAATTCTCCTTGCTGTTGTCTTTGTAATTCTCCTATCTGTTGTCTAATGATATGCAGGCTGAGCATGACTACTTTTGGATACTCCAGGACCATCTTCCAACTTTGATCTCTGTTCATTTGGCAAGTGTCCATTACATTCAAATAGGCCTGCAGAAATTCTATTTAGTACATAGATTTTGAATTAATCTCCATGTGTTTATCAATTTGACTTCTCACACAGTTAATCACTCCTGTATTTAAAAAATTTTTTTCCTGGGCAAGCACGAGAAGTTCCCTGAGGAGCTCAACCTGGCTGCGGCCCCAGAAGCGAGGCACAGGCGGTGTGGACACCGCTGCTGTGGGTGGTGTCTTCGATGTCTCCAATACCGACTGCCTGGGCTTCTCCGAGGTGGAGCTGGTGGCGATGGTGGTGGATGGCGTGAACCTGCTCATCAAGATGGAGCAGCGGCTGGATCAGGGCCAGGCCATCGATGACCTTGTGCTCGCCCAGAAGTGAAGCCTTGGCCTGCACCTGCTGCCAACACCAGCCCCACTGCTTCCTAATTTATTGCCCAGGCACCCCTGAGGCTCACCATTTGGTGGCTGAGTCCTTAGCCTCGCTGTAGAGACTTCTTCTGTCGCCCTCAGTAGAGTGTATTTTTGTGATGGCTAAGATGTTGCTGATGCTGAAATAAACGGGTTTTGGCCTAACCCCCCCCCAAAAAAAAATTTTAACCTTCACTATTTGATGCCCTCAGTTCCCCCATGGATATGGATTTCTATTAAACAAACAGGCAAACAATAAGGAACTAATTATAATACACTGCATTTGCAAAGCACTTTCGCATGCTTGCTCTCATAATTTTATTTATTTTTTAATTATAAAAGCTACTGAAGTGTAGCAAGTGTCTTACAGTGAGAGACTAAGTTGTGGAAGTACACACTGTGGATGGAAACATGTCCATGCATATCTAGATGTCCATCAGGGGTTCACTTATATAAGTGTTTAAAGGCTCTGATATGAATTATAATAACTGGGTAAATTGAAATTGCCCCAAGAACTAATACCCCTTCCTGAGTTTTGGGAGGATAAGGCCCTCCTTTGATTAAGAATTCAGTTTAATAGATGGGAAAGAACCAACTTTGAGGGGACTTTTATTATTTTTTTTGTCTCTGTCTTCTTCTAGGGCTGCACCTGCGGCATATGGAGGTTCCCAGGCTAGGGGTCGAATTGGAGCTGTAGCTGCCGGCCTACACCACAGCCACAGCAACTCGGGATATGAGCCGCGTCTGTGACCTACACCACAGTTCACGGCAACACCAGATCCTTAACCCACTGAGCAAGGCCAGGGATCAAACCTGCAACCTCATGGTTCCTAGTCAGATTCATTAACCACTGAGCCACAATGGGAACTCCTGAGGGGACTTATTATTGAGGTAAACTGGTTTGATCAGAAAAAAATTAAAAGGTCTGTTTTAGGCAGGAGAATACATGTGAGTCTGTGCTGTGCTGGAGGCTCAGAGTGGGGTGGTGGTGCTGGCTCTGATAGATAAAAGGTCAAATATGAGAGCTAGCATTAGAGTCATCCTAAGAACCTGAAAGCACAAGGCAGTGCTATTTGTGGCTTAGTAATACACTGATGTACAAGTAAGGGCAGAAATAACTGTTGGAATGGAATGGAAAAACAACTAAGGCTACATCATGGCAGACATCCAGAGGTATGATACAAGCAGTTTCTGCTAGAGCACAAGTCTGGAGCAGCAGAGGCAGAGACGACAAATGTCATAGGAGGAGGAAAACCATCACCAGCCATTCAAAAACCATGGAGCCACACTCCTTGATTCTGCTCCACCCTCCTTGAATTGGAATGGGGAATGGATTCCAGAGACATCACTATCGGAGGGTAAGAGATTCTTTTCCCCTATAGGTTATTACATAATATCGAGTATAGTTCCCTGTGCTTTACAGTAACTCCTTGTTGGTTATTTATTTTATATATAGTAGTGTTATATGTTAATCCCAAGCGCCTAATTTATCCCTCCATCCCTTTTCTTCCTTTTTTGATTCTCCCTTTTCCCCCATTATTTGTTTTTATTTCCTTCTTTATTTTACATTATTGAATGCCTGCACATGTAAAGTATTCTACTAGGCCAGGTGGGGATTACAAAGGTGGATAAGACATAGGTGATTTCAGCCTCATGAAAGAGCAAGACATACCCACAAATTATAAAATAGAATCCAAAAGATGTAGAAGTTCAGGGATGGTACTGAGTAATGGCTGAATGTGAAATCTCTCATGTTCTAGGTCCCAAGTTGGTGGAGGGGCTGTTTTTGTATTGTAGTCTAGTAGCTTAGTCAATACTAGTCTTGCCTGGATCAGAGAGCTGGAGAGACAAATGATTATTTCCTTTTTGAAATCTCTTGCATGCTTATAAACTTTAGAATTTTTGCTTTCTCAGATAATATTTATGCTTAAGATCTAGATCCATGGAGACTTCTTTAAGCTGTAGATAGATATGGGGAGAGGTTAGATCTGAACTATGGCCTGCAGAGCATGGAGCCATGGGAGCAAAGCTGGTTTGGAGAATCAAATAATTCATATAGAGAGCCAAGTCAAAGGAGCAGGGGAGAGAGGTAAGGAAGCAGGAGTTAAGCAATGTGACTGCAATCTAAAGGCTGCCGAGGTCGAGGAAGCATGATGAGAGGCAGGATAAGGAAAGGGTTCTAGTAAATATTGCCTCTGTGTGTTACTGTATAGAGGCAGCAACCTTTGTAGGGCATCTATGGCCTCACCTGTGGATGGGAAAGGATTTACTAAAGCAAGATGCCTGATCAGATTCAATCTATGTTACTGCTATTTCCTGCAATTTGGCCAACTGATTTTTTAAAACATTTGTTTTATTGAAGTAGAGTTGACTTATAATGCTGTGTTAGTTTCTGGTATATAGTAAAGTGATTCTATATAGATAGATAGATATAGAATATATATATACTTTTTTCATATTCTTTTCCATTATGGTTTATTACAGGATATTGCATATAGTTCCCTGTGCTATGCAGTACGACCTTGTTGTTTATTCATTCTAAATGTAATAGTACTAACCCCAAACTCCCCATCCATCCCACTCCTCCCCCCTCCCCTTTGGCAACCACAAGTCCGTTCTCTGTGTCTATGAGTCTATTTCTGTTTTGTAGATAGATTCATTTAGTTAGTTTTTTTTTTTTCTTTTTAGGACCAAACCTGTGGCATGTGGAATTCCTAGGCTAGGGGTTGAATCAGAACTGCAGCTGCCAGCCTATGCCACAGCCACAGCAACACAGGATCCTTAACCCACTGAGTGAGGGCAGGGATGGAACCCACATCCTCATGGATACTAGTTGGATTGTTAACTCGCTGAACCACAACGGGAACTCCCATATTTTAGATTCCACATACAAGCGATGTCATGTGGTAATTGTCCTTCTCTTTCTGTACTTAGTATAATAATCTCTAGTTGCATCCATGTTGCTGTGAATGGCATTATTTTGTTCTTTTTTATGGCTGAGTAGTATTCTATCATATATATGTACCACATCTTCTTAATCCATTCATCTGTCATTGAACCTTTAGGTCACTTCCATGTCTTGGCTACAGTGAATAGTGCTGCTATGAACATAGGTGTGCATGTATCTTTTCCAATGAAAGTTTCGTCTAGATATATGACTAGGAGTGGGATTCCTGGATCCAACTGATTTTAAAACTCTTTTATCTTGGCTCATTTAAATAATAAGAATTGGTGTGTTTACTCCTTACAGGCTTCTTTTGAGAATGGGGCTGTTTTACTGATCTAATCCTCCCTTCCACCTTCAGGGAGACAAGCTCATAAAGGATAAAGGATGAAGGATGAAAATTCTGATACTGAATAAAGGGGCAGCCTACTCAACTATGTGTTATTTAGCAGAAATACTCCCCAAACTCAGCCATCTAGAAATGCCAGAAAGAAATGTGTGAGTGAATATGTGCATGACAGTCACATCTAAAAGGAAAACTGCTATCAATATTGGTATTGGATAAAATATAATTAAAAATATTTAGTGGGGGAAAATAAGTTTATATTTATTTAAAATATCCAAAATGAGGGTATTTTATTCATGAATTGTATACATTAAAATAATATCAAAATTCATTAAGCATATTATGATTATGTTAAAAATAAAGAGAAATGGAAACAGAATTACAAAAGCTTAACATATCATCATTAGCTTCTATCAAGTAGATTAAATATATGGAAATATGGGGCACAAGAGCATTCCTTGCATCATAATATAAAAGATCAAAAAAATTGGAGGAGTTCCCTGGTGGCTTAGTGGGTTAAGGATCCAACATTTCACTGCTGTGGCTCTGGTTACTACTGTGGCTCACGTTTGATCCCTGGCCCAGGACTTTTGTACACCATGGTGCAGCCAATAAATAAATAAATAAATAAATAGATAAATAAATAAATAAATTAAATTGGAAATCTAAATATTCATCAAAGAGGGTTGACTACGTATATTATGCTAATCCATACAATGGACCATCATAAAGCCCTTAAAAACTGTGATGTTTCTCCCTATAATGGCATAGAAGGATGAGCTTGTTATGTTCTTAAGTGAAAATAAATTGAGTAATATGTTTAGGATAACACTATTTTTATAAAGACAAAACTACATATAATCTATGTATATACACATTCTCTATGTAAATGCATAGAGAATTGGCTGCCAAAAGTTATTGTCTCAGGGAGAAGAAAAGAAAAACTCAACTTTTTCACTCTCTGTACTATTTAAATACTTTGCATTTTACATAGGTGTGCTTGTGTGTTTTATTTTTGTACATTTAGAAAATAATTTTTAAAAATTATAGATAACTCCGGAAGAGAAATAACCATAGACAAAATTGAAACATAACTGCAGGCATACCGCTTTTTACTGAGCTTCACTTTGCTATTCTTTGCAGGTGCAGCACTTTTTTAACAAGGTAAATATTTGTGGCAAATCCTGCATTGAGCAAGTCTATTTTTTCCAACAGCAGTTGTTCATTTCATGTCTCTGTGTGAGAACTTTGCTAATTCTCACAATATTTCAAACTTTTGCATCATTATTATATCTGTTGTGGTGATCGGTGACCAGTGATCTTTGATGTTACTATCGTACTGTATTGGTGGACCACTAGCTGCTCCTATATAAGACAATGAACTTTAACCAATAAATGTTGTATGTGTTCTGACTGCTCCACCAACTGGCCATTCCCCTGTCTCTCTCCATCTTCTTGGATCTCCCTATTCCCTAAGACACAGCAATATTGAAATTAGGCCAATAAATAATCCTACAATGGCCTCTAAGTGTTCTAGTGAAAGGAATAGTTAAAAGTTTCTCACTTTAAATAAAAAGCTAGAAATGATTAAGTTTAGTGAGAAAGGCATATTCAAAACCCAGGATAGACTAAAGGCTAGATCTCTTGCACCAAAATATTAGCCAGGTTGTGAATGAAAAAAAGAAAAATTCCTAAAGGAAATTAAAGCTTTTTTTGCTTATCAAATGAGTGTAAGAAAGCAAAACAGCCTTAATGCTGATATGGAGAAAATTTTAGTGGTCTGGATAGATGATCAAACCAGTCACAATATTCACTTAAACCCAAGCCTAATCCAGAGCAAGGCCCTAACTCCCTTCAATTCTATAAAGGCTGAGAGGGGTGAGGAAGCAGCCCAAGAAAAATTTGAAGCTTCTAGATATTGATTCATGAAGTTGAAGGAAGGAGTCATTTCCATAACATCAAAGTACATGGTCAAGTGGTGAATGCTGATGTAGAAGCTGCAGCAAATTATTCAGAAGATCTGGCTAAGGTCATTAATGAAGGTGGCTATACTACACAACAGATTTTCTTTTCTTTTTTTTAATTTAATGATTTTTTTTTCCATTAAAGCTGGTTTACAGCATTCTGTCAATTTTCTACTGTACAGCAAGGTGATCCAGTTACACATACATGTATACATTCTTTTTTCTCACATTATCATGCTCCATCATAAGTGACTAGATGTAGTTCCCAGTGCTATACAGCAGGACCTCATTGTTATCCATTCCGAAGCAATAGCTTGCATCTGTTAACCCCAAATTCCTAGTCCATCCCACTCCCTCCCCCTCCTCCTTGGCAACCACAAGTATGTTCTCCATGTCCATAAGTTTTCTTCCTGTGGAAAGGTTCATTTGTGCTGTATATTAGATTCCAGATATAAGTGACATCATATGGTATTTCTCTTTCTCTTTCTGACTTACTTCACTTAGTATGAGAGTCTCTAGTTCCAACAACAGATTTTCAGTGTAGCCTTATATTGGAAGAAGATGCCGTCTAGGACTTTCATAGCTTGAAAGTAGAAGTCAATGTCTGTCTTCGAATCTTCAAAGGACAGGCTGACTCTCTTATTAGGAGCTGATACAGCTGGTGACTTTAAGTTGAAGTCAGTGTTCACTTACCATTTCAAAAATCCTTGCATCCCTAGGAGTTATGCTAAATCTAACTCTGCCTATGCGCTATAAATGTAACAACAAAGCCTTGATGACAGCACATTGGCTTACGATATGGTTTAGTGAATATTTTAAGCTACCTGTTGAGGCCTACTTCTCAGAGAAAAAGATTCCTTTCAAAATATTATTGTGGGAGTTCCCATCATGGCTCAGTGGAAATGAATCTGACTAGGATTCATGAGGACGCAGGTTCAACCCCTGGCTTCGCTCAGTGCGTTAAGCGTCTGGCATTGTTGTGAGCTGTGGTGTAGGTCAGAGACACAGCTCGAATCCTGAGTTGCTGTGGCTATGGCATAGGCCAGAAGCTGCAGCTCTGATTTGACCCCTATCCTAGGGACTTCCATATGCCACAGGTGCATCCCCCCCAAAAAAAATTATTGCTCATTGACAATGTACCTGGTCACTTGAGAGCTCTGGTGAAGATGTACAGTGAGATCAAATTTTTTTTTTTTAATTCATGCTTCCAAAAAAAAAAAAAAAAACCCATTCATTCTGCAGTCCATGGATCAGGAAGTAATTTCAACTTTAAAGTCTCATTATTTAAGAAATATATTTCATAAGGCTAAAGCTGCTGTAGGTAGTGATTCCTCAGATGGATCTGGGCAAAGTCAATTGAAAACTTTCTGGAAAGGATTCACCATCCTATATGCCATTAAGAATGGTTATGAGTCATTGGAAGAGGTCAAAATAATAGGATTAATAGGAGTTTGGATGAAGTTGATTCCAACCCTCATGGATGACTTTCAGGGGTTCAAGACTTCAGTGGAGGAAGTCACTGCAGATGTGGTGGAAACAGCAAGAGAACTAGAATTAGAAGTGGAGGAGTTCCCACTGTGGCTCAGTGGGTTATAAACCTGACTAGTATCCATGAGGATGCAGGTTCCATCCCTGGCCTCACTCAGTGGGTTAAGGATCCAGCATTGCCATGAGCTGCAGTGTAGGTGGCA
Source organism: Phacochoerus africanus (assembly GCF_016906955.1). Taxonomy (NCBI): domain Eukaryota; kingdom Metazoa; phylum Chordata; class Mammalia; order Artiodactyla; family Suidae; genus Phacochoerus; species Phacochoerus africanus. The sequence goes on along the minus strand of NC_062560.1, from coordinate 82,562,667 downwards.
GATGTGGCTTGGATCCCTCATTGCTTGGCTGTGGTGTAGGCTGGTAGCTGCAGCTCAGATTCAACCCTTAGTCTGGGGACTTCCATATGTCAGATGTGTGGCCCTAAAAAAAAAAAAAAAAAAAAAAGGTGGGGCCTGAAGGTATGACTGAATTGATGCCATCTCATGATAAAAACTTGAACAGATGAAGAGTTGCTTCTTCTGGATTAGCAAAGAATTTTTTTTTTTTGTCTTTTTAGCTATATCTTGGGCCTCTCCCGCGGCATATGGAGGTTCCCAGGATAGGGGTCCAATCGGAGCTGTAGCCACTGGCCTACGCCAGAGCCACAGCAACATGGGATCCGAGCCACGTCTGCAACCTACACCACAGCTCACGGCAATGCCGGATCGTTAACCCACTGAGCAAGGCCAGGGACCGAACCCGCAACCTCATGGTTCCTAGTTGGATTCGTTAACCACTGCGCCACGACGGGAACTCCTTTTTTTTTTTTTTTTATTTTAGAATGTGGTTTTTTGAGATGGACCCTACTTCTGGTGAAGATACTGTGATGATTGTTGAAATGATAACAAAGAATTTATAATACAGCATAAACTTAGTTGATAAAGCAGTAGGAGGGTTTGAGAGAACTGACACTAATTTCAAAGGAAGTTCTGCTGTGGGTAAAATGCTATCCATCATCATTGCATGCTACAGAGTAATCATTCATGAAGGGAAGAGTCCATCTATGTGGCAAACTTCACTGTTATTTTAAGAAAAGGCCACAGCTACCCCAACTTTCAGCAACCACCACCCTGAGCAATCAGCCATCAACATTGAGGCAATACCCTCCACCAGCATAAAGGTTATGACTCTTTGAAGGCTGGGTTGATGGTTAGCATTGTTTAGCAATAAGGTTTTTTTGTTTTTGTTTTTGCTGTATTGGCTATGTCCGCAGCACGCCAAAGATCGAACCCATGCCATGGCTGGAACCAGAGCCACGGAAGTGACAAAACTGGATCCTTAACCTACTATGCTACCAGGGAACTTCAGCAATAAGGTTTTTCTTTTTTTTCTTTTTTTTTTGTCTTTTTGCCATTTCTTGGGCCACTTCTGCGGCATATGGAGGTTCCCAGGATAGGGGTCCAATAGGAGATGTAGCTGCCAGCCTACACCAGAGCCGGGATCCGAGACGCGTCTGCGACCTACACCACAGCTCATGGCAACGCCGGATCCTCAACCCACTGAGCAAGGCCAGGAATCGAGCCCGAAACCTCGTGGTTCCCAGTCAGATTCATTAACCGCTGAGCCATGGTGGGAACTCCCAATAAGGTATTTTTAAAATTAAGGTGTATATAAATATATATTTTTAGACATAATACTTTTGCACACTTAATAGACTACAATATGGTATAAACATAATTTTTACATGCACTGGGAAGCCAAAAAAATTTGTGCGACCCACTTAAGTACCAATTCAATCTGTTGCAGTGGTCTGGAACAAAACTTGCAATATCTCTGAGGTATGCCTGTATCCAATAATTTCTGCCAGGAAATTCTTTGGGCTTTTGCAGGTTCACAGGCAATTTCCCCCAAAAATGTAGTCTATTCAAGGTCATTCAAAATGATTAAAGTCCTCTAGAGTGGACTTTAATTTTTATTTTGCTTTGGGGGGGTGTTTCTTGCATGTTTTGTGGCTTTCCAGTCTGAATCTTTGTTTGTTTTGGCCACACCCAAGGCCTGCAGAAGTTCATGGGCCGAGGATCAAACTCAAGTCACAGCAGTGACAACACTAGATCCTTAACCCTCTAGGTGACCAGGGAGCTCCCTGAATTTTTTGTTTTTGTGTTTTTAATGTTTGAGGAATTCACCTCAGAGATTTAGGAGAAGTCGGGACCTAACTTGCCTTCCACTAAAGAAACTAAAAAGGCCAGATAATGTCTCTACTTACAAAACTTTATTTGTAGATACATGACCTAGGCTAAACCTATCAGATTCTTTTACCAGGGACTAGAAATGTAAACCAAAGAAGCAGAAACAGGAAGGCATTTTTTTTTTTTTTTTTTGCTTTTTAGGGCTACACCTATGGCATATGGAAATTCCTCAGGCTAAGGGTCGAATCAGGGCTGCAGCTGCTGGCCTACGCCATAGTCACAGCAACGCCAGGTCTGAGCTGCATCTATGACCTACACTACAGCTCACAACAGTGCTGCATCCTTAACCCCCTGAGCAGGGCCTGAGATTGAACCTGCATCCTCATGGACACTATTTAGGTTCTTCACACACTGAGCCACAATGGGAACTCCAAAACAAGGAAGATTTCTAGCAATATCTAGTATCCAGTGGTAGCAATCCTAGCAGTGTGGATACCTGACTCTTCCAAGGGCATGATGTAAACTATAGAGCTGGCCCCTATCCTCCTGTGCCTCTTGCCTGCATACTGATCCTAAGTCTTCAATATTCCTATGAATTCTGTGAAATATCCAGCATTCTTCCAGTAAACTCCATGCTTGTTTATATTAACCAAGGTCACTTTCTGCTGTTTGAAATTAATACACTTAACTGTATACCTACTCAATGTATTTTATAATCAGCATAACCCTGGTCCCCAAATACGAACAAGAAATGCCAAATTTAAAATATAGATGAAAATAATTGTGTAAAATATTAGTAGATCAAATGTGAGGAATTCCCATCGTGGCTCAGTGGTTAACGAACTCAACTAGGATCAATGAGGACATGGGTTCGATCCCTGGCCTCACTCATTGGGTTAAGGATCCAGTGTTGTCGTGAGCTGTGGTGTAGGTCGCAGATGAGCCTCGGATCCTGAATTGCTATGGCTATGGCATAGGCTGGCAGCTAGAACCTCAATTCGACCCCTACCCTGGGAACCTCCATATGCCAAGGGTGCGGCCTTAAAAAGACAAAAAAAATATTTGGCATTACATGGAAATAACAATCTATCATAACCATGTAGGGCTTATTTCAAGGTTACCAAGTGTTTTTTTTTTTATTTTCAAGATAAGCTAATATATATATATATATATATATATATATATATATATAAAACATCAATAGTTTAAAATAAATTGGCATATCCATATATGCCTTCGGTAAAATGTTAATACCCACTCCATCAATTCAAATGTAATTAATAATTAAATACCTACTATGCACCAGATACTGATGCAGGTGCTCTGTTACGTAGATGAATAAGACTTAATCACCTACCTCATGGAGCCTATGGTCTAATTAAAAGAAAGATGAATGAATATAATTAAAATATAATGTTAAGTGTTTTGGTAGAGGTTTGTATATGTTAGTGACTCAGCACCAAGTTTCAAGAAAGGGAGTTCTCTTGTGGTGCAATGGGTTAAGGATCCAGCATTGTCACTACAGCAGCTTGGGTTGCTGCTGTGGGACAGGTTCCATCCCTGCCCTGAGAACTTCCACATGCTGTGAACATGGCCAAAAAAAAAAAAAAAAAGTTTCAAGAAAGGATTCTTCTTCTTCTTGTTTTTTCTTTTTTGGCTGCCCCATGGCATATGGAATTCCCAGGCCAGGGATCAGATCTGAGCTGAAGTTTCGACCTATGCTATAGTTGTGGCAATGCCAGATCCTTAAAGCACTGTGCCAGGTCAGGGATCAAACCTGTGTCCCAGCACTCCAGGGATGCTGCCAATCCTCTTGCACCACAGCAGAAACTCCAAGAAACACTTCTTGAATAAGCATTTTTTTGCTGTTATCTTAAGAGCTTGGTCTTGCAAAAGAAGTGATGTGCTTTATTCCTTGATACTAGGAAGGATGAGAGAAAACTAGATGAAGCTATGTGGGGGGAGAGGGGATAGAAGAGCAAATTGGACTGTCTAAGAATTGCCCTTCCCACTTTATTTCCTCTCCATGGCTACCACCATAATCTAAGCCACTATCATCTCTGGTCTAGACTAGTGCAATAGTTGCTTAACTCTTCTTTCTGTTTGTACTTTTTCTCCTTGCCAATTTGTTCTCTGCACAGCTAAAACAAATGAGTTTTCAGAACAAATATCAGGGGAGTTCCCTGGTAGTCTAGTGGTTAGGACTCAGTGCTTTCACTGCTGTGGCCTGGGTTCAATCCCTGGTCTGAGAACTGAGATTTCACATCAAGCTTCTGCACACCATGGTTAAAAAAAAAAAAAAAGAGATAAAGAGTCTAATAACCCAATAACCATAGAAGGAACTGAAAAGGTAATAAAATTTTAAAATTATTTAGTAAAATTTTCATTTTGCTGGGAGTTCCCATCATGGCACAGCGGAAATGAATCCGACTAGGAACCATGAGGTTGTGGGTTCAATCCCTGGCCTCATTCAGTGGGTTTAGGATCCGGCATTGCCGTGAGCTGTGGTGTAGGTCATAGACTCGGCTTGGATCTGGCATTGCTGTGTCTTTGGCATAGGTCAGCGGCAATAGCTCCGACTGGACCCTAGCGGGGGGACCTCCATATGCTGCAGGTGTGGCCCTAAAAAAAAAAAAAAAAGGACAAAAGACCAAAAAAAATTCATTTTTCTAAATAAAATAAAGATAGTAAAATATTAAAAAAAGAACATAAATAAAATACCACTCTATATCTAAAACTCTTCAGTGGCTCTTGCTCTTGGAGTAAGATAAGATCTTGTCTCATTTTGCCCCTCCCCTCCTCTACAACAGCATTTGTATCATTTTCCCTGTTCCTCATAAGGCTCAGTGATTGTGCTTTTGTTTTTATCCTGGAACACACTACACCCTTTCCTGCCTTTGGTCCTTTGGATTGTTGTTGTTCCCCTACTCCAACTTTTCCCTAACCCCAAAGCCCCCCTCCACTGCCTATATGCTTTACGTGTTTGTTCCATTTTCATCTTTCAGGTCTCACCTAAATTTTTTTTTTTTTTTTGGAAATACCTTAACTGACAATTTTCTCCCATTTACTCTTGTTCAACCAGTTTATTTTTGCTATCATATAATTAGAGTATGTACGCCTCTTGTTTACTTACTTTCCTGCTTCTCCACTAGATTGTAGGCACCCTGAGTGTAGGGATCTTTTCTGTCTTTATCTCCACTATATCCCTATAATTTAGACTAGTGGTTGGCACATAGAGTCTCAAAAAATATTTGTTGAATGGATTAATCTCTTCATAGCAGAGAAACCTTTATGAATAACACTAAAACACCAGTATCAACTAAAAAAATATGTGCAATGCACAGGCAGTGCATAACATCTCAAAGGTTAATATCTGTACACATATAGATAGAGCTGCTACATATCTGTAAGTTAAAGAATAGCAAATGAAGTATGCATAAAACATATGAACAATTTGTGGAAAAAGTATCTTCAACATGTTAATCACAAAAATTTTGTATTTTAAAATCTAATTTCAGAGTTCCCCTCATAGCTCAGCGGTTAATGAACCCGACTCGGACCCATGAGGTTGCAGGTTGGATCCCTGGCCTTTCTCATTGGGTTAAGGATCCGGTGTTACTGTGAGCTATGGTGTAGATTACAGACGCAGCTCGGATCTGGCATTGCTGTGGCTGTGGCATAGGCCAGCAGCTGTAGCTCTGATTCACCCCCTAGCCTGGGAAATTTCATATGCCGTGGGTGCAGCCCTAAATAGCAAAAACAAAAACAAACAAACAGAAAACCCAAAATAATTTGGACCTATTAAATGATTGATATTGATATGACTGTTAATAGCCAGTGTTGACAATTTCATATACATGTATATATAGATTGAGAAGTTCCTTGGTGGCTCAGTGGGTTAAGGATCTAGTGTTGTCACTGCTGTGGCTCTGGTTACTACTGTGCCTCAAGTTCAATTCCTGGCCTAGGGACTTCCACACTTTGCAGGTGTGGCCAAAAAAGAAAAAGGTATAGATTGGTACAATCTTTCTGAAAGGCTATTTGATATTATCTTTTAAATTTAAATAGTATGTATCCCTTGATCTAGAATTTCTACTTTCAGAGATTTTCCTATAGAAATAAACAAATAAGTGCTATTCAAAGCTTGTTCTTACAAGGCATTTTTCTTTAATTGTGTACATCAATAAAAGACTGGTTCAGAAATTATATTTATTGGGTAAAAACTTTCTTGTATATAAGAAAGAAGAGACTGGTTCACCATATTATGGTAATTTACACAGCATAATACTTGTTAACATTTTGAAGCATTTCTATATGTAGTGGCCTGTAAGGATGCAGAATATGACCTTGAACTTAATCCTTGTACTATTTCTTTTCTTTCCTTCCTAAACTTCCTGGCCTTTTCCGTCATCAATTATAGTCACCTGTATGGCTTGAAGGTAAATCATAGTTATAGCAAGAATTAAAAGAGAAGGAGTTAATATATACTCTTTGCTGTTTTATCCCATTTTGTTTTTACCTCTAAAGTGCGTGGAGAGACAAAAGGAAAGGCTCTCTGGAAAGCAGAGCATAGAGCTGGTGATGGTACAAAGCTTAAAAAGAAAATCGAAAAAGAAAGGATGCTGTTTACCCACTCCTCCCCAGTCCTGAGACGATATTAGATTATAGTAGGACAGAGTGTATTTATTGGGATAAAGAAAAAGCCCTTGGAAATGATCATACTCTAGAGACAAAAAGCTAGACTTCAGGGGATATGGATGATAGTAGGGAATCATCAATGGGGGGATGCTAATTATTCTATTTTACTGTCAGGGAGCAATATGAAAGCTGAACAGTATCAGCAAATATCCTTTACTAGTGAAGAGAGTATATAACTGCCAAGTTATCATGTCACCTCTTAAATATAAACCACAACTTTCCTTTAAGATTTGCCCGTGGTCCTCACTGCTGCTCATGCTGCAAAAGTAGACCCTGAACTTTTCTGGGTCCCACCTCAACTGAGGCTTGTAGATACTTCTTTTTGTCAATAGCCCAAAACTATGGTAAGTCACCCCAAATAGAGAGACAATGATGTTATAGTAGGAAAAGTCCTGTCGCTGCTTCTTCATGGGGACTGGACAGCGGTAGAGAAATCTGCTTTTGTAAATGGAAGATATAAATATATACACCAAACTGTTAACAGTGAATGAAGTAGAGTGGAGAGATTTTTAATTTTACTCTGTTTTGTCTATTTCTGAATTGTTTGAATTTTTAAATAATAAAGCATACATTATTTGTATAAAAAAATGCCACTCTTAAGAAGAACAGAAAAATCTACTAGATAATGCAAATGCTGCATTTTATCTGACTGCTTGATAATGAGAATAAATTAGATATTCCTTCAGAAGCACTTAATGTCTATAGCAATTATATATTAATGTCACTATATATGGAATGTCACTTGGGGTCAGGACACCTTTAAAACCAAACGGGACTCATTGGAAACAATCTATCTACTCCAAAAGATGTTTACCAAATATATATCAACAAAACTCTCTCATCTCCTCCATCATTTTGCCTGTGGCAATATTTTTTTTATGTTTTCTGTGGGCATTTTTTGGACTTCTGCTTCTACCCATAAAGGATGTCCTCTGTGGCACTTGCCTCCCTGCCATAAACAACTAGGAAGATGCACAAAATTTATGAAACAACAGTTTTCAGACCTTGTACGGTAGGCTATGCAGTATTTTAATCCATGAGAAGAGGGGAATACATGGGGTAAGCCCTTACAACCATCTTGACTTTCTGGTGGACATTTTCCAGATAGTAGCGCAAAGGGACAGAATTTCTTTGAGTGGAGGAGATCAGAATTTAGGGAGGCCAATGTAACTAGAATTTATAATGCAGTGTACTAGAGTGGGAGGTGCACAGAAAATGGCTCCATGAATCTACACAGGAGTGTTCTTCAGTCCTTGGCTAAACCAATCTGTGCATATCTAGAGTGAAACCGCATCAAGTTGGGCAAAGAAAAATTGTTAGGAAAAGAAAGACCAGGAAGCTGTAAGCCAAACAGTTTCAAGTGTTCACACAGGACTGGAAATCACTTTGGTTCCAACTGGCCAGAAAGGAAGGCATCTTTGTATATCCAGGGCATTTAGTAGTGATCTCAGAAGGTCATACCTCAGTAGTAGAGCTCAAATAAGCTTAAAAACAAGCCTCAAATGCATTAAGATATCTTCACGTTATTTGACTGCCTGCTAGAATAAAGTCCTATGCTCTTTAAAGGAATACTATAAAATCTAGTACTCAACATTGTAAAATTTATGGTGTCTGGCATTCAGTAAAATAATTGCTGACATATGAAAAAGTAGGAAATTGACTCATAAGCCAAAAGCAGATGCTGAAATGAGAGACGATAGAATTTGCAAACAAGGAACTTAAAACATCTTTAATATACAGGTTCCATATACTAAGGAGGTAAGGGAAAACAAATATAATGAGAAGACAAATGGGAGATATGAAAAAGACTAATTGGAGCTTCTGGAGATGAAAACTATAATGTCCGAGATGAAAATTTAATTGGATGGACTATCTAGATCAGGAAGGCAAAAACAAGGAAAAATAGAGCTAGAAATCAGATGGCATTAGATATTGCAGAAGAAAACATCAGTGAACCAGAAGACATAGCAATAGAAACTATGCAAACTGAAGCATGGAGAGGGAGAGAGGGAGCGATAGACTAAAAAAAAAAAAAAAAAAAAAAAGGCAAAGTGGTCTCAGAGACCATATCAAGCAGTGAAAATATCAAGCAGTTCAGCATACTTGTAATTGGAGTCCTAAGAGGGTGATGGGGGAAAAAAAATTGAAGAACAGCCAAATGCTTTCCAAAATTGTTGAAAACTATAGATTTACACATCCAAGAAGCTCAACAAACTCAAAGCAGGATAAATGAAGTGGACATTTGTGTGTATTTGTTTTATCATTTCCTGAATATTAGTTTATTAACTGGATTGTATTCTGATTTCTAGCTCTATTTTTCCTTGTTTTTGGCTTCCTGATCTAGTATTTTTTCTGATTTCTCAAAACCGATAGCCATCCGGACCAAGGCAATGGTAATGTCCATGTCGACAAAGGGGAAGAGATGTTTATTACTACAATTCCCCTTTGCGTATGTTGAAGCTCTCCACTAAGGTAGAAGGTCTCTGTAATCTCTACCTGTCACTGTGAGTCCCTTTGGGCCCTACCAATGACTTTGTGTTATTAGGTTTCTTTTGTAGTCACATGTTAAGATGACTATTCTAATTCTATTGGAATGTTTTAAATAATAAGAACTGTATCTTAACAATTACTTCTATTCCCCAGGTGTCTATTTAGCACCTTGCATGTAAGCCAGTCAACGAATATAGACTTATTGGTTGATTACTTCAGTGGTCTTCAAACTCTAGCATGCATCAGAATCATGTGGAGGGTTGATAAATTACAGATTGCTGGGTCCTATTGTTAGAGTTTACAATTAGTTACATCTGGGGTGGGGATTGATCATTTGTATTTATAACAATTCCCAGGTGATGCTGATATCACTGGTCCTCAAACCACCTATTGATAATGAATGGATTAGACTTTGTGAAATCCACCTGTTGAGAGATTACATATATTTCAAGTCTATTTAAATCCTACCTCTTCCATAGAGCAATTCCTGCTCCCTCAGAAAATAGATCCTCTTTTTTTTTGTTTTGTTTATTTGTTTGTTTTTATGGCCACACCCAAGGCATGTGGAAGTTAGTTCCCAAGCTAGGGATTGAATCCAAGCCACAGCTGTGGAAATGCTCAGATTTTTTTAATATATATAATGATTTTTATTTTTTTCCATTATAACTGGTTTACAGTGTTCTGTAAATTTTCTACTCTACAGCATGGTGACTCAGTTACATAAACATATATACATTCTTTTTTCTCACATTATCATGCTCCATCTAGATGAAGACTATTGCCTTTGGAATGGATTAGCAATGAGATCCTGCTCGGATCTTTTAACCCACGTCACCAGGCCAGGGAGCAAACATGAGCCTCTGCAGCGACCTGGGCCATGGCAGTCAGATTCTTGACCCATTGCACCAGAGCTGGAATTCCTAGCTCCTCTTTCTAATATGTATTTCATATCCTCTCTACATCTCTTACAATATTTTCCATAGTCTTTCTTATTTATAAGTTGTTTGTGTAATGTGTTTATCTTGAATACTAAACTGACTGCAGAACTAGATCTTCAAAAGCTGGACAGGATAATTAACAAATTGATATTTGCCAATTATGTATCATTATGTGTATATATTTCTATATCCAAAAAATTACTAATGATTTATAGAAACAACTAGGTGATGAAAATGAAAATAGAAAAAAAATTTTCAGTTCTCACTACTTTATATGCACCAGGTTGATGAAGTGTTAGGATTTGTGTGCCTGAATTAAGAAGAGTAAATCCAACAAGAAGTGTCTAATTATTCTTCAATTTTAGTCCTAATTTATTGTTAATGGCACAGTCTAAATGCTAGGAAAGGTTAAATCTCTCCCCCCTCCCCCCAAAAAACCCCCATCTTCTAGAAGGAACAATTCTAACCAGGGTAACGAACACATACTTTGAGTTTGGGTGCTGGAAACAATGAAGTAAAAGTTCAAGCTTCAGGTGTGCTCACGTATGAAAGGTGTGGTAAGGTGAGTCATCTCCGTGTCTGACGCACACCCCGCTCCCATTCCTTTTAATGTAAAGCCAAGTGAGCATAGGGTTAGTGTCTGGAGCATACGAGAAAGTTTAATCAAGCTCTACTCTAGGTAGATATTTGGGGAAGATTTTATCAGTTTTCTAACTGTCAGAATGTAAGACAAAGTTGGAGAAAAGGAGGAGTCAAGACCAGGGAGTGGTTCCTGGAAAAAGGGGTGAGAAATCACTCTACTTAATCCTGGTCTGGGCCTTAGATCATGGTCAAGTAGATAAAGAGTCATCTTCATTCACATATGGTCTAGCCTAGTTTAACCTGAAACTATATAAAGATTTGAGGCCATATGTCTAGTTAGAATGAAGTGTGCATTTGTCCAGTGTCTCCTATTTGCTATATATCATCCTTAGGAATCTCACAGGGGAGCAGGCAGCATGATGGAATCTGAAGATTTTTTAATTAAAAAAAATATATGCAATTTTAGCAGGCTACTTTCCATTTACAGTTATGATAAAATATTGGCTATATTACCATGTTGTAAGTATATCCTTGAGCCCACTTTTTTTTTTTTGTCTTTTTAGGGCTGCACCCATGGCATATGGAGGTTCCCAGGCTAGGGGTTGAATTGGAGCTGTAGCTGCTGGCCTACACCACAGCTCACGGCAATGCCAGATCCTTAACCCGCTGAGCAAGGCCAGGGATCGAACCTGTGTCCTCATGGATACTAGACAGATTCGTTTCCGCTGAGCCATGTTGGGAACCCCTCCTTGAGCCTATCTTACACCTAATAATTTGTACCTCCCACTTCCCATCTCCATTTTGCCTCTCCCTCCTTCTCTCTCCTCTAGATCTGTGAGTCTGCTTCTTTTATTTTATATCCACTAGCTTGTTGTATTTCTAAGTGATAACACATGGTATCTGTCTTTCTCTGTCTGACTTATTTTCACTTAGCATGATTTGGGACCCTAGCCATCTCTCCTTCCATCAGTGCTAATGACTAACTCATGCGATGTATTATGTATTCAGTTATTTAGGGATTAAGCCTGTTTTATGCAAAATATCTGATTATAACATCTCAATAGATGAACACTGTGAAAAGGAAATAATATTATTTTATTATTATTATTATTTTGTCTTTTTGCCTTTTCTAGGGCCGCTCCTACAGCATATGGAGGTTCCCAGGCTAGGGGTCTAATGGGAGCTGTAGCCACCGGCCTATGCCAGAACCACAGCAACGCAGGATCTGAGCAGTGGCTGCAACCTACACCACAGCTCATGGCAATGCCAGATCCTTAACCCACTGAGCCAGGCCAGGGATTGAACCGGCAACCTTATGCTTCCTAGTCGGATTTGTTAACCACTGCGCCACGACGGGAATTCCTAATATTATTTTAATTGAACAGGTAAGTTGTAGGATCCTTTTTATCTTTTAAAATAAAATTTGACTGCCATGCTATTTCTGTTACAAAGCCTGAGTTTTGCAATAGATATAAATATCATCATAAAAAGCTGTATTGTTTTCACTACTATAGGTTCCTTATTATTTTATTCTCCTGGAGGACACACTTCTTAGGAATCTTCTCTTCATTTCTATAAGTTCTCTACCAGTCAACATACTGGTATTAGGAAGAGTTAATTTATCATTAGCATCAGCCTATCAATAAAACCATTTTCATGTGCAAGTCTACATGATCCTATATTATTGTAAAAGAGCACAGTTGGAATAAATTATAATTACATTTCTTTTATGATGAAATGAAAGGTCATTTCCTCAGGTCTTTACTCACATTGAACTATTAAACATGTATTCTAATAAGCCACATTCAACTTTTTTAATACACCATCTTTATTGGTTTCTTTCTATCCTCCATTTAATTTACTGATCTGCATTTCTGTTTATGCCAGCATCCTCTAATAATGCCATGACTCGCTCAGCAAAATCCTACCACTTCTGGCAACTGACCAAGCTTAACAATGTGCTCTCACATAAAAGCTTCCTAATTGTAGACTGCTATGTGAACTATTTTGGTAGGGACTTTATAATGCTGCTTTGAAATTAAATGAATGAAAATTAAGAGTCCAATTTCAAATTAGCTTGTACAAAGTCATTATCTATCATTCTGACCAGAAAAGCTGTAGGCCCTATATCATTTGAATAATATGATGGTGGAAAAGGCATGTCACTTATCCTAAATCTTAATATCATATTCATACTTGGACACCACCTAATTATATTCAATAAAATGTAGATATATATAAAAGCACAAGTCACTTATCAAGATGTATTTCTTAAAGTATGATGGCATATACAAGCTGTCATGTAATTTACTAAATAAAAATATTACTGTAATTTAACCTAAAGCATTTGGAATTAGTTCATCATCATGTATTTTGAGGGAAAAATATCCCTAAAGAGTTAAATATATTTAGTGATGAATTTTGAGTTTTTAAGTTGTGAAAATTCAGGTGTACTGTACTTATGTTTTATCATTCTTTCCAATAAAAATACTGAAAAGCAATTAATTCTCTTTCATAAATATAAAAGTGAATCATTTTCCTGAAATGGACAACTATTGTGAGCAAAGATCCATAGCACATGCTCCCCAATAACTTCCATGAAAAATCCAGTACCGTCTTTTGTAGAATGTTTACTAAGCATAATTTAAAAGTAGCTGAGTGACAATCACAGTGCTATTTTCTCCAAATGTTGATTTTTAAAATCTGTATATATATGCAATTAATATTATGTGGTGTTTATTTTTTCCCTGCCCAAATGAGTGGGACCTGCATTAGCACTGGATCATAAATCTATAAATGTGTCTTTTTGCACTCGATACGTGTGGATGCATGCACATACACACAAAGAGGACTTCTTGACAAATTGAAGGAATTCACCAGTGATCAGTCACCGGTGTCAGAAGTAAGAAGTAGTTAAGGGAATGCTGGTAAATCCCACCTCCCAAGCACACTCTTCTGACAACTATAATGTGATCCCAGTAGAATGAAAAAGAAGTGTATGTGTCAACTATAATGATAGTAAAATTAATGCTTGAAGGAATAGCTTAGCCTTTCTGTCACCTGGCCCTGCACACCATCAGGTATAGTTGCTCCATTTCTATTGACAAGTACTATATCTATCCTCATTTTACATCTCAGAAAAATTGAATACGATTTCTAAAGTGGAGCAATTCTAGATGATAATCAGCTCAAATATGTAGCTATAGGAGTGAGTAGTTAAATGTCAACATTAAAGTCTTCTTAATTTTATATGTGTTGTATATCTATATATATGAATCACTTTGCTAAACACCTTAAATTAACACAACATTGTAAATCAACTATATTCCTATATAGAATAAAAATTAAACAAAAATCTCTTATGCATTAATCTAATTTTGTAATAAGCATTTTTAGGGCATGTGGTAGGCAGAATTCCAAGACAATCTCAATGACTCTTTTACAATCTCCTCCTCTTGAGTGTGTGGAACCTGTGAATGTGTGGAAAATCACTCCTGTGATTGTAATATTTTATAGCAAAAGGGATTTTGTGGATGTAATTGAATAATCACAGGAACACTTAACAGGAACTGGACTCTTCCTAAAGAAAGTGATTTGAAGCATACAGAGATTTGATGCAAGAGACATTCATACATTGCTGGATTTAAAGATGGATGATTCCATACACTTGTGGTTGCCAAGGAGAAGGGGGGTGGGAGAGGGATAGAATGGGAGTTTGGAGTTAGCATATGCAAACTATTATATATAGAATGGATAAACAACAAGGTCCTACTAGATAGTACAGGGAACCATATTCAATATCCTGTGATAAACCATAATGGAAAAAATGTGAAAAAGAGTGTACGCATATGGGAATTCCTTCATGGCGCAGCAGAAACGAATTGGACTAGGAACCATGAAGTTGTGGGTTTGATCCCTGGCCTCTCTCAGTGGGTTAAGGATCTGGCATTGCCATGAGCTGTGGTGTAGGTTGCAGATGTGGCTCGGATCTGGCAATGTTGTGGCTGTGGCGTAGACTGGCAGCTGCAGCTCCAATTCAACCTCTAGCCTGGGAACATACATATGCCATGGGTGCAGCCTTAAAAAGCAAGAAAAAAAAAAAAGACTGTGTATGTATGTATAACTGAGTTACTTTGCTATACAGCAGAAATTACCATAACATTGTTAATCAACTATACTTCAAGAAATAACTTTATTTATTTAAAGTATATTTGATTGACAATGTTGTGCCAATTTCTGCTGTAAAGTTAGTGATCCAGTCATACATTTATATACACTCCTTTTCTTATATTATCTTCCATCATGGTCTATCCCAAGAGATTGGATATAGTTCCCTGTGCTATACAGTAGGACTTCATTGCTTATCCATTTTAAATGTAATAGTTTTTATCTACTAACCACAAACTCCCAGTCCATCCTACTCCCTCTGTGCCCCCCCAACCCCCAGCAACCACAAGTCTGTTCTCTATGTCAGTGAGTCTGTTTTTGTTTTGTAGATAGGTTCATTTGTGCCATATTTTAGATTCCACATATAAGTGGAATCTTTGTCTTTCTTTTTTTGACTTACTTCACTTAGTATGATAATCTCTAGTTGCATCCATGTTCCTGAAAATTGCATTATTTCATTCCTTTTTATTTTTTATTTTTTTTGTCTTTTTGCCTTTTTGCCATTTCTTGGGCCGCTCCTGTGGCATATGGAGGTTCCCAGGCTAGGGGTATAATCGGAGCTGTAGCTGCCAGCCTACACCGGAGCCACAGCAACGCGGGATCCGAGCCGCGTCTGCGACCTACACCACAGCTCACGGCAACGCTGGATCGTTAACCCACTGAGCAAGGGCAGGGATCGAACCTGCAACCTCATGGTTCCTAGTCGGATTCATTTCTGCTGTGCCACGATGGGAACTCCTATTTCATTCCTTTTTATAGCTGAGTAGTATTCCATTATATATATGTACTACTTCATCTGTATCCATTCTTCTGTCGATGGACATTTAGGCTGTTTCTATATCTTGGCTATTGTGAATAGTGCTGCAATGAACATAGAGGTACATGTATCTTTTCAAATTGTAGTTTTCTCTTGATATATTCCCAAGAGTGGGATTGCCGGATCATATGATAGCTCTATATTTAGTTTTCTGGAGAACCTCTATAATGTTTCCCATAGTGGTTGTACCAATTTACATTCCCACCAACAGTGTAGAAGTGTCAATTTACATTCCCACCAACAGTGTAGAAGTGTCAATGAAATACTTAAAAAAAAAAAGATGGAGGGTTTCATGCAGCAAACTACATACATAAGCTCTAGATTAGAACATCACCTGGTTTATAGCAGGCAAGGAAACTGGAACTTCAGTTATATAGTCACAAGGAATTGAATTATGCCACAATCATATGAATTTGGAAAAGGAGCCTGAGACTCAGAAAAGAACACAGCCCAGATGACACCTTGCTTTTAGCCTGAGGCTATCCTGTGCAGAGAAATCAGGTGTGTGGTACCCAGATTAATGATATAAAAAATTGTGAACTGATAAGTGAGTGTTGTTTTAAGCCACTAGATTTGGGGTAATTTGTTATGCAACAGTATATAAGGTATACTTTTCAAACAACAAAATGCACCCATTTTAAGTTTAGGGTATGGTGAGTGTGAAAAATGACCCCACCTCCACATTTAAGATATAGGACATTAATGCCCCCAGTTCCCTTATGCTTCTTTGCCATCAATCCATTCCCTAACAACAGGCAGTCATTTGTCTTATTTCTGCCATTATGTCTGATTTCTGTGATTTGATGTGTTAAATCTTGACACTCTCCTTCTTTTTCTCATCATATGAGATCAATTACTGCTTTTATACTCTTCTATACAAACAAAAAATTTAAGTCGCCATTCTGAATACATAGAACAGTTTCTCTAAATACTTGTTAGCTATTAACTTAAAAAATAAGCGCTGCATACTGGCTCTGTGCCAGGATTTGTTCTAGGCACCGAGATATACTAATAAGAAAAATTGCTAAAGTCCACCCCTTAGGTAGTATATACGCCAAAGATGCCAAAGCTTATGGGAGGTTGGTTTCTTTTCTCTCTTTTTTTAATCATATGATTGGCTCCCTCTCTCTGAGTTCTCTAAACATCACTGCTGGGAACATATAACCCCTATTTATATTAGCCTAATCTCAGACTGTAGGATAAAGCTAAGTAGAACAAGGCTCAAGTTCTCAGAACTTAATAATACAGTTTGTTTTACTGCATAGTTCCATGAATTTGTAGATGAGATGAATTAACTCTGTATCTTCAGTCTTTGTCCAGCATCCAGTTCTCCTGGGTCTGAGGCCCAGCTGTATCCTTCTAGAAAAATGGTTGTCAAGTCTGGCCAAATGCTAGAATCACTCTCGAAGTCATGAAAGAGTTTTGAGACCCATTCTATTCCATTTGGCTTGGGCTTGGGCATTGACATTTATTAAAAGCTCCATTGTGTCTAATAATTCTAATTTGCAGGCAAGCTTTTAAAACACTCCTCTAGCTTTTTCATGGAGTGTCCTGCTCTTTCATCCTCTATCTTTGGTGGGGTTCCTAATTTATGTTGCCCACTAGGGATGCCTTCTCTACCCTATCATTTCCCCTCTGTGGTAACCACTGAATCCATGTGTTGAAAATCACTTATAACATGGAAGGAGCCTGGGTCCTTGAATTACTAAAGGCAAGGTCACCCACTGAATCTTGCGTTAGACTACTGTAAAGATGGCTAGTGGCTGCTCAGTATCTATCTTTTTGTTCATCCTTACAAACATAATTTCCATATTCTTGAGGATATCAATGTGTCACAATAAATATGCATATGTCCTGGTCCCTTTTAAAGATGGGATTGCTATAAGCAGACATATAAGCAGAAGTAGTCAGGAATTCTTGGAAATCTTCCAAGTGTTTGCTGTCTCCTTCCCCACTTTGTTTTTTCTTCCTATTTGAAGGCAGATGTAATGGCTGGAGTTACAGCAGCCATTATGTAACCATGAAGATGAAGGTCACACATTCTTGGGATGACAAATGAAGACAATAATGGAGACTGATTCTCTGATGACATTGAAAGCTGCTATAGAAGTCTTGGGGTGCAAATCTCCAGATTTTTATTTACATAAAAGGAAAAAACCTCACATAAACCATTATTTTAAGTCTCTGGTAGTACTGGCAGAATATAATTCCTAATTTATACATTCCTAATGTCATATGTCCCCTTTTCCAGAATTTTATCAATCATCAGTCACTGGCTTTCCTGACACCACCTGTAGATTTACCTGTACTACCTTCTACGGCTTGCTGTTTGGATCTGTTATTTCCTCATGTATTAGTCTTGTCTCTTGATTATTGATCATCCCCAGTTTGCTCTATTTTGCCTTCAGTGGAAACCTGTCACATTTGATCAAGGTTAGAGTGAATATATAATGATTACTTCAAGGCGATTCAAAAATGCATCCCAGCTAATGTGAATGCAACAACTTTATTCTCTCAGTGTGTTTTTTATGTCCACTTTTCTCAAAACCAAATTTAGATGGTCTTGCCAGCTCCATTTTCAGGTTAAAGTGAAAGAAATAGTAGTATATAGATTATATGATGGACAACACCCTGTGAAATCCATCATCCAAGGAACAGAGAGATTGGATAGTGTGACCTATGATTTATAGGTGGGAAGACACCACTTATCATCTCTAGGAAGATCTGTTATACCTACTGGCTTTTCTCATGCTGTGTAGTATATTGTTTTCCAGGTCAGGTAAATCTCACATCCTTATTAAAGTTGTTTATTTCCTTTGTACATCCATGAAAATAGGAAAATAATAAAAGACACATACAAGATAACTCATGAACCAGTAACTTTTGTTCTCAATCTAGGAGGTTTGAAAGTGAAAATGTGAACTTGTGGTGCATAGCATGGTCTGGTTGTTTGAAGGATATCACGTGATGAAAGCAGCAGCGATGGGAAAAGATATACAAACAGTAGGAAAGTCACATCAGTGGGTGGCTCTGTGGTTTCCAATTTGCCCATTGTCACCTTGAGAAAACCAACTGAGATGGGTAGCTTTGTGTATTTGTTAATCCAAAGCAGTAAAAGAAAATGGTAGCATCACCTACTGAAAGTTACGTCAAGAAAAGTGACTGTGCAGTCCTAAAAAACAAACAAATAAAAATTGTTTCTCCCTCCTATTTGACTCCATATGCATTCTATTTATTCATTCAATAAACAATTAATACCCACTAGATGGTAGAAACTTCCAGGTGCTGGGAATACAATAGTGAACAAAGCCACAAGGATCACTGTTCTCTTCCTGTCTCAAGGCTTTGAATACCATCTGTACCTTTGACTCCGAAGTCTGTGGTTCTAGCTTGGACCTTTCCCTTGAACTCAAGGCGAGTATCCATCGTCCACCTCAGCATCTCCATCTGGATGTCTGATGGGCATTTCACACATGGCTAAAGCCAGTACCTGTTCTTTCTTCCAACCCATAACCACCCCCTTTTGTCCCCTTCCCTGTCTCATTGACAATGTCATTCTTCCCATTACTCAGACCAACCTGGCTCTCTTATTGACTGCTCACTTCATTTTAAACCCCATGCCCAACTCCTGTTAACTCTACTTTCAGAATAAATCCGGGACACGGATTTTTTTTAATCACCTCCAGGTCTACACAACCTAGATGATTGTATTCAGCCTCTCAAGTGGTCTTCCTGCTTCCTTCCACCTTTGTTTAGTCTATTCTCCACACAGCGATCAAAGTAGTCCTTCCAAAACATTTCAGATTGTGTCACTCTTCTGTCAAAATTCTCTATGACTCATTCTCTCAGTAATTGCCAAAATCCTTGCAATGGCTCACAAGACCCTCTACCATCTGCCCCTGCTTTACCTGTTTTTTTGCTCATGCAAAGAACATGCCTCAGACTTTGCACATGCTGGTCCCTCTGCCTGGAATGCTCTTCCCTTGGATATTGTTACAGTTGACCTCTTATTTTACATCTTTACTCATATATCTCATATACACTTTCATTGCAGTTGGCTTCATCTAAAAATTTCAACTCTATCGCACCATCATTTTTGCCTTTCCCAATTTACATTTCTCTAGCACTTATTTAAAACACACTACTATTGTCTATGTTCATTGAGTCCATGAGAGGAGGGGTTTTTGGTCTTTTTTTTTTTTAACTTTTATGGAGAAAAAGTACTTGGTACTATGTTGGCATATAGTAGACACTGAAGCAATGTTGAATAAAATCAATAAAAATCTTATGGAACTTAAATTCGAAAGGGGAAGAGACATGAATCAAGTAACTGAACATGTAAATATGTAATTAAAAGTGATGGCCTGGCGACTCAGCTTTCCTGATCAGGTGGTCAAAATAGCTCCCATCTCAGTCTTAGAATCTTTGATAATTAGGTCATGGAAGAAAAGGATTATTTGCTGCTTCCCCTCAACAATTCCATGATCAACTCTGTTAAACCATAGAATTCTAGACTTCCCTATTTGCCCTGCCTCCCCACCGCACCCACACCCCATCAATACCAGGACGTTAAGGAAAATTTCTGAAGTGGGGGTTAATTCAAATAACAGCTAATTATTTTGAATGATTATTATAGTTAGGACATGGTTAGGAATGCTTATCTTGTGCTAAGCACTTTCAATCCAGGTAAGCTTAGGAAAGCTAATTGTGGGGACAGTGTTTCCCAAGCTCCTGAGTTGTGATCAAGGTCACTGATGCTGTGAATTACAAATTATTTGCTACAGTGTAGGTCCCCAGACAGGGATGGAATGACGCTATTTCAGCCTCTAGGACTATCTAGGAGGTGGTGGATTTGGTGTGGGGCAAGCCTCACTTCCCTTTTACCACGCCCTCTCTCACTTTCCTCCAGGACAACCACACCAAATTGTAAAGGTACAGCAGGTTTTACAAAAGCCTTTATGCATTAACAGATTAATTATAGCTTTCATATAGTTGGCAAGGAATCCTTCACAGGAGCCCTGCTCATGACTACACCCCACTCCTAGCCTTGCTCCCCTGTCCTCAAGTCCACCCCCTTCTACTACAAATCCTCTTTTCTAACTTCCACAGGGAAAACTCTACCATGTATTGTCATGGGTTATTCTCACCTAAAGCTCTGCTTCCTTTATAAACATTCATTTCTCCAAATCTCTCACATGCCATGCCCACAGCATGCGAAATTTCCCCAGACGAGGGATCAAACCCTCCCCATAGCAGCTACCTGAGCCACAGCAGTGATAAGGTATGGATCAGATCCTTAACCCACTGAACCACCAGGGAACTCCCTATTCTAACCATTTTAAGTGAACAATCCAGTGGTATGGTATTAATTGCACTCACAAAGTTGTGCAAACATCACTAGTGTTTCCAAAACCTTTTCATGACCCCAAAAAGAAACTTTTCATAATCATTAAGCAATAATTCACCATTCCCCCTTCCACCTAACCCCTGGTAATCTTTATGAATTTTCCTATTCTAAACATCTCATATAGGTGAAAACATGTTATAGCAAGCATCAGAACTTCATTCATTTTTTATGGTCAGCCTTACTCCAAAGCCCACATTATACTATCATGCCAGTAAAATCAGCCCTGCAGATCTTAATCCAGTTGACCATATCAGCTTAGAAATCTTCATCAGAGCTGCAGAGAAGTGTTTTTCCCCATATCACTGTGTCTTTAGAATTGGGTTGGCTGCATATATCAGGCAAACTCAACGAATTGCTTATTCAAGATAGCATTTCTCTCCCACATAAAAAAAAAATTTAGACAGTTGGTCTAGCAAGTAATGAAGTCTAAATATAATTGAAGCCAGGACTTTGGAGCTCTTTGTTTTGTCAAGAATCTCTGTTGGCCATTTTTAGTCAGAATGAGAATGTTTTCCCATCTCTTGGTTCAATGATGGGACACGAATTTGAGCCAAGCACCAAAAAAAAAAAAATAATAATAATAATAATAACAATAAATTAAAAAGCTACATATTTAGAAGCATACAGGACCAGGAGGTATGGGAGAGACTAGAGAAGGGCAGCAATCAGTCAATTCCTCCAAACTGGTTTCCAAAGAAGAATTATCTGTAGATATTTATTCTATTTTATAAATTAGATTGGATAGGGTTTGCAAAATCTAATAAAAACAACACAAAATAGTCTATGTACATTCCTTTGTTTTTTGATCAGGCTCACAGCATATGGAAGCTCCTGGGCCAGCTGTTGAACCCATGCCACCACAGTGACACAAGCTGCTGCAGTAACAACCCTGGGTCCTTAGCCACAAGTGAACTCCTCAATGTATGGTCTATACTAGCTCCCGATGTGAAAATTATACTTTTCAGTGTATAGACTACATAAAGAAGATTCTCTCCAACATACACAAATGTTTTATATATTGAGGACTTTGAAAATGAAGGTGCTAGAGAGAAAAAAAGAATCTGTTGTGTTTTGATGTTCTACCACTTTGCCAGCAATTAAAAAAGTACTTTTATAAG
The DNA here is from genome assembly GCF_016906955.1 of Phacochoerus africanus. NCBI lineage: Eukaryota > Metazoa > Chordata > Mammalia > Artiodactyla > Suidae > Phacochoerus > Phacochoerus africanus. The sequence goes on along the minus strand of NC_062560.1, from coordinate 82,540,599 downwards.
TAAAAGTTTGATTGCCAGCCTGGCACAATGGTTAAAGTTCCCTGTTGCTGCAGCTGTGGGGTAGGTCGCAGCTATGGGGTAGATCGTAGCTGTGGCTCAGATTCGATCCCTGGCCTGGGAATTTCATATGCCATGGGTGCAGCCAAAAACGAAAAAAAATTAAAATTAAAAAAAAAAAGAAAAGTGACTATGTTTTTCTAAGGTAAACATATTTCCTCCAGAGTCCTAAAGTTCCCATTCCAGGACGATCTTGCATTTTTGGTGACTTCATGAACTCTAGTTCTTAAGATTGAGTTGATGAAAATGAACTAGTCTGTGCAATGAGGTCTGTATGTTTAAAATCCAATTAATTTTTTTTTTTTTTTTTTTTGCTTTTTAGGGCCGCACTAGTGGCATATGGAGGTTCCCAGACTAGGGGTCTAATTGGAGCTACAGCTGCCAGCCTACACCACAGACACAGCAACGCACCATCCAAACCTCATCTGTGGCCTACACCACAGCTCACAGCAACGCCAGATCCTTAACCCACTGAGCGAGGCCAGGGATCGAACCTGCAACCTCACGTTTCCTAGTTGCATTCATTTTTGCTGCGCCACAATGAGAACTCCAAAATCCAATGAATAATTAAATATTTTCACGGAACTGGTCTTTTTATTTCCTGTTAGTAGTCTTTTATACTACCATGACTCTGTTTCCCCAAAGTCTTAAGTTAGAGTTATTCAAACTCTGTTAGAAAAATAGTTTATTTAGAGATCATTCGTGTTTAGAAGAGAAAGTAAAGTCATGGACAAATGAAAAACACAAACTTTGCCCTCAAACCATTTTAATCATTAGCTTGACTTCCTTAATCATCAAGTTGTTTATTCTTTAAAAAACTGCCAATAAATAGTGAAACCAACTAATTATTACATTCTTTAATTTTCACACCACTTCCCAGCCATTTATTTGAACTTTGGGGGCAAACATACACTTAGTATGTGGAGATAGTCTAAATCCACTACAGCAATTCTGCACAAGTTTAATCAATAAGGAGGAGGTAGTAGTGAATAAAGGGGAATGCTGTGTTATCCTATTATGGGCTCCAACATCAAGGCCAGGCTCATATTCATCAATACTTGGAAAGTACCTAGTTTATTTACTTGTTAATGGTAGATTTAAAAAAAAAATCGTGGTCAAGGTATCACTTATGGACCAGAACTAGGAAGTCAGCCAGGAGAATAGAGCTGAGGAAGGTTGAGGTCTGGTAGAAATGAGGTAAAAGGGAAGTCACATATTCTGGGAGGTGAAGGTCAAGGAACAGGTCCAAAGCCTCAATTTGTTCTGCATGAAGCTAAAGATGGAGCTGCAGTAAAGCTGGAGACTTTTATAGTCAGCTTTAAGGTTGACACCATCCATACCTGCAGTGGAAATTTTAGGACAGAAAGCAAAAATACCTATAGATTTCAACAAAGTCTCCTTACGTTCTGTGGAATTTCCTCCAGTAGTATCATAACTTTCATGGCTTCCAATACCAATTTGTTGATCTTTGTGTGTGTGTGTGTGTGGGGTGCTCATTGGACAAAAAAAAAAGAATGGCGAATGGATGGATCAAGGGGAATAGCCAAACTCTGACACTGACTCATATAGAAAAATGGCTATCGATGCCAATGCCAATGTCCAAAGGATTGGAGATGACAAGCTTACCCAGTATAGCAACAGCTGAGTAACAACATTTTAACTTCTAGGAAATTATCCTATGGAAATAATAAAGGGTGTGCCCCAAAGTACAACTTGTATGTTCTTCTCCATATTGTTTACAGTAGATAAAAGCTAAAGGCCCAACCATAAGGGAATAGTTGTAAAGGTATACTACATACATTCATGTGAGGGAATGTATACACAAGCATAAAATTAATCTTTTAGAAGAATATTTTATAGCAAAGATAAAGATAACTTTAAAAAGATTATATAAAAGTACAGTGCATAAAAGTAGCATTTTCTACTGTAAATAAACTAATTTACAAAACAGAAATAGACTCACAGACATAGAAAACAAACTTATGGTTTCTAAAAGCTGATAGCAGGGATGGTGGGAGGGAGATAAATTAAGAGATTGGTATTAACATCTACACACTATTATATATCAAAATTGATAAACAACAAGGACCTGCTGGATAATACAAGGGACTATATTCAGTGTCTTTTTTAAAATTTTGCTTTTCATTTTTGTAAACTCTTTTTTTTTTTTTTTTTAGCTGCACTGCAGCATGTGGAAATTCCCAGGCTAAGGATCCAATCCAAGTCACTGCAGTGACAGCACTGGATCACCAACCCACTAAGCCACAAGGAACATTATCTAATAAATAATATCTATATATATAAAATATATAATATATATAACAGAATCACTTTTCTGTACACTTGAAACACATTATAAATTGACTATACTTCAATTAAAAAAAAGAAAAAATAATAGTTATTTCTTTGTCCCTTATAAAAAAGCAGCATTTTTCTCCACACTCCATCCCCATTATCCTGTATTATTCTTGCTAATAGTACTTATCACCATGACATACTTGTTTGTTTTAATTGTCTGTATCCTTTCTCCTCATTAGTATGTAAGCACTATGAGAACCAGGAATTGTTTGTTCACTTTTTTTTTTTTTTTTTTGGTTTTTAAGGCCACAGCTGCAACATATGGAAGTTCCCAGGCTGGGGGTTGAACTGGAGCTGCAGCTGCTGCCCTACACCACAGCCACAGCAATGTGAGATCCAAGCCACATCTGCGAGCTACACCACAGGTGACCCAATGCCAGATCCTTAACCCACTGAGTGAGGCCAGGGATCCAACCCATGTCCTCATGAATACTAGTCACTGAGCCACAACAGGAACTCCCTGTTTTGCTCACTATTGAATCCCCTACCCTTAATGCAATGCCTGGTATACAGGGGGTGCTTAATAAATATCTATTGAGTGAATGGATGAATAATGCTGGTGTATGTAGTAGGTCATCACAAAGTATAGAAGCACAGAAGAATGGTTCAAATACAGTCTATAAGATGATCAAGGAAGACTTCCTGGAGGAGGCCATCCCTGAATCTGTATTAAAGTGTGGTAAAGGGAAAAACTTCTGGAGGTTTCCTATTTATAGATTGTCCAGGACCACATTTCCAATCTGAAATACCACTTGTGAGCTAGATGCTTGTTGCTGTGACCCATTCATTAGTTGAACTTCCTCAGAGTTGTCTGCCTGTGGGTACTGCAGTGGATTGCCTGGTTCTTCTGAAGGGACAAACTTCATAACTGAGTTTTCTTTCTTATTCTGTCCTTAACTAGTTTCCTCTCTTCCTCCACCAGCTCCTGATGCTGAAGTCTTGATTTTGTTCTTCTCTAAGTCTGTTCATATTATGATTTACCCTTTTTTATTTTACTTCATGTGCCAAAAAAATCTTAAAACTGATATGATATTTTATAGGAAGCTCAGAATCACTTTTTGGCCATGCCCATGGCATGCAGAAATTGCCAGGCTAGGCATCAAACCCAAGCCATGGCAATGACCCAAGCTATAGCAGTGACAACACTGGATCCTTAACCTGTTGAGCTGTTAGGGAACTCCTCATTAGATATCACTATGTGTTGAAATATTTCACTATGGCACAGGAATAAAACTAGACAATTATTTTCTAGTAAATTTACCCTCCTTTCCCATGTCAGAATTTTTATTGAAGTATAGTTGATTTACAATGTTGTGTTAATATCTGCTGTACAGCAAAGTGATTCAGTTATACATATATGTACATTCTTTTTAAGTTTTATTGAAGTATAATTGATTTACAAATTTGTGATCATTTCTGCTGTACAACAAAGTGATTCAGTTATACATGTCCACATATCATTCTCTTTCAGATTCTTTTCCCACATAGATTTTCACAGAATACTGGGTAGAGGTTTCTGTGCTGTACAGCAGGTCCCCATTAACCAATCATTGCATATACCTCAGTGTGTATATGCCAATCCCAAACCACCAGTCCACCCTCCCCCACACCTCAGTTTTTATGTATGTATTCTTTTTCATATTCTTTTCCATTATGGTCTATCCCAGGATATGGAATATAGTTCCCTGTGCTATTCAGTAGAAACTTTTTTTTTTATTTATCAAAATGTTCCAATTCTTTTTTTTTTAATTTTCCCACTGTACAGCAAGGGGATCAAGTTATCCTTATGTATACATTACAATTACATTTTTCTTTCCCCTCCCTTTGTTCTGTTGCAACATGAGTATCTAGACAAAGTTCTCAATGCTACTCAGCAGGATCTCCTTGTAAATCTATTCTAAGTTGTGTCTGATAAGCCCAAGCTCCCGATCCCTCCCACTCCCTCCCCCTCCCATCAGGCAGCCACAAGTCTCTTCTCCAAGTCCATGATTTTCTTTTCTGAGGAGATGTTCATTTGTGCTGGATATTAGATTCCAGTTATAAGTGATATCATATGGTATTTGTCTTTGTCTTTCTGGCTCATTTCACTCAGGATGAGATTCTCTAGTTCCATCCATGTTGCTGCAAATGGCATTATGTCATTCTTTTTTATGGCTGAGTAGTATTCCATTGTGTATATATACCACCTCTTCCGAATCCAATCATCTGTCGATGGACATTTGGGTTGTTTCCACGTCCTGGCTATTGTGAACAGTGCTGCAATGAACATGCGGATGCATGTGTCTCTTTTAAGTAGAGTTTTGTCCGGATAGATGCCCAAGAGTGGGATTGCGGGGTCATATGGAAGTTCTATGGATAGATTTCTAAGGTATCTCCAAACTGTTCTCCATAGTGGCTGTACCAGTTTACATGCCCACCAACAGTGCAGGAGGGTTCCCTTTTCTCCACAACACCTCCAGCACTTGTTATTCGTGGACTTCTTTTTTTTTTGTCTTTTTTTTGCTATTTCTTTGGGCCGCTCCCGCGGCATATGGAGGTTCCCAGGCTAGGGGTTGAATCGGAGCTGTAGCCACCGGCCTATGCCAGAGCCACAGCAACGCGGGATCTGAGCCGCGTCTGCAACCTACACCACAGCTCACGGCAACGACAGATCGTTAACCCACTGAGCAAGGGTAGGGACCGAACCCGCAACCTCATGGTTCCTAGTCGGATTCATTAACCACTGCGCCACGACAGGAACTCCCTATTCGTGGACTTCTTAATAAGGGCCATTCTGGCTGGTGTGAGGTGGTATCTCATGGTAGTTTTGATTTGCATTTCTCTTATAATCAGCGATGTTGAGCATTTTTTTCATGTGTTTGCTGCCCATCTGTATATATATCTTCTTTGGAGAAATGTCTCTTCAGGTCTTTTGCCCATTTTTCCATTGATTGATTGGCTTTTTTGCTGTTGGGTTGTATAAGTTGTTTATATATTCTAGAGATTAAGCCCTTGTCGGTTGCATCATTTGAAACTATTTTCTCCCATTCTGTAAGTTGTCTTTTTGTTTTCTTTTGGGTTTCCTTTGCTGTGCAAAAGCTTTTCAGTTTGATGAGGTCCCATGGGTTTGTTTTTGCTCTTATTTCTGTTGCTTTGGGAGACTGACCTGAGAAAATATTCATGAGGTTGATGTCAGAGTTTTTTGTCTATGTTTTCTTCTAGGAGTTTGATGGTGTCCTGTCGTATATTTAAGTCTTTTAGCCATTTTGCGTTTATTTTTGTGCATGGTGTGAGGGTGTATTCTAGTTTCTTTGCTTTGCATGCATGCAGCTGTCCAGGTAGAAACTTTTTTTAATCTATTTTATGTAAAGTAATTTGTATCTGTTAATCCCAAATTCCTAATTTACCCTCTCCAATGCCCTTTCCACTTTTGTAACCATATATTTGTTTTCTATGTCTGTGTGTCTGTTTTGTAAATAAGTTCATTTGTAACATATTTTAGATTCCACCTATAAGTGATATCATGTGATATTTGTCTTTACCTTTCTGACTTCATTTAGTATGATAATCTCGTGGTCCATCAATCTTGCTGCAAATGGCTTTATTTCATTGTTTTAATGGCTGACTAATATTTCATTGTGTATATATGTATATACTACATCTTCTTTATCCACTTATCCGTATTAGACATCATAATTGAATAATAATATCAACAATACTAACAATAATATCAGCCCATATATTTGCAGAGCATTCTAATTATATATGCTCAAAGCTCTTGCATACATTATATCATTATAACCTCACAAAATCTCTATGAAGTAGGCAAGGCAAGGATAATTAATGCTATTTTGCTTATGAGAAAACCAGTTAAAAATATGGATTGTGACTTTCCCAGTTTCACAAAACATCTTAAACCTTTGTCTTGAGACTTAAAAACCCGAGACATACTAGAAATTAGGTTAAAAAATTCTGAAGTGGCTACTAGCCTCTAAAAGAAAAAGAAAAAAATCACACACATTATGTTAATCCTTTATAAACTGAAGGAGAGGGAGGACAAAAGGAGTTTTGCTAAAATATAAAAAGTGATATTTTTGGTCATTATTTTCTGTTTTGATGGAGAAAGTTGCATAGATTTCATTTAGTTTACAAATTACATAAGCAAAAAAGATTAAGTTCATGTAGTCTCAAGTAATTCAAATTGGAGAAAATGTTGTAATAAACTAAACCTGTCCAATTAAGAGATTATTTCTAAATATGACAAAATATTTGAGTGCCACTAAAACAGGGAATATAAGATAAACACTTAAGAAATGAAAAAAAAATTCCATTTCAAAGAGGTCATTGCTTATCAAATTAGGCAATAAAAAATGAAAATATGGAGTTCCCATCGTGGCGCAGTGGTTAACGAATCCGACTAGGAACCATGAGGTTGTGGGTTCGGTCCCTGCCCTTGCTCAGTGGGTTAATGATCCGGCGTTGCCGTGAGCTGTGGTGTAGGTCGCAGACGCGGCTCGGATCCTGCGTTGCTGTGGCTCTGGTGTAGGCCGGTGGCTACAGCTCCGATTCAACCCCTAGCCTGGGAACCTCCATATGTCGCGGGAGCGGCCCAAGAAATAGCAACAACAACAACAACAAAAAAGACAAAAGACAAAAAAAAAGAAAATATTTAATTTTGGTTGTCATATTAAGATAAAATAAGATTTATAGTAATAAAATGATTTCTTTATGAGTTAAAATATAAAAATTTAATCTTCAGTTTTAAATATTGTATCTCAAAAATTAAACTCTGCTCATAAGCTAATCAGTGTATGGCCCCATCTTCATTAAGGAGCTGGATTTATAAATGTTGTATTATATTGAACACTTTATTATTCAATATAAGTGTCACAAAATGAAACACTTAGAACGTGGGCTAAATGCATTTACATTCCAAGTATCACATTGCCAATATTAAAACTGCAGGATCAAGTGAAAATTTTCTTATCAGTATTAAAATTAGTCATAGCCTATTGAATTATTTAAAAGAATTATAATATCATCAAGGATAATTAGATAGGTGGGAAATTAATTATATAGGAACCATGTAGAGTTTTAAAACAAAAAGAAAATTTGGTATAGATCCAATACAAATGTGCCTGGTTCTTAGCCAAGACAAAACACCAAGGAAATTCCTGCCAAGATTTTTGTAAAATGAAATTACATAGCACCTATTTGTATTGTAATAACATTAACATAACAAAGTTTAATCTTTTGAAATAAATAACAAGATGGCGGAGGAGTAGGGGGACACGCTCGCCCTCTACCACAAACACAACAAAAAAGCACATCTACGGAATAAATGAATCGCACAGAACAGCAACCAATCGCTGGCAGAGGAACCTAAACTCCAATAACGGCAAGAAGTTCGTGACATTACTGGGCAGAATGGGAGAAAAGAGGAGAGTGAGAGAAGGTGAATCCGAGCGGGACGGGCGCTCCCGAAAGGGAACTGCGGAGGAGAAAGGGATCCCACACCCTGGAAAGTCACCTACATGGGGGAAAGATCAAACGAACTGGAGGAATCTCCAGATGCAGAGAAGAGTGTAGCAGTAAGTTGGAGTACGGAAAAGCCGATCAAGAACCGAACGGACCATCTGAACTACGGGCACAGTCACCAAAAATTGAGACGCCTGGGTGGGGGCTGGGCACCGAGACCTCCCCTCCGAAGGTTAGTCCCCGAGAAAGGGCCGGGGGACGCCTGGATGGGGGCTGGGCACCAAGATCTCGGCTCCAGAGGTTAGACCCTGAGAACGGGCTGCGGGGGCGGGGTGGAGCGGAAACTGCTTGGGAGGTCTAGAAACCATTCCAAGGGGCAGAGACTGCCTGGGAGACTAGAAAACAAAGCTGTCACAGAGGAAGGGAACAATATTCTAGGGGCAGGGAAGTGGAAAGCCGCATCAGAGGGAACCTGGGAGAAGAGCCTGGTCTGCGCCCATGCTGGGCAGGGGAGAGAAGAAGGGGTGGGTCCCCATAGAATACCCCCCACGCCACAGCAAGCTTACAGGCCCGCTAGCTAGCGGAAAGCTGTGCTTCCCAGTGCATCCCCTCCCCCCACCCCCACCACCCCCTACGCTCTCGCCGAACCTGGGGCTGCCTGCCATCCAGGAGGGCTGGCCTCAACAATTGCCTGAAGCCTACCACCACAGGGGCTGTCCCTGCACAGGCCTGCTTGCCCTTTGGAGGGGCTACACTTCCGCAGAGCAGCACCAAACACCACCAGCCCCCGAGAAAAGGCCTGTAGCCCAGAAAAGCTAGAACAAGCCTAGCCAGGCCATGAATAGATCTGCCTAATTCTCGGACAGTTTTTCTGAGTCAGGCTGCCCCGGGGAGGAGCCTCTTGGATTTCCAGCGGCCCTGCTACCCGCCCAAGCCCCCAGGGGGTGCCAAGCTATAGAGGATCAGCTGCATAGGACTGCCAGCTCCAGGCAGGACCCCCTGCAGCCCAGAAAAGCTGCAACAAGCCTGGCCGAGTCGGGAAAAGATCTCAGACGGTTTTTCTGAGTCGGGCTGCCCTGGGGAGGAGCCTCTTGGGTTTCCAGCGGCCCTGCTACCCACCCAAGCCCCCAAGGGCTGCCGAGAACTAGTGGATCAGCTGCATGGGACTGCCAGCTCCAGGCAGGACCCCCTGCAGCCCCGAAAAGCTGCAACAAGCTTGGCCAAGTTGGGAAAAGATCTCAGATGGACTTTCTGAGTCAGGCTGAAGAGCCTCTTAGGTTCTCAGTGACCCAGATAGCTGCTCCAGCCCCCAGGGGGTGCTGCACTCCTGAGGAACAGCTGCCCAACACCACCAAGCCTCTGCAAGAACCCCACAGCCTAAAAACACCAGAGCAAGCTCTGCCTGACTGAGTGAAATCTGCTACCATCGTGGTGTGGACCTCCCAGTCCTGTCTGCCCACAGGAAGCCCTCCTTTGCTTCAAAGAGACACTGTCAGCCCCATCAACACTCCAGAAAAGCCACACTGCCTCAAAAAAGATTGACCAACAACGCCAGCCCTCAGGAAATATTCCACGGCAGTGACAAGGCAAACACTGGCCTGATAACAGAGAGTACAACTCCCTCAGGAGAAAGAAAACAACAAGCAAGATGAAGAAGCTGAGAAACCACCCCCAGTCAAACCAACAGGAGAACTCACCTAAAACAGTCAACAATGAAACAGATCTCTGCAGTCTGACAGACCTGGAGTTCAAAAGAGAAATAGTGAAAATACTGAAGGAATTAAGAGAAGATATGAACAGTAATGCAGATACCTTCAGAAAGGAACTAGAAAATATAAGGAGGAGCCAAGAAAAACTAGAACATTCATTTGCAGAGATGCAAACTGAACTAAGGGCAGTAAAAACCAGAATGAATAATGCAGAAGAACAAATCAGTGATATGGAAGATAGAATAATGGAAATCACCTAATCCGGTCAGCAGACAGAAAACCGAATCAAAAAACTGGAAAGCAATATAAGAGACCTATGGGATAATATAAAGCAGGCCAATCTACACATAATAGGAATTCCAGAAGGAGTAGAAAAAGATAAGGGGATGGAAAATATATTTGAAGAAATTATCGCTGGAAACTTCCCAAATCTAAAGGATACTGGGTTCAAGATACAAGAAGCACAGAGGGCCCCAAACAAACTGAACCCAAATAGACCCACAGCAAGACATATCATAATAAAAATGGCAAAAGTTAGTGATAAAGAGAGGATCCTAAAGGCAGCAAGAGAAAAGCAGAATGTTACCTACAAGGGAACCCCCATAAGAATATCAGCTGATTTCTCTACAGAAACACTACAGGCCAGGAGGGAATGGCAAGAGATATTTAAAGTGCTAAAAGGAAAAATATGCAACCTAGAATACTCTATCCAGCAAGAATATCATTTCAAATAGAAGGGGAAATAAAAATTTTCTCCAACAAACAAAAACTTAAAGACTACAGCAACACAAAACCCAGGTTAAAGGAAATATTGAAAGGGCTTCTCTAAACCAAAAAGAAAGGAAGGAAAGGGAAGAAAAAAGAAAAGGAAAAAAAAAAAAGAAGAGGAAGAACTAGGACTGAGGAAACCGCAATCAGAGAGCAGTCACTCAAATAAGCCAGCATACAGATTTAATCATGAACATGCTTCAAACAAAATAAAATGAAAAAGAACAAAAGAAAAAAGAGTCATCAAAACCATAAAATGTGGGCAAGGGATGTTAGGAAATAAATAACCCTTTTTGTTTGTTTGTTTGTATGTTTCTCTTCTTAATTTTAATATAGTAATGAAGGATTTGAACTTACAGGACCATCAGGCTAAAACACACACTTATGGGAAGGGGTTAGCATACTTAAAAAACAGGGCAACGACAAGCCAAAACCAAATATTGCATTTGCAAAAAATAAAAAAAGAAATCATACACTCAAGCAGATAATAACAGGAGACCACCCAACCAAAAAAAAAAGAAAAAAAAAAGAAAGAAGAATGGAGAACCATAGAATCAACTGGAACACGAGGTTCAAATGGCAATAAATAATCATCTATCAATTATCACCTTAAATGTCAATGGACTGAATGCCCCAGTCAAAAGACACAGAGTGGCTGAGTGGATAAAAAGGCAAAACCCTTCAATCTGCTGCCTACAAGAAACTCACCTTAGGACAAAAGATACATATAGATTGAAAGTGAAAGGGTGGGGGAAAAATATTTCACGCCAATAGACATGACAGAAAAGCAGGAGTCGCAACGCTCATATCAGACAAAATAGACTTTAAAACAAAAGACATAAAGACAGACAAAGAAGGACACTACTTAATGATTAAGGGATCCATCCAAGGAGAGGATGTTACTATCGTCAACATATATGCCCCAAATATAGGAGCACCCAGATACATACATCAAATATTAACAGACATAAAGGGAGATATTGATGAGAATACAATCATAGTAGGAGACTTTAATACCCCCCTCACATCAATGGACAGATCCTCTAGACAGAACACCAATGAAGCAACAGAGATCCTAAAGGAAACAATAGAAAAGTTAGAGTTCCTTGATATCTTCAGGACACTACATCCAAAAAAAGCAGAATACACATTCTTCTCAAATGCTCATGGAACATTCTCAAGAATCGACCACATATTGGGACACAAAGCTAATCACAATAAATTTAGGAGCATAGAAATTATCTCAAGTATCTTCTCTGACCACAATGCCATGAAATTAGAAATCAACCATGGGAAAAGGAAAGAGAAAAAACCTACTACATGGAGACTAAACAACATGCTACTCAAAAACCAATGGGTCAATGAGGAAATCAAGAAGGAAATTAAAAACTACCTTGAAACAAATGATAATGAAGACACAATCTCTCAAAATCTATCGGATGCTGCGAAAGCAGTGCTCAGAGGGAAATTTATAGCAATACAGGCCTTTCTCAAAAAAGAAGAAAGATCCCAAATGGACAACTTAACCCTCCAGCTAAACTATAATTAGAAAAAGAAGAACAAAAAAGTCCTAGAGTCAGCAGAAGGAAGGAAATGATAAAGATCAAAGAAGACATCAATAAAATAGAGACTCAAAAAACAATAGAGAAAATTAATAACACCAAGAGCTGGTTCTTTGAAAAGGTAAACAAAATTGACAAACCCCTGGCCAGACTCACTAAAAAGAGGAGAGAAAGAACCCAGATAACCAAAATTAGAAATGAAAAAGGAGAAATCACAACGGATACAGCAGAAATACAAAACACCATAAGAGAATACTATGAACAACTATACGGCAACAAGTTTGACAATCTGGAAGAAATGGACAATTTTCTAGAATCTTACAGCCTGCCAAAACTGAATCAAGAAGAAACAGACCAACTGAACAGACCGATCACTAGAAATGAAATTGAAAAGGTCATAAAATCACTCCCTACAAATAAAAGTCCAGGACCAGATGGCTTCACAGGTGAATTTTATCAAACACAAAAAGAGGAACTGGTGCCCATCCTCCTTAAACTCTTTCAAAAGGTTGAAGAAGAAGGAATACTCCCAAAGACATTCTATGATGCCACCATCACCCTCATTCCAAAACCAGACAGAGATACCACCAAAAAAGAAAACTATTGCCCAATATCATTGATGAATATAGATGCAAAAATTCTCAACAAAATCTTAGCCAACCAAATCCAACAACATACCAAAAAAATTATACACCATGACCAGGTAGGGTTCATCCCAGGTTCACAAGGATGGTTCAACATACGCAAATCAATTAGCATCATACACCACATTAACAAAAAAAAAAGTCAAAAATCATATGATCATCTCAATAGACGCAGAAAAAGCATTTGACAAAGTCCAACATCCATGCATGATCAAGACCCTCGCCAAAGTGGGTACAGAGGGAACATTCCTGAATATAATCAAAGCCATTTATGAGAAACCCACAGCAAATATAATCCTCAATGGGGAAAAACTGAAAGCCTTCTCACTCCAATCTGGAACAAGACAGGGATGCCCACTCTCACCACTGCTCTTCAACATCGTTTTGGAAGTCCTAGCCACAGCAATTAGACAAACCAAAGAAATAAAAGGCATCCATAGAGGAAGAGAAGAGATCAAACTGTCACTGTATGCAGATGACATGATACTATACATAGAAAACCCTAAGGACTCAACCCCAAAACTCCTTCAACTGATTCATAAATTCAGCAAAGTAGCAGGATATAAGATTAACTTCAGAAGTCAGTTGCATTTCTGTATACCAGGAATGAACTATTAGAAAAGGAATACAAAAACATGATACCTTTTAAAATTGCACCTCACAAAATCAAATACCTCGGAATACACCTGACCAAGGAGGTAAAGGACCTATATGCCGAGAACTATAAAACTTTAATCAAAGAAATCAAAGAAGATGTAAAGAAATGGAAAGATATTCCATGTTCCTGGATTGGGAAAATCAATATTGGAAAAATGGCCATACTACCCAAAGCAATCTACAGATTCAATGCAATCCCTACCAAATTACCCAGGACATTTTTCACAGAACTAGAACAAACAATCCAAACATTTAGATGGAACCACAAAAGACCCAGAATCGCCAAAGCAATCCTGAGAAACAAAAACCAAGCAGGAGGCATCACTCTCCCAGACCTCAAGAAATACTACAAAGCCACAGTCATCAAAACAGTGTGGTACTGGTATCAAAACAGACAGACAGACCAATGGAAGAGAATAGAGAATCCGGAAATAAACCCTGACACCTATGGTCCATTAATCTTTGACAAGGGAGGCAAGAACATCAAATGGGAAAAAGAAAGTCTATTCAGCAAGCATTGCTGGGAAACCTGGACAGCTGCATGCAAAGCAATGAAACTAGAACACACCCTCACACCATGCACAAAAATAAACGCAAAATGGCTGAAAGACTTAAATATACGACAGGACACCATCAAACTCCTAGAAGAAAACATAGGCAAAACACTCTCTGACATCAACCTCATGAATATTTTCTCAGGTCAGTCTCCCAAAGCAATAGAAATTAGAGCAAAAATAAACCCACGGGACCTCATCAAACTGAGAAGCTTTTGCACAGCAAAGGAAACCCAAAAGAAAACAAAAAGACAACTTACAGAATGGGAGAAAACAGTTCCAAATGATGCAACCGACAAGGGCTTAATCTCTAGAATATATAAACAACTTATACAACCCAACAGCAAAAAAACCAATCACCCAATGGAAAAATGGGCAAAAGACCTGAATAGACTATTCTCCAAGGAAGATATACAGATGGGCAGCAAACACATGAAAAAAATGCTCAACATCACTGATTATAAGAGAAATGCAAGTCAAAACTACCATGAGATATCACCTCACACCTGTCAGAATGGCCATCATTAATAATCCACAAATAACAGGTGCTGGAGGGGCTGTGGAGAAAAGGGAACCCTCCTGCACTGTTGGTGGGCATGTAAACTGGTACAGCCACTATGGAGAACAGTTTGGAGATACCTTAGAAATCTATCCATAGAACTTCCATATGACCCCGCAATCCCACTCTTGGGCATCTATCCGGACAAAACTCTACTTAAAAGAGACACATGCATCCGCATGTTCATTGCAGCACTGTTCACAATAGCCAGGACATGGAAACAACCCAAATGTCCATCGACAGATGATTGGATTGGGAAGAAGTGGTATATATACACAATGGAATACTACTCAGCCATAAAAAAGAATGACATAATGCCATTTGCAGCAACATGGATGGAACTAGAGAATCTCATCCTGAGTGAAATGAGCCAGAAAGACAAAGACAAATACCATATGATATCACTTATAACTGGAATCTAATATCCAGCACAAATGAACATCTCCTCAGAAAAGAAAATCATGGACTTGGAGAAGAGACTTGTGGCTGCCTGATGGGAGGGGGAGGGAGTGGGAGGGATCGGGAGCTTGGGCTTATCAGACACAACTTAGAATAGATTTACAAGGAGATCCTGCTGAGTAGCATTGAGAACTTTGTCTAGATACTCATGTTGCAACAGAACAAAGGGAGGGGAAAGAAAAATGTAATTGTAATGTATACATAAGGATAACTTGACCCCCTTGCTGTACAGTGGGAAAAAATAATAAAAAAATAAATAAATAACAAAAGTATTTAAAAGCAAGTAGCGTTTTATCTCAGGGCATCTTATGAAATACAATATGAAAATAATCAGACTGAGAGAGTTCCCATGTGGCATAGTGGGTTAAGGACCTGGGGCCACTGCTGTAGCTTGGGCCACTATTGTGGCACAAGTTTGATCCCTGGCCCAGGAACCTCCACATGCTATGGGTATGGCCAAAGAAAAAACATCCACGGGTGGTGGAAGAGATTCTCCAAGTGGATAGCCACTATTCCCACAGTCTACATCCCAACAAAGCGAACAATTCTGTTTGATGTTGATATAGTTTTCATTTGAATGAAAATATTGTACTATAGCTATAATAATTAAATATGACAAAATTATAGACCCTCTGAGTTGAAGGGAACCTGGAATATCATCTGATTGACCCCTTTAATTTTCTGAGACAGAGCAAGAATTCTGTGTGACTTTCCCAAAGCCCCAAGGCAGAGTTGGAACTAGAATCTAGATTTTTCTCTCTCCTGGTCCAAAAATCATTCCTTTGTAGCATACTGCTTTACCTTTGAGACAAAAGTGAATTTTTACAAAGCACTCCAGATTTTTAGAAGTCGAGTTAGGATTTTTCTCATGGCTCAGCAGGTTAAGGATCCAACGTTATCACTGCTCTGGCTCTGGTTACAGCTGTGGCATTGGTTTGATCCCTGGTCCAGGAAATTCCCTATGCCTTGGGTATGGACAGAAAGAAAGAAAGAAAAAGAAAGAAAGAAAGAAAGAAATGAAGTCAAGTTAAACATAAAGATGACAATTTCTAGAGTATCAAACACATATATGCTCCTTTTATACTGGTGGGTAAGGAGGCATGGTTATAAACAAATCTATGCTTCTGAAGATCATTGCATCAATTTATCTTTATTCCCCCAAATCAAGCAAAGCAAACTCTCCTTATTCTGATCTGGGTGATCTGATGGGAAACAGGACACATATTCAATTTTGAAACTTTTGATTTTGGTGAATGGAATTTTTTGCCAGCTTTAAAAAAGCAATTACTTTAACTATTTTAAAAATCAATATTTGGATCAATTCACCTGTGTCCAAAGCCATCGTGAAGATGACTGAAATGATTGGAACTGCTGCATTTTGATTTATTTTAGTGGAAATACATAATCATGACTGTGGTTTAATCTTGTCCTATGTCCAGAAGTTCCTTGATATTCCTCTGAAATTCACCTATTCCCAAATTCATGAACATGTTTTCATGTTTTTGCAATCCCCTGCATTTCTCTTGAAAAATATACTGGCTTTTCAAAATTCACTTAATTTTCATCCTAGCTGATAGCCATCCCTCTTCCCCTTCTCCTCCAACACCAAAACATTCTCCAAAGTAGGAAACAGCAAAGCCAATTAAGATACAGTTGTGTGTAGATAGCTAGGTACTCCCACAAGTTAAATAACTGGCTCTACTATGTGCATTTTAAGGTTATTTGAGAATAGTCAGAACATCCCAACATGTTAATTCAGTAAATGTCAAGTGTTTTCCTCTATATTCAGTAATTATAAAGCAGTCCAGGGATAGGCTATACCCAGAAGCCTTCAAGAAAATCACTCAGAAATTGCTGTTATGGGTTGAATTATGTCCTCTAAAAAATTCATGTGTTACAAGTCTTAACCCCCAGGACCTCAGAACATGACCTTATTTGGAAACAGGGGCATTACAATTGGATTTAGTTAAGATGAGGTCATTAAGGTGGGCCCTAATCCAATAGGACTGGTGACCTTATAAAAATGGGAAATTTGTACACAGAGACAGAAACACAGGGGGAAGATGATGTAAAGAGACACAAGAATGGATAAAGATATTGTAGATATATACAATGGAATATTACTCAGCCATAAAAGGAATGAAATAATGCCATTTGCAGCAATGACAAGTCATGGATGAATTTAGAGATTATCATATTAAGTGAAGTTAGTCAGTGAAAGACAAATACCATATGACATTATTTACATGTGGAATCTAAAAAAAGAAGGATACAAATGAACTTTTTGCATAATAGAAACAGACTCACAGACTTTGAAAATAAACTTACAGTTACCAAAGGGGACAGTTGGGTGTGGGGAAGGATAAACTGGGGGTTTGGGATTGGCATATGCAAACTGAGGTATATGGAATAATGGCCATTGGGGACCTGCTGTATAGCACAGAAAACTCTAAACTCTACCCAATATTCTGTAGTAATCTATGTGAGAAAAGTGTCTGGAAGAGAATGGATGTGTGTATACGTATAAGCGAATCACTTCGTTGTACAGCAGAAATTATCACAATCTTTTAAATCAACTATACTTCAATAAAACAAAAAAAAAAAAAGAAAAAAAAAGAGACACAGGAGAAGATGGTCATCTAAGAGCCCAGAAGCGATACCTGAAACAAATCCTTAACTCATAAGCCTTCAGAAGAAACCAACCCTGCTGAAAGGTTCAATCTTGAATTTTTAGCTTCCAGAACTTTGACACAATGAATTGTTCAGGTCATGCAGTTTGTGGTGCTTTATTATTGCAACACTTCTAAATGCATACAATTGCCTATCTCAAATTTCAGACAAAAACAAATACTTTAAAAAGTCATTTAAGGAGTTCCCCTCATGGCGCAGTGGTTAGTGAATCCAACTAGGAACCATGAGGCTGCAGGTTCGAACCCTGGCCTTGCTCAGTGGGTTAAGGATCCAGCGCTGCTGAGAGCTGTGGTGTAGGTTGCAGATGTGGCTTGGATCCCGAGTTGCTGTGGCTCTGGTGTAGGCCGGTAGCTGTAGCTCCGATTAGACCCCTAGCCTGGGAACCTCCATATGCTGTGGGAGAGGCCCTGAAAAGGCAAAAAGACAAAAAAAAAGTCATTTAAATAGATTTTACATTAATTAATTATCATAAAATAGAATTTATAGAAGTGACAATTGAAAAGGACTTTAGTATATATGGTAGTGGGTTCTTTTTGTTTTTGTTTTTAGTTTAATTAAGAGAAATCTCTAAACTGGGAAATTCATTTAAAGAAAACCTCACTTTCTTAACTAATTTTTTTTTTTTTTTTTTTTAATGGCTGCAGCCTCAGCATATGGAAGTTCCTGGGCCAGGGATTGAAATCAAGCGGCAGCTGTGACCTATGATCCAGCTGCAGCAATGCTAGATCCTTTAATGCACTGTGCTGTGCCAGGGATTGAACCCACACTTCCACAGTGACCTAAGCCACTGCAGTCAGATTCTTAACCCACTGCACCATAGCAAGAGCTCCATTAATTTGATTTTATAATTCAAAATATATTTGAGAATCCCCTAAAAACCACCTACCAGGGATAGAGTGTTAAACATCCATCAGCTGTTATCTGCTCTTATGAAGCTTACAGTCATGTGGAATATAATTGTGTGCATGTGTGTGTGTTTGATTTTTAACATGCACTGAAGAAGACAAAGCATGGAAAAGAATAGGAATAGAACCCAATTCTATGTACTTCCACACATTATTTCATTTAATTTTTACAACACTTCTATGAGATACCTAATATTATTGTCTACATTTTAGAGATGAAGCTGAGACACAGAGAAAATAAACTGAAAACTAGTGGAGCTGAGATTCAAACCCAAATCTGTATAACTGCAAAGTTCTGTTTGTTTTACTCATCTACTTTTCAGAAAGAAAGGTAGGAAGAGATAAGGAGAGCATATGCACATACATAATCCATGCAGTGCTACATATGTCTATTTGGGATTGTACTGTCAGTACTTGTACATCTGAGGTAGATTAGATATGGGGTACTCAGAAGTACTACATCTGGGAATTGGATTCAGCCCAAAGACACATTAATAACTAAATGCTGATTTTTAAAAAAATTAATTAAATTAATTAATTTATTTTTGGCCACACCCTCAGCATGCAGAAGCTCTTGGGCCAGGGATCCAACCCTTACCACAGCAGCAACCCAAGCCACAGCAGCGACAATGCCAGATACTCAACCTGCTGCACCACAGGGGAACTCCTAATTTTATTTTTTATTGAAATATAGTTGATTTAAAATGGTGTGTTAGTTTCAGGTGTACTTCAAAGTGATTCAATGATACATACATATTTCTCTTTTTTTTAAGATTCTTTTCTCTTATAGGTTATTACAAAATATGGAGTACAGTTCCCTGTGCTATATAGTAGGCCTGCCCTTGTTGTTTATCTGTTTTATATATAATAGTGTGTTTATGTTGATCCTAACCTCTTAATTTATCCCTCCTTTCACTTTCCCCTTTGGTAACCATAAGTTTGTTTTTTTTAAATATATATGGCTCTATTTCTGTTTTGTAAATATGTTCGTTTGTATCATTTTTTTTTTAGCTTCCACATGTAAGTAATATCATATGATATTTATCTTTCTCTGCCTGGCTTACTTAGTATAATAATCTCTAGGTCCATCTATGTTGCTGCAAATGGCATTATTTCATTTATTTTTTTATGGTTGAGTAATATTCCAATGTATATATGTACACATCTTCTTCATTCATTTCTCTGTCAATGGATATTTACATTTCTTCCATGTCTTGGCTATTGTAAATAGTGTTGTGATGTGCATTGGGATTCACATATCTTTTTGAATTATAGTTTTTTCCAGATATATGTCTAGGAGTGGGATTGCCAGATCATATGGTAGTTCTATATTTAATTTTTTAAGGAAACTCCATACTGTTCTCCACAGTGGCTGCACCAGTTATATCTCCACCAACCATTTAGGAGGGTTCCCTTTTCTCCACACCCTCTCCAGCATTTATTGTTTATAGACTTTTTGATGTTGGCCATGCTAATTGGTATGAGGTGATACCTCATTCTAGCTTTGATTTGCAGTTCTCTAATAACTAGCAATGTTGAGGATCTTTTCAAGTGCCTTTTGGCCATCTGCATGTCTTCTTTATTTTCACTTTTATTTATTCTTTGTCTTTTTAGGGCCACATCAGCAGCATATGGAGGTTCCCAGGCTAGGGGTCGAATCCAAGCTATAGCTGCTGGCCTACACCACAGCTCATGGCAACGCCAGATCCTTAACCCACTGAGCAAGGCCAGGGATCAAACTGGCATCCTCATGGATGCTAGTCAGATTTGTTTCCGGTGAACCGCAATGGGAACTCCTGTATGTCTTCTTTAGAGAAATGTCTGTTTAGGTCTTTTGCCCATTTTTTAACTGGGTTGTTTGTGTTTTTCTATACTGAGCCTTATGACCTGTTTGTATATTTTGGAGATTAATCCCTTGTCAGTTGCATCATTTGCAAATATTTATTCCCATTCTGTAGGTTGCCTTTTTGTTTTGTTTATGGCTTCCTTTGCTATGCTTTTGCTTTTAAGTTTAATTAAGTCCCATCAACACTGCTTTTTTTAACTTACCATCTAAATCCATTTTCACTTTTTAGCATGGCATTTCTATCAATGGCACACACAGATTCTATTACTTACCCAGACTTTTCATGTAGACCATATACCCATTGTTAAGTCATTGATTATGTACATGTCTTCTAATTCCATCCATGTTGCTGCAAAATGGCATTATTTTGTTGTTTTTTATGGCTGAGTAGTATTCCACTGTGTATATATGTCACATTTTCTTAATCCATTCATCTATCAATGGACATTTAGGTTGTTTCCATGTCTTGGCTATTGTGAATAGTGCTGCAATGAACATGCGTGTGCATGTATCTTTTTCAAGGAAAGTTTTATCTGGATATATGCCCAAGAGTGGGGTTGCTGGATCATATGGTAGTTCTATATTTATTTTTCTGAGGTATCTCCATACTGTTTTCCACAGTGGTTGTACCAATTTACATTCCCACCACATTGTAGGAGGGTACACTTTTCTCCACACCCTCTCCAGCATTTGTTATTTGTTGACTTATTAATGATGGCTATTCTACTATGGTACCTCATAGTAGTTTTGATTTGCATTTCTCTAATGATTAGTGATGTAGAGCATTTTTCATGTGTCTATTGACCATCTGTATATCTTCTTTGGAGAAATGTCTATTCAGGCCTTTTGCCCATTTTTCAATTGGGTCCTTGGTTTTCTTGTTGAGTTGTATATGTTTGTATATTTTAGAGATTAAGCCCTTGTCAGTTGCATCGTTTGAAACTGTTTTATCCCATTCCACTGGTTGTCTTTTGTTTAAATGTTTTCCTTTGCTGTGCAAAAGCTTGTCAGTTTGACTAGGTCCAATGGGTTTATTTATTTATTTTTTTTTTCTATTGCCTTGGGAGACTGACCTAAGAAAATATTTGCATGGTTGATGTCAGAGAATGTTTTGCCTATGTTCTCTTCTAGGAGTTTTATGGTTTCTTGTCTTATATTTAAGTCTTTAAGCCATTTTGAGTTTATTTTTGTGCATCATGTGAGGGTGTGTTCCAGTTTCATTGGACATGCGGCTGTCCAGTTTTCCAAGCACCACAGGCTGAAAAGACTCTTTTTTCCATTTTATATTCCTGCCTCCTTCGTTGAGGATTAATTGACCATAGGTGTCTGGGTTTATTTCTGGGTTCTCTATTCTCTTCCATTGGTCTGTCTGTCTGTTTTGGTACCAGTACCACACTGTCTTGATGACTGTGGCTTGGTAATATTGCCTGAAGTCTGGGAGAGTTATGCCTCCTGCTTGGTTTTTGTTCCTCAGAATTGCTTTGGCAATTGCTTTTATGGTTTCATATAAATTTTTGGATTGTTTGTTCTAGCTCTGTGAAAAAAGTCATGGGTAATTTGACAGGGATTGCATTGAAATTGTAGCTTGCTTTGTGTAGTATGGTAATTTTTATGATATTAATTCTTCCAACCCAGGAGCAGGGAATATCTTTCAATTTCTTTGAAACCTCTTTAATTTCCTTGATTAATGTTTTATAGTTCTCAGCATATAAGTCTTTCACCTCCTTGGTCAGGCTTATTGCTAGGTATTTAATTTTGGGGGGTGCAGTTTTAAAAAGTATTGTATTTTTATATTCCTTTTCTAATATTTCAGTGTTAGTGTACAGAAATGCAACTGATTTCTGAATGTTAATCTTGTATCCTGCTACTGATTCAACAAATTGCTGAATTTGTTGATCAGTTTGGGAAGCTTTTGTGTGGAGTCCTTAAGGTTTTCTGTGTATAGTATTGTGTCATCTGCATAGAGTGACAGTTTTACCTATTCTTTTCCAATTTGGACAACTTTTATTTATTTTATTTGTCTGAGTGCTGTGGCTAGGACTTCCAATACTATGTTGAATAAAAGTGGTGAGAGTGGGCATCCTTGTCTTGTTCCAGATTTTAGTGGGAAGGCTTTCAGCTTTTCTCCATTGAGTATTCTATTGGCTGTGGGTTTATCATAAATGGCTTTGATTATGTTAAGATATGTTCCCTCTATACCCACTTTGGTAAGAGTTTTTATCATGAATGGATGTTGGACCTTGTCAAATGCTTTTTCTGCATATATTGAGATGATCACGTGGTTTTTGACTTTTCTTTTGTTAATGTAATACATGACATTGATTCATTTGCATATGTTGAACCATCCTTGTGAAACTGTGATGAATCCCACTTGGTCATGGTGGATGATCTTTTTTATATGTTGTTGGATTCAGTTGACTAAAATTTTGTTGAGAATTTTTGTGTCCATATTCATAAAAAATATTGACTTATAATTTTCTTTTTTGGTAGTATCTTTGTCTGGTTTTGGTATTAGGGTGATGGTGGCTTCATAGAATGTCTTTGGAAGTGTTCACTTTTCTGTAAAGTTTTGGAAAAAGTTTAAGAAGGATGGGTATAACTTCTTCTTTGCATGTTTGGTAGAGTTTGCCTGTGAAGACATCTGGTCCTGGACTTTTGTTTGTAGGGAGTGTTTTTACTACATACTCATTTTAATTTCTGGAGATTGGTTGTTCAGTTGATCTATTTCTTCTTGATTCAGTTTTGGCAGGCTGTAGGTCTCTAGAAAGTTGTCCATTTCTTCTGGGTTTTCAAATTTGTTGGCTTATAATTGTTCATAGTATTCTCTATGGTTTTTTGTATTTCTGCAACATCCATTGAGATTTCTCCTTTTTCATTTCTGATTTTATTTGAGTTTTTTTCTCCTCTTCTGGGTTTGTAAATTTCGTTTACCCTTTCAAAGAATCAGCTCTTGGTTTTATTGATTTTTTATATTGTTTTTTGAATCTCTATTTTATTGGTTTCCTCTCTGATTTTTAAGATTTCCTTCCTTCTGCTGACTTTGAATTTTGTTTGTTCTAGTTTTTCTAATCCATTTAGGTGGTGGGTTAAGTTGTTGATTTGAGATTTTTCTTCTTATTTGAGGAAGGCTTGTATAGCTAAGAACTCCCCTCTGAGAACTGCTTTTGCGGCATCCCATAGATTTTGAATGGTTGTGTCTTCATTATCATTTGTCTTAAGGTATTTTTAAATTTCCCTTTTGATTTCCTCATTGACCCATTGGTTTTTTAGTAGTATGTTGTTTAGTCTCCATGTAGTCAGTTTGTTTCTCATTTCTTTGCCCATGGTTGATTTCTAGTTTCCTGCCATTGCGGTTAGAGAATATACTTGAAATAATTTCTATACTCTTAAATTTGTCGAGTTTAGTTTTGTGCTCCAGCATGTGGTCAATCTTGAGAATGTTCCATGTGCACTTGAAAAAATTTGTATTCTGATTTTTTTGGATGTAATGTCCTGAAAATGTCAATTAAGTCTAACCTTTCTATTGTGTCATTTAGGATCTCTGTTGCCTTATTGATTTTCTTTTTTCTTTTATTTATTTATTTATTTATTTATTTATTTTTATCCATTCCAAGTTGTATCCAATAACCCCAAGCTCCCGATCCCTCCTACTCCCTCCCCATCCCCCCGGGCAGCCACAAGTCTATTCTCTAAGTCTATGATTTTCTATTTTGTGGAAAGGTTCATTTGTGCTATATATTAGATTCCAGTTATAAGTGATATCATATGGTATTTGTCTTTGTCTTTCTGACTCATTTCACTCAGGATGAGAGTCTCTAGTTCCATCCATGTTGCTGCAAATGGCATTATGTCATTCTTTTTTATGGCTGAGTAGTATTCCATTGTGTATATATACCACCTCTTCCGAATCCAATCATCTGTTGATGGACATTTGGGTTGTTTCCATGTCCTGGCTATTGTGAATAGTGCTGCAATGAACATGCAGGTGCATGTGTCTCTTTTAAGTAGAGTTTTGTCCGGATATATGCCCAAGAGTGGGATTGCGGGGTCATATGGAAGTTCTATGGATAGATTTCTAAGGTATCTCCAAACTGTTCTCCATAGTGGCTGTACCAGTTTACATTCCCACCAACAGTGCAGGAGGGTTCCTTTTTCTCCACAACCCCTCCAACACTGCCTTATTGATTTTCTGTCTAGAGGATCTGTCCATTGATGTGAGCAGATTGTTAAAGTCTCCTACTATTATTGTATTCACATCAATTTCTCCTTTTTATGTCTGTTAGTATTTGTCATATGTAATCTGGATACTCCTATAATAGGGGCCTATATATTGATGATTATAATATCCTCTTCTTTGCAACCCCTGCTTTCCTGTCTCTTCCACTGGCATGAAATATCTTTTCCCATCCTCTCTCTTTCAATTTATATCTGTCCTTTGCCCTAAAGTGAGTCTCTTGGAGAGAGCATATTGTAGGCTCTTGCTTTTTAGTCCAATCTGCCACTCTGTGTCTTTTGATTAGATCATTCATTCCTTTGACATTTAAGGTGATTATTGATAAATATGTATTTGTTACCATTTTAAACCTTGTTTTCCAGTTGATTCTATGTTTCTCCTTTGTTCCTTTCTTTTTTGGTTTGGTGATTTCCTTTTATTTTATGCTTGTGTCCTTTTCTTTTCAGTTTTTGTGAATGTAATATTTGGTTTTGATTTGTGGTTGACCTGTTTTTAAAGTATGTTAACCCCTTCCTATATCTGCTTGCTTTAGCCTGATAGTCATGTAAGCTCAAACACATTCCCAAAAAAAAGA
The DNA here is from genome assembly GCF_016906955.1 of Phacochoerus africanus. Taxonomy (NCBI): domain Eukaryota; kingdom Metazoa; phylum Chordata; class Mammalia; order Artiodactyla; family Suidae; genus Phacochoerus; species Phacochoerus africanus. Next base: position 82,515,565 of record NC_062560.1, on the reverse strand, counting down.
GTCTAATGTATTCTTACTTTCCTTCTGCACATTTATGATTTGAAGTGCTTTTTTTTAAACATCTTCATGTTTGTCCTTTTGCTGTTCCTTTACAGATTTTTTTTTTTAAGTTTTAGTTTTAGATCTGTATGCTGGCTTATTTAAGTGATTGGTTTCCAATATGATTTACTCCATCCTATTTCTTCTTACTTCTTTTTTATTTAGAGAAGCCCTTTCAGTATTTCTTTTAGAATGAGTTTAGTATTGCTGTATTTTTTAAGTTTTTGTTTGTTGGAGAAATTATTTATTTCTCTTTATATTTTAAATGATATTCTTGCTGGGTAGAGTATTATATGCTGGAGATTTTTCCCTTTTAGAACTTTGAATATATCTTTCTACTCTCTTCTGGCCTGTAGTATTTCTGTAGAGAAATCAGCTGATAGCCTTATGGGGTTTCCATAATTAATTTCTTGTTTTTCTCTTGCTGCCTCTAGAATCCTCTCTTTAAATTTTGCCATTCTTGTTATAATATGTCTTGGTGTGGGCCTGTTTGCGTTCAACTTGTTTGGGGCCCTCTGTGCTTCCCATATCTTGATAGCTGTTTTCTTTAGATTTGGAAAGTTTTCAGGCATAATTTCTTCAAATATATTTTCAATCCCCTTTTCTTTTTTTTCTTCTTCTGGAATCCCTATTGTGCATAGATTGTGGTTTTTATTATTCCATAGATCTCTTACATTGTTTTCATTTTTTCTCATTTGGTTTTCTGTCTGCTGTCCTGATTGGGTGATTTATGTTATTCTATTTTTCCAAGTCAGTAATTCTTTCCTCTACATCATTCATTCTGCTCTTTAGTGCCTTTAACTCAGTTTGTATCTCCAAATGAATTTTCTAATTTTTCTTGGCTCCTACTTATATTTTCTAGTTCCTTTCTAAATAATCTGCATTACTATTTATATATGCTCTTAATTCCTTCATATTCGCCCTTAATTCTTTCAGTATTTTCACTATCTCCTTTTTGAATTCAATGTCTTTTAAACTGCAGAGGTCTCTTTCACTGTTTGCTGATTCAGGTGAATTCTCCTGTTCTTTAACTGGGCATGGTTCCTGAGCTTCTTCATTTTTGCTTATATTTTTCTTATTCTGTGAGTTTAGAGAAAGCAACTACATAGTCTTGGAGGGCTATTTCTATGCAAGAACCCCCCCTTTGTATTTTGTGGGGGGATACTATTTATTTTTTGTGCGGGATTTTTGGATATTTGCTGTTTCTTTCTTCAGTATGAGCAGGATGTTATCCCTTTAATAGGGTCCTGAGTGTGTTTCCAGGGAAAAGGAGGCAATAGGCAGGGCTAGTAGTCAGTGCTTGGTTACCCGGCTCTTGACAGTAGCAAAGACATGCTGGAAGGTGGCTCAGGCTGCTCCTAGTATTCTCTCCTTATAGGAAGCCCTTGCAAATAAGAGGATTGTTTAAGGAGTAAGCAAGGGATAGTAGTGGGATGAAATTATTATATAATGGCAGCTAGTTCTGAAGGACCAATTGATCCATTTCTAGACTAGGCATATACCTGCAAAAGAGCTTAAGGAAACTATGGCCCTGACACTGTTCCCTTTGCAGTGCCAGGATGGATATTGCCAAGGCCTTTGTCATTCTCTTCCTATACTCCTGTCTTATGTCTGCTTTCTCATGGACCCATTTATTTCCTTAGGCATATTCATGCATTTATTAGTTTTTCTCTAACCTGGGGACCATTTTCTTTCTTTAGCTTGTTTTTGCCTGTATGTGTTATATTCATTTTATAGTTTTAATTTTTAGAAGATAAAACAATTTTCAAGTTACTAGAAAGTATCTCACTCCTCACTTTCTTCCATGTACTTTCTACAGTATGCCAAAACCTTACCTCCTTAGTTTTCAGATATAATTCTCTCTTTTGTAGTTTTGGCCTCCTGGGTCTTTGTAAAAATTCTTTATTTTTAAAGTACTACTATGTCACTTTAATAGAAATTTTAAAGTCATTTAAGCTAGGAGCTTCATTTTTGGGGTGGGGGCTACACATGTGGCATATGGAAGTTCACAGGCTAGGGGTTGAATCATTAGAGGTGTAGCTGCTGGCATACACCACAGTCACAGCAATGAATGATTGGAGCCGTGTCTGTGACCTTGACCACAGCTCATTTCGATGCCAGATAGTTAATGCACTAAGCAAGACCAGGGATCAAACCCGCAGCCTCGTGGATACTAATTGAATTCGTTACCCTGAGCCACAGTGGGAACTCCAGCTTCATCATATTTTTTAATATGTATTCTTGCTTGTGTGAGAGAGGAAGAGAAAAATGTTTTCATATGGGAATTCATTTCAAGTTAAGAGTGATACTTAATAAAAAGTGAAAACAAATGCTAGTTATGAGATGTTTAAATTTTCCACCTTTTTCTCATTTGTATATAAATATGTAGTTTTAACTATACATCTATATCCAAATTAAATATCATAAGTATTCTTTGTTTTGCTTTGTGAAATACATGGATTTCTGCTAAGTTCATCATAAAATGTCATACAAAGAGCCCTAGAGATGAAGTCAGCAGTCCTGAGGGCTTCACTTACTTTGTTGATTGGCCTCTGGCAAACACTTGAACACCGAGTTCCCTGGCTCTTCTACTTATAAAATGAGTGTCACGCTATGGCATGAGTGACTGCAGGGCAAAGGTCTAGGTTTGACTGGGATCAGAAGTCCATCTGGGGGAAGGGACAGAGATGCTAGGATCACCAGGAAGTTTTCGAAAAGGGGATAATACTTGACCCATCTAACTTAAAGAGCACTTTTGTGGAGGGTAACCAGAAACTAGGTAAGAGAAAGTAATTTGGAAAGAGTTAGTTGAAACTTTTTTAGAAAGGGAGAGGTAAGATAATGACTTTGCTTCTGACACTGTATGTGCTGTATACCAACAATGCTAAACCTATTGGAAACTCTAGCCTTATCTAGAATTTTATTTTTCCTTTGAAAAATCTTCCCAGATTTTCTTAAAAAAATTTTTTTTTGGCCACAGCATGCAGCAGCTTGAGGTAGGATCTCAGTTTGTAAGCCAGGGATTGAATCCAGGCCTCAGCAGTGACAATGTCAAGTCCTAACCACTAGACCACCAGGGAATTCCCCAGATTTTCTTTACATACACCTTTCTATAAGTTATCACTTCTACATAGACAATTCTCAAATCTATCCCAGCCTTAACTTTTATCTTGAGCTAAAGAATGGCATTCTTACCTGCCTGTGAATTTCTCCACTTATATGCTTATATGCGCCACACACTCAGCATTGTTAGAGGTCATTATCTTTCACATCAAACTTTCAACTACAAGTGATTTCATCTGTTAATACCTGAAATATGTAATCACAGGGTTAGTGTAGACATTTTTTTGTACCCTGTGCCCAGTCATCTGTCAAGTTCTGTATGATAAAATACTGCATCTCTTACTCTCACTTTTATCCCCGTCCCCGTCCATTCCTCTTCAACCATCTTATCTTGGCCCCTCATGACATATTACTCAGATTATAGTAAATCTTCCCTTTGTTCACCCTCTTTCACCTGTCTCTAATACATCATCTATAACCCTGGAGACTAAGCTGAAACATAAGTCAGATCAGAGTACTCCTCTGGTTAATCCCCTTCAATGGGTTCCTATGGCCTAGTAGATAAGAATATAGCTCAAAAGGGCTTCTCATGATCTGGTTCTAATCAGCCTCACATTTCATCATTTTGCCATAAATATGTTTCAGCCATACTACACTACTTAATCTGCCATGCTGGCTCTTGCTTACACATGTTGTTCCCTCTGTTTGGACTCATCTTCCTGCCTTCTCACTTATCCATTGTCTCTGCCTTGCTAACTCCTACTCAGCCCTTAAGACTTGGCTTAAATATCACCTCCTCCATGAAGTCTTCTTTTATATCCCCCATTGTGTTTGCATGGCTCCCTTGACATAATACTTTTCTTTCTTTTCTTCTCTTTCTTTCTTTTTTTTTTTGCCACACCCATGGCATATGGGTATTGAATTTGAGCCATAGCAGTGACCTGAGTCACAGCAGTAACAATGCAGGATCTTAACCGCCAGGCCACCAGGCACCTCTGACCTAATACTTTCCCAACACATTCTATTGCAATTGTTGATTAACTTATCTGTATCTTTCCCTAGACTGTAAGATCCCTGAAAACAACAATTTTGTCTCATTCGTCTTCATATCACCAAAGCTAAGAGGTTTCTTTGCTTAGGTAAATACATGTTTGTTAAATGAAAAAATGAATATAAACTTTATCATTAGCACAGGGAACTATATCCAATTACTTGTGATGGAATAGGATAGAGGATAATGTGAGAAAAAAAATATGTATATAAACTGGGTCACTTTGCTCTACAGCAGAAATTGGCAGAACATTGTAAATCAACTATAATAAAAAATAACATTAAAAAAGAAATTCTGACCAGCATACCACAGGGCAGAAATTGGAACATAAGTCACCAAGAGACTGTGGTTTAGATTAGGGAAACAAAGTAATTTACTAGAACCAAAGTATCACACCAGAGAAGGCAGAAAGAAGGAACACAATGTGATTATACTTAACGCCCAAGAGATGGGATGGATATACTAGGGACATAGAATGAAAACCAAGATCATAAACAATTTGAGCAAGATTAAGATTCTGAGTACCAAACACAGAAACCATGAAAGGAGGCTGTTGTTGATGAATCAGTCAAGGTCCTCAGGCTTTGGTGAGAAACTTTAGACCAGCCCTTGAGTGGGAATGTTCAAGAGATGTGTTATGCCTGACTTCTGGGCCTCTTGTATGATAAGTATTGGGCTAGAGAGAAAATATTAGTGACCTTGAGTTAGATCTAGAGATCTGGCATGTCTGCTGCACTGGGTTAACCATTTTTGCATTATGCATTGCTATATAAAGAGCAGACCAAAGTCTTATTTGTGAAAGCTGAGCTTAATGCAACATGTAGTTACAAAAATCAAAATTGTCATATTAAATTGGCCTTTAAAAGGTTCTTTTTAATGATGATTTTCATGGTTAATAAAGCTGTTAATTACCCAAAAGGAGTGACCTTATATACTTTACATTTTAGCTTTAATGTTTAAATCACTATACAATTGATTTAATTAAGGAAGCTGCAGATAGTTCTTTAACAACATGACTCACTTTACATTTGTAAATATTTCAACTGCCATGAATTTTGCTATAAGAAGTGGGACTTTTATGAATCTTAAATGCTTTTTAAAATAACTATGTACTGATTCCATATTAAGTATAGATCAGAACACATTGGAATGAGTTTCTTAGGTCTGAAACGTATTCATTTTAATCTCTGTCATATTTCTTCTACCAGATATGCTTTTTAGCCAATCACATTAGCCTAATTAACTCCCTGGTTTTTTTTTTCCTTTGGCAAAGACAACAGCTCTTCTACTCTGGGGAGATAAAGTAACAATAAAATGTTTAATAAAGTTACTTGAATAATTTTTGAGACACGTTTGATAGCATTTGGAAAGCCCGATACAGTCTGTCAAACTGTGGTAAATTGGATTCATCTGTTATACTGTTTCATTCATCATGTTTTACACTCTATCTAAAGTATATACTTCTTTTTTTACTTTATTTTTATTTTATTTTATTATTATTATTTTTTTTTGTCTTTTTGCCATTTCTTGGGCCGCTCCTGCGGCATATGGAGGTTCCCAGGCTAGGGGTCTAATCAGAGCTGCAGCCACCAGCCCACGCCAGAGCCACAGCAATGCAGGATCCGAGCCGAGTCTGCAACCTACACCACAGCTCATGGCAACGCCGGATGGTTAACCCACTGAGCAAGGGCAGAGACCGAACCCGCAACCTCATGGTTCCTAGTCGGATTCGTTAACCACTGCGCCACGACGGAAACTCCTACTTTATTTTTTTAATTAAAGTATAGTTGATTCTCAGTGTTGTGTCCATTTCTGCTATACAGCATAGTGACCCAGTCACGCATATATATACATTCTTTTTCTCATATTATCTTTCCTTATGGTCTATCCCAAGAAACTGGGTAGAGTTCCCTGTCCTATACAGCAGGACATCATTGCTTATCTATTCTAAATGTAATAGTTCGCATCTACTAACCCCAAACTCCCGGTCCCTCCCATTCCCTCCCCCTCCCCCTTGGCAACCACAAGTCTGTTTTCTGTCCATGAGTCTGTTTCTGTTTTGTAGATAGGAGTATACACTTCTTGAAGGCAAGGGTTATGTTTGATTCATCCTGTGAGTCACAATTCTTAGCACAGAGTTGGTACTCAATAAATATTGACTAAGTAAATGTGGCTTTAGATGGCAATTTTGCTGCTGTTATAATTAACATTCTTCATATTCCACCTCTGCAATATTTATAACCTATTCTCCTTTTTCTAACTCTTTAATGGCCAAATGGAAATTTATATGACCTAAGGCTAAAGCCATCAAATTTGGATTAAATCTTAGTTACCCATTGCAGTGAATAAGTTTCTTAAAATTTTTAGTTTAGACAGTCTATTTTTATTGAGCATGAAAATATAAAATTAGTATATATAAGTTGAAGTATCAATTATTTTTAAACAAAATATTATGCTTCCTTTTTAGATTTCTTTATTAGAGGCATGAAGTTTATCCCTGCAGAAAAAAAAATGGGTTGTCTGGTGAATTCATGGGCTCGAAAATGAAAGCCACCTTGAGAAATTATCCAGGACATTTCTTGGATACCCATCACAGTCTCTTCAAACAGTTTAGACTAATTTGCATTAATATTTTTTAGAGATTCCCTGGCTGAGCAAATTCCTATGGTAAACCAGTCTGAAATTTACCAGAAGTTTTTCTTTATATGTCATCTAAAACCTTTCTGGAAAAATGCCAACTTGTTTCCTCTTTGCTATATTCAGGGAAGATATCAAAGGAATTATCTAGGAACCTTTTAAAAATACTTTGGGATTAAAATATGCACAGTAATATGTATAAAATAGGTAAACAACAAAGACCTACTGTATAGCATAGGGAACTATATTCAATGTCTTTTTTTTTTTTTGCCTGTGCCTTGTAACATGTAGAATTACCAGGCCAGGGATCAAACTCACACCACAGCAGTGGCCTGAACAGTGGCAGGATCCTTAACCTTGTCACCACAAGAAAATTCCTCAATGTCTTTTAATAACCTTTAATGGAAAAGAATCTGAAAAAGAAATATATATGTATAAATATATATATATATACACATATATATATACACACATATATATATCTGAATCATTTTGCTGTACACCTGAAGCTAACACAACACTGTAAATTAGCTATATTTCAATTTTTTATATATAATGATTTTAATTTTTTTAAAATTATAGCTGGTTTACAGTGTTCTCTCAATTTTTTACTGTACAGCGTGGTGCCCCAGTTACACATACATGTATAGATTCTCTTTTCTCACATTATCATGCTCCATCATAAGTGACTAGATACAGTTCCCAGTGCTACACAGCGGGATCTCATTGCTTATCCATTCTAAAGGCAATAGTCTGCATCTATTAACCCCAAGTTCCCAATCCATCCTGCTCCCTTCTCTCCCCCTTGGCAATCATGAGTCTATTCTCCAAGTCCATGATTTTCTTCTCAATATTTCAATTTTTAAAAAAAGGTTAAAAAATAAATTAAAATATAAAAATCCCAAATACCACCCCCCTCCCAAAAATGAGGCTGTAGTACAATAAAATTTTTTTTAAAAAAAACCAACTCCACTTTGCATCATTGATGGAAGGATTCAATTTATTCTCTGCCTTCTTAGCTTTGGCTGATTTATCCTCACTTATGTTCCTGACTCTATGACTCTATTTTTTCTGTCCCACCTATCTGGAATACTCTCTTCCAACTCTTCCAGGTTATTATTTGCCATTTTTTTCCCATTCATTTCAAAAGTGGTTATTGGAACTTAGAACTGCTTGAAAAAAAAAAAAGCCCCAGGTTTCCTCTAGATGAAGAGTTTGTAATGTAATATAACAAAATCAAATGATAATATAAGGCAGGGTTTGGCAAACTAAAGTCCATGGATCTGCGAACCAAGTCCAGCCTCCCTCCATTGTAATAAAGTTTTATTGAAACATAGTCAAGCTCATTCATTTGCAGATTGTCAATGGCTACTTTTGCCCAAGGAGTAGAATTGTGGCTGAAACTGCATGGCCTACAAAGCTGAAGATTCAGGATCTGACCCTTTATGGAAAAAGTTTTGCTGAACCTTGATTTAAAGCAGTCAATGATTAAGGGCTATTGGAGCGGTCAACATTTAGTAGGTACAAGTAGGAAGTGGTAGAGGCGTGTACTAAATCTGTGCTTCTCCACCCGCATAAGAAAGAACTAAGGTTTTTTTTTTTTTTTTTTTCTCATCTTTTTAGGGCTGCGGAGGAGGAATATGGAGGTTCCCAGACTAGGGGTTGAATTGGAGCTGTAACTCCTGGCCTACACCACAGCCACAGCAACACGGGATCCAAGCCAAGTCTGTGACGTACACCACAGCTCACGGCAACACCGGATCCTTAACCCACTGAGCGAGGTCAGGGATGGAACCTGCATCCTCATGGATGCTAGTAGATTCATTTCTGCTGAGCCACAATGGGAGCTCCAAGAAAGGACTAAGTTTTTTTTCCTCTAGTTTATCATGGGCTAATACTTTTTAAAAATTTTGTCGAAGTATAGTTGATTTACAATGTTATGTGAGTTCCTGGTGTACAGCAAAGTGATTCAGTTATGCACATATAGATATAGAGTCTTTTCCATTATGGTTTATTACAGGATATTGAATATAGTTCCCTGTACTATACACTAAGACCTTGTTGTATCCATGACTGACACCTTTTAAAAAATACAATTAAAAAAAAAAACTGGGAGTTCCCTATTGGTCTAGAGGTTAGGATTTGTTGCTTTCACTGCTACAGCCTGGGTTCAATCCCTGGTCTGGGAACTGATATCCCATATGAAGCCGCTGCACCCCACAGCCAAAATAATAAATAAATAGGTAAAGACAATATAACTTTAAAAAATACAATAAAAACAAGTCATTAGAAATGTGAAAGAAAGACATACAAAATACAAGCCCAAAGTGTTTTTAGTATTAGATTCAACCAGTATAAAATCACTTTGTTAAATGGCTATAAGTTTCTAATTGCTTACTCTTAGCTTTGGTACTCCTCATGGACCCATAACAAAGAGTTCACATAATGGAACCAGCTCAAGGATTGTACTTTGAGTAGCACTTGTCTAAAAAGTTTCTGACTGAATCAACCTCCCTTGCTTGACATATTAGGTTATTACACAATCTTCAGTCAAGTTATGGTCAACAATACCTGCAGGCCTGTGAAATATTCTGTCTCTTGAAGGTAACTTTTTGTGATTCTGATCTGATACATTGCGCTGATATAATTTCCATCTGAGAGGACAATTCTCTTTTTCTTTATTTTCAAGTGTTAGTCAGTGCATTACAAATGGACTCATTCTAGCCAAGCTAATAGGACAATATTATTTTTTTTTTTAGTAAAAAACAAGTGTTACTGGCATGTCTTTGGGAGCAGTGTATTTTCCTCCTTGTTGACAAATTTATATAAGTTAGGTCATACATTCTATATCTAGAGTGTGGTGGTGGTTATACATCCATATGCGTTTGTCAAAACTCAGAACTAGGGAGTTCCCACTGTGCTGCAGTGTGTTGAGTCCAGTGTTGCTGCAGCTGTGGTGTAGGTTGCAGCTCTGGCTCAGATTCAATCCCTGGCCCAGGAACTTCCATATGCCACAGGTGTGGCTGAAAAAGAAAAAAACAAACAAACTCATATAACTGTACCCCTAAAAGGAGTGATTTTTAGGAGTTCCCGTCGTGGTGCAGTAGTTAACGAATCCGACTAGGAACCATGAGGTTGCAGGTTCGGTCTCTGCCCTTGCTCAGTGGGTTAATGATCTGGTGTTGCCGTGAGCTGTGGTGTAGGTTGCAGGCGTGGCTCGGATCCCACATTGCTGTGGTTCTGGTGTAGGCCGGTGGCTACAGCTCCGATTCGACCCCTAGCTTGGGAATCTCCACATGCCGCGGGGAGCGGCCCAAGAAATAGAGAAAAAAAAAAAAAGAAGTGATTTTTATAGTATGTAAATTATCCTGGAATAAGGCTGACTTTTTAAAAAAATGCAGTTTATAGGGCACCTCCCATTGAAGTTTCTCTTCCAGTAGATAGGAAATGCTAGCACCAGTGGGGTTAGAAATATGAGAAGTCTATTGGCTGAAAGCACCCATACCCTCTCCCCATGACGGATGTCTTGCCTCAAGGAACAAAAATATTCAAGTTCAGGACCCAAGCCTCTGTCTCCTGAGGAAGATGCTTTTTGGACAAAACTAGCAGGCTCTAGGTTTTGAGATTTGTTATCCCTTTAGTGATCAACTCTTGCTTTCCTTAGAGACATAAACTATTTCAATTAAAACACGATCAAGTGTGGGAGGGCTGTGAGTCATTCTGACCATAATAGGTGACTTTGCATGTTTCTGTTCTGACTAATTTTGTAAAATTTCCTCCTTCATGACCGAGTTCTTGTGGTTGAGGTGGAAGTTAGCAAGAGATATCAGAGTGTAGCCTTCAGATCAAGTCAGATTCAGATCAGTGGTAAGAGTATTCGGTGAAGGAAAAAGACATAAAGTGCCATAGCCGAGAAGGTTTCATGGAAGAGATGGGATTAATATGGCTACCCATAGTTGGGATTTGTACAGAAAAGTATTCTGGATGGGAAACTTGAGGCATATTGCTTAAGCCATTCTAGCTGGGCCAGAGGATTACCACTGGGGTATAGTGTATGTGATAAGGTGAGAAAAACAGATTTATTCTGTCAGCAATGAGAAGCCATTACAAGTTTTTCATAAGGGATGTGTAATCCTTGTTAAAAGTCTAGCTAAAACCCCACTTGCTCAAGCCTATACTTAAAGTTCATATTGTAGAAGACTTGCTAGCATCCTACTGTCTGTGTTTGCACTTTGTTTTTCTGATGAGACCATGAGCTCTTACAGACAGGAAATCTCTTGCTTGTCCTGAGTGGGCAGTACTTACTGAATTAGCTTGAAAGCATTTCTTATTTCTTTAATTCATCACAGTCTTCTAGGTTGATTTTTTAAAATCAGTATCAGATTTTCTACCTCTCTCTTGAGTATTCAGTCTGAATCTTATAAGATTGTGATCTAAAGTTGGAAAGTTACCTAATAGTTCCTAGATGGTATGCTCTAATTACTACAAGCCATTGTCATGGCCCCTCTTTGTTTTTTATCTTAATAACAGTGCAGTGCTGACTGGTGTTTATCTTGAGTTGATACAATTTCAAATCCTTGGCAGGAGATTTAGATATTTGTTGTGCAACACAATCTTTGGAAATGTACCATAAAATGCTCTCTGAATATGGAAACTATGTTATGAAAGGCTGGCACCCTGCAGAATAAAGTAGATTATCTGGAAAGTTTACAGCAAGATTTATGGTTGTTTCCCAACTTGTTCTGCCCAACAACCCTGTCATGTCTCATAATGGTTGCTCTTGGTTGCCAAGCTTGAGTGGTAATCAGAAAATCTTGCGGTAACATAAATTTTGGTGGGTCACTTTAGGGTTTGGAGAGGAATAAATAATCTACCAAAGACTTTCTTTCCTTGAATAAAGAAGATGGGAAGAAAGCTGTCATTAGTGTTTTCAATAGCAAATGTGCCCTCACTCTTCCATCTGTCCCACCCCAATCCTATCTTGAGTGAGCCTCCTGTATATGCTCAGAGCACCCTGCAATTATTCTTTCAAAGTGCTTACCACATTGTATTGACATTGTGGGCATATGGGTTGATTTATTCCACATTGTGTTGCTTTTTCAATGACGGGAACTGATTCATCTCTGTATCCCTGATGGCTAATGGAATGTTTGACTCATGGTGGTTAGTTAATGAATATTAGTTGAATTTAACTAAGACTAAGACTAATAATAATAATAGCTAGCATTGAGTGCAATTACTTTGTACCAGCCATTGCTTTAAGGACTTTTCAAGTATTAATCCAATTACCCCTCTACAATTCTATTCAAAATACCCAATTCAGATAAATAACAATGAAGTTAAGTATCAGGTAAATTCAAGATTGTAAAGCCGATGAGTGGTAGACATATATGTTTTTTTGTCTATGCATGTGTGCTTTATGTAACCATGTACATGCTTTATAATGTGCTTTAACAATGGATGGAATATGTCTTTACCCATTCCCCTATGGATGGACATTTAGGTTATTCTCTCCCCTTTTTTTCCTACTATAGAGAATACTGTAGGACATATTTGAGTATGGATATTTCTCCAGAATTGACGAGGAGGAATTGATGGGTCATAGGATGAGTGCATTTTTCCTGTAATAGACATGACCAAATTGTCATCCCAAATGTCTGTTACAGTGATGATAGTAGTTTCTCCACACCAAAGATAGCTGGAGTAAATGGAGAAATATACCATATCCTTATAACGAAAAGCTCAGTTTACTAAAAATGGCAGTCCTCATCAAATTAATTTGCAAATCCTATGGAGCTTCAATTAAGGCCAAATAGAAATTTAAAAAAATTTTATTACTCAATGAATTTTATTTATAGTTGTACAATTATCATCACAGCCAAATTTTATAGCATTTCCATCCCAAACCCTCAGTGCCAAATAGAAGTTTTTTATTAAGTTTGACAGACCGATTCTTACTTTTAAGAGGTAGAGAGGATTTCTCTTGTGGTGCAGCAGGTTAAGGATCTGGAATCGTCACTGATGTGGCTTGGTTCACTGCTGTGGCTCGGGTTCAATCCCTGACCAGGAACTTCCACATGCTGTGGGCAGAGACAAAAAAAGAGGTAGGAAAATAAGCAAGAAGAGGTAAGAACTATTGAAAAAATAACAAAAATAGAAGGAGTGGTAATACTACCATGAATAGGAGAGGGGAGGGCATGAGAGGAAAGGAGAAGAGATGGCTGAAGAGAAGAAATAAAGAAAGGCTACCAATCAGAACATTTCCCATGATATGTTACAAAGCAAGCCTGAAGAATATAATTTCTATCTTTAAAATGAATGCAAATATGTGAAATTTGAAAATGCATATAAGCAAGGACTAGAAGAAAGACTGCCTAAAGGAAAACATTGATTCAGTTAGGTGATGGGATTGTAGACTATTTTCGTTTTGGAATGCAGGCATTTTAATATATTTTTTCAATAATGTGCATAAAAATAAACAAGATCCGGAACCTTAAAGAAAATATTTTCTTCCATCTTCATCCTTCACAATGTTGCCAATGACAGTTCAGGTGTTATTGATTATTGCTCCTTTCTCTGGAAGCTAAGCTAAGAATTTTTTTTTTCCTTTTTATTCTGGAATTTCACCACAGTGTGTCTAGGTGTGGGTCTTTATCTATACATCCTGCTATCCTGCCTGACTTCCGATGGGTCTCTTTTATCTGAGAACTCATGTCTTTCTTCTATTCTTTTTTTTTTCTTTTTATGGCCACACCTGCAGCATATGGAAGTTTACAGGCTAGGGGTTGAATCAGAGCTATGCCATGGCTTCACAACTCGGGATCCAATCCGAACCTGCAACCTTCACCACAGCTCACAACAATAATGGATCCTTAACCCACTGAGGGAGGCCAGGGATTGAACCCACATTCTCACAGACACTACGTTGGGTTCTTAATCCACTGAGTCACCATGGGAACTCCTCTTTGTCCATCCTTCCTATCCCTCTAAAAAAAAGAAAAAAAAAAGAAAAGAAAAATCTCATCTTTGAGTTCCCATTGAGGCTCAGTGGAAACGAATCTGACTAGTATCCATGAGGATGCAGGTTCCATTCCTGGTATGGCTCAGTGGGTTAAGGATCTGGCATTTGCCACGAGCTCTGGTGTAGGTTGCAGAAACGGCTTGTATCTCCTGCTGCTGTGGTTGTGGTGTAGGCCAGTAGCTACAGCTCTGATTTGACCCCTAGCCTGGGAGCCTCCATATACCAAGGGTGTGGCCCTAAAAAGACAAAAAAAAAAAAAAAAACCAAAAAACAAAACCAGCAACCAAAAAACAAAAAAGCTCATCTTTTTCTCATCACTGATTGTAGACAAGTGTTGGAAATTCCAGATACATGCTTTGTATTTATAAATTTTCTTCCTTGTTCCCCTGCATTTCATTCTTACAGACATATTTGTTTAATTGAAGGGGAGTTAATGACTGTCATTGTCAGGGCAGGTGGGTCAGAAGAATTTCCCAATTCCTATAGGGGTGATAAAAAAGAAGAGTTTATTGAGAATAGAAATGCTGCTAGTGCAGGGGGATGACTTCCTGACAATCAGGGAAAGCTGACCCCCAAGGAGGACAAAGAGTTTATTGAGTGTGGCGAGATGGAGAGAAAATAGAATTTATTGAGATAAGAGGTGCTGCAAGCACAGTGGGACAACTTCCTGATGATCAGGGATGGCCAACAATGAGCGTGTGGTCATGTCTGTTTTTATAACCCAGGGAGAGGAGAGGTCTCACGATACATTTGCTGCCTGGCTGATTAGTTGGGGAAAGAGGGGTCTTATCATACACTTGGTTTGTTGGGGGCATATAGGGCCCCCACAGAGGTGGGGTGAGGAGTGGGCCACATACTTTTCCTACTAGGGGGTAGGAGAGAGTAGGCCAGGTTGCTCAAGGTGGGGCAAGGGGCATTATAATGAGATGGGTGGGGTGATGATAAGGGTCTGATAATTTTTTTCTTGGCCAGAGGCTTTGCATTCAGTCTCCTTGAAGGGGCCTTGAAACCCAACAATGACTGGAGGTGGGGAGTCTAAGGAAGGCTTCTGGGGAATTGTTAAAGTTCTGTTTCTTGATCTCAGGTTAGTTACATGTGTTTGCTCAATTTGTGAAAATTCTTAAACATTAGTTGTCTGATATATACAATTGTTTTCATAAAGAATTTTTTGAAAAATAATAACTTTAAGTTTTTTATAGACCAGAACAACTGGAAAGATTGTTGACCAAAAAAAATGCACAACCTAAAAGTTTAGAATTATGTTTTATTCAGTAGACTTTCTGAGGACTTAAGACTGGACTTCAGTCTCTCAGAGAGTTTTGAGGGACTTTGCTGAACAGGTTAGGGAGGAGCTAGGATATACAGAAGTTTTGCAACAAAAACCAGGTAGTTGGAACATCAAAAGATTACTGTTACAGAAAACCAGACATCTCAAGTTAATAAGTTTAGTGCTTTTTTTGCATGGGAAGACTCAAGAGTCTGAGCTCCTTGAAATCATTCCTTTGATATGCACATTAGCTATCTAGGGCCAGTATTCTGTTCTTTTCCAGCCTGAGTCCCCTCTGGGTACACTATAATGGGTGGCTGCAGTAGCTGAGGGCTTGGCAGTGGGCAGCCCATTTTTCTCCATCCTGACTTCCCTCAGGGCTCACTGTCTGGGCTGACTGTAGTGGCTTGATAGCTGCAACATCCTTTGTTGATATGGCAGGGAACATTTTTCATTCACAGATGAAATTGCCATCTGAGATGAGATCTGACATGAGGTAGAGTAGATCTGGGAGAAGACCAGGAGTTCAGGTTTGAACATCTTGAGTTTGAACTGTCTTAGATATATGCAGGAAGAGATGTCAATTATTTTGTCCAATTTTCCTGATGAGCTGTCTTAGTCTATTGAGGCTATCATAACAAAACACCACAGATTAGAGGACTTATAAACAACAGAAAAATTTTTTTCAAAGTTCTGGGGGCTGGAAGTCTGAGATCAGGGTGCAAGTATGGTCGGGTGAGGGCCTCTCTCAGGTCACAGACTGTCATTTTCTTGCTGTGCCCTCACACATTGGAAGGAACTTGGGAGCTCTGCAGAGCCTATTTTATAAGAATACTATAATACCAGGAGGGTGAAACCCTTATAACCTAAGCACCTCCTAAAGGCCTCACCTCTTAATATTATCCCATAGGGCATTAGAATTTCAACATATGGATTTTGGGGACACAAATATTCAGACCATAGCACAGGTCAAGTAAAATGAGGACTGAGGATTAGCTATTGGATTTAGCAATTTGGAGTTCACTAGTCACCTCCATGACTGTTGTTAGAGTTAACCAAAGGGCTAGAAGCTGATGAGTCATCTAAGCGCATGAAGAAGAGGAACTGGAAACAGGAAGTATAGGCAATTTTGCTGTTTGTTGTCTGGCCCAAGATCAGGATGGAGGCATTACAGTGGGGTCAAATTTCTGACTGCTTCTTCTGTATGGCTCACCTGTCATCATTTTTGTTGCCCCATGGTTTCAGCCAACTTTGTGTTAGAAGCACTCCAGAAGTTTTCCTCACTTCCAGGAGTCCCTCCTGTGCACCTTTGGACTATTATTCTTCCTTCCTTCCTTCTCTTTTTCTTTCTCTCTTTCCTTCTCTCCCTCTTTCTCCTTCTCTTCTTCTTTTCTTTATTTTCTTTAATTTGATCTCACCTGATTACTATCTTTGGGGCATTTCTTTTTCCAGTCATCAAGAGCACCTTTTCTTATTTTCCAGCCTGTCATATCAATTCAATTTTTTCACTTTTTGAAACCCCAGTTTCCTTACCTAGAAAATATGCCAAAGAATGGAGTCTTAACCCATGGATTAAGAAAGGAAAGTGCTATGTAAATTGTATACTCTATTAAGAAAGGGTAAATTTCTTTTAGCTTTTACTTTTTTGAGAGTAATTGATTTCATCAATTGACTATATGGACTCTGTTTTCTTTCTTTCTTTTTTTACTTTTATTTTTTGCTTTTCAAGGCTGAACCTGTGGCATATGGAAGTTCCCAGGCTAGGGGTCGAATCAGAGCTGTAGTTGCTGGCCTACACCACAGCCATAGCAACACGGGATCCTAGCCATGTCTGCAACCCACACCACAGCTCATGGCAACACCGGATCCTTAAGCCACTGAGCCATGCCAGGCACTGAACCTGCATCCTCATGGATACTAGTTGGGTTCATAACCCACTGAGCCACAACGGGAACTCCCTGGGCTCTGTTTTCTAATTGTGATGATTTTCCGTGAGTTTAGATGGCTCACATTTTAGTGAGATCCCTTCCCCATATCCTCTGCTTTAGCTTCTCTCTGAAGTACCTAGATAATAGTATCTGATGCACATTTCCTGAGTTGTTTTGCAGATGCTAAAACCCCACCAAATAGAAGTTAACTACTTGATGACCATGAGCACATAGCCCCCAGACCTACTGGAGCCTAAGGATTGATAACATTAACCCCTGTGACACTGCCCTGTTACAGCACTATCGACCAATTAGAGAATTGTGCACCAGCTATTCACATGCCCTGGGACAATGCTCCCTCACCTGGCCTTTAAAAAGCCCTCCCTGAAACTCATTGTGGAGTTCAGGTGTTTTGAGCACTAGCTGCCTAGACTCCTTGCTTAGTGCCCTGCAATAAACACTGCACTTTTCCTTTACCACAGCCAGGTGTCAGTAGATTGGCTTTACTGTGCACCTGAGTTTACTTCGGCAACACCAGCACATTTAATCAACTCTTCTGCCTCTAATTTGTTTCAAGTCGAGTAGGTAAGGAATGTCAGCTGGTGGCAGCCTCATACAATTTCAGTTTTCTGTTGTTGGGGTACCGTATTTACCCTGTTTTTGCTCCATTTATTCACTCTTTTTTTCTGGGGGTTAGTGTTAAATAAAAGTAGTTCCTCATCCTCTTATTCTATGTCAACCTGACTTGCTTTTTTTCTTTCCTTTTTCTTCTTTCTTTGTTTTGGTTATTCAAACTCACACTGAGGTTCTGAAATATCTCATCAGTTTTAATCCCTAATTTTTCCACAGGAAGAAGAGAAATGGCTTTTTTCCCCCCCAAAGAACTCTATCTAATTTTAGCATTGTTTATGCAATGATTTTGGGAGTATGTTTTCAAATCATTGTTAGTCTCTGTGTAGCCATTGTGGCCAAAGCAATGATGAAGATTAAATGTTAATACATTTAGAGAGAGAAAAGGGCCTGATCTAGGAAAATGCAACAAATATTTATTGAGTGCCTACTATGTGTCTGTGTAGTTATAGGTCCTGGAGAAACCTAGCAGTGAAAAAAACATACAGAAAAAGTGGAGATACAAAATGTATACTTATACTAAAAACTGCTTAAATGGCAATGAAAAATGCATTTTAAAATTCCTCTATAGGGAGTTCCCATCATGGCTCAGTGGTTAAAGAACCCGACTAAGATCCATGAGGATATGGGTTCTATCCCTGGACTCGCTCAGTGGGTTAAGGATCCAGCATTGTTGTGAGCTGTGGTGTAGATTGCAGACAAGGCTTGGATCTGGCATTGCTGTGGCTCTGGAGTAGACCAGCAGCAACAATTCTGATTAGACCCCTAGCCTGGGAATCTCCATATGCCACCGGTGGGGCTCTAAAAAGACAAAAGACAGAAAAAAATTCCTCTAGAGATGATGTAATTTTCCTTTGAAAACCAGTTGTATACATTTGTGGGTTTAATCTCTGTGCTGTAATAATTTTATTTTGAAGGATTAAAACCAAAGAGTTACTTGCCAATTTTTTCCTTTTTCTCTTTTGGTTGCCTCAAAACATCTGCTAAGTTTGCATTTGTATCTTAGCCTTTTGGTAGTAACCATTAATTTAAAGCAATTTGGGGCATTGAATGCGTTCACTTCAATGAGGACTTCTGCTCAAAGCTTACTCTACATTTTTCTGGAGTTACATGCTGTTTGCCATAAAAAGCAGACTATAATATTTATCATATGTTAGTGAGATTGAAGATCTTAAAGTTGAGGAAGCTGTTTTTTAATGCTTTGGCAGGAATCTTAATAATTTTGTAGTACGAGTGAATACAGCTTATTTTGGGGAGAGGGATTTAAAATTCTTTAGCAAACTTTTTCAATTTTTCTGTATGTACCCTGTGATGAAGGTGAATACAAAGTGCCTTTTTATTCCTGGTTTGTTGGTGGTGACACATGGATGGCTTGTCAAAGAATGACTCCCAAGAGATTGTCTTGTAGCTTTGGAGCATAATAGATGCTTCCCTACTCTGCTCCACCCAATTCCAATTTCTCTTCCATAGTTAACCCCCTGCTGCTGTTGAATATTTAATTATAGATTTGTTCTGATAGTACTTGTTAACTGATTCTTGTATGCTGACCTCACTAATGAGAATTTTATATTATTTCAAAACTCCTGGCAACAGGGTCAGTGTCTTGAAATGTAACACACCTTTCTTTCTTTTTTTAAAAAAATATTCTATTGATGTATAGTTGATTCACAATGTGTTAATTTCTGATGTATAGCAAAGTGATTGTTATATTCACTGACATATACATACTCTTTTTCATATTCTTTTCCATTATGGTTTATTCACAGGATATTGAATATAGATCCCTGTGCTATACAGTAGGGCCTTGTTGTTTAACCATTCTTTACATAATAGTTTGCATCTG
Organism: Phacochoerus africanus; assembly: GCF_016906955.1. NCBI lineage: Eukaryota > Metazoa > Chordata > Mammalia > Artiodactyla > Suidae > Phacochoerus > Phacochoerus africanus. The sequence goes on along the minus strand of NC_062560.1, from coordinate 82,496,086 downwards.
CTAATTCCAAACTACAAATCCATCCTTCCCCCACTTTCTTCCCCCTTGGCAACCACAAGTTTGTTATCTATGTCTGTGCATCTGTTTCTGTTTCATAGATAAGTCATTTGTGCCATATTTTAGATTTTGTGTATGTGATATTGTATCACATTTTTCTTTCTCTTTCTGATTTGCTTCACTTCGTATGATAATCTCTAGGTCCATTTATATTTCTGCAAATAGTATTATTTCATTCTTTTTTATGGACTGAGTAGTAGTATTCCTTTGTATGTATGTACCACACATCTTTTTTATTCATTCTTCTGTCAATAGGTTGTTAAAACACTTTTATTTTAAACTTTATTTTCCCCTTCAACACATACCACATTGATAAGCATTTAGTAGGAATTTGAGTGTTACTTTTGGATTCATTCATTTAGTCAAGATGTGAGGACTAGTATAAGCAGTGTGTTGCCATGGAGTGAATGCCAAACTGAAAGTCCGGAGAACTTGATTCAAGACTGAGCTCTACCCTTTACCAGCAATAGGACCTTAAGCTCTTCATGATCTCTCTGTGAGATGTGATTTTTTTCCTTTTAAAAAAAGGTGACCTAAGTAACTATTTTGTTTTTGGAAATTCACTTCAATTCTATGAGCTAGTGATCCAAATGAGTGAATAAAAGTCCTCTATGTTTCTAATTTCCCACCCATGCCTTATAGTTTGTGGATGTTCTCTTATCCTCTGGGATTTATATTTTTGGTTCCTCCCTGATGGTATGTAACAAAATGATTTAAAGAAAGGAAAGAACTTGCATACAGTGTAGTATGTTCAGTAGAGAATTAGTAAATACAGAATTTAAAAAGAAGATTTTTTTTTCACAGTCTATTGTTTTTCCAGGCACAGTTACCAATGGTTTCAAAACACATCCTTCAAAGAATAACAAGCCTTTTTCTCTTCCATGCTTTCCTTTACATATTTGCTTTATTTTTAGCTGACATGAGGATCTGTGTGTTATAGACCAAATTTCTTCAAACTGGCCTTCATTTTAACATATGAAATTTTTCTAATCACAGTTATTTGTGAAAAGAAACTGTGCATGCTGATAGGAAATACAACAGAGTCAGCTAGTTTTAGAAATAATTATACCAGTCATAAAAATAAAGTATTGGTCTATGTGTTTAGGGCCTTGGAAGAAATCAGTCTGGGATAAATACATATATGAATCTCTGATATGAATAAAATTCTTTTTTATTCAAGTATAGTTGATTTACAGTGTTGTGTCATTTTCTGCTCTACAGCAAAGTGTATATATACATTCTTTTTCTCATATTATCTTCCATCATGTTCTATACCAAGAGGTTGGACACAGTTCCCTATGCTATGCAGTAGGATCTCATTGCTTATCCATTCTAAATGTAATAGTTTGTGTCTACTAACCCCAAACTCCCAGTCCATCCCTATCCCACTTTTCTCCCACTTGGCAACCACAAGTCTGTTCTCCATGTCTGTGAGTCTGTTTCTGTTCTGTAAATAGGTTCATTTGTGCCATATTTTAGATTTCACATATAAGTGATATCACATGGTATTTGTCTTTCTCTTTCTGACTTCATTTTGTCCTTTTTTTAGATTCCACATGTAAGTGATACCATTTAATGTTAGTGTCTCATTGTATGGCTGACTTCACTTAGCATGATAATTTCCAGGTCCATCTATGTTGCTACAAATGCCGTTAGTTCTTTCCTTTTAATGGCTGAGTCATATTCCATTGTGTATATGTACCACTTCTTCTTGATCCACTCCTCCCTCGATGGACATTTAGGTTGTTTCCATGTCTTGGCTATTGTATATAGTGCTGCAATGAACATCGGAGTACATGTGTCTTTTTGAGTAATGGTTTTCTCTGGGTAGATACCCAGGAGTGGGATTGCTGGATCAAATGGTAGTTCTATTTTTAGTTTTCTGAGGAATCTCCATACTGTTTTCCACAGAGGTTGCACCACTTTACAATCCCACCTACAGTGTCGTATGGTCCCCTTTTCTCACATTCTCTCCAGCACTTATTCTTTATAGACTTTTTGATGATGGCCATTCTGGCTAGCGTAAGGTTTGGATTTGCATTTCTCTAATAATTAATGATGTTAAACATCTTTTCATGTGTTTTTTGGCCATCTGTATGTCTTCTCTGGAGAACTGTCTGTTCAGATCTTCTGCCCATTTTTTGATGGGGTTGTTTGTTTTTTTGGTATGGAGATACAGAAGGTGTTTATAAATTTTGGAGATTAATCCCTTGTCAGTTGATTCACTTGCAAAGATTTTCTCCCATTCTGTGGGTTGTCTTTTCATTTTATTGAGGGTTTCCTTTGCTGTGCAGAAACTTTGAAGTTTAATTAAGTCCCATCTGTTTATTTTTATTTTTACTGTCATTGCTCTAAGAGGTGGATCTGAGAAGATGTTGCTGTCCTTTATGTCAGAGAGTGTTTGGCCTAGGTTTTCCTCTAAGAGTTTTAGAGTGTCTGGTCTTATATCTAGGTCTTTCATCCATTTGGAGGTTATTTTTGTGTATGGTGTTAGGGAGTGTTCTCATTTCATTCTTTTCCATGTGGCTGTCCAGTTTTCCCAGCACCACTTATTGAAGGGGCTGTCCTTTCTCCATTGTATCTTCTTGCCTCCTTTGTCAAAGATTAGTTGGCTGTAGGTGCATGGGTTGAATTCTGGGCTTTCTATCCTGTGCCACTGATCTGTATTTCTGTCTTTGCCCCAGTCAGTACCTTATGGTTTTGATGACTGTACCTTTGTAGTATAGTCTGAAGTCAGGGAGCCTGATTCCTCCAGCTCCATTTTTCTTCTTCAGGATGTCTTTGGCTCTTCTGGGTCTTTTGTGCTCCCCCCCCCAAAAAAACCTATAAAATATTTTGTTCGAGTTCTGTGAAAAGTGTCCTTGGTAATTTGATAGGGATTGCATTGAATCTGTAGATTGCCTTGGGTAGTATAGTCATTTTGATAATGTTGATTCTTCCAATCCACGAGCATGGTATGTCTTTCCATCTGTTTGTGTCATCTTTGATTTCTTTCATCAGTGTCTTATAGTTTTCAGAGTACAGGTCTCTTGTCTCTTTAGGAAGGTTTATTCCTAAGTATTTTATTCTTTTGAATGTGATGGTAAATGTTATCACTTCCCTAATTTCTTTTTCTGATATTTCATTGTTAGTATATAGAAATTCAATCAATTTCTGTGTATTAATTTTGTATCCTGTGACTTTGCCAAATTCACTGATAAGCTCTAACAGTTTTCTGGCAGCATCTTTAGGATTTCCTAGGTCGTCTAGTATTTCATGTCATCTGCAAATAGTGATAGTTTTACTTCTTCCTTTGCAATTTGGATTCCTTTGATTTCTTTCTCTTCTCTGATTTCTATGGCTAGGTCTTCCAAATCTATGTTGAACAGTAGTGGTGAGAGTGGACATCCTTGTCTTGTTCCTGATCTCAGTGGGAATTCTATCAGCTTTTTACCATTGAGAATGTTGTTAGCACTGGCTTTGTCATATATGGCCTTGATTATGTTGAGGTAGGTTCCCTGTATGCCCACTTTCTGAAGGGTTTTGATCAGAAATGGGTGTTGGATTTTGTCAAAGGCTTTTTCTGCATCTCTGGAGAGGATCATATGGTTTTTATTCTTCAGTTTGTTAATGTGGTGTATCACACTGATTGACTTGCCGATATTGAAGAACCTTTGCATCCCTGGGATGAATCCCACTTGATCATGACGTACAATCCTTTTAATATATTCTTGGATGTGGTTTGCTAGTATTTTGATGAGGATTTTTGCATCAATGTTCATCAGTGAAATTGGCCTGTAGTTTTCTTTTTTGTGATATCTTTGTCTGGGTTTTGGTATCAGGGAGATGGTGGCCTCATAGAATGAGTTTGGGAGTATCCCTTCCTCTGTAATTTCTTGGAATGTTTTCAGAAGGATAGGTATTAACTCTCCTCTAAATGTTTGATAGAATTTGCCTGTGAAGCCATGTGGTCCTGGACTTTTGTTCATTGGATGTTTTTTATTTACATTTTCCATTTCAGTTCTTGTGATTGGTAGTTCATTTTTTCTCTTTCATCTTGGTTTAGTCTTGGAAGATTATAGTTTTCTAAGAATTTATCCATTTCTTCTAGGCTGTCTGTTTTATTGGCATATAGTTGCATGTAGTAGTCTCTTATGATCCTTTGTATTTCTGTGATGTCCATTGTTACTTCTCCTTTTTCATTTCTAATTTTATTGATTTGAGTCCTCTCTCCTTTTTTCTTGATAGGTCTGGCTAAAGGTTCATCAATTTTGTTGATCTTTTCCAAGAACCATCTTTTAGTTTCATTGATCTTTTCTGTTTTTTTTTTTGTTTGTTTCTATTTCATTGATTTCTGCTCTGATCTTTATGATTTCTTTCCTTCTACTAACTTAAGAACTTGTCTGTTCTTCTCTCTCAAGCTGCCTTAGATGTAAAGTTAGCTTGTTTATTTGAGCTTTTTCTTGTTTCCTGAGGTGGGCTTGTATTGCTATAAACTTGCCTCTTAGAACGGCTTTTGCTGAATCCCATAGTTTCTGGAGTGTTGTATCTTTGTTGTCATTTGCTTCTAGGTATTTTTAAACTTTTTTTTTCCTGCCATTTCTTGGGCTGCTTCTGCGGCATATGGAGGTTCCCAGGCTAGGGGTCTAATTGGAGCTGTAGCCACCAGCCTACACCATAGCCACAGCAACTTGAGATCTGAGCCACGTCTGCAAGCTACACCACAGCTCATGGCAACGCCGGATCGTTAACCCACTGAGCAAGGGCAGGGACCGAACCCGCCTCATGGTTCCTAGTCGGATTCGTTAACCACTGAGCCATGATGGGAACTCCTGCTTCTAGGTATTTTTAAATTTCCTCTTTGATTTCCTCAGTGATCCTTTGGTTGTTTAGTAGCATGTTGTTTAGTCTCCACGTGTTTGTGTTTTTTGCAGTGTTTTTCTTGTTGTTGATTTCCAGCCATATAGCATTGTGGTTGGAAAAGATGCTTGATATGATTTCAATTTTCTTTTTTTTCTTTTCTTTTTTTCTTGTCTTTTTGCCTTTTCTAAAGCCACTCCCATGGCATAGTGATGTTCCCAGGCTAGGGGTCTAATCAGAGCTGTAGCTGCCAGTCTATGCCAAAGCCACAGCAATGCTAGATCCAAGCAACATCTGTAACCTATGCCACAGCTCACAGCAACACTGGATCCTTAACCCACTGAGAAAGGCCATGGATCAAACCCACAACTCATGGTTTCTAGTCGGATTCATTAACCTCTGAGCCATGACAGGAATTCCTGATCTCAATTTTCTCAAACCTACTGAGGCTTGATTTATGTCCCTGAATATGATCAATCCTAGAGAATATTCTTTGTGCACTTGAGAAGAACGTGTATTCTGCTGCTTTTGTATGGAATATCCTATAAATATCTATTAAGTCCATCTGATCTAATGCTTCATTCAGGGCCTGTGTTTCCACGTTGATTTTCTGTCTGGTTGATCTGTCCATTGCTGTAATAGGGGTGTTAAAATTCCCCCACTATTATTGTGTTATTGTCAATTTTTCCTTCTCAGGTTGTTAGCAGTTGCCTTATATATATCTAGGTGATCCTATGTTGGTTGCATGTGTATTTAAAATTGTTATATCTTCTTCTTGGATTGATCTTTTGATCATTACATAATGTTCTTCCTTGTCTCTTATAATATTCTTTATTTTAAGGTCTATTTTGTCTGATGTAAGTATTTCTACTCCAGCTTTCTTTTGATTCACGTTTGCATAGAATATTTTCTTCCATTCTCTCACTTTCAATTTGTATGTGTCCCTAGAAGTGAAGTGGGTCTCTTGAAGACAGCATATGTATGGGTCTTGTTTTGTGTCCATTCAGCCAATCTACATCTTTTGATTGGGGCATTTACTCTATTTACATTTAAGGTAATTATTGATATGTATGTTCTTATTTCCATTTTATTAACTGTTTTGGATATGTTTTTGTTGCTCTTTTTTTCTTCCCTTCTTCTACTGTTTGCTTCTCTTGTGGTTTGATGACTATCTTTAGTGTTGTATTCAATTTGATTTTTCTTATTTGTGTGTGTATCAATTGTAGATTTTTGGTTTGCAGTTATCCTGAAGTTTTGATATAGGAGTCTATATATATATGAGATTATTTTTAGTTGTTGGTCTCTTAATTGCAAGTGCATCTCCAGTGTCCTGCATTTGTACCCTCCTCTTCTCACAATTTCTGATTTTGGTAGCATATTTGTGTATGAATGATTTCTCACCTTTACTGTATATATGCCTTTACTGGTGATCCTTGTCATTTGTGGTTTTTTTGTTTCTGGTTGTAGCCTTTTCTTTTCTGTCTAGAGAAGTTCCTTTAGTATTTGTTGTAAAGCTTGTTTAGTGTTGCTGAATTCTCTTAGGTTTTGCTTATCTTTAAACCTTTTGATTTCTCCTTCAAATCTGAATGAGAGCTTTGCTGGGTAAAGTAAGCTTGGTTGGAAGTTTTTTCCTTTCATCACGTTAAGTATATCATGCCACTACTTTCTGGCCTGCAGAGTTTCTGCTGAAAAATCTGCTGATAAACTTATCATCCCAGAGTTCTCTTAGGCTGTCTTCATTTCTTTTCAATCTCTTTTTCTCTTTTCTGTCCCACATCAGTGATTTCTACTAGTCTGTCCTCCACCTTGCTTATTCGTTCTTCTGCCTCCTATATTCTGCTATTGGTTGCTTCCAAAGAATTTTTTATTTCAGTTGTTGTATTTTGCACCTCCACTTGCTTAATTTTTTTTTGTCTTTTTGCCTTTTCTAGGGCCACACCTGAGGCATATGGAGGCTCCCAGGCCAGGGGTCCAGTTGGAGCTGCAGCCACCGGCCTATGCCAGAGCCACAGCAATGCCAGATCTGAGCCACATCCATGACCCACACCACAACTCATGGCATCACTGAATCCTCAACCCACCGAGCAAGGCCAGGGATCAAACCCACAACCTCATGGTTCCTTGTTGGATTTGTTAACCACTGAGCCACAACAGGAACTCCTAAATTTTAAATCTTGTATTTCTTTGCTCAGTGTTTCCTGTAATTATCAGTCTTTGCCTCCAGTTTATTTCCAGTGTCTTGCATCATCTTTAGCATCATCAATCTAAAGTCTTTTTCCTGGAGGCTGATAACCTCCAGATCACTTCACTGTTTTTCAGGGTTTTTTTCTAGCTCCCTTATCTGAGTCATAGTTCTGTGCCTTTTCATTTTTATAGGCTTTTGGTGTTGTCTCCTCTTTGCAGACAATAGATTTGTGGCCTCTCTTACTTCTGATGTCTGCCCTCCTTGTGGCTGAGGTTGGTATGGGCACTTGCTGTAGACTTCCTGATGGGAGGGACTGATGCCTTCCCTCTAGTAGGTGGAGCTGATTCCTATCCCTCTGGTGGGTGGGGCTTTGTATCTGGGTGAGATTAGAGGCAGCTATGTGCCTGGGTTGTCTTTCAGCAGCCTGTTTACTGATGGTTGGGGCTGTGATCCCACCTGGATTGTTGTTTGGCCTGGGGCTTCTCAGTGCTGATGGGTGGGGCCAGATTTTCCCAAAATGGCCACCTTAAGAGGAATACATGGTGATGAAAATTCCTGAGACCTTTGCCTCCAATGTCCTTCCCCCACAATGAGCCACAGTCACCCCCTGTTTTCCCAGGATGTCCTCCAAGAACTGCATTCAGGTCCAATCCAGATTCCTATGGAGCCTCTGCTTTGCCCTGGGACCAAATGCACATGAAAGCCTGTGTGCACCTCTCAAGAATGGGGTATCTTCTTCCCCAAGTTCTTTGGAGCTCCTGTACACAAGCCCCCCTGGCCTTCAATGCCAGATGCTCCACGGGCTCCTTCTCCCAATACCAGATCCCCAGGCATGGTGACCTGACGTGGGGCTCAGAACTCTCACTCCTATAGGTAAATCTCTGTGATACAGTTACTTTCCAGTCTGTGTTCTTCCAACCTGGCAGGTATGGGTTTTCTTATATTGTGTAATCACCCCTCCTACCTCTTGCTGTGGCCTCCTCTTTGTCTTCTGGATTAGGATATCTTTTTGAAAGTTTCCAGTCCATTTGGTTGAAGGTTGTTCAGCATTTGGTTGTAATTTTATTGTTTTTATGAGAGAAGGTGAGCTCCAGTCCTTCTTTCATTCTTTAAAATCTTTCTTTTTCTTTTTTCTTTTTTTTTTGCCTTTTGTCTTATTAGGGCTGCACCAGTGGCATATGGAGGTTTGCAGGCCAGGTGTCCAGTTGGAGCTGTAGCTGCCAGTCTACACCACAGCCACAGCAACACCAGATCTGAGCTGTGTCTGTGACCTACACCACAGCTCACAGCCATGCCAGATCCTTAACCCACTGAGCAAGGCCAGGAATCAAACCTGCAACCTCATCGTTCCTAGTTGGTTTTTTTCCACTGTGCCATGATGGGACCTCCCATTCTTTAAAATTCTTAATCAAATTAGAAAAAGGATCCTAATGGGACATGTTATCTAATCTGTCTCACCTTCCTACATCTAAGAGTTATTGCAAGGACTTAACAAGACTCAACACATTGATATTACTTGACCATGAGTAACACCTTAGATCTATCTCCTTACCACTAATGCCTACTCTGGGGTAAGGAGAAAGGCACACTCTTCAGTGCCTCTAGGATACCTTAAATTGCCATTGGTGAAGACCCCCAAATTGGCATTCCAACCTTGTTTCCTAACTTAATTTCCAATTTGAAATTTCTAACTATCAGGAATCAGGCATGTGATAGTGAATCCCACTATCATTACAAAGTCGATAGAATCACAGTACAATTGATCACATTTATCTTACCTCAATTATTTTTTTCTTCCTAAACTTCCTAATTTTTCTCCAGTCCAGTTTTTCCCAGTGTAAACCAGAAAAGGAAAGATGTCTTGGGCTTTGCCTAAGGTGATCTAAACTTCCAAGATGGAATGATAGTGAGAAAGAAAGTAGCTAGGTTATTGGAAGTTGGAGAGGTGAAGCAGTAAAGGAGGTGGAGACAGAAAGGTTTGGAAACAGGAGGATTCAAAGGCTAAGGAAAGCACAATGAAATTAAACGTTAGTTCAGGAACTAATAACACAAATTTGGTTCATCTATTTCACCATCCATCTCATGTGGCTCAAGCACATTTGGGGGCTAGAATCTTATTTTTAAAGAGCCAGAGAGTTTAGCAAAATTTCCATTAATATAAACACTACTTTTTGAAGTCCTAAAGGCTTGAAAGCCATTTTGGAATCTTCACACCCTCAAATATTCCAACAACTACATGGCACCCAACAAATGCTTGCTAGAATGAATGGACAAAAACCCTATTGATTCTTCCTCCCCTAGGCCCTTTTTTATCCTTTATACCCCATTTCCACAGTTAGCCTAGGCAAAACTCTCCCCTTTAGTACTTGAATTCTTCCAAATTTTATTTCCAACTTCATCTTTCCCTACTGCTCATCAAGACCTCCCCACTCATGTAAAGCAGTCTCCATCCACTGTCTCCTGGTCATGTTGATTCTTTCTTTTTTAATGGCCACACATGCAGCATATGGAAGTTCCAGGCCTAAGGGTCAAATTGAAGCTGCAGCCAGAGCAACACAGGATCTGAGCCACGTCTGTGACCTACGCTGAAACTTGAGGCAACACTGGATCCTTAACCCACTGAGTGAGGCCAGGGATCGAACCTGCCTCCTCATGGAGACTACCTCGGGTTCTTTACCCACTGAACCACAATGGGAACTCTCCATTCTTTGGTTTCTTTATTCTTTCTTGTGCATACACTCTCTTCTTCTTTCAACTTAGTCCAACATCCCTAATACCCAATTCAAGTCCTTATCACCTCTGTGAAACCTTCTATATATATTTCAGTGAAGATAAATCTAGTTTTTTAAAAAATTTCCATTATAACTCCTGTTGTATTATACATGTTGGCACTTAATATTTTTCTCCTGAATGGTGTATGTGTCTTGACTTTCTAGAGAGTGTGTGTGTCTCTTTGAGAGAAAAGACTATACATTACACTTCTTTTGTGTTACTTACAATGTTTAGCAAAAATGCTTTTGAATGAATGATTCATGTTGAGTACAGAATAGAGAAAAATGAAATAATATGAACATATTTAATTTTTTTTGTCTTTTTGCCTTTTCTAGGGCTGCTCCTGCGGCATATGGAGGTTCCCAGGCTAGGGGTCTAATCGGAGCTGTAGCTGCCAGCCTAACCTCCAGAGCCACAGCAACGTGGGATCTGAGCCGCATCTGCGACCTACACCATAGCTCACGGCAACACCGGATCCTTAACCCACTAAGCAAGGACAGGGATCGAACCCACAACCTCATGGTTCCTAGTCGGATTCAATAACCACTGCGCCACAACAGGAACTCCAAATTTTTTGTTTTTTTAAACATATTTCACTTTATTATTCAAGGGATCAGCAAAATACCTTAAAGATGGACAATATCCTTAACATCCCAAGTTTATAATCACACAACGTATACACAGTTGATACACAGATATATACAAAGATTACTATATATATCATCTTTACAATATGTAATTGTATATAAAAGACGGAGGAGACAATTTTCTAAAATAAGGGCTTAATAGTTGAAACTAACATAAAAAACTTCTTTTTACAAACATATTTGAGAATTTGGAAAGGAATTTATGCTCTTTGGAGTTTAGAATGAATCTATTCGGCTTCTAATAAAAGATAAATTGATCCCTGAAACATGTCCTTTTTTGATAAAGTTCTATTCAGTAAATAGAGATAACTGCTGTTTTACTTCTTTCAAAACTTGAAAAAAAAAAAACCATTACCATTGAATGCAGATTTTTAAGGCAGTGATCTAATTATCTCCACATATTTCCAGGAACAATTTAAAACTCTGATAACTAAAGTCTTGGAAGAAACAATCAAGCCATTGAAGGCAAGAAATCTTTTGAGGCTATTACTGGTAAGCAAGGTAAAAATAGGTGAAAATTGTAATTGTTACAAATGTTATTTTTCAGATAGGTAAACTTTAAGCAGAGAGAAAACTTAGATTAGAAAAATGTTATCTGAACATTTCTGAAGTGGAGACTGGTCTATTGGTCTGAAGATTATAAAATAATAATAAAATTAGCTCCTTCTGAATAAAATGCTAATCTTGAACCACTTCATGAAATTGACATGCGTGCCTTTAATGGCTCATTTTTCTTTTTTCCCTTTCTAATTTTTTTCTCCTTAACATTTTATAAATGTCATAATACACATTAAGAATCATGATGCCTCCCCTGTATTTCTGAAATCATTATCTTGGGTATTACTGAACAATTTCAAACATTCTAAATGCTGACATTGATTGATAAAGTTATTCATAATACATGCCTATTGCTGATTTAATTACTTTGGGGTTAAATGAAGAAGCATTTTAAATGGTGTGCTCTGATAAAGTTCAATTATTGAAAACAAATCAAACAAGAAATATGTCTCAAGAAAGAAAGATGATCAAAGGACATCATTTTTGTGAAAAAGTTTGTTTTCAAATGTAGAATATTTATAAATTAATGGCACACAGAAAAGATGAATTCCTTGTCTTTTCTCTTTAAATATCAGCATCATCAAATATTAAGTGCCTGTAAATATCTACTCTAATTGATCTCATGCTTTTCTTTGACCTTGATACATAGTTGGATGTTTCCCTGTTCAGTCCTGCTGCTTTGCTGGCTAAATGATTTCTTCCTGTTACTAAATCACTTGTTCCCCAAACCGTTTTCCAGGTTTTAACCTCTCCTCTCAAAAGTTCCTGTCTGTGCCACAACCCATCATGTTAACACTGTCTGCAGGACTTGTCAGTAAGACAATTCTGCAGTAAAAGTAGTGCCACAGCTTTTAATGCAACTCCAAGCATAATACAGTCAGCTTGCATTGGGAGATGATGTAAGATGAAGTTTCAGGGCTGTGGTGAAGAGGTCTTCAAATCTAAATAGCTTCTGCAAGGCAAATGGTTCTGTGTTTCTCAGGTAATTGTAATCCTTGAAGCCAAAACACCTCTCAAGGTGTGTGATGACATGGTTATCAAATGTTTTCAATGATTTCTCAAGCATCCGAGCTGCCTAGAATGGAAGATTTAGATTTGTTTGAAATTTATAATATTTGTCATTCAGCCTCTGAACCAGCTTGTTCCCATCATTTGGAATGGGGCTATACAGATGGCAATCCACTGGAATGCTTTTTTTCCCCCCCATAGAGTAACTGCTCTCCTAGAATTGTAGCAGCATATTAAAGAAAAAAAATTACACCCTTTAAAAATAAATTTCCCAGCTCCCATGGGATGTTATCTTGGGAAAACTTGATACTTCATTAAAAAAACAGAAAGAGCTCATACACAACAATATCTCATGTCAGTTAAGTGCTTTGAGGAAAAGTTTCCTTTGGTGAATCTTATATGTTTCTCATTGGAATTTTAAATTTATTTTGCTTAAATATTTCCAGTAAGATTAGCTTATATAATTAATAAGAGCAATTATACTCTAAGATGTTTTCTCAACAATAAACTCATATTTTGATCTTGAGGACTACAGTGCAAAAAATATGAATCTGCCCTAAACAATGCTTGTTAACCATTAGTGAGAAAAATAACAAAGAAGTTAATGTCTTTTTAAAAACTTGCCTTGGATGACTATCTGCTTCATTCTTTAATGTTGGTGCTTAACTTATTTTAAGAAAGATTTCTGTTTTTTTATCATAATATGGATAATGGAGTATAAAGCATGCTAATTACTTTCCCACACATATAGGGAACAGAACTCTTCAAAGCAAAAGAAAATATCTGAGAATTCTCTTGTGGCGCAGTAGGCGAAGGCTCTGGAGGTGTCATGGAAGTGGCTTGGGTTGCTGATGTGATGTGGGTTCAATCCCTGGTCCAAGAACTTCCATATGTGGCAGGTGCAGCCAAGAAAATATCAATCAATCAATCAATCAAAGAGCATATCCAGGTCAGTATAGATGACATGGTGGCAGCGCCTCCTAATTGCAGGCAGAGAACATTAGCAATGAATAAAAATGCAGGGAAGCCTTCAACTGTGCTATTTTGCAGTTGTTTATGGGCATGCCTCTTGCATAGACTATGCTTCTTGAAGGTAAGGACCCTACTTTTCTTTTTCCTTTTTTTTATTTTTTAAATTGAATCGTAATTGATTTACAGTGTTATATTTAAGTACCCTGTTTTGCACCTTCATTAAACCCCTTCACTTAGCACATAATATTAGGGGCTAAAATAGGTCTGCTGATTGATGGAACACCTTATGATATAAAGACCCATGAAGACAGTGACTCTGTTTTATCTCTTGAGCACCTAGTATACTTTCTGGCTACAGAGATGTGGAATAGGTGGGGAAAAAGATTTATATTTTGTGAATACATACATCGTCTTATTTCAGCCTTTCCTAAGCTTCATGGACTAATAGATAGGGTATTTTATTATTTAGCCCCATTTTATAGATGGGGAGACAAAGATCCAGAGTGATGAACTAACTTACTATAACTTATAACTATTTAGTGAAAATGGGGCAAAGGGGCTCATCTATGGGTCAGTAAGTGCCCTTAAGAATAGATATTTTTCTCATACGATAAAAAGAATATATTCATATATATATGAATGACCAGGTCACTTTGCTGTGCAGCAGAAATTAGCACAACAATGTAAATAAACTATCCTTTAATGAAAAATTTTTAAAAAGAATAGGTTTTGATGAGGAGTTCCCTGGTGGCTCAGTGCATTAAAGATCCAGCATTGTCATTGCTGTGGTGCAGATTCCATCCCTGGCCTCAGGGAACTTCTGAATGCTGTAGGTGTGGCCAAAAAAAAAAAAAAAAAAAGGTCTTGAGCAGGTCTGCTTCCACTCCTAAACAGAGAAAAGAATGTTGTGATTGCAAATGGATAATGTCAAGTACTTATTCTTCCAAGATATTTGAGTGTGTTTGGTGTTTGGTGACATTCTTTCAGCTCTTTCAAGGATGTGAGGACTGATTATTTATACATCATCTAATGTTTAACAATTTTTTTTCCACATTCTTTGTGATGTGCCAACTAATGTGTGGCCTCTTTTAAGGTGGTGGAATATTTCCTCAACTTTTGTCAAAAGCAGACAATCTAAATGAAAGTGTGATCATAGAGCTGATACTCTGGAGTTGAAAAACTATCCCAACAGTTTGATTAAAAAATTAATGTCAGAACATTCTGGAAAAATAGTTTAGTTCATGTTAAAATTGACTGGAACTGAGTGTTTTAAGGAAAGCAAAACTTAGGGAAGATAATAGAAAATAACTTTTTCCACTTATTGCTAAGAGATTCTAAAGCATACTTTCCTTAATGTAGTCCATGCTCTGCTTCATCCTCACTCATAATGGTTTTCCAATAATACAGAAGTTTGATGTTATCATTTTAAGTGGAAATCCACTCTGATCAAATCTTAAGTTGCTGCTACAGTGTTTGATTAACTCCAGATATTTGTTACTGCTGCTCTTTTTTCATTAATTAAAAACCTCCTAGCAGGTCACACGATCTTATGCTATTCAGCAATCAAAAAGCTTTTGGGTCATTGCCAGTGTGAGGGAAGAAATAGAGACATGTGCGATGACCTCTTCAAATTAGTGAGCTTTAGAGGACCTTGTGGGTGGAAATATTTTGCTAACTTCTGAGTTCTTTCCTTTGAAAAGATTTTAAATGTGTTACATGAGGATTATTAAAGACAGTCTTTATTTCAGTCTTCCTAAGATCTTCATCAAGTTGAGTACAACTCCTAGAGTCTTAAACCTATCCTGCTTGGCTCAGAGCCAACTCATTTCTAGGAATCAATCTCCTTTTTTGGGGATGGGAGGTGGAATGGTAAGTAAAGAGTGGAGCAGTTCCATTCTTCCTTCCCTTAATTCTTCCATCCATCTCTCTTTTCTTCCTTTTTCCCTCCCTCCCTCCTTCCCTTCTTTCCTTTTCTGCATTTACTAGGAGCAGCCCTAGTGGGAAAATTCACAAAACAAAAGCACTCCAAAAAAACCTCAAACAATAACACCTGTCCAGGTCTTTGTTGGTAAAGTCTGGAGTTTCTTCGAGGATAGAAGTTTGTACCTGCTGTCAACTGGCAGATGATTATTACTGGAAAGGAAGAGGTTCTTTGAGACTGTGGTCAGGGATGTGGCAATACTACTGTTGGTGGAAGGCATATGCAGGAGACTGATTAAAAAATCCAAGGTTTTGGAGTTCCTATTGTGACCCAGCAGAAACGAATCTGACTAGTATCCATGAGGATGCAGGTTCACTCCCTGGCCTCACTCAGTGGGTTAAGGATCTGGCATTGCTGTGAGCTGTGGTGTAGGTCACAAATGTGGTTCACATCCTGTGTTGCTTTGGCTGTGGTGTAGGCCAGCAGCTATAGCTCCGATTTGACCCCTAGCCTGGGAACTTCCATATGCCACAGGTGTGGCCCTAAAAAGAAAAAAAAAATCCACAAGAGTTTTGTCAAGAGGTAAATCCTAGAGACACTGGAAGTATGGAAAAAAACCTCATCTTCCTGCCATGCACACCACAGAGTGTTGGTACCTGGCAGATGAGAGAAAATCAGAATTCAATGGCCTCACTGGATAGCAGAATCATCAGTAATGATGGTGGCCACCTGATATTAAGGATTTCTCATTTCCCTGTGACTTAGTTAACGCTGAGATTCCTATAGAATCTGTTACTGTTGTAAGCTCCAAGAATGATTGGTAGTGAGTACCCTATCAGCTAGGAGTGTGAGGGTTCAGAACTAAGTTGAATTTTATTTTAAAAACAAAACAAAAAATGTGCTATTTCTTATAACAAAGCAACCAGTAACAAACTTATGCCTATCACAAATACATTTTAAAAATGGAAGGATGGCAGTTCCCTAGCGGCCTAGAAGTTAAAGTTTCAGCATTTGTCTCTGCTGTTGCTCAGGTTACTGCTGTGGCACAGATTTGATCCCTGCCCTAGGAACTTCCACATGCCATGGGTGTGGCCAGAAAAAAAAATGGAAGGCTGCATCATACCTCTAGGAAGTGGGATGGGGTCCAGAAGAGCTTTTACTTTTTACTTGAAATGTTTATGTGCATGTGTGTGTATCTGTGGGAAGGGAGAATAATCTTTTCCTTTCAAAACCAAAACAAAATTCAATTTGGATTGAGAAGAGGATCTGGAGATGCATAGATATCTTCAAAGTCATGTGGACCAGCTCTTAACCTGATGCTTATTCTTAGGATGACTTTGAAAACCTGGAAGCCCATAGATTCAGACAGAGCTTTGAAGGGGATAAGCTATGAGGAAAGCAAAAGTGTATGTTCTCTTCTACTCATTTTCCAATTCCACAAAGGATGTTTGCAAGTATGAATATTTTATCCTATTTCATAAGCTGCAATTATATGACCTTTAAATACCACTTATTTATTTATTGAACATTTAGTGACTATCTCTTGGTAGCCTATTATGTACCACGCACTCTTCTAGGCACTTAGGATATATAGCATGATAAAAATAAATGAATTCTTCTCTTTCTGCCTATTTTAGTTGACTATTTTTGTGTGCCTCCACACTGTTGGTATGGGATATACCATTCTATTATATTGTTTATCAGGTTGTATTAATCAGTTTATGCAATTTGGGTTGAAAATAGCTTTTATGTGCCTGTTGGTCATCTGTATGTCTTCTTTGAAGAAATGTCTCTTTAGGTCTTCTGCCCATTTTTCAATTGGGTTGAAAACATCTTTTATAATATAAAAGTAGAAAATATGAAAAGATGAGAATAATGGATTTGACTACATGAAAGAAACTGCACAGGAAAAAAATCAAGGACAATGTTGAAGTAGGAGAAATATTTGCAACATAAATGACACACAGGTTTTCTATCTGTAATATATAAAGAGTTCTTCCAGGACACTAAACAACAAATCAATAACCAGTTGAAAAATCTCCAGAGGGCACAAACAGAAAGTGTACTAAAGAAGAAATACATAGCTAATAAATATATTTAAAAATTAGAAATATTTATGCTCACTAGTAACCAAGGAAATGTAAATCTAAGCAACAAGATACCATCTCTGGCTATTGAATTGGCAAAGACTAAAATTTCTAAAACTCCAGTTCCAATTCTTTAACAGTTTCTCAAAATCCAAACTATTGACATTTGGGGCAGGATCATTCTTTGTTGGTGGGGTTGGGGGAGGGTTGTCCTGTGCATTGTAGGATGTTAACAGAATCCCTGGCTTCTATTTACTAGATGCCAGTAGCTTCCCTTTCCTGTTGTGACAACCAAAAATGTCTCCAGGTGTGACCAAGTTTCTTCTGGGAGGCAAGATTGCCTGAGTTGAGAACCACTGCTCTAAACACATAGGGGTGCTTAATCTTCTTCCCACCCATCATCCCCTCTTTCAGATCTGTGCACATTCTTTTTTTTTTTTTTTGGTGCTGCAAAAAGCTTTACTATTCCCATTTGGTCCAAAGCATGGGAGAGTTTTCCTGGTTGGTTAAAAAGCTGCCTAATGGCTTCAGAGAGGGGCTTCAGGCAGACCCCTGACACCAGAGGGTCTCCTCAAAGGCCACTGGGTTCTGGAAGCCCCTTGGTCATGCTGGAGGATGAGCCTTTCCAAGAGATACTCGCCTGGCCCAGCCTGGGAACCAGCCAGCCTGTGGAGGTTGGTCAGGTGGTCGCTGTCTTCTGGATGAGTTTCACCTGCTCATCCAGGAAGTGGCTCTCCAGGAGGTCAGAGGTGAGAGTCCACTGGGCAGAACCCAGAGCAGGCAGAGCCAAAAGGCTTGGTTCAGGTTCTTCTGCAGGAGCAGGGTGGCTTCCCAAGCGTCCTGGGTTTTACCCTGTTCATCCGGAGATGGCTTCTGCATGTCCTGGAAGAGGGCTCTGCAGCCATTAAGGAATGGTTGGTGCCCTCGTGCTTCTCTCTAGCCAATTTGTGGGAAAAAAGTGGCCCCAGCCCTCCAGAGCCACATCATTACATTGGAAATAGAAGCCCAGAGAGAGGTAGGTATAGGAGGCCTGCAGGTGCATGTTGACCTGTCAGTTGATGGCGGCCTCCACCTTGGTGGAATAATTCTGATGAATCTAGGAGCTCATGATTGGTCTATAATAAGGATATAAGTTCAAAAACTGGTGTTGGTGAGGCCTAGGATAGCTGAGTGGACATTTAGGTTGCTTCCATGTCTTGGCTATTGTGAATAGTGTTACTATGAACATGTGGGTGATGTATCTTTTTGAATTTTAGTATTGTCCAGCTATATGCCCAGGAGTGGGATTGCTGGGTCATATGGTAGTTCTATATTTAGTTTTCTGAGGAACCTCCATACTGTTTTCCATAGTGGTTGTACCAATTTACACTCCCATCAACAGTGTAGGAGGGTTCCCTTTTCTCCACACTCTCTCCAGCATTTGTTATTTATAGACTTATTAATTATAGCCATTCTGATTGGTGTGAGGTGGTACCTCATTGTAGTTTTGATTTATGTTTCTCTAATTAGTAACATTGAACATCTTTTCATGTGTTTTTTGGCCACCTGCCTGTCTTCTTTGGAGAAATGTCTATTTAGGTCTTCTGCCAATTTTTTAATAGGGTTGATTTTTTGTTAAGTCATATGAGTTGTTTGTATATTTTAGAGATTCAGCCCTTGTCAGTTGCACCATTTGAAACCATTTTATCCCATTCCCTAGCTTGTCTTTTCATTTTTTTAATGGTTCCTTTTGTTGTGCACGAAATAATTTCAACAAAGTCAAGATATACTTATCTAATTAGGCCTTTTTCTACACTTATTTGTGCTCTAGTTTTGATCTACTTGAAAAATATTCCACATTGTCTCATCATATTTATTACTAAAATATTTTTGATATGATTTTTAAAAAATTTAAAGAGATCCTTGATCATCTGGCCTTTCACTTCATTTTGATATCAAATACTTGTGGTCAGAGTTCCTGTTGTGGTGCAGTGGTTAATGAATCTGATTAGGAACCATGAGGTTGCGGGTTTGATCCCTGGCCTCACTCAGTGGGTTAAGGATCCGGCGTTGCCGTGAGCTGTGGTGTAGGTTGCAGACGTGGCTGGATCCCGAGTTGCTGTGGCTCTGGTGTAGGCCGGTGGCTACAGTTCTGATTCAACCCTTAGCCTGGGAATCTCCATATGCTGCAGGAGCGTCCCCAGAAAAGGCAAAAAGACCAAAAAAAAAAAAAAAACGAAAAAAACCCACTTGTGGTCAAACTGAAAATATAGGCCCACGCCCCTGGTATATATCAGATTACTTCATGTGGATTCTTCTATAATTTTCTACTGGCTTTCTTTTATTTTAAAAAATAAGAATATAATAAAAAAATTTGCAAGTCTAATGGAATGTGTAAGTTAACTGACAATTAAAGCGTTCATTTTGCTTTGCTGGCACTTAGAATTGTGGTTCCAACAGTTTTGTGAATGTATAATATTGTCAGTGCACCTAAGGGGTCATCAGGCCCTGCCATATTTGGGTTCATAAGGCCCTACCATATTTATCTGTTCTAACCAGTATATAGTCCTGCCTTCAAAGATTTCAAAGATTAGTGCTATTCATAATACAGTTTCCCTCCTAGAATTAGAATGCATGCATATAGTCAGCCCTCTGTATCCACAGGTTCCAAATCTGTAGATTTATCCAATCATGGACCAAAAATTCTCAGAAAAAAAATTCTAGAAGGCTCCAAAGAGCAGAACTTGAACTTGCTGCATAGTGGCAACTATTTACATAGATTTTACATTGTTTTGGGTGTTGTAAGTAATCTAGAGATGATTTAAAGTATACAGAAGGATGTGCTTCGGTGACATGAAAATACTATGCTATTTTATATAAGGAACTTGAGCGTCCTTGGATTTTGGTATCTGCAGGGGTTCCCAATTTGTAACCAAAAGCCTACCAAGTATTTATGGAATAAGAGCAAAATAATTGATAGTCTTGGGAGAAGAGTACATCATAGGTGTTTTTTGTTTGTTTGTTCTTTTTTTAGGGCTATACCAGCACATATGGAAGTTCTTAAGCTAGAGGTCACCATGGGAACACAGGATCTGAGCTGCATCTGCGAATTACACCACCACTCACAGAAATGCCAGATCCTTAACCCACTGAGCAAGGCCAGGGATTGAACCTATATCCTCATGAATACTAGTCAGGTTCCTTAGAGCTGAGCCATGACAGGTACTCCCATAGGTGTGTTTAAGTCAAGCAAACTACTCCTATTCTAATCTATGGTATATCTTTTTAGCTACAGAATATTTATGTCCTCCTGCTCCTTTAGCCACTGTTCAAAATGTTGTTTTTCTAAAACTAGGAGTCATGATGTTGTCCTTCTTTTTTAATTTTTTTAAAAAAATTATAGTTGATTTACAATATTCTGTCAATTTTTGCTAGACAGCAAAGTGACCCAGTCATATATATATATATATATATATATATATATATATGCTGTCTTTCATTGTCCTTCTTGAATTCAAAATTTTATACTTTTGTAATTTTGCAATTCCCATGAAAGCAGATATTATTCACTGATAGCATGTTAGGCTGTGTGATTTGTAATGACATGGCCAAAAGCTCTTTTGTTTTATTAATAACATCTCTCTTTGGAAGGTCCCATCGTGACACAGCAGAAACGAATCTTACTGATATCCTTGAGAATGCAGGTTCAATCCCTGGCCTCAGTGGTTCAGTGATCGGCATTGCTGTGAGCTGTGGTGTAGGTTGCAGACGTGGCTGTGATTCTGCATTGCTGTGGCTGTGATGTAGGCTGGCAGCTGCAGTTCTGATTCAACCCCTAGCCTGGGAACTTCCATATGCCTGGGTGTGGCCTTAAAAAGAAAAAAAAATAGCATGTCTCTTTATAGGATGGATAATCTTTAAACAGCTTTCCCATTGTGTACTAAATCCAGCTGAAGAATGTGAATTCTTATTTGATTCTACAAAAGGTGTGGCTTAATTTGGTTTCTCTTTGTTTTCCGCTTCAATTAAGCCTCCCTAATCCTTTTTCATCAGAATCAACTGCTGTTACCCTGAACTCTCCCAGTAGGGTATTTGTATCTCTATTTAGTACTTATTCTGCTTTGGTTATTTGCCTAGTTGTCTTATCTATTACTAGAAGGAAGAAGGTACTCTCTTATTCATCTCTGTGCTCCCCTCAGCCCCTAGCATATGACTTGTACAGAGTAGGTCTCAAAATATTTTTGCTGGATTAAAAATAATTACAAAGATGAAATAGAATTTGTAATACCCATGATATTCAGACCTTTAATGCATATTTTAAGAAAGTATACAAACATTTTAACAGTATGGGTGTGTGAGTATATTTGGTGGAAATCCTGTGTGAAATCTGCCTAGATTTTTTTTTTTTCAAACAGGATTTTCATCAGCTAAGCAGCATTTAGTGTCCGCAACCTTATCACTACCAGCAATAAATTTCTTTGAAAATGCCAAGTGAGGGTCATTGGGCTAATGGATTTATCCATTATGATATTCTAGGAAATTATGCTATCCAACTTGCCGGAAGTTGCTTCAAGGTCAAATACTGTAATATCTAATTAGATTACAAGAGTGCCTGGAAGATCCTTTTTTGACAATCTTGCCTATTTATACATCTCTTTTCTCAACTCTGACTATATATTTCTACTATCCAATGTTCAGATGTACTTTCTTTACCACTCTCTATTTACATTTAGGATCTGGCACTTATTTGAATTTTCAGCTCACCGGCATTTCAGAAAATTTTGCCCTTTGGCAAGCACTTCTTTGGCTCTAAGGAACCAGAAATAAAAGCAGGAGGATGAAAATAGTAATACTTAATTTAGAAATGGCTTCCTATAGAACAAATGAATTCTGGTTAGGAATTAGAATGTGATGCACTGAATGGGCTGAACAACCTCTCTTATGAATTCATGTGTAATGATTGGCAGGTATTGGACATATTGTTAGACAATGAAAATATACAGTTCCTCTGCAGTTGATTCCTCTGAAAACATTATCCCTCCCTGGCCACTTCCTGTGCAGTGATTCACTCAAGACAGGTCTTCAATTACTTGGCCAATTATAAAATACAACATGGAGTTCCCGTCGTGGCGCAGTGGTTAACGAATCCGACTAGGAACCATGAGGTTTCGGGTTCGGTCCCTGCCCTTGCTCAGTGGGTTAACGATCTGGCGTTGCCGTGAGCTGTGGTGTAGGTTGCAGACGCGGCTCGGATCCCGCGTTGCTGTGGCTCTGGCCTAGGCCGGTGGCTACAGCTCCCATTCAACCCCTAGCCTGGGAACCTCCATATGCCGCGGGAGCGGCCCAAGAAATAGCAACAACAAAAACGACAAAAGACAAAAAAAAAAATACAACACTAGCTACCTGGTTACCCTCTGGCTTCCTTTTTGACAGATCTCTGACCTGGGTTAAAGGAAAAAACATCATGGAAAGACATCAGGTATATAACAAAGGTCCCCAGCTTGAGCCTAAATGGTCCTCAAGTATGTTTCAAAATGCCCTGAAGGCAGAAACCATCTCTCACATTTTCTGAGCTACACTTATATGTTCATTGTCACTTTTGGACTTATTAGTTTGATATTTATCCTGTTTGATTTTTTCTTTTTTTTTCTTTTTTTGCATTTTAGGGCCACACCCGGACACATGGAAGTTCCCAGGCTAGGGGTCGAATAGGAGTTACAGCTGCTGGCCTACACCACAGCCATAGTAATGCCAGATCTGAGCTGCATCTGTGACTTACACCACAGCTCACAGCAATGCCAGATCCTTAACCCACTGAGCGAGGCCATGGATCAAACCTGCATCCTCATGGATCCTAGTAGGGTTCATTAACCGCTGAGCCATGAAGGGAACTCACTGATTTTTTTTTTCTTGATGCCACATTTTATTTTTATTATAAAAATCTTTAATTGAAGTGTAGTTGTTTTACAGTATTATATTAATTTCAGGTGTACAACATGGTGATTCAAATTTTTTTATAGATTATACTCCATTTAAAGTTATTATGAAATTTTGGCTATATTCCCTGTGCTGTACAATATATCCTTGTAGCTTATTTATTTTATACACAATAGTTTGTGTCTTTTAGTCCCCTACCTGCCCCGCCCCCTTCCCTCTCCCTGTTGGTAAGTGCTATATCTGTGAGTCTGTTTCTGTTTTGATATGTACATTCATTTATTTCTCCAGTTTGATTTTAAATTCCACATCTGTTTTGGCTTCATTTGATTACATATGACTTCCATACTATATGTGTTATTGGTACTTTGGGGAATGGAGGAGGAAGAGTGCTAGATGAGGGGAGGAGGATGGAGTGGGGAGATAAGAGGTCATCAGCTTTCAGACATATGATGATAAGGGGATGGAAAAATCAGTAAGGGATGTATTTTGGAATGACATTTTGTTTCTCTAGTCACTAACCCCCACCCCAGAAATTCTTGGATTTTAGGGAGGCTGCTGAAAAGTTCATTGTATAAATCTTGGTGATCTATATCATTTTATATCCCTGGTCATCTAAGTGGTTAGGATTCAGCAATCTCAGGTATCATTTTATAATTGGCTATTACATGAAAGAGTGGCTTCAGAAGTGTGGAGAACTTGGCATGATTTGAATACTTGAGTAAACCTTTTTTTTACATTGCTATTCAAATCTATTAAGAATTCTGTTGTCATCTGGCAATTGTATACAGCTATGTTTATTTAAAAAAAATCCTGGGTTGGATTTTAACCTGGCTGAAGAGGAAAAGCAAAGAGGGGGCAGAGAAACCTTTACCTCTGTGCCAACGGAGTATATGAAAATTTCAACACAAAAAGTAGCCCTGGATTTGATTCAGGAAAATACCAGCAAAGACTATAATTGAGTTCCTATAAAGAAATAAGTTCTTTAATTCAATGTCATCTTTTACTTACTAAGTAGAACATACCATCTCAGTGTGCCAGTAAAGTAGAATTCTATTATATTTACCTTGAGGTGCTGGATGTAATGGAGTCATTGGCAAAAGCTACATATTTTTTAAAGGCAAGCAAGAAAAAACAAATGATAAAACTCGAACCTCTACATTTCTATTGATCACAGGATGCAGATCTTATTTATTGTCTTTTTATCTGTCAAGAAATGGGAACATATAGTTTTAAAAAAATGTCAAAACTTTGATCTAGTTTTCTTCTCTTCTTCTCTGGCAAATTTTATGAGTATTTGAAAAGATGGAAAGATTAGAGAAAACTTTTCTTTTGATGTCTGTGCACTATTTGGTTAGAATCATAGCAAACATGTTTTGTTTTTGAAGAAGTAGTGCAGAATACTGTGTCAATGTAATGATAAAGTATACAGTGGTAATACCTAAGTGTTAAATAGTCTTTAAACACTAATACTTGAATTTGTAATAAATTTGGGGAAATTGCATTTACTGAGTTAAGTGATAAATTATAAAAACTAGACTTAGTTGTGATGTGTAACATGTTCAACCAAAGAATAAATATGCTTGTAAAATGAAATAGTTTAATTCTGTATAATTTCTCAGTATGTTATAGTTATGTGTCTTTTCTTTGCAGGAAGAAGTAATGGACCAAAATATAGTCTGTTAGCAAACTAAGTATAAGAAATCATAAAATTTTTATATCTATTGATTCTTTCTTTTCAAAGTGGAAGGGATGTTGTATCTACTCTTTGGTAATGTTTAGTCCTTGCCCTTGTTTTTTCTTCTTCTTAGGGCTGCACCCATGGCATATGGAAGTTCCCAGGCTAAGGGTCAAATGGGAGCTGCAGCCACATCTATGCCACAGTCACAGCAACACTGACCCAAGCTGCATCTGTGACCTATGCCACAGCTCGTGGCAACACCAGATCCTTTACACACTGAGCGAGGTCAGGGATTGAATTTGCATCCTCACAGAGACAAGTTTGTGTCCTTAACCCAAACAACGGGAACTCCTCTTTGCTTCTTGTTTCATTTGCAGGGGATCGATTATCACAAAGTCTTGCTTTGGGGTCTGGTGGAAGCAGATGCTTGAATTTGTACTGTTCAGTCACCATGTTTCACAGTGGTTTCAGGCAAGAAATAATAACTACTGTGATGACTGATAGTTTCCTGTCTATGCAAGTCTAAATAATATGGAGGGGCGCCTGACACATCACTGTCACTGTCACTGTTGTGTGTTTAGGAGACTCATTGATGTTGCTCACCTATATTCAAAGGAAAAGAGCAGAGGCATGAACTCAGACAATTATTCTAAGTTCTCAAGCCCAGTCCTCCATGTGTTGAAAATCAAAGGCCCACATAGAATTAGAGATACAATTTTTCCTCTTTTCATAGGAAAGGGGAATGTGAGGAAATTTATTAAAATAAAGTGTCAAATGTTCTCAAGCAATTTGAGGATGGTCGTTAGCTTTTTTTTTACAGGAAAATTATTTTTCTATCTGTGTTATGGTATGAAGGTTACTTTTCATTTGGAGGATTTTGTAATTTTGCATTGATCGGGAGACTGCTACTTATTTCCAAAACTAGTGTATGCAAATTATGATTAAATTCATGAGTATTTAATATTTTGAATATCATTTTAAAAATAGGAATGATGGTACACTGAGATGATAATTAACTCATTATGAATAATTTATTTTATACCTTGAAACTCTGCATAAAGCAAAGTCGATGTTGCCTAAATTTTCAAGCGGATTCTAGTCAAGATAGCAGTAAGTTCAAGTTATAGTTTTATATATTAAGTGAGAAATCTCATTACAAGTGTTTTACATTTAATGTTTCTTAGTTTATAATATTCATGCTAAAAACCCCCAGCTTGGGACCCTTGAAGCAATGTAGTATCCAAATAATTTTTCCTAGTAAATGTATTTTAATTATTTTAGCCTTCCTAAAGAAAAAAAGGTAATTAAATCTACTTTGACTAGAGGTAGGTTTTATATATTAAAAGTTTACAGCAATTACAATTAATTTTTTAAGCTGATGAGTGAATATAACCATCTTTTGATTACAAATTTCAAATAATGGAGGCCATTGGACATCATACGATATTCCAGGATCAAACAGCATATCATTCATAGATTATGTTTAATTCTGATGACAAGGAGGAATGCCTCAATCCACTCTTTGTCTTTTTATTTTATCCTTAATGCATTTTGTTTAACCATTTAGCCTTTACTATGTGCCTGACAATATTCTGAGTATTTACAATAATCCTATGAGGCAAGCACTGTTATGATCCTCATTTTATTGAGGAGGAGTGTGGTTTGATTAAAAAAAAAAAAGTATGGGGAGTTCCCATTGTGGCTCAGCAGTAACAAACCCAATTAGTATCCGTGAGGACACAGGTTTGATCACTGGCCTTGCTCAGCAGGTTAACCAATCAGGCACTGCCGAGAGCTGTGGTGTAGGTTGCAGACATGGCTCGGATCTGGTGTCGCTGTGGCTGTGATCTAGGCTGGTGGCTACAGCTCTGATTCGACCCCTAGCCTGGGAAGTTCCATATGCTGCGGGTGTGGCCCTAAAAAAAACCAGAAAAAAATGTATGAAATTTAGCATCAAACAGACTTGGATTAAATCCTGAATATAACACTTACTAACAATGTGGCCATGGGCATTTAATGTGTACTGATGTCTCTGAGCCTCAATTTCCTTTAGACAAAATGAGGGAAGATACTAAGTACCTTCCAGGGTTACTGTGAACATCAAATAAGAATATTGGAAAGCACCCAGCACAGTTTCTGGCATATCATAACTTTTCAATACAGTTTAATTTTCTTCCCATTCACTTTAGCTTTGCATTAGGCAGGACTTTTAGTTACAAGTGATGGAAACCCACATCAAACAGGCTTTAAAAAAAAGGAATGTGTTCATCATATATCTGGGAAATTCAAAGGGTTCCACCAATGCCATTAGAAAGTTTCATGGCTAGAGGCAGAAGAATCAAGTGCCCCACATTTCAATTGCAATCAACCGTTCCACGTTTGGGATCTGTTACTTTCCAATATTACTCTTCTAGATGTCAATGTCAATTTTATGAAATATCCCTTTGGACCATGACAGAGGTTTGACTGCTATTGGTCCCTTTAGCAGTCCTTGCAGAAATATCAGCAAGGTGATTTCCCTTAGCTTCCAGAATCAAGTCAATCATAAAAACAGCTAAAGCAGCAGGTAGTGCATTCAATAATTCCCAAACAAAGGGGCCATTTTAAATTTTCTTTCCATTAGAAATAAGGAAGCCATGTTGTTTATATAACATTCCAAAATCATAAGCTACTCCAAAAGCATACCTGCTATCAGTGTAAATTTTGGCACTTTTGTCCGTGGCTAAAACATAAGCCTGTGTATGATCTTATAATTTAGCCTATTGCACCAAAGTAGCCGTAAGTAAATATGTTACCTCAATAACTTCAAAAAGATTTGTAATACCACACCTGGCACAATATTTACCATTGCCATCATTTAAATAAAAACCATCAGTGAACCATGAGAAGTCAGTGTTACCCAGTGGAATTTCCTGTGGATCATTACGAAGAGTCAGGAGGTGGTCCATCAGCCTTAAGCAGTCCTGAGGTACATCATTGGTGACAAAGAGAAAAAGCGGCTGGGTTAAGGTTATTACAATGTGGAGAGTTAAGTGAGGAGCAGTTAACGAAAGGACTTCATAGGAGGTGGCTGGCTGAGAAATGTTTAGTGTGATGAGAATTCAGGAAAGTTCCTGAATTAAAGGAGGTGGGGTGGGGGAGGGAAGTATTGGGAGTTTGGGATTAGCAGATGCAAACTATTATATATATGATGGATAAATAACAAGATCCTACCGTATAACAAAGGGAACTATACTCAGTATCCTGTGATAAATCATAATGGAAAAGAATATGAAAAAGACTATATATATATATATATATAGATAGATAGATAGATCCATATATATATAACTGAGTCACATTGTCATACAGCAGAAATTAACACAACATTGTGAATCAACTATACCTCAAAATTTTAAAAAGAGAAATATGGACAAATGGGATCATATAATATATTTTTTTAAATGGTTAAAGGGGATCCCACAATGATGGTCTCAGTGGCTTTAACTAAAAGAGCAGTGGACTTAATGACTCCAATGCAAGGGACATATCTCTGCGCCACAGGACCCAGTTGCTGGCTGTAACACCCTGTAGTTTGTTGGTGGTCCCCGTGATTTTGAGTGAGTACCCTGAGGGCATTTCCTTCTCTTTCATATACAAAAAATAAAAAGGGAATCTGATCATTGGGCCATCCAAGGGCAGGTCGATTCTTCAAACTCTCCTTCAAGGCTTTGAAGGCTATGTCATCTGTTTTTTTCCCCATAAAATTGGGTTGCAATTATAACCATTTAGTAAAGATATAGAGGCTTGGCCAAAAGAGAGATATTTGGAATCTAATTTTAACCAACTAACCTGAAAAAACCTCGCAGCTGGGGCTTAGTTTGGGGAAAACTTGGATCCCATGAAGTCTATCTGGATCTAGGTATAGCCCTGATTCTGATAGCAGATGCCCTAAATATCAAACCTGGGTTTGGGAAAACTGTGATTTTTCTTTTGTGACCTTATGCCCTTTATGCCTAAAAGCTTTTGCCAAGAGGGTGCTGTCTTCCTGTGAGGAGACTTGAGAAGGAGAGCAAAGAAGCAAATCCTCCAGATATGACAAGAGGGCAGAACCCCTGGGGAACTTTATATCATCCAGATCAGCCTTCGGGATTTGTGAGAAATAAGGACTCTCACTACAACTCTAAGGTGATTACCATCCAGGTGAATTGTTTCTCTTCCCAAGTGAAGGCAAAAAGGTATATTGGCTAGCTTCACCAAATGGAATACTAAAGAATGCCCTGCATGAATCAATTACATAAAGAATTTGCTTCCAGTGGGAGTGGATGTTAGTAGCCTATGGAGTTGGGAACAACAGGATGTGGAGGGATAATGGTGGTGTTTATTGGTTTGAGATGCTGTACAAATTCCCACTCTCAGCCCTTTCTCACCAGTAAATAGGAGTAATTCTGGGAGAAGTATTAGAGATAATGAGGCCTTGAGTCTTATAATCTTCTATTATGGGCTTTATGCCCTGAGGGTTTTTTACTTTTAGTGTATTGACTAATTGTGGGGAGAGGTTTTGAGGGGTCTGTTTGAATTTTGATGGGAGGTATGCTGTGAGTTTTGCTGACATAAGTTGGAGATTTTGCCCATAAGGAAAGTGGTAACTGATTTAATAGGGACAAATGATCAGTGTTTCCAGAATCAGCTCTAGTGCCATCAGAGAGAAACAAATAAAAGACGCCAAAGTGAAACTGACAGCACTAATGGCCTGAACCTAGCCAGAACCCAGATTGGGACTTGGACCCATGTTTTAAATTAGAATCACTCACCTGATATCTGAACTTACTGAGGTTCGGGTTCTTTATGCTTCCTCGCAGAAGGTATTCAGTGAGAGACAAAGTGATAGGCAAGAAATATATTTATTAAGATAGGATGCTTGTGAGAGATGCAAGTGAGCAGTCAGGGAAGCTCAGCCCCAAGGATCTGGTGGACTACAGTTTTATCATCCCAGGGGAGTGGGGGTCAGAAAAGACTGCCTCTTCCTTTCTGGGAGTAGTAGCTCCTCCTTGGTATCTGGTAAGGTGTGCATTCAAATCAGCAAGAAGGGCGTCCTCAAACTGCTGCCCTTGGTCTGAATCTGAATGCAGGCCTCATCCCATCCCCCACCCAACAACTTGAGGCAATTCTCACACCTTCACTAGTCAAGCAGGCCTGCCTTGTTCTGATGACTTTTTTGAGCAATTTATTAACTTACAGTGATCTCCCAACATCCCCCAGATTCCCCTCTCTATCTATGACCCTCTACTGAGACTTCTGAAACTACCTGTGTCTACTCCATCCCTATCATCTTCATAATTCTCATTAGCAACATGAGGAAAATCTTCACTGACTTGATTGAAGGGAGAGATGAGCACTTACATATATATTCTTGAAAGGGAAGATAAAAGCCTGCTCTCCAACTGACGAAGGCAGATTATTGAGTTTCACTGATCTTTTTTTCCCCTCTCCCCCTAAAATGGTTGCTTCACTTTTCCTCAGTTTGCTTTTCTCTACCAAATAATAACAAGACTTACTCTGTGGCTGAGAACTAAACAGCCAGGTCTTGACCTGAGCATAAGGGGAGAAGGACTTCAGATGTAATTCTAGCTGTTACAGGGTGGCTTTTTGCTTGCATTTCTTTGTAACAGATAAATAAATGATACAATCTTGAGAAAGCTTTCAGAATTCCCCTGAGGGGTGCCTTAGAAAAAGCCAACTCTCTGTTGAATTCAAGAAAGAAAGCAATTTCTGCCCATGCGAAAGACAGAGAGGGAAAACAGTGGGTTGACCACTGTGGGGATTTTAAGAGTATCTGGGGAAGATCTGTTTCCCTGGAGTATGATTTGAGTTTTATTCCATGGATGATATTTGTTGATGCAGTTCTGTCTTTTGTAAAGAAGCAAGCTAACTTACTGTTGACTTAGGAATCTAAAGAAAAAAGGCAGGGAAAGTGTAAAGCAGCAGTCTGGTTTATACCTGTCAGGTCTATATGGATTTTTTTTCTTTTTTGTCTTTTGTCCTTTTAGGGCCACACCCGTGGCATATGGAGGCTAGGGGTTTAATCAGAACTGTAGCCGCTGGCTTATGTCAGAGACACAGCAATGCCAGATCCAAGCTGCATCTGTGAACTACACCACAGCTCATGGCAATGCCGGATCCTCAACCCACTGAGCAAGGCCAGGGATCGAACTCACAACGTCATGGTTCCTAGTCGGATTCATTAACCAATGAGCCATGATGGGAACTACTCTATATGGATTTGATGTCAAAATGAAGATAACATTTGTCTTGGGAATCACTTTGAATAATTTAGAAATAATATTAAATGATTAACACCTCATATGTTCTGTCATTCTTGTTCCTACCCGTTCTCACACAATATAACTTATTATACATTGCGCTTCTTCCCAAAGGATCCCAAAGTGGTTTACAATCACAGCACACTTTTAAATCAGTCCAGGTCTCCTGGTTGAACAATGTATTTGGAATAACAGAATTATAACTTTCTTGGCAGAAATTCATTTTCCATGCATAATTCACCAGGAGTATCTACGGTACCAAAAAAAATCAGTTTATATATAATTCTTAGTAATGGAAAAATCACTCCTTTAGTTACATGTGTGTCAAACTGAGGGAGAAGGTGAAACAGTAATGCTGAGTAAGAGTACCAAATTTGTGTACAACTAAAGGATAAAGGTCACCATTCTGCTTCCATCACAAACAGGTTTGTAATGGATTGTGTAAAGGGGACTGATGCACGTAGTGAATTATATAGTTCATGTATCTGGATCCATCATTAAGTTATAATGCATTGCCATCTGGTCTAGAACTCTAGCTGGATGAAAGGGCTTCCTGGACATACGATAACCACTCTTAAAAACTTTTAATTTAAATTTTTAAAATTGAAGTATAGTTGATTATTTATAATATTGTGTTGTTTCATTTGCATAGCAAAGTGATTCTTTCCCATTATAAGTTGTTACAAGATATCAAATGTAGTTCCCTGTGCTATTCGGTAGGTCCTTGTTGTTTATCTATTTTGTATACACTAGTGTGTATGTGTTAATCCCAACCTCCTTATTTATCACCCCCTTTCACCTTTCCCTTTGGTAACCATAAGTCTGTTTTCTATGTCTAATAACTACTCTCCTTAAGTGATCTGTACCAAACACACTGTGTATCCTGCCTGCTCACTTGGTGTTCCCCAAATTTAAACTCTGTATTAATTTAGGGGCTACCTTTCATTTTCCTCTATTTTATTAATATATTAAGGAAAAAAAGGAAAGCAGATGAAATTGAACAAAATCAGCTTGTGAGTGAGAGCTTTTACAGCATATCTGCTAATAAAACGTCACTTATAATTTAAATTTTCTAATAGGTAGAGCTCAGCATAATGTTTAACTAGGGAAAATTTCCAAATTTCTTCTACTTACAATTTTAAGTTTTAACTGAAGATTAAGGGGAATTAGAATTCAGTAGTGTATATAACTATGGCATCAAAAACTTAAGGCATGTGAAAGAAATCATTTCTTGGTCTTAAATGGAATGCCAATATTTATGATGTACTGTTATGAAATGTAGTTGACTATGGTCATTTTTTCATGAATATTTTACATTATATGTACTACCATCTGTATCTCAATTTCTCATTGGTATGTTCAAAGGTGGAAAACACATTTTGAAAAATACTTAAAAATGTGGTCTTTTTCACCATGCCTGCTGGCTTTTTTTTTTTTTTTCTTTTTTTTCTTTTTAGGGCTGCACCCAAGGCATATGGAGATTCCCAGGCTAGGGGCTGAATCACAGCTGCAGCCACTGGCCTCCGCCACAGCCACAGCAACACCAGACCCAAGCCAAGTCTGTGACCTACACCACAGCTCATGGCAATGCCAGATCCTTAACCCATTGAACAAAGCCAGGGATCGAACCTGCATTCTCATGGATACATGAGTTGGGTTCATTAACCAATGAGCCATGATGAGAACTCCCCCTTCTTATTTCCATAGCACTTTGAACCCCTATAGCCCCAGTGGCAGTAAACTGTTGGCCATATCTACTTTGCTTTGAAAACCTAGAACCAGCAGGCTGGTGGCTCTAGGACTCCTTATCACTTTACATTTCTGTTTAATTTCTGGTCCATGGAGATGGATAAGTTTTTTTTTTTTTTTTTTTTTTTTTTGCTTTTGAGCTTGGTTGTGTCTTGTTTTTATCTTTATGTATTTTATCTAGAATTGCAATGTGTTTGGAGCACTGGAGATACATCAAATTTTGACCCTTGCCATTAAGAAGTCTTTTTGTAAAATTTTTTCACAATTTTACTTTTGGTTATTTTTTCCAAATAAATTATTCAGTATTTAGAGTATAAAAGAAAACTTCTTGGACTTTGAATGACCTCTGTAAAATCATTTACTCTTGAAATATCCTAAAATCAGGTTTTATTAGAACTTTTTGAACCGTGTCATATTTTCCAACAACAAACATTAAAATGTCATATTCATAGTCTCATACTGCTTTTAAATAAAGTATAAGATGCTCAATATTTTAAAAACTTTATTATGGGAATTTTCAGATAGAAAAGATAGAGATAATTAGTATAATGAATACTCATGTATTCATCATCCACTTCAGCTATTATCACTATTCTGCTATTCTGGGTTTATCGATCCCCTCTCCACCAACATTTAATTCTGCTTGTTTATGTTGGAGAATGTCAAAACAAATTTTAGCTATGATAGCATTTCAACCATATATACTTCATTATATATCTTTAATAGACAATACTTTAAAATTATAACCATAATATCATTATCATCACAAGAAAAATAACAGTAATTTGTTAATATCATCTAATATTGTTCATGTTTACTTTTCATAATGACCTCAAACATGTCTTTTTAATTGGCTTGAATCAGGATCTAATAAAGGTCACTACTGAAGTTGTTGATATCTTTCAATCTATTTTAATCAATAATAGGTTCCCCTCACCCGTTTGTCTCCTATGCCATTTATTTCTTTAAAAAATCCAAATTGATTACAGGACATAGTAATTTTACTTGCAAAACTGGTTAGAAACAATTACATTTTTGGAGAATGGGCTTAATGTCCTTCTATGTGTAGACAGCTTGTGAAAGACCTAAAAAAGAACACTCTGAAAAATAATTTTAACCTATAACTTAATATTAAAATATTCTCTATTAGTTATCTATTGTTCTGTATCAAATTATTCTAAAACTTATCAGGTGAAAACAATAAGCATGTTATCACATACAGCTTTGAAGGGTCAGGAATTTGGAAGCTGCTTAGCGGGGTGGTTGCTTGGGATCTCTTAAGAGCTTGTGGTCAGCCAGGGCTGCAGCTTCTGAAGATTTTACTAGGGCTGTAGGATGCTCTTCCAAGATGGCTCACTCACATGGCTGTTGGCAGAAGGCTTCAGTTCCTTGCCACCTGGATGTCTTCATGGCTTCCTCTGAGGAGGTGGGGCTAAGACAAAAATCACAGTCTTTCATCACCTGATCTTGAAAGTTATATACCATTACTTCTGCTATCTACTAATGGTGACAAAGACCAATTCTGGTACAATCCAAGAGGGGAGTGGTGAATACCGGAAGATAAGCAACACTGGAGACCACCTTGGTAGCTGGTTACCTAAATGGGCAGTAAACCAGAAATAAACTGACTTATCATTCTGTCTATCACTGATCTTACAAATAATGTAATTTCTTTCCTTGCAGTAGGCCACAGAATAGGGTACTGATATGACAATATTAATGGAAAACCTCTGTTTTCAGCTTCAGTTCACATTTTATATATGGTAGGGAAGTGCTTCTATTCATATGAACATTTCTGACACAGTACTTAGTGAAAGGATGCTTCTGTTTTTAGTATAAGAAACAATAACCTCTAATGACCCCTTCAACCCTGCAAGCCTGCTTTTCTATGAGCTAGCTGTTCCCAAGAATAACCTTATACATAGGAATTGCACCATTATGATCTCATCCCATTTTAGGGATGATTTCAGCAACAAAAGTGAATGAATTACTCAGAAAACACAATCATGAGTTATTTGTTAGCATTTGTAGGCTGTTAAACTTCTCATTAGCACAACATAATTAGTATTCCAGGCATGTATTATTAATGTTGTCATTATGGAAACAGGAAAAAGAGTACTTGTAGTAATACCATGGATTTCAAAAATGTCATCAGAATAAGAATTATGCATGCATGAATAAGACGTTCATTATTTTATTGCTTCTTATTTTCACTATATTTATATGCACACTTAGTCAAATAAATTTAAAGCATGGCCAAAAGTGCAATACTATAGATACAATAAAGGTATAATGAACATATTGTACTGGTAAGTATTCACTGGCTATTTTTTCATAATTCAAATAATAAGACATTAGAACTGGATAAGCCCCTTAAAATGCATATCATTTTATCCCCTAATTTTAAGACCCATACAGGTAAATTGATTAACCACAAATCAAAATGCAAATTTGCTGTCAAACCTTAACTAGAAGTGGAAACAAGGCTCTTAACTCTTATTTCAGAAATTGTTCTAATACATTGTACCAATACTCGAATCACTAAAAACAAGACTTACTCTCAGTACCACATATAAGGATATTATTAAATTCAGTGTAGTTTATGAGGCAAACTACTATAACATCGGCAGGAAAACAAAACCAAAATTAATCAAGTTGCAATTTTATTTTAAGCAGTCAAAGAAACACATTATGTAAGTGATGAGGAGCCTATTTAGTCTCTTGTTGACCACTGATCTACTGAAGAAATCAGCTGATAGACAACACCCAAATACTGATAAGCCGACAAAAATTTGGGGTGGTAATCTTTGACTCATATAAGGACCTTGAAAAAATATAAACAGCATTAAATTCCATTTTAATGATCAGGATCCATAAAACAAGATGATAAAAAGTTCTATAGAGTTTCTATTCATTTATTCTTTAAAACTCTCTTTGTTTGCAAAGAAAAAGCAGCCTGTTGAGTAGCACATACAGTAAAATAAGTGGGAAAATATAAATAGGAACTATCAGGGCAAGCCAAAATAAAATCATGAGCAGAAAGTCAATATCAGGGAAAATCAAGCATAAGAGTTCACGTAACTCCTGAAGTTGTGAGGCAAATTTAGCTTTGAGACTCCTGGGAATCAAAGAAAAAAAGAAACAGAGTCATTTTCATGATCCTCAAAGAATTTTTTTAAAACAATTTTTACTTGTTCCATTATAGTTGGTTTACAGTGTTATGTCAATTTTCTACTGTGCAGCAAAGTGACCCAGTTACACACACACACATATATTTACATTCATTTTCTCACATTATCCTCCATCATGCTCCATCACAACTGACTAGATATAGTTTCCAGAGCTATACAGCAGGATCTCATTTTTATCCACTCCAAATGCAATAGCTGTCATCCATTAACCTCAGATTCCCAGTCCATCCCACTCCCTCCCCCTCTCCCTTGGTAATCACAGGTCTGTTCTCCAAGTCCATGAGTTTCTTTTCTGTGGAAAGGTTCATTTGTGCCATATATTAGATTCCAGATATAAGTGATATCATGTGGTATTTGCCTTTCTCTTTCTGACTTACTTCACTTAGTACGAGAGTCTCTAGTTCTATCCATGTTGCTGTGAATGGCATTATTTTGTTCTTTCATGGCTGAGTAGTAGTTCATTGTGTATATATACTACATATTCTTAATCCATTCATCAATGGACATTTAGGTTGTTTCCATGTTTTGGCTATTGTGAATAGTGCTGCTATGAACATACAGGTGCATGTATCTTTTTCAAGGAAAGTATTGTCCAGATATATGCCCCAGAGTGGGATTCCTGGGTCATATGGTAGTTCTATATTTAGTTTTATGAGGTACCTCCATACTGTCTTCCATAGTGGTTGTACCAATTTACATTCCCACCAACAGCATAATAGGGTTCCCTTTTTTTCACATCCTCTCCAGCATTTGTTATTTGTGGACTTTGTTAATGATGGCCATTCTGACTGGTGTGAGATAGTATCTCAGAGTATTTTTGATTTGCATTTTAAAGAACTTTTTAAAGTGATAGTTGGATTCTAAAAAAAAAATCCACACACTTGGGGATTTCTGTTAGGAATACTGAGAGATATAATGGACAACAATTTTGATCTACAGCAAATTCTCTAGTGAAATTCTTATTATTTCTTGTGTTCTTTGAAAATTGACCTAATGTTAACACAAATTTGACTTGGTAAAGATTATTTCTGAAGGTCTAATGTAGCATAGGCCATGGATATACCATTCTGATAGTCTAGCTTAATCCAAAAGCAGAATTTAAAATATCCAGAAAAGTGAGGGAACTGAATAGTCATAATATTTGGTCATATTAAACATTGAAAGCAGCAGATAGCATGCCAAAATTAAGACCAAATATATCACTTATCGTGATAAGTGTGAATATATTAAACTCTCTTAATAAAAGACTAATATTCTAAGACTAGATCAGAGTAAGGTTAAAAGTGAAGTGAAGAACAAAGCTATACCAGGCATATGAAAATGAGAGAAAAGAGAGATTCACAGCCTCAACACCAGGCAAAGTGGAATTAAAAGCAAAGAGGATAAAACTACATTGAGAAGACCAATTTTTATAGACAAAACAATGGTTAAGTATTAAATAAGACATGAAAATGTATAATGTGAAAGTTGTTGACTATAAGGGAAAGTTGACAAAAGAATGAACATCAGGAGGGATTTTAGCATGTCTCTCATAATCTTTGACAAATTAAATAGGAATAGAAGAAAGTAAAGAAAGATCAGTAATACTATCAATTTGACATGCATATTTATAGTACAGAAAATACACTTTTTTTTTCCAAGTGTCTGCAGTAGATTTACCAAAATTTCTCATAGAGGATCTTTACTACTTTCCCCAAATTGAAAATTGTGTAAATCATTTTTTGACAAACATGCAGAGGACCATATATTAACAGCAGAGTTATAAATAGAAAAAAACAAAACCATTAAGCAACTAAAAATCACTCTCCTATAATTATTGACTCTATGAGAAAATCAAGCTTAGCTTAAATCACAATTTAGAAAATATTGTCAGTAAAAACAATACTATCAAAACTTATGAAGCCAAATCTGTATTCGGAGTAAACTTACTAGTTTTAAATGCATTTATTATTATTAAACAAGAAAGAATGAAAATCATGTTCATCTCAAGAGGTTGGAAAAAAGTACAATCTCCCTTAACGTCAAAAAGAACAGAAAGAAAAAGAAAACTGAGAAAAATTAGATAAATGAATTAAAAGTAAAAAATCTATTAAATAAAAAAAAATACAGGGAGTTCCTGTTGTGGTTCAGTGATGACCAAGCCAACTAGTATTCATGAGGAGGCGGGTTTGAACCCTGGCCTTATTTAGTGGGTTAAGCTTCCGCTGTTGCCACAAGCTATGGTGTAGGTTGCAAATGCAACTTCCATCTGGCCTGCAGCTGTAGCTCTGATTTGACTCCTAGCCTAGAAACTTACATATGCTATGGGTGTGGCCCTAAAAAGACAATATATATACAGTTTTATTGACAAACAATTATGAGAGCTATTTCTTCAAAGACAGGATTAAAATGGACAAGCTTTTAGGAATGCCAAACAAGAAAAAAAATCATAAATTTGCAATACTAGAAAGTAAATAAGTGGGATAACTACAGATAGAAAGGTACTTTTAAAAAACCTATTTAAAAAAATCTGAAAACCTTGGTGTTCCCTGGTGGCCCAGTGGTTAAGGAATTGGCATTATCACTGCTGTGGCTTGAGTTTGATTTCTGGTCTGGGAATTTCTGCATGTTGCAGGCATGGCCAAAAAAAAAAAAAAATCTGAAAATCTCAATATAATGCAGGGATATTTGGGGTAATATGAATTATTAAAATCAATCCAAGTAGAGGTAGAAAACTTGATTATAATTGGGACTTGTCACAGAAAATACCTTGTAGAAAGCTACCAAGACAATTTCATAAGTTATTTCAAACTTCCAAATAACAAATGATAGGGAAAGAAAGAAAGCTTCCACCAATTATTTTACAAAGCTAGTATAAATCTGCTGCCAAAATTTGACAACACAAAACTAGAAAACAACTGTCCAACACCAATTGTGAATGTTGGTGCAAAAATCTAGATGCCAACGAATTGAATCCAGTGACATATTCAGAGACTAATAATTAAGTAAATGCTATACTATTAATGCATAGATGGCTCAATATTTAGAAAGTCAGAGTAATTCAACATAAATCAAAGGAGAAAATATTTCAACAGTTTCTTAAATATTTTTTGGAGGGAGGAATTCAACAAACATTCCTAAAGAAAACCTCTGGTGAAATAGAAATATAAAAATAATTTCTTCATGTGATAAAAGCTAATGCAAGTCAAAACTAACATCATAGTTAATGAAGAAGTACTAGAAGAATTCCCTTCGTGGCTCAGAGGAAAGGAATCTGACTGGCATCCATGAGGATACAGTGGGTTAAGGATCCAGCATTGCCTTGCCGTGAGCTGCAGCGTAGGCTGCAGATGTGGCTTGGATCCACCATTGCTGTGGCTGTGGTATAGGTCAGCAGCTACAGCTCTGACTCAACCCCTAGCCTAGGAACCTCCATATGCCTTGGATGCAGCCCTAAAAAAAGACCAAAAAAAAAAAAAGAAGTACTAGAAGTCTAGAAGCATTCCCATTAAAATTCAAAACAAATAAGATTGTTCACCACTCCCTCTACTATTTAACATAATATGGACATGTTTGTCAATGAGTTAAATATAAATATACAAATCAAGTATAAATGAAAAATTGAAAAATTTTATTGCTTGTAGGTGGTATGATTCTCTATTGCCAAAACCCAGAAAATGAAGTACAAAACTATGATGTTAATATAGCAAAATCACTATTTTTTATTTTAATAATCCATTTGATAATAAAATGGAAGAAATCACAATATTAATAAAAAGAACCAAAATAATAAAGCTAACAAAAACATGTGCATCACCAAATTAATAAGACAACTACAAATTTCTACTAAAAACATAACACCTTAGTAATTGGAGGAACATATTATAGAAAATATATTTTTATGGAGAGACCCATCTACTTATGATGCCAGAAAGATGTTACCAGAATCCAGGTTCTTATCCATGCAGTCAAAGAAGAACTTCATGAACACACAGGCAGCAAACAAGCAAAGTCTTTATTACATGAAAGCAAATAGCTCCCAGGGCTGCTGGGAGAGGGGAGAAGAGCCCCCACTCTCTATTGTCCTATAGGGGTTTTTATCCCTTAAATATGGGGGAGGTACAAACATGGAGTCCAGAAAGATGTGGTTTTCTCCCATTGGCCTTGCCCAGTTACATCTATCAGTCCTTGTCCAATAGGGGTTTTAAGGATGGAAATGTCCCGTAAGTTTTATGGTTTCTTTGTCCTTCTCTTCCCATAGACTAAGTCACCATTCCTCTCATTCCCTTTCTATCAGTTGAGTGGGTTAGAGATTAAAGTCCATAGAGGGATAGGTATACTTCCTAGAGTAAATAAGGCCTGTGGGAAGGCACACTTCATATAGTAAACAAGGCCTGTGGGGGTGTTACTCTCTGGAGCCCTTAAACCACATGTTAATCAATAGCCATATCAAAGAATGCATCGAAGCCCATGCTCCTACACTGACTACATGAGTTAGTATTCTGCCTCACTTATGCAACACACTCTCAATCAAAACCACATCACAGTATTTATTATTATTATTATGTATTTATTTAGTATTTACGTGTATGAAGAAAGAGATGTGATGTGACCAGAGCATCTTAGAATTCATCTGAAGATGTGGTATATATACACAATGGAATACTACTCAGCCATAAAAAAGAATGACATAATGCCATTTGCAGCAACATGGATGGAGCTAGAGAACCTCATACTGAGTGAAATGAGCCAGAAAGACAAAGACAAATACCATATGATATCACTTATAACTGGAATCTAATATCCAGCACAAATGAACATCTCCTCAGAAAAGAAAATCCTGGACTT
This sequence comes from Phacochoerus africanus, assembly GCF_016906955.1. Lineage (NCBI taxonomy): Eukaryota > Metazoa > Chordata > Mammalia > Artiodactyla > Suidae > Phacochoerus > Phacochoerus africanus. The sequence continues at coordinate 82,455,377 of NC_062560.1, read as the reverse complement.
GGAGAAGAGACTTGTGGCTGCCTGATGGGAGGGGGAGGGAGTGGGAGGGATCAGGAGTTTGGGCTTATCAGACACAACTTAGAATAGATTTACAAGGAGATCCTGCTGAATAGCATTGAGAACTTTGTCTAGATACTCATGTTGCAACAGAAGAAAGGCTGGGGGAAAAATGTAATTGTAATGTATACATGTAAGGATAACCCGACCCCCTTGCTGTACAGTGGGAAAAAAATAATAATAATTAAAAAAATTAAAAAAAAGAATTCATCTGAAGAAATAAACATGAGAAGATATCCAATTAAATTCTGATAAAGAACAACTAAAGAATGGGAGGAGATGACTAGATATAAAAATATATTCTAGAGCTACAGAAATTGACATGGGATGCCAAAGCTGAACAATGAATGCAACAGACACATGCAGCATTTCAAACTAGTAGAGAAGGCACTGTTTTTCAATAAATAACTCTAAACACCTGGATAACCATTTGCATAGGAATAAATTCAAGATATATTGAAGAATAAATCTACCAAGTAATAGATCCCAACATATATGAGAAGATAATATATAATAGAGATGATATTTCCAATTCAGTGGTAAGAGGATGAAATATTTGATCTATGGTTCTGGGACAACTGGGTATCTATATGGAAGAAAATAATTTTAGACACCTATCTCACACCATATTAAAAAAAACACACCAGAAACACAGGGAACTATATTAAATATCTTGTAATAACCTATAATGGAAAATAATCTGAAAAAGAATATATATATGTATATAGATAGCTGAATCTCCTCATTGTATATCTAAAATATCATAAACCAACTAACCTTCAATTAAAAAATAAAAAAATTTTAAAAGCACCAGAAAAACAGATGGGTTAAATGCTAAGTGTAAACAAAAATAAAACTATTGGAAGAAAAATAAGACTACATTTACAGTTTAGGAATAGAAAAGACATTGGTAAATTATATTTTAAAAATGTAAACATATCTGACTATGTAAAAGTGAAAACATTTGGTAAGGGGAAAAATCCAATAAATCAATGGAAAAATTTTTAGATTTGGGAAAATTCTGGTACTGATGATGACTACAAATTAATATCTATAAAATATATAGGAACAATTACAAAATGACAGGAAAAAGAAAATAACCCAATATAAAATGAAGGATATAAAAAAGGAAATCATAGAATATTAAATCCTTCCCCCAAAATGTAAATATGCTGAGCTCAATGGCAGTCAGAGAAATGTTTTTAAGCAAAATGTTGCGTTACCATATTCTGTTAGTTCAAACCCCTTTTTTTCCTCTCAGTTTTTCATTTTAAAAATTGGAATGTGCCTTAGAATTGATGACATTCTACAGTCGATGTAGGCTAGGTAATAATCCTGCTATGGTTACCCTGGCTGCACAGGCATGAATATGGTTGTTGCTTGGAGGCATGGCTAGAAAACTGCAATCCCTCAATGTTTCATTCAACCAGATCGTTGGGGAAAAGAATGAGTCCTGACTGCTTTTTGAAAACCCTGTATTGCCACTTTCTTGTATGATCAAGAATGCAGCATCAGAATTTGGAGAATTGATGTAAGTGGCTTCAAATAAAATCTCAGTGATGATAGTGAAGCTCTTTTGAGAAAAATGCCTCACAATCAATTGTGTGCAAATCTATGGGTGATGATAACTCTGACTTGAGAGTGTGCAGAGAAATTGGACTCGTGAGAAAGTTTTCTTTTAAGAACTGCTGTAACTAATTTAGTTCTTTTATAGTTTTTTAAAACATATGCACAAGAATAATATATAAAATTCTATGTGTTAATATGTCTCAAAGAACTCTTTCTTTCTTTTTTCTTTTGGTTATGCCGAAGACATGAGGAAGTTTCTGGGCCAAGGAACAAACCCCCACTACAGTTGTAATCACAGCCACAACAATGACAACACTGGATCCTTAAGTTTACTGAGCCACCAGGGAATTCCAGAACTCCTTCAATAAGAATAAAAACTCTAATAAGAAAACATTGTGTCATATTTAAGTGGTAGCACTTTTTCTTTCCTAGTGGTACATAAAGTAATAAAATTAATCTTTCAATCAAAGGCATTTTAAGACTTAATGAAATACAGTAATTATTATGTCTCACCTATCAGGAAAACAAGAGCCTTGGTCCAAAAAGATTTGTATATTATAATACCATTTTTGTAAAACAAATGGTGATCCCAAACTCTCATATATAATGATAGGTAACGTTTACATTACACATACAATGTGCCAGAACTCTTCTAAGGAATTTACATGTACGCACTCAGATAGGTATTATGATGATGCTTACTTTAAAAAAGTAACTGAAGTATAGGGAGGTAAAGTCTCTTGTCCAAGTTCACACAGCTAGTAAATAGCAGAAATGTGATTTCAACATGGACATTTAGGCTCCAGTGTTCATGGTCCCATTCTCCTCCCTCTCCTCTTCCTCTCTCTCTCTTCTTTCTCTTACATGTCCACTTGTGTGCGCACACACACACACACACCCACACTTTGTTTGCCTTTTTCTGTCTCTCTTATGGTGCTTGATTATATGAGGATGGGAGAACTCTGGAACAATACACACTAAATTTTTAACATAGGTTCTGATGGTGAGGGTGATATAGATGTATGTCAAGCAAAATGAGAAAGGAAAAAAGAGAAAAACTTCACTAAAGCTATAGCTGTGTATGATGTGGTTGTCTTTATAACTTATGTACACTTAAATATGTGTATATGTATAAAACATAACAAAAGGAAAAGTGATTTAAAGTTAATAAAAGATAGTTCATAAAATAGATACAAAGGGTCAATGCAGGGAGTTCCCTGGTGGCTCAGTGAGTTAAGGAACTGGCATTGTCACTGCTGTGGCTTGGGTTGCTGCTATGGTGCAGGTTTGATTCCTGGCTCAGATGCTGTGGGCATGGCAAAAGAAAGCATACTCCCCAAAAAGGGTTAATGCATATGTTTGAATTTTACTAATTATCAAAAAAATCAAATTAAAAAAAATGGCATATGATTTTTGCCCATCAAATTTGCAAATATGGGGAGTTTCTGTTGTGGCTCAGTGGATTAAGAACCTGACTAGTATCCATGAGAATGTGCTTTTGATCCCTGACCTCGCTCAGTGGTTTAAGGATCCGGCCTTGCCGCAAGCTGCAACATAGGTCACAAATGCAGTTTAGATCCTACATTGCTGTAGCAGTGGCATAGGCAGATGCAGCTCTGATTCGACCCTTAGCCTGGGAACTTCCATATGCCACAGCTGGGGGCCTAAAAAGAAAAAGAAAAAAAATTGCAAAGATGAAGAAATGAAATATACAACGTTACTAGTAAAGCAAGGAAATAGGAGCCCTTATATGCTGTGGGTGAATATTTAGTCCAACCTATTTGGAGGAAAATGACAATATAATATTAAAAATTTCAATTTAGTAATTCTATTTCTAGGAATTCATCTTAAGGTAAAAATCAGAAATGATGACAAATGTTAGTATTAAAGATGTTCAAAACAGTGTTATCATCTATGTATCTAACTATCCTTTCCTTTATCAATACATTTATTTATATTCTGGTACCAGCATGCATATCTAAATGTTAATTACAACAGCAAAGAAGGAGAAGGAAGAGGAAGGGGAGGAGGAAGATGCAGCCTAGATGTCTAAAAATATGGATGGTTAAATAGTGGTACATTTATTCAATTGAATGTTATACAGTAATTAAAATTCCAGTCACATATTTTATGACAGAAAAACTTCCTATTACATCACAAGGTAAAAAATTACCTATATTTAATGATTTTAAATTTGTGTGATAGCTTTAAGAATTTATAGAAAATTGAACAAATTACAGTGGTTATTTTTGTGTATAGGAACTATTTAATTTTTAAAAATCCTTAATCATATTTCAAAATATTTTATAATTTTATATTAGCTATTTATAGTTATATTACTACATATTATATTTATTTCTATACTTTTTATACTATATAATTAAGATGTAATGTTCATTATGTTATTTAAAATGAAAAAACAGAAACAAACTAATACTAGCTCATGTTTTATACTGGAAAAAAAATAAAGCATTCTAGTAAAGTAGAAGGTGGTTCAGGAAGGACAGTCTTTCTTTGAGGAACTCTCTTTCATAGTTTAATGTCACAATTAACATTCCTAAGAGCCAACAGTTATAGAGCATGAACATGTTCCTGGCCTGAATATAAGTGTTTTATATGTACTAACTCCTTTAAAACTCACAACAACCTTGCTCAGAAACTGAGGCACAGAGAGTTTGAGTAACTTGCCCAAAGTCACACAGCTAATAAGAGATAGAGCCTGGATCTGAATCCATGTAATTTGGTTTCAAAACCTGGGCTCTTAATCCTCACACTTATGCCGTTATCACAAAAGAAAAAGACAATGATCACAAACATATCTAGACCAATGGTGTAACCATAGAGTGTAACTGGAGATGGGTCTGAGATATGGGGACATTTCGGTTGGATGAATATGCAGTTAAGTAAGAGTATCTGAAATATTGTCTGTGGTAGCTTGGGCAGAATGTGAAGTAGTGAGTTACAATCTTAGCTCTTTGCTGCATTCAGTGGATAGCTAATAATTTTGGGTAGATAATTCACAATGGCCCTTCCTCCCTCCCTCCCGCTTCCCTTCCTTCCTTCCTACCTTCCTTCCTTTCCGCTTTCCTTCCTTTCTGCCTTCTTCATTCCTGCCTTCCTGCCTTCTTCCTTTTTTCCTTCCTCAAAAAGCAATTCTCAGGTTTTTCTCCAGGCTATTTTTTTAAGGCCTCTACTAGCCCACAGACTCAATAGCTGCTTCTTTATAAAATACCCCCATGTTGGTTGTTGCTTTAGGCAGTCTCCCCAAACTTTACATTCCCAACCTCCTCCCTCCATCTTACGCCTCCTATATGGGACTCAGATCCAAATCTTGCCAGTGACCATCCATCCATCCCCCACCATGGTGCCATCTGGGATCTGATGGTCCCTTGCTTTACTATGCTGTCCTGCCTTGGACATAGGTTTGGTTCCCTTCCCACCAGCACTGGTGGGATCATGCTCTGCTGAAGCTTAGGGTAGAGTATCCACCCTTCTCTCACTGGAAAAACACAAAACCCACCTGTATGTCTTCTTTGGAGAAATGTCTATTTAGATCTGCCTATTTTTTTGATTGGGTTGTTTGTTTGTTTTTAATATTGAGCTGTATGAGCTGTTTATATATTTTGGAGATTAATCCCTTATCAGTTGCATCATTTGGAAATATTTTATCCCATTCTGTATGTTGTCTTTTCATTTTGTTTATAGTTTCCTTTGCTCTGCAAAAGCTTATAAGTTTTGTTTAAGATGTGATATATATATATATATATATACACAGAATATTATTCAGCCATTGTAGCAACATGGATAGACCTAGAGATTATCATACTAAATGAAGTAAGTCAGACAGCGAAAGACAAATACCATATATCACTTATATGTGGAATCTAAATATATATACACACTCATGAATGAATTTACTTTCAAAAAAGGAAGAGACTCACAGACATAGAAAACAAACTTATGGTTACCAAAGGGGAAAATGGGGTGAGGGGAGAGATAAATTAGGAGTTTGGGATTAATATATACACAGTACTATATATAAAATAGATAAGTAACAAGGACCTATTGAATATCACAAAGAACTGTACTCAATATATTGTAATAACTTTTAAGGGAAAAGATTCTGAAAAAGAATATACATATAACTGAATTGCTGTGTAGTATGCCTACAATTAACATGATATTGTAAATCAACTATATTTCAATTAACAAAATTTTAAATAAAGTTGGTGTCAGTAAAAAAATAGACAAAAGAAAATATAAAACCTAAAGCAAACATATAAGCAAAATGTTAACCAAAACGAAACCAATTTTTGTTCTTTTGGTTGAAAGCAGTTGGTGAATATGATGACTTGGTTGAAAATAAATAATATAACTGTATTAGTCTGCTCGGGCAGTGTATGGTCAGGCCCCATAAGATGGCTGCTCTCATTCTCTGTGCATCCCCTGCTTGACCTGGCCCTGCCTCAACCTTACCTTATGTGCATGATGGCCTCCCACTCCTAAGCTGAGAGTTTAATCAGTAACCACCTATGTGATTGGCCCAGCCCCCAGCTAATGATTGTTCTAGCCCTGGGACCAGAACAGCTCCAGTATATTCTATCATCTACAGGAGAACAGCAGCCCTAACCCAGTTGCCATGACAATGAAGGAGCCCTTCTGATATCTTGCCCCCTATAACTGATAAACTCCTCCCCTGTGTAGCAAAGATTGCTGCTGGGTCCTGCCTATCCTTGGCTGAACACCCATACACAGTGGGATGCTGTTCCAGGACCTTTGCTCTGACTTGTTGCCCCTGTCCAACAAATCATTGATGTCTCCATTGCTGACTCTGGTTTCTTCATTCAGTCTCCTTGCTGGGATGTTGCAAGAATCACAGGACTGTGGGGTGCAGTGCAACAGGCCACCATAACAAAATACCCTAAACTGGGTGTCTTAAGCAACAGAAATTTATTTTTCACTGTTCTGGAGGCTAGAAGTCCAAGATCAAGTTGTCAGCAGGTTTAGTTTCTCCTGAGGCCTTTCTCATCTTGTGGATGGCCATCTTCTCACTATCCTTACATGGGCTTTCCTCTGTGCATCCATATCCTTGGTGTCTCTTCCTTTTCTTCCAAGAATATCAATCAGAATAGATTAGGGCCCCACCCTTAGGACCACATTTTACCTCCTTGAAGGCCCTTTATCCAGTCACATTGAGAGTTAGTGCTTCAACACATGAACTTGGGGGAGATGATTCAATTCATAGCAATCACCCTCATGATTTTTTTGAGGATTGGTCATTTGTGTGCATTTTCATTTTATATGAAATGGGACATTACCATGATTGCTATATAGTGACTGGTTATATTGTATTTAAGTAATCAACTATTTAGGCATTTAAGTCAAAACTACCATTACCAGTGCTTCTAGTAATAATACTAATACCAATATCAATACCATTAATGATTAATTCCTAGGATTGATGTGGGGATATAATAAAATATAGACTGAAAAATAGATTCACCATAATTCCTGCCCCCCATTAAGTGGTTAATGAATGCTAGCATAATTTAAAAAAATTTCTTTTCTATCTCAGACCCATATTTCCAGCATTTCCTCTCATTTTTCTCCTGCTGCTCCTACAGTCTTCACAATAAAATACAAACCACTGAGCATATCTTGCAAGAAGTTTCCAATTTTGTGCCTGCCAAGTATATTTCTTTCAAGGACACTTTCCTTACTGCTCTAACACAAAGTTCGGTTGCCCTTTTCTGAGCTTGTGTACCATCTTTGATTCCTCCATTAGAGTGCTCATCGCAGCTCATTCTTAATGCTTGTTTAATTGTCTTCTCTGCTAGATCAGAAGTTTTCTGATTATGCAGCTTGTTCATTATGTCCTCAGCATCTAGTACTGTACCTGGCATAGATTTGGCACTTCCTCTGCTGGGCTTCTAAGTAGAGGCATGTCTTCTCTTTCTGCAATAGGCTTGCTAGCTGCTCCCCTTGTCTCCCAAGATCATTGAGAGGACCAGATGAGACAATACATGTGAAATAGGTAATGTATATAAAGTACTCCACAAATAAAAAGCATTTGAATAATTTGTATATAACCTTGCACAAGGTTAATAAATCTTAATAGTTCAGAAAATTATAATCAAGTTTTAATGGGCAAATGCTAATGTACATTCTCTACCAATATTTAGTCATTATACAGACAAAAAGTAGGAGACATTTCTTACAGTTGAGATCTTTATAGTGTATTTCAACACATGATAAATTCATGAACATATCTTATCTCCTAGAGCAGTTGTATATCTTAAAAACTCATCATCATAAGCATTCTCTGGATTTTTGCAGAATTAATCCTGAATAATTAATGAATATAAAAGAGTTAGACAAGTACTGTAGCATGCTAATCATTTGTTTCAATGTCAATTAGAGAAAAATAGTCCTTTTGGCCTGCTAACTTGTAATATGTACTCTAAAGTTAACTTTTAATTTACAAATATGAAATGTCTTGAATTGTTAATGAATATATTGAGATAGAGATCAATGTCATTGAAAGTTATATTTTGTAGAAAAAAATAGAAGCGCTGTGATTTAACAGAATTATTAACCACATTGAGAAGTTCTTGCAGGGTTTCCTAGTGGCATAGCAGGTTAAGGATCCAGTGTTGTCACTGCTGTAGCTTGGATCACTGCTGTGTCATGGGTTCAATCCTTGGCCTGGGAACTTCCACATGCCTCAAGCGTGCCCCCCCAAAAAAGAAAGAGGAAGTTCTTGAAAATATATTTAGTTTATAGATCAATATTTACATAATATTTACATATTTCCTCGAAAATGGTATGCTTTCTTAAGCACAAATGACTTTGGAATTACAACAAATGCAAGTCTTAAATAATTTTGGGCAGAATGAATATAAATTTAACACAAACAATTGAAGGGGCAGATAATGTTCATTCATACTTTGCATGTATCTCAAATGCATATAAGCCTTGATTATTCTGTTTCTAAGGATTTCACTCAGTTTCATCTCAGTCATGATTTATTGGTGCCTGCTTGAAGTTTCAGCCATAAAGTAAGGTGAAAGTCGATATAACTAAATGAAAATTCTTAAAATATGTAGACTTATTCCATTAATTTAGCTAAGAAAAGCAACTTCTAGGATGAAAAAAATAATTTAACTATTTATTTGTCCTTGAGTTAGGTTTCAACATCAATTGTAAGGATGAAAAAAAAGTCTTTCTGTTAGAAGGTGAAATTCCCTTATTAAATGGTTGAAAGATTGTTCATTTAGACTTGAAGAGTATTTTTCTTTCTTTCTTTCTCTTTCTTTTCTTTTCTTTTTTTTCTTTTTTTTTCTTTTCAGGACTGCATCTGCAGCCTATGGAAGTTCCCAGGCTGGTGGTCTAGTTGGAGCTTATGGCAACACCGGATCCCTGACCCACTGAGTGAGTCCAGAGATTGAACCCTCATCCTCATGGATCCTAGTCAAGTTAATTACCACTGAGCCACAGCGGCAATTCCCTGGAGAATATTTTCTAGGCATTGCTATGATTTCTTCATGGGGAATACCTCTGTCTGTAGTTATAGAATCTTTTGATGACAAACCAGAACTGAAAGTTTATGGAATTTGTCTTCTTTCATTGTTCATCTATGCACATGGCCAAGAGTTGTAAGGATTGGCCTTTTCCCTAGAATGGCGCATTAATGATTCTATAATGATCAGAACAATGTAAATTGTGAACTTAGTGGGAAAAGCACTGGATTATAATTCAGATGGCTGAATTTAAGACTTATATGGGAGTTCCCATTGTGGCTCAGTGGGTTAAGGACCAGACATTCTCGCTGTGAGGATGCAGGTTCAATCCCTGGCCTCCAGCAGGTTAAGGATCTGGCTGTTGCTGCAAGCTGCAGTGTAGATAACAGATGCGGCTCAGATCCAGCATTGCAGTGGCTGTGGCATAGCCCTCAGCTGCAGCTCCTACTCCACACTTAGCCTGGGAACTTCCATATGCCACTGGTGGGGCAATAAAAAGAAAAAAAAGAGAGAGAGCGAGAGACTTATTTGCCACTGATTAGCTCTGTGAACTACAGGAAGACCTGTAGTCTTGAGTTTGTTTTTTAATATGTAAAATGGTCATAATGCTTACCTCACAGGGCTGTTGAGAGGATTAAATAAGATGTTGGGTATCTAAGTACTTTGTAAACCACAGGATATCACACAAGTACAAATAATTTTTTTTTGTTTTTGTTTTTTGTGTTTTGTTTGTTTGTTGGTTGGTTTTTTGTCTTTTTAGGGGTGCACCTGAGGCATATGGAGTTTCCCAGGCTAGGGGTCAAATTGGAGCTATAGCTGCCAGCCTACGCCACAGCTACAGCAATGCCAGATCCCAGCCTTGTCTGCTACATACACCACAGCTCACGGCAATGCCAGATCCTTAACCCACTGAGCAAGGCCAGGGATTGAACCTTCGTCCTCATGGATATTAGTCAAATTCGTTTCCACTGAGCCATGATGGAGACTCCACAAATAATTTTTCATAGAAAATTAACAATTTTGGTTCACTAATAAATTAAAATCTTTGTTCAGTTTGTTCTTGGATAAATAGATTTTGTTTTGTATTTCAGCCTATTCCTTTCTAAAGACACTGAACTAATTTTAATGGACTAATTATTTTCATAAAAAATGTTGGAGTTCCCGCAATGGCACAATGGAATCCATGGTGTCTCTGGAGCATGGGGTTGCAGGTTTGATCCTTAACAGTGGGTTAAGGATCTGGTGTCTGCTTTGGCATAAGTGGCAGATTCGGCTCAGATCTGATCCCTGGTCCAGGAACTCCATATGCTGCAGGGCAGCCAAAAATAATAATAATAGTCTAATGTCTTAGGTAAAATGTGCTATTTTCGTACATGGAAATACAATAAGTTAATACTCAATGAATTTCAGATGACCTCTATTTTAATGTGCTAAAAGATTAGCATGATCTTGTGATTTTTAAGTTAGTGTTTTTTAGTATTTACAATGCTATACTTCCTTTTGCTTAATCTTGGGTAATTTAGACGTTTTAAATATATATTAGGAAACATGTTAATACCTAAATTGTATCTTTAGTAAATATGAATTTATTTTTGCTCTGTAAGATCTAAAATACCTCTTTGACCATAATCTTGCCATCAAAGCTGTAGTGTCCAGTGTTATTGATTTGCCCTTTCAGGAATCAAATACATTGTTCTAACTAGTTAAGAACTGAGCCACGAATGGAGCTCTTGTTAAAAAGTTACAAAGTCACAAACCTGGCCTGAGTTTATCCACTTGTCTTTATTTAGCCAGAGTCAGGAAACTGCCTTCACTGTCACAGACACACATTGGAGGGCTAAAGCATTGGGGCACAAGAGATGAGGCTGCTGACTAATGCTGTCTCTACAGTCTAGTTCAAAGCCAGCTGCCCTCACAGAAGGCCCTCATGAGGCTGGACCTTGGTCACTACAGGGCAGCTCAGATCCAGGTGGAGGGGGTTGGAAAACCAGCTAAGGGTGATTTTCCTTTGGTGGTTATTTTTTCAAGGTAAGGATGCAATTTATTGGCCAACCAATTGAAGTTACCCCTTGGGGAAAGAACATGTGCCATTGAGCAAGATGGGCTCTTTAATTTCCTAATGTTAATGGGACAATCCATCAACAGTCTCATATCTTTTTCCCTCTGAAGTCTGCACCACATCAGTCTTCCATATGGTTGCTAATCTCAAAACAAATAAAAACTTGTGCCTACATTTGAATTTCTGCAAAGCAAATATCATAGTTGTTAAACACAAATGCACCATTTTACACAATAAAGATGTACTAGCTATTCTCCATAAGGGCAGTTTAGGTATTGGGTTATTTGGATCAAACCCCCTGGCTGAAAATAACTCTAAATGAGTCACCTTAAAAGCACTGAGGAGTTGAAAAGATAGTACAGCCCTACAAGGCCAGTTTCGAGGGGAAGCTTGACCCCAGAGGCTTGAGGGTTATTTGACTGCCAAAGTTGCTTTTGCCTTGAAGACATTGGAGGGTCAAGGTGTAAAGACTCTTACAGGATACATTTTCCTATATTAAGCTGGATCCCAAAGGGCTATACTCTCAGGATTAGGATGGATCAGAACTAATCTGTCACCTCCTGATCCTCTCAACCCTATAGGCCCAGAGAGAAGACTTCTTTGGACCTAAGAAGAGCAGGAGAAGGGAAAGTAAGGGGGATAAAATACTCCTGAGAAGATGTGGTCACAGACCTGCCCTCATATAGATTTTTACCCCAAGAACATAAAACACAGATGGTCATGAATTTGGGTTGACGTGATTCCCAATTTGTAGAGCCCTCAAAAGGCAGCTAGAAGGAGGAAATTATACTTATTACAAGCCTTGGGGAATCTCAACAAATAATATTTTTGATTTAATAAAGTTGTATTTTGGGGGAGTTCCTGTCGTGGTGCAGTGGAAATGAATCTGACTAGGAACCATGAGGTTGTGGGTTTGATCCCTGGTCTTGCTCAGTGGGTTAAGGATCTGGCATTGCCGTGAGCTGTGGTGTAGGTCACAGATGTGGCTTGGATCTGGCATTGCTGTGGCTCTGGCATAGGCCAGCAGCTGTGGCTCCGATTAGACCCCTAGCCTGGGAACCTCCACATGCTGTGGGTGCAGCCCTGAAAAGACAAAAAAAAAAAAGACAAAATAAAATAAAGTTGTATTTTTCAAAATGTACTGTTGTGAGTCATGTACATGCATCTTTACCACCAGCTGTGGCATCTCCACCCTTGATATTTCTGGTGTAAATAACTTGAGCTCTGTGTTTCAAAACCAGTTTAATAAGTCCTTTACTAAGGAGCTCCTAAGAGGCCGCATCAGCCAGGGAACTACAAATTTTGTCTCTCAGAGACCACAACTGGGATTATAAGCTTATGGTTGGGAACTTCCTTACCATTAGTCATATGTTGCTTTGTCAAACAAGCCTAGGTTATTGAGCTTGTCCTAAACTTTGTCTTTGGACCACTTCTTATTTTTGGCCTTGCCCCCACATTTGTCCCCTGAGTCTTTGTCTTTCTTGACCAATTTTCTGGCATCTTTCTTCTTACCATCCTTGGGTGGCATAATGAAGCTCAGAGCAGCTACCACCACTGATGCCTTGCTAGGATGTAGGACCCAAAGTCCACAAATTAAGTTCTTAAAGGCAATAACCAGTAAACCAGTTGAAGATAATTAGACACAGAGGAAATTTAAAAAAATCAGACATGGACATCTTAAATTACATTAATTAGTAATTTTGATGAATATTATGACAAAATCAGACTAATCTGTTATGGGTCCTCTCTCCTAATGCACAAATTGTATTATGATGTAACTATCATGACCACCATCCTCATATTTCTCAATATAAGTAAAAATAAATATTCTGTAATAATTATCACAGAAGTAGTTGCATGTTATATGCTCTTCAGTGAAGTGTTGAAGATTAGTTAAGAGCACTAGTATTTAATTTTATGGAACAATGGCCTGCTTAGTACATTATCTGATGTTTCTAAAACAGACATCGATGACTGGTATGTAAACATATATTTCCAATAATAGTCATACAGAATTATTTCCTGAATCGTCTTTCTATTCCATAATATTTAGAGAATAGTAAAAGATAAACCTACTTTCCATTTTTAAAACTCCAATGTAGCTAGAATAGAAAATAAAACCAAACAATTAAAGTGACAATAATGAAACTTTCACTCAAATCCAGAGTGGTTACTATAGTAACTTAAAATTGGAGCATTATAATAAAAGTAGAATGAAAAGATACTTTCAAGTGCTATATTAATCTTTTGAAGTATGGAGAGGGGAGTTGGTGTTTGATATTTGAAAGGGACTAGATTGCTCTTGCAGCTTCCAAGGCAACTGATTTCGTCTTGCCTGATTTCTCTTTTATGTTAATGTAGGAAACCTCTGACTGTAGGCATTAACTAGGAGAGAAGAGAACTGTTAATTTTGCCTCTATTAATCTCTCTAAGACTGACGACAATAACTTTATACAAGCAACTCATAATTACCTATGGGAGTGGAGGACAGATTGAATGAAAAAGTGCATTTACAAATGACCTAAAAGATCTAATTTTGATGTTTTTTTCCCTACTTTCTCCATCACCAAAGTAGGGGTACAGACACAGATCCATATAGAATGCAAGAGTTAACTAAAGAGGAAAGGAGTTCGGGATGAGTATGGTACAGCATTCAGCAGGTCCCATATTAAAACCCCTGGGAGTTCCCATTGTGGCTCAACAGGTTAAAAATCCGACTAGTATCTGTGAGGATGTGGATTTGATCCCTGGCCTCCCTGAGTGGGTTAAGGATCCAGCATTGCCACATGCTGTGGCATAGGTGGCAGATGAAACTCGGATCTGGCATTGCTGTGGCTGTAGTGTAGACCGGCAGCTGCAGCTCTGATTTGACCCCCAGCCCAGGAAATTCCATATGCTGTAGGTGCAGCTGTAAAAAGAAACAAAGAAACAAACAAATACACATACAAAACCACTGTGTTTTACTGTATTGAGGTCACTTTAAAACTTCATGCTAGTGGTACAGTCATTTTCATAAACTGATTGGTACTAACACAGCTTCCTGTGTCTGGAACCTAGAGATAGAAGTTAATAATTAAAAAGGGAGTGATAAAGAAACTAAGAAAGTAACTCTGACAAAGAGAAAAACCTCAAATAGTACTGCCTCTGACTCCCATAACAGGGAAAATCCACTCTCTTCTTAATGGAATACAATCCTCTTGCCTTCCCTCCTTCCTTGCTTCCTTCCTCTTACCCCTTCCTTTCTCCTTTTCTTCTCTTTTCCTTCCACAAACATTGAGCAACTTCTATGTTCCAAGCCCAGTGCTGACCCCATGTGCCATGGGGAATATACCCCTGAACAATATTGATTTAGTCCAGATGTCATCAAGCTTATGGTCTAGTGGAAGACAAAGACAATAAACCATTACATGGATACTTAATTACAATGAGATTTGGGTGTTCACTGGAAAAAATGCACAATGTGAGCACTGTGAGTTCAGTTTTATTTGGGGAATTTCTGAGGACTGTAGCCTGGGAGATAGCATCTCAGATAGCTCTGAGGAACTGGTCCCAAGAGGTAGAGGCAAAAGTTAGTATATTTGGGTGAAGGGGGTTCATGCAATCAAGAACACATGTTGGTAGACGGTTGCTGCTAGTCGTGAGGAGTAGATGTCTGTGTTAATGATGTCAGTGCTTTCTAAGTATGAGAAAATGCAAGAAATTAGGTTCATAAAATTTTGTCCGGAAAATATTTGACTAAGTGAAGACCTGTTCTGCCAGTTTTACCAAGAGCACAGAGTGCCTCATTCATGATCCCCACCCTGAACTCCTTTCAGGGTGTGCTAAAGATCAAGAACTGCAGTAGCTTGTGAATTCATTCTGTAGAACCAGATGGCAAACAATATTCCTTATTTTTAAAAATTTTTTTATTTTTAATCACATCTGTAGTTGTATAATGATCATCACAATCCAATTACACAGGATTTCCATTCCACAACCCAAGTACATCCCCCCACCCCCCAAACTGTCTCCTCCAGAGACCATAATTTTTTCAAAGTCTGTGAGTCAGCATCTGTTCTGAAAAGAAGTTCAGTCTGTCCTTTTTTTAAGATTCCACATGTCAGTGATAGCATTTGATGTTGGTCTCTCATTGTCTGACTGACCTCATAAGTGATAATTTCTTTGTAATTATAATTTCTAGGTCCATCCATGTTGCTAAAAATGCCAGTATTTCTTTCCCTTTAATGGCTGAGTCATCTTCCAGTGTGTATATGTACCACCTCTTCTTGATCCACTCCTCTGTCGATGGACATTTAGGTTGTTTCCATGTCTGGGCTATTGCAAAGAGTGCTGCAATGAACATCGGAGTACATGTGTCTTTGTGCGTCATGGTTTTCTCTGGCTAGATGCCCAGGAGTGGGATTGCTGGATCAAATGGTACTTCTATGTGTAGTTTTCCGAGGCATCTCCATACTGTTTTCCACAGTGGTCGCACCCCTTTACAATCCCACCAACAGTGTCCTAGGGTTCCTTTTTCTCCACACCCTCTCCAGCACTTAATGGTTTGTAGACTTTTTGATGGTGGCCATTCTGGCTGGTGTAAGGTGGTACCTCGTAGTGGATTTGATTGGCATTTCTCTAATAATGAGTGATGATGCGCATCTTTTCATGTGATGTTTGGCCATCTGTATGTCTTCTTTGGAGAACTGTCTGTATACATCTTCTGCCCACTTTTGGATGGGGTTGTTTGTTTTTTTGGTATGGAACTGCAGAAGGTGTTTATAAATTGTGGAGATTAATCCCTTGTCAGTGGATTCACTTGCAAAGATTATCTCCCATTGTGTGGGTTGTCTTTTCATTTTGTTGAGGGTTTCCTTTGCTGTGCAGAAACTTTGAAGTTTAATTAAGTCCCATCTGTTTATTTTTATTTTTACTGTCATTGCTCTAAGAGGTGGATCTGAGAAGATGTTGCTGTCCTTTATGTCAGAGAGTGTTTGGCCTAGGTTTTCCTCTAAGAGTTTTAGAGTGTCTGGTCTTATATCTAGGTCTTTCATCCATTTGGAGGTTATTTTTGTGTATGGTGTTAGGGAGTGTTCTCATTTCATTCTTTTCCATGTGGCTGTCCAGTTTTCCCAGCACCACTTATTGAAGGGGCTGTCCTTTCTCCATTGTCTATCCTTTCCTCCTTTGTCAAAGATTAGTTGGCTGTAGGTGCATGGGTTGAATTCTGGGCTTTCTATCCTGTGCCACTGATCTGTATTTCTGTCTTTGCCCCAGTCAGTACCTTATGGTTTTGATGACTGTACCTTTGTAGTATAGTCTGAAGTCAGGGAGCCTGATTCCTCCAGCTCCATTTTTCTTTTTCAGGATGTCTTTGGCTCTTCTGGGTCTTTTGTGCTTCCAAACAAACTTGAAAATATTTTGTTCGAGTTCTGTGAAAAGTGTCCTTGGTAGTTTGATAGGGATTGCATTGAATCTGTAGATTGCCTTGGGTAGTATAGACATTTTGACAATATTAACTCTTCCAATCCACGAGCATGGTATGTCTTTCCATCTGTTTGTGTCATCTTTGATTTGTTTCATCAATGTCTTATAGTTTTCAGAGTACAGGTCTTTTGTCTCTTTAGGTAGGTTTACTCCTGGGTATTTTATTCTTTTGGATGCGATGGTAAACGGGATTGCTTCCCTATTTTCTCTTTCTGCTCTTTCATTGTTCGTGTATAGGAATGCCATCGATTTCTGTGTATTAATTTTGTATCCTGTGACTTTGCCAAATTCATGGATGAGCTCTAACAGTTTTCTGGTGGAGTCGTTAGGATTCTCTAGGTATAGTCTCATGTCATCTGCAAATAGTGATAGTTTTACTTCTTCCTTTGCAATTTGGATTCCTTTGATTTCTCTCTCTTCTCCAATTGCTGTGGCTAGGACTTCCAAAACTATTTTGAGGAGAAGTGGTAAGAACAGACATCCTTGTCTTGTTCCTGATCTCAGCAGGAATTCTTTTAGCTTTTCACCGTTGAGAATGATGTTCGCTGTGGGTTTGTCATATATGGCCTTGATTATGTTGAGGTAGGTTCCCTGTATGCCCACTTTCTGAAGGGTTTTGATCAGAAATGGGTGTTGGATTTTGTCAAAGGCTTTTTCTGCATCTCTGGAGAGGATCATATGGTTTTTATTCTTCAGTTTGTTAATGTGGTGTATCACACTGATTGACTTGCCGATATTGAAGAACCTTTGCATCCCTGGGATAAATCCCACTTGATCATGACGTACAATCCTTTTAATATATTCTTGGATGTGGTTTGCTAGTATTTTGATGAGGATTTTTGCATCGATGTTCATCAGTGAAATTGGCCTGTAGTTTTCTTTTTTTTGTGGTATCTTTGTCTGGTTTTGGTATCAGGGTGATGGTGGCCAAGTAGCATGACTTTGGGAGTATCCCTTCCTCTGCAATTTTTTGAAATAGTTTCAGAAGGAGAGGTGTTAGCTCTTCTCTAAATGTTTGATAGAATTTGCCTGTGAAGCCATCTGGTCCTGGACTTTTGTATGTTGGAAGATTTTTAGTCACAGTTTCAATATCAGTTCTTGTGATTGGTCCCTTCGTCTTTTCTCTTTCATCTTGGTTTAGACTTGGAAAAGTTTACTTTTCTAAGAATTTGCCCATTTCTTCTAGGTTTTCCGTTTTATTGGCGTATAGTTGCATATAGTAGTCTCTTTGATCCTTTGTATTTCTGTGATGTCCATTGTTACTTCTCCTTTTTCATTTCTAATTTTATTGATTTGAGTCCTCTCTCTTTTTTGCTTGAGAAGTATGGCCAGGGGGTTATCAATTTTGTTGATCTTTTCCAAGAACCAGCTTTTTGTTTCATTGATCTTTCCTATGGTTTTCTTTGTTTCTATTTCATTGATTTCTGCTCTGATCTTTATGATTTCTTTCCTTCTACTAACTTTAGCTCTTGTCTGTTCTTCTCTCTCAAGCTGCCTTAGATGTAAAGTTAGCTTGTTTATTTGAGCTTTTTCTTGTTTCCTGAGGTGGGCTTCAATCACTATAAACTTTCCTCCTAGAACAGCTTTTGCTGCATCCCATAGGTTTTGGAGTGTCGTATCTTCATTTTCATTTGCTTGTAGGCATTTTTTAAATTTCCTCTTTCATTTCTTCAGTGATCCTTTGGTTGTTTAGTGGCATGTTGTTTAGTCTCCAAGTGTTTGTGTTTTTTGCAGATTTTTTCTTGCTGTTGATTTCCAGTCGTACAGCATTGTGGTCGGTAAAGATGCTTGATATGGTTTCAATTTTCTTAAAGTTACCCAGGTTTGATCTGTAGCCCAGGATGTGGTCAATCTTAGAGAATGTTCCATGTGCACTTGAGAACAATGTGTATTCTGGTGCTTTTGGATGAAATGTCCTATAAATATCTATGAAGTCCATCTGGTCTAATGCTTCCTTCAGGGCTTGTGTTTCCTTATTGATTTTCTGTCTGGTTGGTCTGTCCATTGCTGTAAGTGGGGTATTAAAGTCCCCCACCATTATTATGTTATTGTTGATTTGTCCTTTTAAGGTTGTTAGCAGTTGCCTTATATATTGTGGTGAACCCATGTTGGGTGCATAGATATTTAAAATTGTTATACCTTGTTATTGGATTGATCCTTTGATCATTATGTAATGACCTTCTTTGTCCCTTGAAATATTCATCATTTTAAAGTCTATTTTGTCTGATATGAGTACTGATACTCCAGCTTTCTTTTGATCTCCATTTGCATGAAATATTTTCTTCCACCATCTCACTTTCCATTTGTATGTGTCCCTAGAAGTGAAGTGGGTCTCTTGAAGACAGCATATATATGGGTCTTGTTTTTGTATCCATTCAGCCAGTCATTGTCTTTTGGTTGGGGCATTTAGTCCATTAACATTTAAGGTAATTATTGATATGTATGTTCTTATTGCCATTTTATTAACTGTTTTGGATTTGTTTTTGTTGCTCTTTTTTGTTTCCTTCTGATTTTGGTGGTATAATTGTGCGTGGATGATTTCGTATCTTTCCTGTACATATACCTTTACTGGTGAGTCTTGTCATTTGTGGCATTTTTGTTTCCTGTTGCTGTCTTGTCTTTTCTGCCTAGAGACGTTCCTTTAGTATTTGTTGTAAATCTGGTTTACTGTTTCTGAATTCTCTCAACTTTTGCTTATCTGTGAAGGTTTTGATTTCTCCTTCGAATGTGAATGAGAGCCTTGCTGGGTAAAGTAATCTTTGTTGGAGGTTTTTCTTTTCATCACGTTAAGTACATCATGCCACTCCCTTCTGGCCTGCAGAGTTTCTGCTGAAAAATCTGCTGATAACCTTATTGGGGTTCCCTCCTCTATGTTATTTGTTTCTTTTCCCTAGCTGCTTTCAAGATGTTCTCTTTGTCTTTAACTTTGATCAGTTGGATTAATATGTGTCTCAGGGTGTTCCTCCTTGGGTTTATTTTATATGGTACTCTTTGCACTTCCTGGATTTGAGTGAGGGGTTCCTTTCCCATGTTAGGGAAGTGTTCGGCTATTATCACAGCAAATATTTTTTCTGTCCCCTTCTCTCTCTCTTCTCCTTCTGGCACCCCTATAATACGGATGTTGGCGTGTTTAACATTGTCCCAGAGTTCTCTGAGACTCTCTTCATTTGTTTTCAATCTTTGTTCTCTTTTCTGTTCCTCATCCATGGTTTCTACTAATCTGTCCTCCACCTTGCTTATTCGTTCTTCTGCCAAGAATTTCCAATGTCTTGCATCATCTTCAGCATCAACAGTCTAAAGTCTTTTTCCTGGAAGCTGTGAATCTCCTCCTCGCTTAGCTGATTTTCTGGGGTTTTTCTTCTCCCTCATCTGAGTTATAATTCTCTGTCTTTTCATTTTTTTGTTGTTGTTCTTTTTGCCATTTCTTGGGCCACTCCTGTGGCATATGGAGTTTCCCAGGCTAGGGGTTGGAGCTCTAGCCACCAGCCTACCCCAGAGCCACAGGAACATGGGATCCAAGCCATGTCTGCAACCTACATCACAGCTCACAGCAATGCCAGAACCTTAACCCACTGAGCAAGGCCAGGGATCAAACCTGCAACCTCATGGTTCCTAGTCGGATTCATTAACCACTGAGCCACAACGGGAACTCCTGTCTTTTCTTTTTTATAGGTTTTGGTGTGGTGACCTTTTTACAGTTAATAGAGTTGTAGCCTCTCTTACTTCTGGTGTCTACCCCCTTGTGGCTGAAGTCAGTATGGGGGCTTGCTGTAGGCTTCCTGATGGGAAGGACTGATGCCTACCCAACTGGTAGGTAGAGCTGATTCTAATCCCTCTGGTGGGTGGGGCTTAGTCTCTGGATGGGATTAGAGGCAGTTGTGTGCCTGAGGGGTCTTTAGGCAGCCTGTTTACTGATGGGCAGGGGTGTGATCCCACCTGGATTGTTGTTTGCCTGGGGCTTTTCAGCATAGACTGACGGGTGGGGCCAGATTTTCCCAAAATGGGCACCTCCAGAGAAAGGCATGCTGCTGAATATTCACTAGAGCTTTGCTTTCAATGTCCCTCCCTCACAACAAGCCGCATTCACCCCTGTTTTCCCAGGAGGTCCTTGAAGAACTGCAGTCAGGTTTGACCCAGTTTCCTAGGGAGACCTCACTCTGCCCTGGGATCCAGTGTACGTGAAAGTCCGTGTGCGCCTTTTAAGAATGGGATCTCTGTTTCCCCCAGTCCTTTGGAGCTCCTGCACACAAGCCCCACTGGCTTTCAATGTCAGATGCTCCAGGGACTCTTTCTCCCAGTGCCAGATCCCCACACGTGGGAGTTTGATGTGGGTCTCAGAACTCTCACTCCTGTAAGTGAGTCTCTCTCTGTGAACCAGTTAGTTTCCAGTCTGTGGGGCTTCCCACCCAGGAGGTATGGGGTTGTTTATATCACATAATCGCCCCTCCTACCTCTTGCTGTGGCTTCCTCTTTGTCTTCTGGAGTAGGATATCTTTTTTAAGGTTTCCAGTCCATTTGGGTGAAGATTGCTCAGCCTTTAGTTGTGAATTTTGTTGTTTTTAGGAGAGAAGTTGAGCTCCAGTCCTTCTATTCCACCATCTTAATCCCATCCCTTTACCTATTTTTGCACGATTATGTGAGTCTGAAAAAGTACCTTGTAGATATCTAGGCAGTGTGATGTTGCTCAGACACAGCAATAGGAACTGACCTGAGGTTCTAGACTTTTGCATTTTGATCTTGGTGTATGACATATGTGCTAACTGTTCCCATCATTCATATTATAGGTATTCTTTTCTGTTATTGTTAGGATTGGCTGGGGGAGAGGATGTGCTGGAAAGGAAAAGAGAGGTCTTGATGAAAATAATGAGTAACATGTAGCATGTTTGTCATGTGTTGTTGTAAAGACTTCACACATGATTTTCTCATTTAATCCTCCCAGTGTCACTATGAGGTTGGTATTATTTATTGTTCTTATTTTTTGGATGGTAATCCAAGGCACAATGGGGCTTAATGACTAGTAAATAGTGAATCCAACATTCAAAACTGTGTAGTTGATCCCCAATTTCCCTAGCACTAATATTGAGCATCTAGTAAGTACCTCATTCAATATGTAAGTAAATGTTAAGTGTTAGAAAAGGCTGTAATTGTATTTGCATACCCCTGGTACTCTTAGTTTGCTTGTACACTGGATATAAAGAAAATGTTTTCTATGGTTCTTGTACCTATGATTTCCTCCCCCACAGTCAGTGCTGGCAGATCATTGGTACTGATGATGGAAATGAGAATTGTATTTGCTGTCTAAGAGACAACTATGGTTACCACGTCCATAGTAGCATTGTTTATTTTATCCCTCAACCTTGCTCTACCTTCAGTCTCTCTGATGTCACTTAATCCTGTTGACTTTCTCTTCAAAATATTTCCAAATCTGACCACTTCTCATGACTTCCCCTGCCACCACCAGTGAACTCCTGACCCTCCTGCTTCTGCCCTGGCCTCTTTTCAGACCCCATTGTTATCTCATTAATAACCTAGGTCAAGTCAGGTCATTGCCCTGTTCACTTCAATGACTCCTATTTCACTCTGAGTAAAAGGCAAGGACCTTACAAATGGCCTCCAAGGCTCTATAGGTCTATCTCTCTGACCAAATCTTCTAAGTCCCTATTGTGCCAATGCTCACTCCACATCAGCCACACTGGAGTCTGTGCTGCTTCTCCAACTCATAAGAAACACTCTCCACATAAGTCTGCATCTCTGCCTGATATTTTTCTTTCCCCATACTTGTATGGCTCACTCCTCACTTCCTCTGAGTCTTTTCTTGTATATCAGCTTAGTATGGTATATCCTGACCCCCTATTTAAAATCTCACCCACTATATATTAAAAAAAAACACTAATTCAGAAGGATACATGCACTACTATGTTCACAGCAGCACTATTTAAAATTACCAAGATAAGGAAGTGTCCATTGACAGATGAATGGATGAAGAATATGTGGTTTGTATATACAACAGAATACTACTCAACCATAAAAAAGTATGAAATTTTGCCATTTGCAGCAACATGGTTGGACTTGGAGGGTATTACGTGAAGTAAAATAAATCAGACAAAGAAAGACAAATACTGTATGATATCTCTTATACATGGAACCTAAAAAATAAAACAAATGAGTAAATATAACATAAAAGAAGCAGACTCACAGATATAGAGAACAAACTAGTGGTTATCAGTAGGGAGGAAGGCAGGGACAGAGTAGAGGTGGGGAGGGAGAGGTACAAACTATTGGGTGTAAGATAGGCTCAAGGATGTATGGTACAACATGAAGAATATAGCCAATATTTTATAATATTTGTAAATGGAATGTAACCTTAAAATTTTATAAAAATAAAAAATTTAAAGTAAAAAATAAATAAATAAATAAATAAAATCTCATCCTCACTCCTGTATTTCAGATCCCCTTTACGCTGCTTTATTTTTTTCTAAAGACCTTAGTTTTAGAATGTTTAATAAAATGTACTGATGCATTCTGTTTATTGTCTACCTCCCCCCACTAGAATGGTAATTCTCTAAGGGCAGTATTTTTATTTGGTTTGTACACTGATGTATCCAAAGCACCTAGATTAGAGCCAGGCATCAAGTTAGCCATCAATTAATATATGTTTATTGAATTAGCAGATTCTCATGTGGAATATTTATGAACAGGCCTCAGGTCAAGGAAAATCAGTGTGGTTGCCCTTAAAGCAATATTTTGAAGATAATCCAAGTCAACAATAAACTGTTTAAGCAGGTAAAACCTACCCCCAACCCCCACCTTGTTTATTCTAAGCCAGTATGGATATATTCTAACTATACTGGTATATTCTACTTATATTCAATAAGCACAAGACAAATCCACCATCCATAACAAAATGTAAACCATTACACAAAAGAGTCAACATAAAATAAAATGAGTGCCCTGAAAATGAGCAAATGAAAATACCATTTATTATTACAGAAGTAGTATATATGCAGTGCAGAAAATTAGAAAATACAACCAAATAAAAACTTAAAAACAGAGTCTTCACACTGCCACCTCCAGAGATTCCATGTGTTAACTCTAATGCATATGCTTCTTAACTTTAAGCATATATCTATATATCACTTTAAGTAATATATATATTATGAAACAAATAATTTTTTATAATATATATATTTCTTTCAATTTTCTTTGTATATTTTTGACCAAATAACTTTATACTGTATAGAACCTGCTTTTAAGTCAGCAATCTTCATCTTTCCATTTCAGTATGATCTCACCTCATCTAATACCCAAACTATATTGAAATTCCCCAAGTAAATGATGAAAAATGGCATTTCTTTTTTTAAATTTTTTAATTTTCTTGTCTTTATTTAGGGCAGTATCCGCTGCATATGGAGGTTCACAGACTAGGAGTCAAATCAGAGCAGTGGTCGCCAGCCTACACCACAGCCATAGCCATGCCAGACAAGAGCTGTGTCTGTGACCTACACCGTAGCTCATGGCAACACCAGATCCTTAACCCACTGAGCAAGGCCAGGGATTAAACCTGCTTCCTCACGGATACTAGTCAGATTAGTTTCCACTGAGCCATGGCAGGAATTCCCCCTTTAAACAACATTCTTGAAAGGACAAATTTATAGACAGGGAAACTAGATTAGTGGTTGATAGGATTTAGGGACAGGGCAAGGTCTGGGGAAAGTAGGAATTGTTGCAAATAGAAGAGATTCGTGTGACAATGGAACTATTTTGTATCTTGTCTGTGATAGTGGATACAGGAACTTATTCATGGGACACAATTGTGTAGAAATAAATACCCCCCCACACACAAATGACTGAAAGTGAAACTGGGAAAACTTGAATAATATGAGTGGATTGTATCATGCCCCAAATCCTTATTGTGATATTTCATTACAGTTTTACAAGATGTTACTATTTGAGGAAACTGAGTAAAGTATACCGGAGCTCTCTTCCTATTACTTCTTACAACCCTGTATGGATCTCAAAATATTTACAACTGAGTATTTACAACAAAATTTTTTTCCACAACTGAAAAAAAAAATGTGTCATTTATTGTCTCATGAATTTGCTTTTTTTTTTTTCTTTGTATGGCTGCACCTGTAGTATATTGAAATTCCTTTACTGGGGGTCAAATCAGGGCTGCAGCTGCCAGCCTCATTATAGCCACAGCAAAGCCAGATCCAAGCCACATCTGTGACCTATGCCACAGCTTGCAGCACCAGATCCTTAACCCACTGAGCAAGGCCAGGGATCAAACCCGTGTCCTCACAGACACTGTGTCGGGTTCTTAATCTGGTGAGCCACAATGGGAACTCCTCATGAATTTGCTTTAAACAGGTTTTTTTGGGAGACTCCAGAAGGCACCATTACATTCCCTCAAACTCAAAGAATATATGAAAGTGGAAAGAATTTTTTTTAATGACAAGAATAAAGCCAGGCTTGTTTTTATTTTTTATCTTCTTTGGAGGTATTGGGGAAAAGAAAGTTACTTGGCTATACATCCTTTGAAATATAACTATTCAGCTTTTCTTTCATATGAATATTGCCTAGATAGTCAGACTTGTACCCATTTAGGGCCTGTGAATCAAGGGGAAACCAGAGTAGAGGAAATTGATCTCAACCAATGTTGGTTGAGGGAGAAATATAATACCCCCCCTCCTTTGGATGATCCTGCAATGGTGAGGGAATGAGGAAAGAACATTCTGGGAAAAGAAGAGTTCAGGTATAAAACTGAGCAAACCCCACCACCTGGCCTTTACTTCTTGAAAAGTTCTGTTTCATAACCTCACTGTATCAGACATATATAGCTTAGACCATTCTACTTCAACCAGTCATATTTGGATCTGCTTCCAGATCTTCACTTTGCCTAGAGTTTCTGTTTTCATTCCCTTTGCCTCCACCCTTACGGACATTGGAAGTAGAGATAGATTATTTCTTCTAGAAGATTCTCTATCATATCCTCACTTTATCAGAAATATCCAGGGGACTAAGCTTAGCTCAGATCTCTTTCAACCAAGCGACATTGTTACCATCAATGCTCCCAGACATTTACTTTTCCCAGAATAGTTTGTCCCCTTCTCGGCCTCAATACAGAAAGCTTCTATGAAGTGAGCTTTTTAATTCATGGTTATCTAATCATGTTCTGAACTAGCAATGACCTTTACTTCCTCCAAATAGCTTTGTCTTTATCCCCTCACCCACTGTCACAGAAATCTCAGTAGAGAGACTTAGTTGATTCAACAAATTGCATTCTGTCTTCACCTCTAGACTTTTCATTTTCAGGAAACATTTGTCTTCATACCCTTATTCTATCAGAAATACCTAGGCTAGGGAGCTTAGTTTAATTCTCCTTCAAATAATCAGACCTTTACTTCTTCCAGAAAAATCTGCCCCCAGACCTTTACTTCTTCCAGAAAATTCTGTTCTTACCTCCCTACTCACAAGCTCAGTCTTTAAAAAACCACATAAGAGGTATTTTAATTCATATTCCTTCAACCAATCACTTGACTATACTTCCTGACTTTGATTTCTTCCAGAAAGTTCTGTTCTCACAACCACTATTACAGCAATCCCCAGGGCAAGGACCTTAGTTCAGTTCTCCTTCAACTAATCATGTTCTAACCCCTTCTTGTACTTTCTTTTTCCCTAGAATGTTTCATCCTAATCTCTTCACCCTAGAAGTTTCTGTGAGGATGAGTAAATGAAGATATAACAGTCTAGGAAAATTACAGGTCTGGGATGGTATATGAATAAGATTGCTCAAAGGAGAATTAAAATATGTTCCCACTTCTTTGGGTTTCTTTGAATATGTCTAGGTAAGGCAGGGATGGAAATAGAACTTTCTGGAAAGAATAAAGGTCAGGAGGAAGTCTCAGAACATAATTGGATGAGGGAAGACTGAAAAAAGTTCCCACTCCTGGGGTTTCTTTTAGATTGGGTACATAAGGACTGAACATTCTAGGACAAGTACAGATCTGGGGAGCAGATTAGAACATGATTGGCTGAGGGAGAAATGAACTGATTTTGACCCAGTAGGTTTCTAATGTAGTGATGGTATGAGGATGAAATGTTATGGTGTCAGAAAGTGATTGATGGAAGAAGTACTGAATTATGTTTTCTCCTATGGGATTTCTATTAGGGTCTATATTGGGTTGAAGCGTAAGGACAGAATTTTCTGAAAGATTGGCTCAGAATGTGATTTAATGAGAAATAACCCAATAAGTCCACACACCTGGGTGTTTCTATGAGGGTAGGTTTGAGAACAAAATACTCTGGGAAAAATGACTGTCTTAGAGCAGATGTGAACATTTGGCATTGAAGGAAAATGGAAATAAGAAACTTCTTCTAGATGTTTCTGATATAGTGCCATTATGAGCACAGAACTTTCTAGAAGAGAGAAATGCCAGGTGGGTCAGCATGCAGAATGTGATTAGATGAAAGAGAACTGAACTGAGTTCCCTCATTTGGGGGTTTTGTTAGGGCTTTTGTGTATTTATATCTATGGAGCATAGGAAGGGGCCTAATGACAGAACTGTCTTAAAGAAGTAAAGGCAGGGATGGGCTTCATACATGATTGGATAAGGAAGAACTGGGTAAATCCATTTTTTTGGGAGTTTTATGTGAGGGTTGGGGGGATAAGAACAGAACATCCTTGAAAAGAGCCATGTAATAGAAGACAGAGCCAATCAGAGACAATTTCTACAAGGGGACAGACGTTATTATATAGGAGAATAAGCTTCAAAGTTGTAAATAGGTTGGAGGACCAACTTTTATTACATGGATTTTCTTTGTCTATTATTTCAAAGCTGGCTTTTGTTTGTTTGTTTGTTTTGTTTTTTTAGGGCAACACCCATAGCATATGGAGTTTCCCAGGCTAGGGAATTAGAGCTACAGCTGCCAGCCTACTCCACAGCCACAGCAACACCAGGTCTGAGCCAAGTCTGCGACCTATATATACCACAGCTCATGGCAATGCCAGATCGTTAACCCACTGAGCAAGGCCAGGGATCGAACCAGCAACCTCATGGTTCCTAGTCGGATTCGTTTCCACTGTGCCACAATGGGAACTCCCCCCAATGTACTTTCTTACCTTCTGCTTCTCTTTTCTGTCTTTTTTTTTTTTTTTTTGGTCTTTTTGTCTTTCCTAGGGCCTCACCCGAGGCATATGGAGGTTCCCAGGCTAAGGGTCGAATCGGAGCTGTAGCCGCCGGCCTACACCACAGCCACAGCAATGCGGGATCTGAGCCATGTCTGCAACCTACACCACAGCTCATGGCAATGCCAGATCCTTAACCCACTGAGCAAGGGCAGGGACCGAACCCGCAACCTCATGGTTCCTAGTCGGATTCGTTAACCACTGCGCCACGACGGGAACTCCTCTTTTCTGTCTTTATAGTTTTAAAATATGGACTGTGTTTATCAAGCCTACAGAATAAAGTATGTGGAGTTCAGACACTTCTTAAAGTAGGCAGTCAAGTGATTATGGAGGCCATCTCTAAGAAGGTATTCTAGCGGGGATGGTAATGAAAATAGGTCAGTAAAGGAAAAAATGGGAATGGAACTAGGTTTAGGGGAAAGAGTGAGTTTGGGGTTAGACAAAAAAGCAAAGCTCAAAATCAAAACTACAATGAGGTACCACCTCACACCTGTCATAATGGACATCATTAAAAAGTATACAAATAATAGGGAGTTCTCATTGTGGCTTAGTGAGTTAAGAACCAATGTAGTCTCCATGAAAATACAGGTTCGATCCCTGGCCTCACTTAGTAGGTTAAAGATCCAGCCTTGCTGCAAGCTGTGTGGCATATGTTGCAGATGTGGCTCTGATCCAGTGTTGCATGACAGTGAGGTAGGCCTGGAGCTGCGGCTCTGATTTGACCCTAGCTAGGGAACTTCCATATGCTGCAGATGCGCCCATGAAGAGAAAAAAAAAAAAGGTCTGCAAATAATAAATGCTGGCATGCTGGAGAAAGTGTGAAGAAAAGCAAACACTCCTACACTGTTGGTAGGAATATAAATTGGTGCAGCCATTATGGAGAACAGTATAGAGGTTCCTCAAAAAACTCAAAATAGTTACCATATGATCCAACAATCCCATTCCTGAGCATATATCCAGAGAAAACTCTAATTTGAAAAGACACATGCATCCCAATATTCATTGCAATACTCTTTGTAATATCCAAGACATAGGAGCAACCTAAATGTCCATCAACACTAGAATGGATAGAGAAGATGTATTGTATTACAATGGGATATTATTCAGCCATAAAAAAAGTGAAATAATGCCATTTGCAGCAACATGGATGGACCTATAGATTATCATACTAAGTGAAGTAAGTCAGAGAAAAACAAATATCATATGTTATCACCTATATACAGAATCTAAAATATGATACAGGGAATTCCCTTATGGCACAGTGTGTTAAGAATCTTGTATCACTGCAGCAGCTCTGATTGTTGCTGTGGTGCAGGTTTGCTCCTTGGCCCGGGAACTTCCTCATGCTGTGTGCACAGCCAAACAAATGATATAAATGAACTTTTTTACAAAACAGACTCAAAGACATAGAAAACAAGTTTACAGTTACCAAAGAGGAAAAGGGGAGGGGGATAAATTAGGAGCTTGAGATTAGCAGAGCAAACTATTGTATATAGAATAGATAAATAAGGTCCTCCTGTATAGCACAGTGAAATGCATTCAATATCTTGTAAGAAACTATAATGGAAAAGAGTATAATACAGCGGTGATTCACAAATTCACCTATATATATAAAACTGAATCACTTTCCTGTGCACCAGAAACTAACACATTGTAAATCAACTATGCTTGAATTAAAATACACACACACACACACACACACACACACACACAAAGCCCAGCAGAAAATGTAGGCTCCAGATGAACATCAAATTTAATTTCAGTGATATTTGATCCTGGACAATAGAAATATGTGACCTGATCCATAGAAATAAATATATATCTGAAGTATGATAAGAAAAAGTATACATGGTAGTCTGATCCATATAGGAAAAGTCTTACATGAAAGCAGACAGAGAAAATCAAAACCATCAAAATGAATTCCAGTGATATTGGATTCTGGATGAGTTAATCTTGAGGTTGTAATCTAAATAAATGAGCACCTATCTGAAGGAGAAGAAAAGGAATTCAGTTCCAAAATTATATCCAAAGATGTCGGTTTTCTGACTGGTTGGTTGTGTTGTCTAATCTATACAATTAAAGGTTTCTCTGAAACAAAAGGAGGACATATGCCACAAGTAAAATCAATTTCAGTGATACTAAATCCCAGACAAATTAGTCCTGGGGTCTGATCCCTCTAACTAAATGCCTAACTGAAGAAGGAAGGGCAAACTCCTACTAGCAAGATTAATTCCAGTGATACTGGATCCTGAACAATTAGACATGGGGTCTGATCAATATAGGTAAATGCTCAACTGAAGAAGGAGGGACAAACTGCTATCAAATTAGTTCCAGTGATATTAGATTCCAGACAAGTTAGTCATGGAGTCTAGTCACTATTAAGTAGTCACATCTGAAGGGGGGGGGGCACCACCCAACATTAAATTCAAAATGTTTATTTCTAGACTAGGTAGTTGTGTTGTTTGATCCATATAAATAAGTGCACCTCTGAAGGACAGGGGGAAATCTAGATATTTATTGAAAAGACTATGTGGCCATGACTGGTACAGATTTTGTCCTCAAGTGTAATTGTGGTGAAGAACAATGCAAAGGAGTGTGAGAGTCTCCTACTGTGAAGAAAACACCAGGGTATAATAGAAGCAAGTTATAATAGACAGATGTGGTCTTGATAAGTCTTGTCTCAAAGTGGGCAGGAAATTCAAGAATGGTGGTCTAATCTATAAAAAATATATAAAATGGAATCACTTTCTTGTACACCAGAGACTAACACAACATTGTAAATCAACTATACTTGAATACATACACAGTTATTCTGGATTATTATGAAAAATAAGGTGGGCTACTAAAGTGGGCAGGAAACTCTAAATATGATGTTTACCAACCAAGAAATCTCTCAGGAGATAGGACACTTCAACTATAATATAGAGGAAATCCATTATCTTGGTAAAAAGGAAAGTAGACAACTGTATAGCCAGGGAATCTATATCATGGACGATCACTTTCTTCACAGTGGAAAGAATCAAGCACAGCTAGGAGAAGGAAGGGAAGTCGGAAATTGTTGAATTACTATTCAACAATTGTAGTGGAATAGAAATATGTGCAGATTAGGAAGTAGATAGAAATATGTGCAGAAAGTGGCCAGCCAACCATGATCTGCAAGGTCTGCATTACAGAGGCAGATATCTTGAAGACTGGGCTACTAGCCGTTCCAGAGAATTTCCAGTGAGTTCCTGAGACCTTACCCCCGACCCCACCCACAGGTGAAAGCAGCAACAGAAGGACTGGAAGCTGAAGACATTCTGCAGATGGGTAAGACATCAAAATGTATGTTGAATTTATTACATTGATCTTAATGAGTATTTGGAGGGAATTAGGAATTGTATTTCTTCGTTCTGGTCAGTATGTTCCCATGAGATGGCAGTTGCAATGCACTAAAGGAGAGAAATCAGAGTGTGCTCAGTCATGCCACACTCTATACTTTTCTCATGGTGGTAGAGGATGGGGGGTTGAATATTAATAATGCAAACTAACAGGAAGAATTTTCAATCCAGAGAATTATTTCCTACTGGAAACATTTTTGCATTTAATAATTTTCTAGAAATGACATTGCTAAACATATGTTGAGTGTAAATATTATTTCCTAAGGTGACTTATTAAGACCAGGGTGAAAATTTATCTGAAAGTGAATTCTGATTTAGTGTACTTTCTAGGTGAACATTTTATTATACAGCAAGTCAATGATTTTCCAGCTCTTTAAAGAGCAATTTCTGATTGTGTCTATGTACATGTGCTAGAAAAGTATCTCACAAATAGTAGATTCTTGGAATAACAGTGATAGTATATGTAGTAAAAATTTATACTTTAGAATTTCTTAAAGTGCTCCTTTATATTTTTTAAAGTGCTCTTTTATCTTAACCTTAGAGCATTTTGCAACTACAGTTAACTCTTTGTGAAGAGCATTTAAGCTTTATCTTCCAACTCCAACAGGAGAGAGTGCTACTCAAAGTCAGTTTATTAAAGTCTCAGAGATATAGGGCTTGACAAAAAATTGAGCTATGGCTCTCTTCCTCTGAGGGAACAGGCTCAAAGTTTTAAGTGATGTGCTTAAGGAGGTAGTAATAAAAAGTAGCAGAGCTGGGACTAACCCAAATCTTGCTTTTTTAGGTCAATTCTCTTTGTTAGCCATACGGATTCAACTTTAAAGGACAACTAAAATGTTATAAACTTAAACTTTAGTAAGATATTAAGAATTTTCTGGGAGTTCACACTGTGACACAACAGTATCAGTGGTATTTCTGCAGCGCTGGGATGCAGGTTCCATCCTCGGCTGGCACAGTGGGTTAAGGATCCAGCATTGCCACGGCTCTGGTGTAGGTCACAACTGAGGCTCAGATCTGATCCCTGGCCTGGGAACTCCATATGCTATGGGATGGCTAAAGAAGAAGAAGAAAAAAAGAATTTTCTGGATAGCATTGTTGCTTTTGATAGCTTTGGTATCCCATAGGCATGAATGCCAACTGGTGGTATAAATTTAAGGACAGAGTTGGAAACTTAATCTTTAGCGAGATAGAAGACATTTTCTGGATAGAGGTGCAGGATTTTGTTGGCTTTGCTCTCCTTTAGGCACTGGGGTACAGACAGAATTTGGCTGAGTCTTAGTGTGTGTTGTTTTCTTAAAGGAGTCCTTGCCACTGTCTCTGTTGAAGGTATTTTTGGAAAAAAAAATAATATAATGTGTAGTCTTTTCTCCAAAATAATCTAGTGAAATGGGGAACTGGATATGTGTGTAAATAAAAGAAGATGGTCCATGTGTTAATAATTTTTGAGGCCACATAATTAGTACATGGAGGTCTGTTATACTACCCTATCTATGCCTGTATATACCTGAAATTTTCCATTATCAAAACTTTAAAAAATTATTATTTATACTGTAAAAGATGGTACAAGCCTGATGGGTAATAGAAGCTAGCTAGTAATAAAGTAACAAAGCTAAGAGCAAATGATACACCTGGTAGATTTTACTTTCTTCTATGCCATCTTTCTTCTATTTTAGTGTATGTGGATAAAATTGAACTTACTCTTAGTGACCTCGTTTATATCAGATTGAAGACATAGTGATAAATATAAAAGGCACCTTTCTGATCTGAGTTAAAATGAGAGGGAATTTGCAGATTTTATGTAAAAATGTTCATTTTCACCAGCAGTTGATCTATGAAGTATAAAATTTACTGTTAAAACTTCCTGCTGTGGTGCAATGGGATCATCACCATCTCTGTAGCACCAGGACACAGGTTTGATCCCTGGCCCTACTCAGTGGGTTAAAGGATCCAATATTGCCACAGCAGCAGTGTAGGTCACAACTGTAGCTCAGATCTGATCCCTGACCTGGGAACAGGGTGGTCAAAATAAATAAATAAATAAATAAATAAATAAATAAATAAAATAGTAAATTACTGTTATTTTTATTCATAATTTTGATTACTAGGGAGTAAATCACATTTATAAAAGAAATAATGGAAGTTATGAGACTTGTAGTGGGTGAAAACAGAGGAATTATTTTTGCTGAGGAATACTGAATATTCCCCAAGTTGTCATTTATTTCCCAAGCAATTAGGCCATTCCTGCCCTGCCCTCTATGTCCCTACAATAAAACTACGTGTACTCAGGCTGGGCGTTCATGCCTTACTGCATAAAGGAAAAGATAACTAATGTGGAACAACATATATTGTTTCTTTTTTAAAAAATTATTGTAGAATATAACAGATACAGAAAACTGCATAAACTAAATGTATACTTTAAGGCATTATTATGAGGCAAATACTCTTGTAAATACCCACCTAGGTTACAAATTAGGTTAATTTTTCTAGCTTCTCCAGAGAGCTCTTCTAATCACAACTGTCTCCATCTCCTCAAAAGTAATCTCTATCTGGACCTTTCCAGTAATCAAGTCTTTACTTTTGTTTTTAGTTCATCACCTAAATGCTCATTCATAAACACTGTTTAGCTATGTTTATCTTTCCCCATCATAATTTCTAAGTCTCTTTTAATTTAGAGTTTCTCCTTAGTCCTTTTTTCCTTGCAGTTCATTTCTTGAAGAAACCACATCTTTTTTTTCCTCTAGAGTTTTCTATTCTTGATTTTGCTCTCAACTGCATTTTCTGGAAAATTGGAGCTGGTTCTTCTTCTTCTTTTTTTTTTTCTTTTTCTTTTTAGGGCTGCACCTGAGGCGTATGGAGGTTCCCAGGCTGGCTAGGGATTGAACTGGAGCTGGAGCTGCAGCTGCATTCCTACACCACAGCCACAGCAACACCAGATCCAAGCTGCACCTGCTGCAGCTGTAGCTCATGGCAAAGTCAGATCCTTAACCCACTGAGCAAGGCCAGGAATTGAACCCAAATCCTCATGGAGACTATGTGGAATTCTTAACCTGCTGAGCCACAACAGGAACTCCTGGGAGTTGGTTCTATAGTCTTGATTAGATTTTAGTTGATTGCTTTTCTCTTTTGGCTTCCTACGTGGCAAATGCCTCTATCAGGAGATATAAAACATTTGGTTTTTTGGCTGCTTTCATGGTCAATCCCATCAAGTTTTATTTATTTATTTATTTATTTATTTTTCATTTTTGTCTTTTTAGGGCTGCATCCGCAGCATATGGAAATTCCCAGGCTAGGGGTTGAATCGGAGCTATAGCTGCTGGCCTACACCACAGCCACAGCAATGCCAGATCTGAGCCATGTCTGTGACCTACACCACAGCTCAAGGCAACACTGGATCCTTAACCAACTGAGTGAGGCCAGAGATAGAAACTGTGTCCTCATGGATATTAATCAGATTCGTTACCACTGAGTCAGGAGGCTAACTCCAATGCCATCAGGTTTTAGACTGAGGGTGCCTCTCCAGACATTTTAATTGTCAGAAACTCATTATCTAAAATGTAAAAAGTCTCAGAGGAACAATATTCCCTGAGTTCTTGCATGCTGATAAATCTGTGTTTTTTTTTTCTTTTTTATTTGAAAATCAGTCTGGATATAAATCTTTGGCTTACACATCTTTCTTTTGCTATCTTGAGTATGCTACTGCTTTTTCTGCTGGCATAAACTTTGCTGTCAAAGCCTGACTATAATCTGATTTCCTTTCCTTTATGAATGATTTTGATCCTTTTAGGCAAATAGAATTGTTTTCCCTTAAAGTTGAGGAAATTTACTAGAATATGTCTTTCAATTAGTTGATGTGGGTCAACTTCCTAAGGTACCTGGTTGTGCTCTTTTAATAGGCACTTCTAAATATTATTTCAGAAAAGTTTTCTTCATTACACTTTTAGAAATTGTTTTGCTTTGTTACTATAATTTTCTTCTTTGGGTACTGAAAACCTATGGAAAGTAAAAAAGATTTTGAACAGCTGCTAGGGGCATTATCACAGGGATGAATGAAAAATTGCCAGTTGTATTAAAGACCCAATTGAGAGTAAATGGCATAAATTTGTAGTGGAACCAATTGACACTGTTCTCCAATTTTATGCAGCAGAACTTAAAACAAGCAAACAAAATAGATATTTGGGTTTTTCAATGCTCTATACTGGCAAGGCCAAGTGTAAGGTCAAGGGGATGAGATACTAGTTGAACTGTACTTGAAATCATTATCAAAATGTCAATTGTACAAATAAGACATAAATACCTCCTAGAATTTTAGGACAGCTTTAATTATATGCTATTTTTTTCAATAAAGATAATCTAAATGTATGGCTAAAGATAATTTAATTCTTATTTGTTTGTAAGAATGTTTACAACACATAAACAAATCAGGAAAAAAAATACTGATAAACCATTTGTCCCCAATTTTTATTTGGATGGAAATATTCTATATCTGTATGTCTTCAGCCAGGCCATAAAAAAATACACATGGATTGTGTTGTGCAGAAATAATGTCAATGAAATTAGTGCTTGCGAGAAAAAGACCCTTTAATTTGAAAACTTTTTAAAATTAGTCATGCAAAAAAATGTCAGGAAGTTTCAGATTCTTACTAATATTATTTCTGCTAATAATTTGATATTTGTCCATAGACTCCCTTTCTGAAATGGAAATCCATCAACGTTTGTTTTTTCTGCATTTACACTCAGCTTAAGGTAATAGTAGACAACACTGTAATGATGAAAAGGAATTGTTTTCTTTGGTCTCTCTATCCTCATAAGAATGGTAAACATGCCTATTAATCAAATCCCTTCTTTTTCTCCTTTAAGTGTCTTAGTGTTTACTTCCCTTTACATGTGATCCTGTCATTGTTGACTTCATTTATGCTTACTGATTTGTTGACTTTTTGATCACTTTCCTATATCTTCCTATTAATCAGTAAGGGGCAATGAATGGAGCTAATGTTCATCTCCACATGGTGGTGGCTTCAATGCCAGCAACTCTAGATATACTAGTCCCATTCATAAAACTGAAGAAATTCTGTGCTCAACTTTAGAATCTCATTTGAGGTTTTATTACCTCTAGCTATCCTCTCTTTTCTCTTCCTGTCACTACAAAGCCTATCCTTTCTTGGTGCCCTTCCTTGCAATTGTCCAGTCGATACTCATTTTATCATTTTTGTCCCACTTTTGTTTGCACTAAATAATATGATGAAATGTAGTTGGGATATACTGGGATCAGCTAATCAGGATTTTTTTTTGTCTTTTTATAGCTGCACTTTGAGCATAAGAAGTTCCCAGGCTAGAAGTAGAATCAGAGCTACAGCTGCTGCCCTGTACCACAGCCACAGCAACAGTGGATCTGCGCTGCATCTGTGACCTACACTGCAGCTTACAGTAATGCTGAAGCCTTAACTCACTGAGTGAGACCAGGGATCCAACCTGCATCCTCATAGAAATAACACTGGATCCTTAACCTGCTGAACAACAACAGGAACTCCAGCTAGTCAGGATCTTAATGTGAACTTCTTGACAATTTACCCCACTTCCAGCCCTTATAACAATCTCCTTCAGTAAGACCTCATTCATGTCCTATCCCCAACTACGT
Organism: Phacochoerus africanus; assembly: GCF_016906955.1. NCBI lineage: Eukaryota > Metazoa > Chordata > Mammalia > Artiodactyla > Suidae > Phacochoerus > Phacochoerus africanus. The sequence continues at coordinate 82,418,503 of NC_062560.1, read as the reverse complement.
TTAAGACATATGCTGCTGCTCTCCACTGATGGCTTCAGGCAGATAATATTTTCACCAAGAACACCAATGCCTAGAGTTTTTGCTGGACAGAGGCAATATTATAGATGCTGGGTCCCTCCTTGTGACAATGCTGAAATTACTGATTGTAATGGGTTAGACAACATCCTCCCCAAATTTGTGTCCATCCAAAACCTCAGAATGTGACCTTATTTTGAAATAGGATAATTGAGGATGTAATTAAATTATGGATTGAGATGCAATCATAGTGGAATTGAGATGGGCTCTAAATCCAACAAAAGCGTATTTACCAGATAAAGAGAAGACACATAGAGACGGCCATGTGAAGATGGAAGAATTATGCTATCACAAATCAGGGAGTGCTAGGGGCCACCAGAAGCTAGAAGAGATATCAAATTTTGGATAATTCATTATGATATACCTAGGAAAGTAATACTCTGATGCTATACCAAAGAACCACATCATACTACTTCCAAAAGTGTTGGCACCAATGCTGCTGATTCTTTGACTTTGAATGTCTCAAGCAGATTTATTCTTTTAACTGTAGCCTTCTTGCTAATTAATTCAGACTTAACATTCTTGTGTCTGGCCTAGAATATAATCTTATATCCACCATATACTACTTTGAGTCTCCTTCTACTCTATCCTTAAACACTGGTATATTTCCAGACTTGAACTTGTTCATCTTGATTCTTCCCGTGTAATTCTTTCCCAGAAGAATCCTTAGACCCTAGTGTAATATAGATGGGTTCCTTATTTTGCACTCCCAACAACTCTGAAAATATTCAAAATGTGCCTGACATTCCTGCTATATTCTTCCCACCTCCATTACTCCTGCATACAACTTGCCTTGTCTCTTTCAAGAGCCTATCCCTACCCAATGATGAGTCCCTCTTAGAAAAATGGAGAAATTGCCACTCCTTCAGGTAGTTCTTACTCAATACCAAGTCATGGGGAAAAGGAAAAGATGGAGCCATCTGGTTCTTGCCCATCAGTTCACATAGATTGCTACTATTAGTTGCTACTGTCCCTTTCTGGGAGCCCATGGTAGCCCATGGGATCCAGAAGGATCTGCTGTTCATTGCCTGGTAATCTTTTTATTGCTTCTATAACACATGTGGCATATAATTTATGAGGCAGCCTATGGTCCCATATTAGACAACACAGACCACAGCCATTTCCTCTCTGGAGTCATGAGACATCACCATCCACACCTCAAAACATCAGAGTGGAGAACACCTATCTTCTTTGTTTTTATGATCTAGTGCTTCTTCCTGTTTATTTCTTCCCTCTGCAACCTAAGGGAAATATCAAGACTGTAAGGGAATGCCTACTTCTCCTAAGTACTCACTTACTCTTATTAATTCATCTAATTCCACAGACTTCTCCCATAGAGCTTGGCTGGCGTGCAGGTGGAGGTATGGTTAAAAGAGCCAATTAAAATATTTCTTAGAAAGCCTTCGAGTGGCATAAAGTGGGCTTGCAGTATGGTTAAAAAAGCCAATTAAAATATTTCTTAGAAAGCCTTAGAGTGGCATAAAGTGGGCTTGCAGCTATTTGCTACTTTCTTCTTTTTTTTATGGCCACACCTGCAGTATACAGAAGTTTTCAGGCCAGGAGTCAAATCAGAGTGGTAGCTGCATCCTACACCACAGCCACAGGAACACCAGATCTGAGCTGCATCTTCAACCTATGCCACAGATTGTGACAATGCTGGATCCTTAACCACTTGAGCTAGGCCAGGGGTCGAACCTGCTTCCTCACAGAGACAACGTCAGGTCCTTAACCCATTGAGCCACAACAGGAACTTCCATTTGTTATTTTTTTTTAGAATGGTGGGGGCGGGATTTTCATATTTATTATCTTCAGTTTTAGGATTTTAGCAGAAATTGTGATTAAAAAGTCCTATTTAAGGTAAGGTAAACTTCCACCATTAAATTCAGTCTTCTCGCAAGCACAGGAAAAGTACAGGGACGTCCCTGTCTCTTGTCTCTTGCCTAAAGGAACATTCTGATTCCAAGGCTGGGGAGGGTCCTTTCTAGAACCCTGAAACACAGACCTACTGTGATATTGAATGGATAGCACTGTGGAATAGCCCCAAGGGAAGTATTGGCAGAAAATTGGCTAATGAGGAAAATAAAAAAGTAGGAGTGGTGTTTTATTGTGTAATATGACAAACCAAGGCTCTGTGATTAAGTTGCTTCCAGTTTTGTCATCATCAGTCCATTGTAAAGAAATCAGGTGTTAGCACAGGATTCCAGAACAGGAAGCAAGAGCTCCTGTAGCCCAAGGATAAAAATACCTTGGAATCTTGCTAAGGATACATAGAGAAGGATAGGAGGCTGGCCCCAGGTAAGGTAATAGACTGCTTTGAAAGTGGTATGTTACTACTGTGGGCTACTCTCCTTTTTTGAGGGAGTACAGTAACCTATACATGGAAGTGATTCCCAATAAGATTTTTTAAAAGATGCATTCTGATTTCAGGATAAGCCTGGAATAGTGGGTTAAGTGATCAGTTTCCATTAATACACTGGAACCACAAAGGCAAACCTATGCATTCTCCCTTTGGGTCAGGTAGGCAGTGCTGCCATGAATGACTTTGTTATATGGTGATGAAGTTGGCAGTACTGCCGTTTGTTACAATATGCAGCAATCACAAAAGTCACATCTGGATTCAACACCTTCACATATAGCAAGCTAAAAGGGAGGCTCATGCAAGTTCTCCCACTTTGTAAGAAGATTCTGAGGAATAGAATGTATAGAACAAGCTGCTTATGTTCAACTTTTGTAAAACAAACTCAGGCTCATCTGTGTTCAGATCCCCACAGTAGGAGAAGGCATAGATCAAAGTTCTATCTCAAACTCATTTCTCTTGAGTGTCTTCTGTGTGTACTTCCTTTGTGATTCTCATGAGTCTGATATGATAATATTCTTTTCATAAATTTAGGATGATAAAACACTAAATAGTCCAAAGACACTTTTCATAAATTTAGGATGATAAAACACCAAATAGTCCAAAGACACTTTATCTTAGGGTTTCTGTTGGGATCTTTCCAGATTTCTTACTACTATGGTTATAGGCATATCAACAGTAGGATTAAGCAGTGATCCTGTTCTCCAAGAGTTCTTTGATTATGATTCTCTAGCACAGCCTTCCTCCTAGATTATTCCCAGAATGGCCTTGAGTCATTCAACTTTACAATGTGCTGCTCCTTTTGTGCTCACATCATAAGCAAATCAAGAGACACCTTGGTTCCTGCCTGAGATTTCCTCTTCAATCACTCTTAACTTCAATCCCAGGAAGTCTTCCAAAAGAAAGTCATTTTTATTTGTTTTGGTATTTCTTTTTTTTTTTTGTCTTTTTTGTTGTTGTTATTTCTTGGGCCGCTCCCGAGGCATATGGAGGTTCCCAGGCTAGGGGTCAAATCGGAGCTGTAGCCACCGGCCTACGCCAGAGCCACAGCAACGCGGGATCCAAGCCGCGTCTGCAACCTACACCACAGCTCACGGCAACGCCAGATCGTTAACCCACTGAGCAAGGGCAGGGACCGAACCTGCAACCTCATGGTTCCTAGTCGGATTCGTTAACCACTGCGCCACGACGGGAACTCCTGTTTTGGTATTTCTTAAACTGATTGTCAGAGGGAATAAATTGGAATTAGGAGTTACTTTCTTATTTGCTCCTATATTCTTATAAATTTGTATTAAATGTGTGGAAGGAGTGCTGGTAAATAGCAATTTACAGCATACTGCCGGTATCCCTATGTCAGGTGTTTATAAAGTACTTGGAGATAGTCCCAAATAATACCACACTTCCTCCATACCCTTCAAATCAGAATAATGCAAGTAGCTGCTTCACTTGCTTAATTTCTAGAATGTCTTATAGAAATTCCAACCTGACAGTTAAAATACCAATGATTTACCAAAAAGCTGTTCTCTCCACTCTTGTTCCTGAAATAGAGAACTTGATTTTTTTCAGGAAGTTAGCTAATATCTCTTAATCTCAGGGTAGAAAGATCCCTAAACCAGCCCCAGGGGATAAACTAATCACTCCAGTCACTTGAATTTTATCTTCTTCAGCAAGTGATTTGTCTAAGATTGGGCACAAAGCTGAGTGAGTTCTGATCACTGAGAGATAAATGAGTCTGGTGGGCTGTTTCTGGGAAATATTTTGCTTCCCGGTAAAGGGGACAGGGCATAAGGGGGGAACTTGTTCCTTCTCCCTTCTTCTAGCCATAAACTAAAAAGGGAAGACTGGAGCTCTGTCAGCCATCTTACCACCATGAGATGACAACATGAGGATAAAAAGCCAATAGAACAGAATGAAAAGATGGAGTTTATCAGGAAAGGACAAATACTACATATTCTCTCTTATATGTGGAATCAAAAAAAAAAAAAACCTGAAAACCTGAACTCATAAAAACAGAGTTGAATAGTGGTTACCAGGGCCTGAGCAGAAGAATAGAAGAGATTTTGCCTTTTCTAGGGCCATTCCCATGGCATATGGCAGTTCCCAGGCTAGGGGTCTAATTGGAGCTGTAGCTGCCAGCCTATGCCAGAGCCACAGCAATGTAGGATCCAAGCCACGTCTGCAACCTACACCACAGCTCACGGCAATGCCAGATCCTTAACCCACTGAGCAAGGCCAGGGATGGAACCCGCAACCTCATGGTTCCTAGTCGGATTCGTTAACCACTGAGCCACAACCGGAACTCCTGGAAGAGATATTTAAAGGAATTTAAAGGAATTCACTTGCAACTAGGAGATAAATAAGTCCTGAAGATTTAATAAACAGTACAGGGGTTATACTCAACAAAACTATATTATAAACATTAAACTTACTAAGAGACTAGATCTGAATTGTTCCTACCACTAGAAGAAATGATAATTATGTGATGCAACAGAATGACAATCATATTGCAATATGAATATATCAAATCAATACATTATACACCTTAAACTTACACAATGTTATGTGTCAATTATAACACAACAACAACAACAGAGTCTGGGTCTTTGATGCCACAGATGAGCAGCTGAAATAATACTAGCAATTCAAACTTAATGGGCTCAGAATCCTCTCCAATTATACTCACTATTGAAGAATGTTAATTTCCTAGTTTTGATAAATATGCTGTGGTTATGCAAGATGTTAATATTAGGGGAAGCTCAATGAAGGGTATACAGAAACTCTTTTATCTCCACAACTCTTCTCTAAATCTAAAATTATTTCAAAGTGAAAAGTTTTTAAAAATTATTGAAGACCCCCAAAAAGCTTTCACTTATGTGAAATACACCTATTGATATTTACCATATTATAATTAAAAATGGAGAGATTTAAAACAAAATTTTTTGGCCATGCCCATGGCATGTGGAAATTCTGGGCCAGGGATCAAACCCAACATCATGGCAGCGACCAAAGCCTCTACAGTGAGAACGCCAGATCCTTAACCCACTGAGACACCAGAGAATGTCACAAATTCTTCTTCTTTTTTTTTTTAGGGCCACACCTGAGGCATATAGAAGTTCCCAGGCTAGGGACGAAATTGAATCTGCAGCTGAGCCTACACCACAGCTATAGCAATGCCAGATCTGAGCCATATCTGCAGCCTACACCACAGCTCACAGCAATGCTGGATCCCTGACCCCCTGAGCAAGGCCAAGGATGGAACCCACATCCTCATGGATATCAGTTGGATTTGTTTCTGATGCACCACAACGGGAACTCCCCGCCACAAATTTTAATTATTAATTCATTTAAACACTAAAAACAATGCCTATTACATATTGATTCAAGTAACATATTTCCACAAACATTATATTTTCTAAAGGTAAATTTAGTGAGAAGAGTAGCTATGTTTTAATATCTTCAAATTTCTTTAATGTCTGGCATGAATAGAATAGGGCTAGAGTCTCATCTTCTGCATTCAACCTGTTGTGATATGTAGTTTTGGTTCAATTATATAAAGAGAATCTAGCCTCACACAAGTATTTAGTTTGAAAAAAAAGGTACTTCAGTGGCCTTTCTAGATAATTGTAGACACTTCTCTTTGATATTTCACTGAATTTCAAGAAATGGTAGTTTTAAAAAAAGTTGCAACATGGAATTGGAAACCACATCAATGAGCATTTCATGCTCTGGCACATTAAAATCTATTTGTCTATCTTGCATTTTAATTGATCTTTTACCGATTCATGATTTTGTAACATGATGTATTCATCTGTCATTTGAAAAATACTGGTTCACTGAGTTTTATACAGGGCTTCCAATTGTTGACACATTTCATTGTAGAATATAGAAAAAAATTCACATTTTTTTTTTTGTTAATACTACCATTAATCTCATCTGAAAAGTCTTTAAGTTGGAAACCTGACAACCTCATGATGGCAGATAAGTTTTCCAAAACTCTAATTTTCACTTGAAAGCACAAATGTTATTATGGGTAACAAATACTTTGAATTGTTTTCCTTAAAATGACAGGCTCACTTTATTCATTTTCTCAAAATATCTGCCAAATACCCAAGTCTGTGTAACCATAGTTTACCTGTCAGTCATTCTTTCATGTAAAAATGATGCTCCTTTAAAAAAAAACAAACAAAAAGTGGCCCACCTAGCTCATTATTCAATTGCACAAACTCTTTTCTTCTGGAGACAAGCATTCAACTCTAGTATGCAACAGAAGTACTTTATGCAAATTCCCACTTCAGTCCACAGAATATCAAGAAAATGACTATTCAAGAGTGAGAGTCAATAATATTCACATTTTTTACTGCCTCTTTCAGAGCATTCTAAAGTGGAACTGGCTTTCTTTCCTTCAAGTGCATTACAATGAAGAATACAATGGCTACTACTAGTACAGTTTGGTAACAGTCTGTTGATTTGTGCTAAGAAGTCAGCAGTTTTAGCTTCTGTTGCTTTCGTACCAACAGTGTAAATGTCAACAGAGTGAAAAAGGGACATAATATCTTATAGTTCTTATTAAAATTGTTTTGATCTTGCAGAAACCTGAAAAGTATCAGGAACCCACAGAAGTCTTTGAAAAACACTCCGAGAACTACAGTTAGACTCATGTCAGAAAAACAAACTTTTGGAGTTCCCGTCGTGGCTCAGCAGAAATGAATCCAACTAGGAACCTTGAGGTTGCGGGTTCGATCCCTGGCCTTGCTTAATGGGTTAAGGATCCAGTGTTGCCATGAGCTATAGTATAGGTCGAAGATGCGGCTTGGATCCTGAGTTGCTGTGGCTGTGGCTGTGGCATTGGCTGGCAGCTACAGCTCTGATTCAGCCCCTAGCCTGGGAACGTCCATATGCCGTGGGTGCAGCCCTAAAAAGCAAAAAAAGAAAAACAAACTTTTATTTGCTTTATCAACTCTTAATTAGGTTTTCTTTTATCTGCAAACTAAAAGCATTCCTGATACAGTCAGCATAATCCATTTTTGGATATTCCTTCAAATTCAGAATATCCATGCTTTACTTGAGGCAAAAAGATAAAGATTCTTGAGTCAAGTCTCTTCTTGTGTGGAGCCAGAGATAGTTCACTCCTCAACATCTTTTGAGATGGCTTTTTTCCTGACTGGTCCATGAGGGCTATACTTTTCTAAGTACTGGAACAATGTTAAGCAACTCTCATGTTTCATGTGGTCAAATAGCTTTGAAATATTTCCCATGACCTAATTTCTGGAATAGTAATCTTAAATGATTAAATTACTACTCATTTCCATAGTTGTATTTAGAAAGTTATCCTTGGCTACTTGTCCCAAGAAAGAAGCTACTTGTCCCAAGAGAGTTGAGTGAGAAACAGGGACAAGCTATCGCCAAAGGCGTGGCACTGAGACCTTGGCCACAGGTCCATGGCACATTTCAAGGTGAAGGAGAAAGAGAAAAGACCAAGGAATAAAGATGAGTTTCTCCCTGATTCTATTGCAGCAAGACTGTTGGTTCCATTTTAATTTATTTTATGGTTTAGTAGTGGTAAAGAAAATCACTTCATATTCTAAATCCTTCTTCACTATAATATGTAATTATAACACTTCACATTTGAATATGTTGTATGCAATAAAACCAGTAAGTAACATAGGGAGGGGTTTGTGAGATTTGAGAATAGAAAAATAAATTTGACAAGGTTTAACCACAGGCTGAAGGTTAGGAAAAAACTTTTTTTTTTTTTTGGCTTTTCTAGGGCCACACCTGCACCATATGGAGGTTCCCAGGCTGGGAGTCTAATTGGAGCTGTAGCCACTGGCCTAAGCCAGAGCCACAGCAACGCAGGATCCGAGCCACATCCGCGACCTACACCACAGGTCATGGCAATGCCAGATCCTTAACCCACTGAGCAAGACCAGGGATGGAACCCACAACCTCATGGTTCCTAGTCGGATTCATTAACCACTGAGCCATGGCAGGAACTCTAGGAAAAAACTTTTAAAAAGACCTGGAGATTCTGATGCTCTGATATGCTATGCAGCAAAATGAAATACTTAGTAATGGAGAAATCATGTTTCAAATACCTGTTTAATTGCATATATTTTTATTTAAAATATATGATTTCTTAAATCAATCACAAAAAGACAAATATTGCATGATTTCACTTATATGAAGTATCTAAAATAGCGAAATTTATAGACTCATAGTGGAATGGTGGTTAACAGGGACTGATGGGAGGGAAAATGAAGAATTACTAATCCATGGGTATTAATTCTCAGTTAAATAAGATGAATAAGCTCTAGAGAGCTGCTATACAAAATTGTCAACAATAATGTGTTGTACACTTAAAAATTTGTTGAATGTATCTTTTTTTTTTAAGTACAGCATGTGGGAGTTCCCAGGCTAGGGGTCCAATTGGAGCTACAGCTGCTAGCTTATACCACAGCCACAGCAATGCCAGATCCGAGCTGCAACTTCAGATCCTTAACACACTGAGTGAGGCCAGGGATTGAACTTGTATCCTCATGGATACTAGCCGGGTTAATTTCTGCTGCACCACAATAGGAACTCCCAAATGTAGATCTTAAGTTGTGTTCTTACTACAATCAAATAAGATTTATTTTTTTGCTTTTTGGGTTTTTTTTTGCCATTTCTTGAGGCGCTCCCACGGCATATGGAGGTTCCCAGGCTAAGGGTCGAATCGGAGCTGTAGCTGCTAGCCTATGCCAGAGCCACAGCAACGCGGGATCCGAGCCGCGTCTGCGACCTACACCACAGCTCACGGCAATGCCAGATCCTTAACCCGCTGAGCAAGGCCAGGGATTGAACCCGCAACCTCATGGTTCCTAGTTGGATTCATTAACCACTGCATAAAATAAAAGATATGAGTCCTTACTAGGAATATAAGAGGGCTTCCTGAACTAATAAAAGGCATCTATGAAGAACTCATCACTAATGTCATATTTAATGGTGAAAGACTACATGCTTTCATCCTAAGATCAGGAACAAGACAAGGATGTGCACCCTTGCCAATTCTACTCAATATTGTATTAGAGCTGGCAGCCAGAGCAATAAGATAAGAAAAATAAATAAAAAGCATTCATATTCGAAGAGAAGAAGAAAAACTATCTTTATTCCTATATGACATGATCTCATATATAGAAAATCCTAAGGAATCTATTAAAAAAACTATTTGAACTATTTGAGTAAGACTATAGGAAACAAGATTAATATAAAAAGATCAATTGTATTTCTATACACTTGCATTGAAAAATCTGAAATGAAATAAAGAAGATGATTAAATTTATAATAACATAAAATAATGAACTGCTTAGGAATGAGGTGAACAAAATTTAAACACTGAAAACTATAAGACACTGTTGAAGGAAACTATGGAAGATGGACATAAATGGGAAAACATCTCTTGATCTTTGATTGAAAGACTTAATATTGTGAAGATGCAATACTTTCCAAATTGACCAACATATTCTATGCAATTCCTATTAGAATTCCAGCTGACTTCTTTGTAGAAATTCATAAACTGATTCAAAAACTCATATGAAATTGCAAGGATTCATAACAGCCAAAATAATCTTGAGAAAGAATAAAAGTTGGAGGATACATACTTCTCAATATCAGAACTTGTTACAAAAGAATAGAAATCAAAACATTGTGGTACTGCTATAAGGATAAACATAAATCAGTGGAAGGAAATTGAGTCCAGATATGAATCCATTGTCTATGGTCAACTTATTTTCAATAAGGGAGCCAAGACCATTCAATTGAGGAAAAAATATTTTCAAAAAATGATTCTGGGACAACTGAATATCACATGCAAAATAATGAGGTCAGACCTCTATTTCACACTATATACAAAAATTAATTCAAAATGGATTACCAACCTAAATATAAGAGCTAAAGCCAGAGAACTCTTAGAAGAAAATTTAGGGATAAATCTTGATGTACTTGGATTTGGCAATGGATTATTAGATATGAAATTTAAAACACAAGCAAGAAAAGAAAAAAATAGATAAATTATACCTCATCAAAGTTAAAAACTTCTGCATCAAAAGACATTATCAAGAAAGCAAAAAGACAACCTAAAGGAGGGGAGAAAATATTTTTAAATAGTATATCTGATAAGGTTCTATTATCTAGGATATATTAAAGAACTCAGGAGTAGGAAAGGGATGGACTGGGTGTTCGGGATTAGCAGATGAAAACTATTATACATAGAATGGATAATCAACAAGGCCCTACTATATAGCACAAGGAACTATATTCAATAAATATCCTGTAATAAACCATAATGGAAAAGAATATTAAGGGAGTTCCCATTGTGGCTTGTGGTAATGAACCTGACTAGTATCCATGAAGACAAGGGTTCAATCCCAAGCCCCACTCAGTGCGTTAAGGATCCAGCATTGCTGTGAGCTGTGGTGTAGGTCACAGACATGGCTCAGATTTGGTGTTGCTATGGCTGTGGTGTAGGCCGGCAGCTGCAGCTCTGATTTGACCCCTAGCCTGGGGATTTCCATATGCTGGGGGTGTGGCCCTAAAAAAAAGAAAAGAATAGTAAAATATATATACACATTCTTTTTACTATATATATATATATATCTGAATCACTTTGCTGTACAGCAGAAACTAACATGACACTGGAAATCAACTGTACTTCAATAAAACAAATTTGAAAAAAAAGAAACCTTATAATTCAACAACAAAAAGACAACTCAGTTGAAAATGGGCAAAGGTCTTAAAGTAAACATTCTCTAAATAAGGTATACAAATGGCAAACAAGTACATGAAAAGATTTTCATCATCATTAGTCATTAGGGAAATTCAAATTGAACCCATAATGAAGTGCTAGTTCACAGCCAGTAGGATGGCTATAACTGAAAAAAATAAATAAAAAGTAGCAAATGTTAGTGAGGATGTAGAGAAATTGGAACCTTTAGACCTACTCTTGGAAATGTAACATGGTTTATCTGCTGCAGAAAAGGGTTTTTTCCCTCAAAAAATTAAACATAGAATTACCATATGATTCTGAAATTTCATTCTTAGGTATATACCCAAAAGATTGGAAGCAGATGTTCAAACGAGTGCATGTACTCATGTTCATTGAAGCACTATTCACAATAGTCAAAAAGTGGAAATGGCCCAAATGTCCATCAGTGGATGAAATGATAAACCAATTGCAATATATCTATATAATAAAATATCATTCATCCATTAAAAAGGAATGAAGTACTGACACATGCTACAACATGGATGAACCTTAAAATCACATTATGCTAACTGAAAGAAGTCAGTCACAAAAGATCATCCATTATATGATTCCATTTATATTAAATGTCCAGAATAGGCAAATCTGTAGAAACAGTAGATTAGTGGCCACTTAGGGCTAGGGAAATGAGGAGACATACATGAAAGCTAAAAGGTAGATTATTTTTTTTGAGGTGATGAAAATATTCTAGAATTGACTGTGGCAATAGTTGCACATATCTATCACTATACTAAAAAAGATTAGCATATATATTTTTTTAAATGGCTGTATCCATGGCATATGGAAGTTCCTGGGCCAGGAATCAAAGGTGAGCCACAGCTGTGACCTACACCACAGCTGCAGTAATGCCAGATCCTTAACCTGCTATACCACAGTGGGAACTCCTAGCAAATATATTTTTAAAAGGGTGAAATATATGGTTTGTGAATTGTACCTTAATAATGCTATAAAATTTCCTAGAAAAAATAGAAAAATGCAGTTTGTATATATTTTCTATTTCTTTAATGTCTCTCAAGCCAAACAGATTTTTTTCATCACTGTATTTGAAGACAATTTCTCTAACTCTTGTCAGCCTACTTGTGCTAACCATTATAATACAGAGCACTAAGAATCTGGGTACAGGCCTAGAAAAACTACTCATGAAAAGAGCACTTGGCACAAGTCCTTTAACAAAAAGTATTTGAACTTGGGACAGAATTGGCAGCACTAAATAATTACTATTCAGTGGGGTATTGATGTATCTAGTAAGATAGAAGCTGAATAGATAGATTGAGACAAAGGCATTGAGGATCACTATCTGATCCATGAGTCGAGGTCACAAAGGGCAAGCATCAAGCTTTATATGGGAAGATTTCTAGAAGTTTCCATGGACTGATTTAGTACAAGCTGTAGGGTTAGGTGTGCTCAGTGTTTATGAACTAAGAGAAACAACTAAGATAACTGAAAACAGGAAGCACTAGGTGATCTAATTGCAGGAAGTGATTTTCTTTCAGTGAATCTTACACTTGCCAACATTTTAAAGATGTTTCTTGCCATTTGAAAATAAAATTATGAGGAAGTTCCCATTGTAGCTCAGCAGTAACAAGCCCAACTAGTACCCATGAGGATGAAGGTTTGATCCTTGGCCTCACACAGTGGGTTAAGGATCTGGCATTGCTGCGAGCTGTGGCTGTAACATAGGCTGGCAGCTGTAGCTGATTTGACCCCTAGCCAGAGAACTTCCACATGCCGCAGGTGCAGCCCTAAAAAAAAAAAAGCAAAGAAACTTATGGGAGTCCCAATTGGAGTCTGTGTGTGATTCACAAATAGACATATCCAGCACACCAGTTAAATAAGCCGATAAAAGTATATGAGTTCTGAGGAGCCTCTAGGAAGCACTCTTTGTCAGGGAAGAAGGATCTGGGAGTATAGTCTTAGTCCTCTAAGGGGTGCAGTGCTAGTGGCTGTCATCTGTGTTGATGTCCTGATCCCAGCTGGAATATGACTCATGGTTAAATCCTAAACTCTTATCAAATCATTGGTAGTATAAGCATCATTGCATGGATACCTTATTAACAGTAATATTAGAGACAAATAAGAGCAAGGTATAGCAGCAGGTAGTCTTGTGGAGGCACTACTGCATTCATGGAAGCCAACTTGATTTGGAATACACATGAGGGATCCCTCATAACCTTCCAGAAATACTTAGTGCAGGACCTTTGAAGAAACCTGAAGTCATGTGTCATGCAGATGGGTGCATGAACCAATTGTGTGAGGTATTACTGTTTTTGTCATCCCCACAGGCTGGTGAAGACTGAAGAAATGGGAAACCTGGACAAAGCTCCTAATCCTTCTGGAACAGTTAAATGGGATCTTAAGGTGGAAGTGACCTTTGACCCATGCTTTAAAGAAACGCAAAGTGTTTACCACACTGAGAGAGGGTCCAAAGGGAATGTTCAAATATACAGATGCTCATTATGCCTATTAATGAGAAATTACTTGCACTGACTGAATGTTTTCCATTTTGTGGCTATATATATACATATTTAGTGGGGATCCTGCCATTTGACCATGGTCACCAGTGAGAACAGCTCAACTAGTTCCTATAACTGTTGGAATTATGAAAATATTAGAATTAAAAGGAACCACACATGCCATCTACTCCCACTCTCCCTCCCTGTCAACTGTAAGGGATAATTGCAAAGCTATTAGTAAATTCCAAGACTAGAAAAACATCTTGCTTATTACAACATCTGCTTTGTCATGTAAATTTAGGGGAGATTAAAAACCCCTGTAAGATTTAGAAGCTTGCAGGGATGCTAAAAATCTGGTCAGCAGGTCATAAATGTTTCTTTTGTTAATCCAATGGTCTAGTAATTCAACACACAATGGAGGGAAGAAAATTACCTCTAATTCTTTGAGGTTCAGATAGAATTTATACTTAGGAGACAAAAGAAAATGGCACTGAGAGTGTTAATGCTTAATTTTTTGTGGATCATATTGTTTAACTCTAGCATCTAAATGTCATGATGACACCTACAAACTGAAGGTAATATATATATATATATATATTTCCAACGAGAGTATTTTAAAAAATAATATATACATTTTGATTCTAATTTAAATTATTTCTGTGTAACTTTACAACATTTCTTTCACATTGTCTCAAATAAGTGGCTGCATTTATTCATCAGGAAATAGGCAAAGTAGAATTCACCTTATATTTTTATATAGAAAGGATGACCTTGTGTTAGTGTGGTCAGATAACCTAGAGCAAGCACTAAAAACAGTACCACATTTGATTTCTTTGAAAACCCAGGCCAAAAAAATAATTAAATAGAAAAGCACAACTCTAAAGTTCAGTAAACAGATTAAAATAAAAACATAACATTTCCTGGCTTTTGATTTCTAATACAGTTCAACTGTGGTAGTTTTTCAGAGATTATAAATGTAAACATTGATAACATATACAAATACTTTAATACAGTTGACCCTTGAACAATGTGGGAATTAGGGGCATTGACCCTCAGCATAGTTGAAAATCCACATGTAACTTTATAGTTGGCCCTTTGTATCCTAGATTCCACTTCTGGAGCCAACCAACAGGATCATGTGTTAGGGTAGTACATATTTAGTGAAAAAATTCTGCATATAAGTGGACCCACACAGTTTTAACTCATGTTGTTGAAGGGGCAATTCTACTTATGTATAAATGTATATGCATTATTTTTAGCCTTTTCTTTGTGAGATGATCAAAACCACAGTTGTCAAAATTAAACATCAAAAGTGTTCTGTACCAAAGCTAAAATAGTCACCAATATTTCATTTTTAATACCTTTAACTTTAAACAATTCTTAGGTTCATAGGGTCATATCACTCAAATACTCTTTTATTATTGTCAGGCATTACAAGCAGTAAAAGTGCTTAAAATAAGATCTGTGTGTTATGCACATTGCAGTAAAACTCTTAATTAGCACCACCTACAAGGATTTATGATCTAATGGAAGAGATGAGACATACCTAAAATGTTCAACATATGACAGTACCCTTGTGTCAAATGAATGTGACAACCAATAATGGCTATAAGAATTAAGAGGAAGGTCTGAGATTCCTCTGTACATATCGCTTTGCAGGCCTAGAATTTCTAAAATTTTCTTTATGCTGGGCAGTTTAGCTGCAATTAGAGCTGAGATACTATTTATTAGACCATAGTGTACTGCTGAGTGTCTCCTAAACCTGGGATGGTTAATTATATCAATTGCAGTTGTTTCATACTACCATATATAGCTATATATATTTCCAACAAGAGTATTTAAAAAATAATATATATATATTTGGAGTAAAGTTTAAAGAAATTAAAATACCTAAATATCTTGTGGTTTTATTTCTTAACAGTCTCACATATTTTTTCTCTCTACACTCTTTGGCACAAGGATTATCTTGAGCTGGTTATTTTTAAGAAAGAGAAGACACAGGAAAAGCTCTGAAAATTGAGTAGAAGTTATCCTTTTATAAGAGAGATTTATAGGGGAAATCTCCATTTGTAAGATGTCTCCCTCTCTGTATCAAAAAGAGAAGGATGACTTAATCCCTAGAAACTCATCAGTGGAGAAGGCAAGGACTTAAATCTGTATAACAACATTACCCTTGTTTACTATGCTTTTCCTGGTCACTTCCTTTAACTGGTCTTCCACCCACAACTTCTTTAGTCTTTAGCTGAGGACGGTATTTAAGGTGATGGCTTTGATCATTTTGGGGAGTCACTCAATCTTCCTGAGTCTCTCTTCTGTATATAGGAGGTACACCTGTTATTAAATTTCTATTTGATTTTCTCATTTTAATTTGTCTTTTTATTACAGGGGTGTTTTAGTCAAGAACGTAGAAGGGTAGAGGAAAAATTATTTTTCCTCCTCTACAGTATTTTTCTTGCAAAACTAATTTTCTCTTATTTCTCTCCAATAATTCATTACTTCATGAACCAATCCTTCTCAGTCTCTTTGAAACACTATGGGGCCTCCTGCAACAAAAACATTCATTTCTGTGTCCCCCCAATCTCTGTTTGCAAAAGGCTTTCAGCCTCCTAGACCTTCCCTGAGTTCCAAAAAGCAGATTCAAACAGTTACTACTTAGGGGAGTGGGAATGTAGAAACCAAGGAAGAACAGTCAAGAAAGAATAGTGCTTGGATGAGGCAGGATCCTGGTTCCTCCTCAAGGGATACAGATAACAACCTGATAAAAATCTCTGAGTTCTCCTACAGGAACAAAGGCCCACACCAAGGTGGAAAGTTGTGTAACTTCAGGCTGATGACAAGCATGTAGACTCCAGACTGGTTGGAATTAGAAGGCTGATGACTGAGATTCTTGAAACACCGCCATGTAAACTCACCAGCAACCAATCAGAGGAGGGTCACAGCTCTTCCTTCAAATTCTGCCTATAAAAAATCTTCCCCCGGAATCATCACAGAGTTTGGGCCTTTTGAGCACAAGCCATCCCCACCTGTTCTCCTTTGGCCTTGCAAAAAACCTTTCTCTACCCCAAACTCCAAATGTTTTGGTCTGTTTGGCCTCACTGTACATTGGGCATATGAACTTGGGTTCAATAACATCTTTGCTTGTAGAAAAAAAAATATGCCTGTTATTTGAATAAATATGACTTGGCAGGAGTTCCCATCATGGCTCAGCAATCTGACTAGCATCCATGAGGATGCAGGTTCGATCCCTGGCTTCACTCAGTGGGTTACGGATCTGGCATTGCCATGATCTATGGTGTAGATTGCAGATCATGCAATGGTGGATTGGATCTGGCATTGCTGTGGCTGTGCCATAGGCCAGCAGCTACAACTCTGATTTGACTCCTAGCCTGGAAACCTCCATATGCCACAAGTGCAGCCCTAAAAACACAAAAGACAAAAAAAATATATGACTTGACAGATACAATAAGAAAAATAGTAAAATATACAACCTTATTCTTGTTTTCTGTAATGACCGTGTCCTTCTACTCATAAGCAAGTCATTTTTCTTTTACTTCACTAATTCGATAAGCATTTATTGAGCACTTACTATGCACCCAGAACCACACTAGATATCCAGCGTACAAAAATGAAAAGGGAAAAAAGTCTCCATGATCATGTATGCAAATAATTGCAACAGAATGGGGATAAACAAAAGAAAATTGTTCACTAAAGGTCTCTAAGACACTTGCTTCCCTTTCTAATCTCATTTTGGTCACTAGGTTCCTGCCTTACTGGCTTTCTCTTTATCTCAAACATACTAAGTTGCTTGTCTGCTCAAGTCTTTGCACTTACTTCCTTTTCTTGGACTGTTCTGCACTGCATTCATCAGCTAGCTGAGTACTAGTCACCCTACAATAATCAATGTAAATATCATTTTCTCATAAAAACTTTATCCCCTCAGATTAAGTTTTCACCCTATCATATACCCTCAGTGCCCCTTATATGTTTTTAGCCCTTGCAAACTAAAGAATACTGTTTGCGGGAGATGGAATTAAGATGGCGGAATAGAAGGACTGGAGCTCAACTTCTCTCCTAAAAACAACAAAATTCACAACTAAAGGCTGAACAATCTTCACCCAAATGGACTGGAAACCTTAAAAAAGATATCCTACTCCAGAAGACAAAGAGGAAGCCACAGCAAGAGGTAGGAGGGGCGATTATGTGATATAAACAACCCCATACCTCCTGGGTGGGAAGCCCCACAGACTGGAAACTAACTGGTTCACAGAGAGAGACTCACTTACAGGAGTGAGAGTTCTGAGACCCACATCAAACTCCCACGTGTGGGGATCTGGCACTGGGAGAAAGAGTCCCTGGAGCATCTGACATTGAAAGCCAGTGGGGCTTGTGTGCAGGAGCTCCAAAGGACTGGGGGAAACAGAGATCCCATTCTTAAAAGGCGCACACGGACTTTCACGTACACTGGATCCCAGGGCAGAGTGAGGTCTCCCTAGGAAACTGGGTCAAACCTGACTGCAGTTCTTCAAGGACCTCCTGGGAAAACAGGGGTGAATGCGGCTTGTTGTGAGGGAGGGACATTGAAAGCAAAGCTCTAGTGAATATTCAGCAGCATGCCTTTCTCTGGAGGTGCCCATTTTGGGAAAATCTGGCCCCACCCGTCAGTCTATGCTGAAAAGCCCCAGGCAAACAACAATCCAGGTGGGATCACACCCCTGCCCATCAGTAAACAGGCTGCCTAAAGACCCCTCAGGCACACAACTGCCTCTAATCCCATCCAGAGACTAAGCCTCACCCACCAGAGGGAATAGAATCGGCTCCACCTACCAGGGGGCAGGCATCAGCTCCCCCCATCAGGAAGCCTACAGCAAGCCCCCATACTGACTTCAGCCACAAGGGGGTAGACACCAGAAGTAAGAGAGGCTACAACTCTATTAACTGTAAAAAGGTCACCACACCAAAACCTATAAAAAAGAAAAGACAGGAGTTCCCGTTGTGGCTCAGTGGTTAATGAATCCGACTAGGAACCATGAGGTTGCAGGTTTGATCCCTGGCCTTGCTCAGTGGGTTAAGGTTCTGGCATTGCTGTGAGCTGTGATGTAGGTTGCAGACATGGCTTGGATCCCATGTTCCTGTGGCTCTGGGGTAGGCTGGTGGCTAGAGCTCCAACCCCTAGCCTGGGAAACTCCATATGCCACAGGAGTGGCCCAAGAAATGGCAAAAAGAACAACAACAACAAAATGAAAAGACAGAGAATTATAACTCAGATGAGGGAGAAGAAAAACCCCAGAAAATCAGCTAAGCGAGGAGGAGATTCACAGCTTCCAGGAAAAAGACTTTAGACTGTTGATGCTGAAGATGATGCAAGACATTGGAAATTCTTGGCAGAAGAACGAATAAGCAAGGTGGAGGACAGATTAGTAGAAACCATGGATGAGGAACAGAAAAGAGAACAAAGATTGAAAACAAATGAAGAGAGTCTCAGAGAACTCTGGGACAATGTTAAACACGCCAACATCCGTATTATAGGGGTGCCAGAAGGAGAAGAGAGAGAGAAGGGGACAGAAAAAATATTTGCAGTGATAATAGCCGAACACTTCCCTAACATGGGAAAGGAACCCCTCACTCAAATCCAGGAAGTGCAAAGAGTACCATATAAAATAAACCCAAGGAGGAACACCCTGAGACACATATCAATCCAACTGATCAAAGTTAAAGACAAAGAGAACATCTTGAAAGCAGCTAGGGAAAAGAAACAAATAACATAGAGGAGGGAACCCCAATAAGGTTATCAGCAGATTTTTCAGCAGAAACTCTGCAGGCCAGAAGGGAGTGGCATGATGTACTTAACGTGATGAAAAGAAAAACCTCCAACAAAGATTACTTTACCCAGCAAGGCTCTCATTCACATTCGAAGGAGAAATCAAAACCTTCACAGATAAGCAAAAGTTGAGAGAATTCAGAAACAGTAAACCAGATTTACAACAAATACTAAAGGAACGTCTCTAGGCAGAAAAGACAAGACAGCAACAGGAAACAAAAATGCCACAAATGACAAGACTCACCAGTAAAGGTATATGTACAGGAAAGATACGAAATCATCCACGCACAATTATACCACCAAAATCAGAAGGAAACAAAAAAGAGCAACAAAAACAAATCCAAAACAGTTAATAAAATGGCAATAAGAACATACATATCAATAATTACCTTAAATGTTAATGGACTAAATGCCCCAACCAAAAGACAATGACTGGCTGAATGGATACAAAAACAAGACCCATATATATGCTGTCTTCAAGAGACCCACTTCACTTCTAGGGACACATACAAATGGAAAGTGAGATGGTGGAAGAAAATATTTCATGCAAATGGAGATCAAAAGAAAGCTGGAGTATCAGTACTCATATCAGACAAAATAGACTTTAAAATGATGAATATTTCAAGGGACAAAGAAGGTCATTACATAATGATCAAAGGATCAATCCAATAACAAGGTATAACAATTTTAAATATCTATGCACCCAACATGGGTTCACCACAATATATAAGGCAACTGCTAACAACCTTAAAAGGACAAATCAACAATAACATAATAATGGTGGGGGACTTTAATACCCCACTTACAGCAATGGACAGACCAACCAGACAGAAAATCAATAAGGAAACACAAGCCCTGAAGGAAGCATTAGACCAGATGGACTTCATAGATATTTATAGGACATTTCATCCAAAAGCACCAGAATACACATTGTTCTCAAGTGCACATGGAACATTCTCTAAGATTGACCACATCCTGGGCTACAGATCAAACCTGGGTAACTTTAAGAAAATTGAAACCATATCAAGCATCTTTACCGACCACAATGCTGTACGACTGGAAATCAACAGCAAGAAAAAATCTGCAAAAAACACAAACACTTGGAGACTAAACAACATGCCACTAAACAACCAAAGGATCACTGAAGAAATGAAAGAGGAAATTTAAAAAATGCCTACAAGCAAATGAAAATGAAGATACGACACTCCAAAACCTATGGGATGCAGCAAAAGCTGTTCTAGGAGGAAAGTTTATAGTGATTGAAGCCCACCTCAGGAAACAAGAAAAAGCTCAAATAAACAAGCTAACTTTACATCTAAGGCAGCTTGAGAGAGAAGAACAGACAAGAGCTAAAGTTAGTAGAAGGAAAGAAATCATAAAGATCAGAGCAGAAATCAATGAAATAGAAACAAAGAAAACCATAGGAAAGATCAATGAAACAAAAAGCTGGTTCTTGGAAAAGATCAACAAAATTGATAACCCCCTGGCCATACTTCTCAAGCAAAAAAGAGAGAGGACTCAAATCAATAAAATTAGAAATGAAAAAGGAGAAGTAACAATGGACATCACAGAAATACAAAGGATCAAAGAGACTACTATATGCAACTATACGCCAATAAAACGGAAAACCTAGAAGAAATGGGCAAATTCTTAGAAAAGTAAACTTTTCCAAGTCTAAACCAAGATGAAAGAGAAAAGACGAAGGGACCAATCACAAGAACTGATATTGAAACTGTGACTAAAAATCTTCCAACATACAAAAGTCCAGGACCAGATGGCTTCACAGGCAAATTCTATCAAACATTTAGAGAAGAGCTAACACCTCTCCTTCTGAAACTATTTCAAAAAATTGCAGAGGAAGGGATACTCCCAAAGTCATGCTACTTGGCCACCATCACCCTGATACCAAAACCAGACAAAGATACCACAAAAAAAAGAAAACTACAGGCCAATTTCACTGATGAACATCGATGCAAAAATCCTCATCAAAATACTAGCAAACCACATCCAAGAATATATTAAAAGGATTGTACGTCATGATCAAGTGGGATTTATCCCAGGGATGCAAAGGTTCTTCAATATCGGCAAGTCAATCAGTGTGATACACCACATTAACAAACTGAAGAATAAAAACCATATGATCCTCTCCAGAGATGCAGAAAAAGCCTTTGACAAAATCCAACACCCATTTCTGATCAAAACCCTTCAGAAAGTGGGCATACAGGGAACCTACCTCAACATAATCAAGGCCATATATGACAAACCCACAGCGAACATCATTCTCAACGGTGAAAAGCTAAAAGAATTCCTGCTGAGATCAGGAACAAGACAAGGATGTCTGTTCTTACCACTTCTCCTCAAAATAGTTTTGGAAGTCCTAGCCACAGCAATTGGAGAAGAGAGAGAAATCAAAGGAATCCAAATTGCAAAGGAAGAAGTAAAACTATCACTATTTGCAGATGACATGAGACTATACCTAGAGAATCCTAAAGACTCCACCAGAAAACTGTTAGAGCTCATCCATGAATTTGGCAAAGTCACAGGATACAAAATTAATACACAGAAATCGATGGCATTCCTATACACTAACAATGAAAGAGCAGAAAGAGAAAATAGGGAAGCAATCCCGTTTACCATCGCATCCAAAAGAATAAAATACCCAGGAGTAAACCTACCTAAAGAGACAAAAGACCTGTACTCTGAAAACTATAAGACATTGATGAAACAAATCAAAGATGACACAAACAGATGGAAAGACATACCATGCTCGTGGATTGGAAGAGTTAATATTGTCAAAATGTCTATACTACCCAAGGCAATCTACAGATTCAATGCAATCCCTATCAAACTACCAAGGACACTTTTCACAGAACTCGAACAAAATATTTTCAAGTTTGTTTGGAAGCACAAAAGACCCAGAAGAGCCAAAGACATCCTGAAAAAGAAAAATGGAGATGGAGGAATCAGGCTCCCGGACTTCAGACTATACAACAAAGCAACAATCATCAAAATCACATGGTACTGGCACAAAGACAGAAATACAGATCAGTGGCACAGGATAGAAAGCCCAGAATTCAACCCATGCACCTACAGCCAACTAATCTTTGACAAAGGAGGAAAGGATAGACAATGGAGAAAGGACAGCCCCTTCAATAAGTGGTGCTGGGAAAACTGGACAGCCACATGGAAAAGAATGAAATGAGAACACTCCCTAACACCATACACAAAAATAACCTCCAAATGGATGAAAGACCTAGATATAAGACCAGACACTCTAAAACTCTTAGAGGAAAACCTAGGCCAAACACTCTCTGACATAAAGGACAGCAACATCTTCTCAGATCCACCTCTTAGAGCAATGACAGTAAAAATAAAAATAAACAGATGGGACTTAATTAAACTTCAAAGTTTCTGCACAGCAAAGGAAACCCTCAACAAAATGAAAAGACAACCCACACAATGGGAGATAATCTTTGCAAGTGAATCCACTGACAAGGGATTAATCTCCACAATTTATAAACACCTTCTGCAGTTCCATACCAAAAAAACAAACAACCCCATCCAAAAGTGGGCAGAAGATGTATACAGACAGTTCTCCAAAGAAGACATACAGATGGCCAAACATCACATGAAAAGATGCGCATCATCACTCATTATTAGAGAAATGCCAATCAAATCCACTACGAGGTACCACCTTACACCAGCCAGAATGGCCACCATCAAAAAGTCTACAAACCATTAAGTGCTGG
The DNA here is from genome assembly GCF_016906955.1 of Phacochoerus africanus. NCBI lineage: Eukaryota > Metazoa > Chordata > Mammalia > Artiodactyla > Suidae > Phacochoerus > Phacochoerus africanus. Next base: position 82,395,255 of record NC_062560.1, on the reverse strand, counting down.
AGAGGGTGTGGAGAAAAAGGAACCCTAGGACACTGTTGGTGGGATTGTAAAGGGGTGCGACCACTGTGGAAAACAGTATGGAGATGCCTCGGAAAACTACACATAGAAGTACCATTTGATCCAGCAATCCCACTCCTGGGCATCTAGCCAGAGAAAACCATGACGCACAAAGACACATGTACTCCGATGTTCATTGCAGCACTCTTTGCAATAGCCCAGACATGGAAACAACCTAAATGTCCATCGACAGAGGAGTGGATCAAGAAGAGGTGGTACATATACACACTGGAAGATGACTCAGCCATTAAAGGGAAAGAAATACTGGCATTTTTAGCAACATGGATGGACCTAGAAATTATAATTACAAAGAAATTATCACTTATGAGGTCAGTCAGACAATGAGAGACCAACATCAAATGCTATCACTGACATGTGGAATCTTAAAAAAAAAGGACACAATGAACTTCTTTTCAGAATATATACTGACTCACAGACTTTGGAAAACTTATGGTTTCCAAATGAGACAGTTTGGAGGGGGGATGCGCTGGGGGTATGGGATGGAAATGCTATAAAATTTGGTTGTGATGACTGTTGTACAACTATAAATGTAATAATATTCATTGAGTAATAAAAAAATTTCAAAAAGCACATAGACTTGATCCTCTGTCCATTGGCAGATTAAAAAATAATAAAGAAGAAATTAACAAACAACTAGATTACTTAGGGGGAAATAGAAGTCTCAAACCTTCAAAATACACAACACAAGTAATAGTAGACAGTGTCAGAGGTACCCCAGGTAATCTGTAAAGCAAGTTAATATGTGACTATATTTATTATTTCTATAGGGCATTTATATTTTGACTGATTGCTTATTCAGTTCAACAAACTACTATCTCAATTCATAACTGGAGTTTAGAATGGGTCAGACCAAGACTGACTGGAACTCACATGTGACTGATCACTAGAAAGGCAGGACAGGAATATGGATATGAGAGTATAAGATGAGAGTTCCTGTTGTGGCACAACAGGATTAGCTGTGTCTCTGCAGTGCAAGGACATAGGTTCAATTCCCATTGGATCTGATCCCTGGCTGTGGAGCTGAATATGCCACAAGGAGACCAAAGAAGGAAAAAAAAATTTTTTTAATTTAAAAATTGGCACAATGAGTTCCTGTCGTGGTGCAGTAGAAATGAATTCGAGGTTGTGGGTTTGATCGCTGGCCTTGCTCAGTGTGTTAAGGATCCGGCGTTGCCATGAACTGTGGTGTAGGCCAGCAGCAACAGCTCTGATTAGACCCCTAGCCCGGGAACCTTCATATGCTGCAGGTGTGGCCCTAAAAAGACAAAAAGACAAAAAAAATTTTTTAAATAAAAAATAAAAATTGGGAGTTCCCGTTGTGGCGCAGTGGTTAACGAATCTGACTAGGAACCATGAGGTTGCGGGTTCGGTCCCTGCCCTTGCCCAGTGGGTTAACAATCCGGCGTTGCCGTGAGCTGTGGTGTAGGTTGCAGACGCGGCTCGGATCCCGCGTTGCTGTGGCTCTGGCGTAGGCCTGTGGCTACAGCTCCGATTTGACCCCTAGCCTGGGACCCTCCATATGCCTCGGGAGCGGCCCAAGAAATAGCAACAACAACAACAACAGCAATAACAGCAACAACAACAAAAAGACAAAAAATAAAAATAAAAATAAAAATAAATAAAAATTGGCACAACATTGTAAATCAACTATACTTTAATTTTTTAAAAATGGGAAAAAATGATGAGACCCAAGGAGGTCTGCTATTAAGTCCTGAAAGACACAAACAGCAGCAAACTGGCTTCAAGTAAAACTTTATTAGGCATTACCAAGCCAGCAATAGCAACTGGGATTTAGGACAGAGCTGAGGTTCTGCCAAGACCCACTCAGAATTCTAGACTTGGAAGAATGGTATAAAAACCCAGGTAGGGACTTATATCTAGACCAAGATCTAGTTATAGGAACTAGGGTACCTATTAGAATCTGATACACAAAAACTAGGGTGAGAACCAGAGCATAGGCCAGCATGGAGACATCAGCAAGTCACCTTGATTTTGAGTAGGTGAGCTATTAACTCGCCTAGGGCTCCCTTTCTTCCTCCTGCCCAAGACCTTAATGCATCTCAGAGATTGAGGTAGCCTTAAACCTAGATTAGAAGGTTAAAAGGCTCAGAAAGGTTTAGGTGCAAGGGACCTGGTATGCCATTTCTCCCTATAGAATGGCCAGTGTCATTGCCATCTGCCTATTTTGTTTTTGCATTTAAATTAATCAGCTCTAGCAGCAAATCATTTTAAAAATTCTTTAAGAAAAGTATTGTTCTAACGGCATTGAACTCATTCTTCATTTTCTTTTGCAAAAGCATGTCACTAGCCTATAAGAGAACTTGTCCTGGCTACTGTTCTTTCCTGAAGACGTCACTATACAATCCTGCCACTGGGACTAGTTGTCATCCTAGTGTAGGGTTTCCAATTTCATCCATCAGCATTCACATAAAGACTCGAGTCTCACCAAATAGCAGAAATTATATACTACTTACTTTTCCCCAGGACAAATTTAAGGAGAAGAAGGAAGGCAATCAAGAATCACCTAGATCGCCTCAGGGGGAAAATTTTAAAAATAGTAAAAGTTGATTTCTGTGATATATGTTACCTTGCAGCGAGACTGAAGCAATGTAGCCTCCCTGGGGCTTCGTTGGTCCACCACCTGGAAGCGTCAGTTGGTACAGATTGTAACAGACGGTCTGCTTAAAGGCATTGGCCTCATGGAGCCTGTGACATCTGTGGGTTTTGGTCTTTAATGACTGTGTACATGATTCTAGTTCCGAGATGTGTTTTTATCCACTGTGGGATCTGGAAGATAGTTAAAAAATGATATTTTTAAAAAACAAAGTAAATGGAATCTCTTGGTTGCATCTTATCGTGTGTCACATTGAGTCAGTGCTTTACAAATATTATATTCCAACTTCATAATATAGAATGTGATTGGATTTCTTGTTCAACATTTGAGTGGAAGAGTTAAGGAAAGCTAGAACTCGAAGGGGTATCCAGCCATCATTTTGCCCTGTGTTATGTAATGAATTGTGGCCCACCACGACCCGCCACCAAAAAAAAAAAAAAAAAAAAGTTTGTCAAAGCTTAAGCCCTGGCTCCTATAAATGTGACCTTATTTGGAAATAAAGTCTTTGCAGATATAATCAAGTTAAAATGTGGTCATAGTGGATGACCGAGGTCTTTACCAGAGAAAATGTGGATACATGGAAACACAAGGAAGATGATCATGTGAAGACAGAGGCATTATGCTTCCACAAGTGGAGGAAAGCCACCAGAAGTTGGAAGGAGCCACCCGTGGAGGCTGTAGAGGGAGAATGACACTGCCAAATCTTGATTTGAGACTTCTGGTCTCCAGAACTGTGAGGGAGTGAGATTCCATTGTTGTAAGCCACCCAGTTAGTAGTACTTTTTTTTTTTTTTTTTCACAGAAGCCCTTGGAAAGAAACACACTGTTTTGTATCTCTTGTCAGGACTGTATTTAAACAAGGCCAATTAGATTTTAGAGCATTCCAGGCAGTTTTTTTTTTGTTTGTTTGTTTGTTTTTGTTTGTTTGTTTTTTTAAGATCTGTGGCTACTAGTGAGTTTTGGGGTTTGGCTTCTGGGAGTGGGGCTGCTGAAGAGACCTAAGCTACCCAGTAAATTAAGTACAGGGAAACTGGACTTGAATAACTCAAGACACTTAAGAATATTTTTTGGGGTGAATAACTAGGCTTTTGGAGCTGCTGGTTTTTGGCTTTTGTTTTTAATTTCTTGTTTATGTATATCTCAGAAACATCTGAAGTGTCAAGAGAGGAGAGAGGATTTTCAATCATTCTGGTTATATTCATTATTAACTGATTCAAAATGTGGGAGTAATGCTGTATGGGGAATTAGCTGGTCGGCTTTTGAGCAGGTTTCAAATCCATTTATGGCAATCTGGGTGAGCTATATCTCCCCCCGCCAGCAAGGTTTTTAACTATTAGCTATTAGAGATTCTAGCACAAATTCTGCTAAAATCTTAGTAAATAAACTGTATTGTTTTCACCCATGATAGATTTATTAGCAGGCTGATGTCTGTCAGTGATCAATTGCTCACTGTTCTTTTGGAAAGGTCTGTTATGGGAGTGTTTAACAATATAGATAAACAGTTGAGGTGTTTGTATTACAAACATTAAGACCTCTTAAGATAGCAGTAGGGAATATGGTATATACTCTATAATTTCATTTTATTGGCAAACACAAAGAGACAGAAATGTAAAGCCTCGTCTTATAAAAATATTACTTCTCTGCCACATCCTGACTTTCAGTGACTTATGCCCAGAAGCCACAAGTTTTGGTGTAGGACACATATGGTTTTTGTTTTTTGTTTTTTGGGTTTTTTCACCATTTACATTACTCTGCTCTTCTGGCCATCAATGCTCATAATACCAGGTGTTCCCACAGATCCACACAAGTGGAAGGTTCACTCATTTAGAAATGAGAAGGAGTTAGAAGCTTCAGAAAGTCAGGGGATGAGAATTTGCTGGAGATTTTCAGAGAGGCACTATAATGTGTCATAGGAATTACACGAGTAGCACATTTACATTCACTTTTGTAGAGAATCAATGTATTCAATAAAAACAACTAGGAATTAAAGTAGATAAATTTTTAGGATTTTGCAAAAATAAATTAAAAGCTTTATGTATTTCAGAAGCTTACAAATCCAACACCCAATATTCCCAGATACAGATATTTTCTGTTTGGCATTATTGGTAATTGGATAACAAAACCTGTATTTACAAAGTACAATTGCAGAGTCATTTTAGAAGATGTTATTACAATATGAACATTTCTGCATTTTTTTGGTTTTACTTAGAATGTGACTATAATAACTGAGTCTTGCTAGAGAAGATAGAGCTGATGAGATTTATACTTAAAGAAAAGTGAAATCCAAGTGAGTTGGGACAGTCAGAAGCCCACAAGTGGGTACGAGATTATTTAAACTCTCTGAAAGCCAGAGACAAGTAGTGGAAGAAGGGCAAGAAATTCAGTGCACATAGTTTGACAGTATCTGTAAATAATGGTATACATTCCCTTTCTGTAGTTATTATTTAAAGCCAGCTAGCAGACAGGAGCTATAAAAATAGCTGGCCAGAACAACTTTTTTTTTTCACTTTTAAAAACTTACTGAACGTTTTCATTGCCACGATCCAGTATCTCAATGACTATATACACAAATATTGATTATAGATGGAATGCACATGCACACGCACACATATACACATACCACACATACACCCTTTAGTCTCCAGAGTTTTTCATCACATTTAATTGAGAATACTGTGCTATGAGTTGGCATATAATTTATCACTTAGTAGATGGAAAAATAGGTCAAAGACATTAGCCCCCAACCAAGATTTAGTTTAAGTCCCATTTGGCATATGTTACAGTCCACCAATTTAAACTTGGCCTACAATTACAGAGCATTAGATTTGGAAAAGACCAGAGAAACAATCAATCTTAGCCATTTATTTTGATACTTTCATGCATCCTTTGGATCAATTATTGAATAACTACCATATGCTAGGCTCATTAGTAGATGTTAGGGTAGGAGTTCTCCTGTGGTTCAGCAGTTTAAGGATTGATTTTGACAGGGCAGCAGCTTGGATTGCTGCTATGGCCTGGCTCAATCCTTGACTCCAGAACTTCGGAAAGCCTCAGGTTTGACAAAAAAAAAAAAAAAAAAATTGCTGGGGATAATAATGGTGAATACAATAGTCTCTGTCCTCAAAAATCTCATAACCCAGGGCAGTGCCTCTCAAACTTAAATATATATATATACAGTTCAACTGGGAAATACTGTTCATCCATCATCCATTCAGTCTAGGGTAGGGCATAAGAGTTTGAATTTTTAACAGACTCTCAGGTGATGCCCACACTGGTGGGCCACACTTTGAGACACAAGGGTTTAGAGGGTGAATAGATGAGAAACAGATCTAAAGAGGCCCAATGGCCTATCCAATACAACAAACTAACCATTGAGCCCAGATTCCTGACTCAGCCCAGTGCTCCTTGTATTCCTTCAAGCTCCTCTGACAACCAGTTTTTTTAAAAAATTATTTGGCTCACAAGTCACCCACACATTTAAAGTGATTATAACTGTTGAACTTAAATTTAGTGGTAAAGAGTTGCAAATTTCCATTTGCTCTGAAGGAGGTATTGAAAAGTGTATGCCTCAAAAGGTGGCCATTCCACAGAAATTCTAAAACCCAGGGGAAAGATCTCACTATCCATTACTGCATGTACTCATTTGTACAAGAAATATTTATTTGCAGGCTGCTCTATGCATAGACTAGTCTTTAGCCACTTCTGCACCCATAATACATTGCGCAGTGCTAAGAACACAAAGAAATGCCCATGAAGTCCTTTTGACTAAATGATAGCAATAAGTAGATATTATGGAAGATCAAGTGTACTGTTTGAACCCTCTCCTGAAGGAATTTGAGATATAGTTGTAAGAACAAGATATTTTAAAATATCATTCCCAGAGAATAATTTCTTACATATGAGCAAGATTATGATCTTGTGATATAAACTAATAATAAGTGCTGGAGGAATTTGAAGTTGTAGAAAATTCCGTATAGACTGGGTCTCATCAGAAATCTTCAGAAAGTACATGAAAATGGAGGCAAAGTATAGAGAGATTGAAGAATTGAATGGGGAGGGACTGTGAAAATATTTAAATTAGGGAGACCTCATGCATGCAGGTGCAGTGATAGAACTGACTGTGAAGTTTAGTTGATGGTAGTAGATTGACCTGATATGGAAGTATTTGGAGCTTGGAGGTCCTAAGATTAAGGAAAACTATTATATCAGTACAGGATGAACCTCCTTAAGAAATGTTCTCTACAAATCAGTTTCTATGTCTGCAAGTTTGTTTCTATTTTGCAGATAGGTTAATTTGTGCCATATTTTAGATTCCACATATAAGTGATATCATATGGTATTTGTCTTTCTCTTTCTGGCTTACTTCACTTAGAATGAGAATCTCTAGTTCCATCCATGTTGCTGCAAATGGTGTTATGTCGTTCTTTTTTGCAGTTGCCAAAAGGGAGGGGGGAGGGAGAGGGATGGATGGGGAGTTTGGGGTTGGTAGATGCAAACTATTACATTTAGAATGGATAAGCAATGAGGACCTACTGTATAGCACAGGGAACTATGTCTAGTCTCTTGAACTAGACCATAGTGGAAGATAACAAAAAGAATGTGTATATATGTATGACTAGGTCACGTCCTGTACAGCAGAATTTGACTCAACACTATAAATCAACTATACCCTAATAAAAATTAATTTAAAAAATGTTTTCTATAAACACACAGTAGAAATGTATAACACAGAAGTTTTTACTTTGTTCTGTCTTCTTCTTGGATAATTATTCTTTTTTTTTTTTTTTTTGTTGTTGTTGTTGTTGTTGCTATTTCTTGGGCCGCTCCTGAGGCATATGGAGGGTCCCAGGCTAGGGGTCAAATCGGAGCTGTAGCCACAGGCCTATGCCAGAGCCACAGCAACGCGGGATCCGAGCCGCATCTGCGACCTACACCACAGCTCACGGCAACGCCAGATCGTTAACCCACTGAGCAAGGGCAGGGACCGAACCCGAAACCTCATGGTTCCTAGTCGGATTCGTTAACCACTGCGCCACGACGGGAACTCCCTGGATAATTATTCTAATATTAACAGATTACCATCAGCCTATTGAGATTATCACTCAATTATTTAGTTAGAAGTCCACTTAATCTAACAGTAAGACATAGAAAGTAACATGAACTATTTTGCGACTGAAAAATATTTCTATGTTTTATTGACTTCAGAGAGTATGTCTCTAAGTAAACTTTCTCAGAGCCAGTTACCCAGCTTTTTTTGAGAGCAAAACAATCTTTTCAAAGCATAGCTATTACAAACACTGTGTTGTAATACATTAGAAGACTGTGACAACTATCCGGTGCAATCTTAGATTTATAACTCTTCAGAGAATAAATGCATTGAACATTCTACACATTATTCTACAGTATGTCTAAGGTTACTACTAAACACTTAATGATGGAAAGAATCAATAGAGATTTACATTTTATTGTGAAAGTTTTGAATATAAATCTCTGTAAATTTCAGTTTAACATATACTTGACCTATGAATGACTTAGAAGATTATAAGAAAGAGGAATGAGGGACGGTAAATCACTTGACCAGTATAAATGGAGGCCAAAATAACCCAATGATAATTGTCGATGTATTCTTAAATTCCTGAATGTGCTTTTCAGAATTTATGTGAACTTGAGTCAAATTCTTATCAATCTTTTAAAAATGTTTTTAAATTTTGTTTATTTATTTGGCTGTGTCTGCTGAGCTACAAGGGAACTCTGCTTGTCAATCTTTAAGAATTACTTGGTTGGAGGTCCCTGGTGGCCTAGGGGGTTAAGGGCCCAATGTCGTCACTGCTGTGGCTTAGGTCATTGCTGTGGCACGGTTTGATCCCTGGCTTTGGAACTTCCACATGCTTTGGGCATGGCAAGAAAAAAAAAAAAAAAAAGAATAGTAATTACTTGGAATTCTCCATGCTGCCTTCTTAGACTTTCCACTCAAATGTTCTATTTTTCTTTTGCAAATGCATTTTTGAATCTTTCTGATCAACCTCCTAATTTATTACCAAATGTGGAAATTCTGTTTTATCCCATCTAAAGGGGCAGTGGAAAAACTACCCTTTCACATATTACAGAATATATCTTTTTGTTTGTATGCGCACTATGTTGATCATACAAGGCTCAACCCATTCTATTTATTCATATATTCCTCTACTTTGGAGGTTAGTGCCTCTCTATATTTCCTCGCACTGAGCCTACAAGATAGAAATCCCTTGGGTCCCTCCATCCTTTGTTTGCTTCCTTTAACTCTTGGCAGCTTCAGTTCTGTCTCTGGCAGCTGCTGGGGGAGCCTCTTTTTTAACCTTCCCTGACAGGCCCTGAGATAATTCTGGGAAGCTTTACTAATTTGCCCTTCTAACCCCCTAGTGCTTGCTTTCCTTTGCAGATGTTTTGCTGTGCTTTTCATAACCATAAATGTATTTCAGATGAACCACTGTAGTTTACAGTTGCTGCAGCCTTTCTCATGCTAAGATTCTAAACAAGTTTTAACAGCTGCTAAGGAGGCTGGCAAAAAGCCTTGATTGCTAATTCTGCTCTAAATGGCTTTTCACAATGGGACATTCTGTAATATTTGATAGTCTTGAAAGCAAATAATTTCTACCTTGTATTATTACTACTTATATCATACTCATTCCCAGCTTTAAAAAGATTCCATGTCTGTACTTTCCTAAATGGTCTTCATTTTATTTAAAACTCTATAGAAAAGTTAGAGATTCCCAAAGGAATAAGGGAGTCATGATTGGAAAAACAGGTAAGAATGGTATCAATAGGGTCAAGTGAGGTGATGCATAAATATAGTAAACTGTACCTTTGTGATGGTGAGAGTTTGCTCTCTTGGCTTTAATTTGTAAATAGGTGGAAGGAAGGAGGGCTGCTCAGGTAAAATTTCAGCAGATTCAGGTGTTCCTTAGTATGTTTCCTGTGTCCTGGGTTGGGGGTGCTATTCAGTAATTGGGTGTGAAGTGAGGAAGATGTGCTCAGTATCTCACAAATAAATCCACATTGCCATAGGAGTTCCCATTGTGGCCAGTGGTTTACGAACTCAACTAGTATCCAAAAGAACATGAGTTCTATCCCTGGTCTAGTTCAGTGGGTTAAGGATCCAGTGTTGCTGTGAGCTGTGGTGTAGTTCGCAGATGTGGCTCGGATCCCGTGTTGCTATGGCTGTGGCATAGGCAGGCAGCTGTAGCTCTGACTCTATCCCTAGCCAGGGAACCTCCATATGTCGCGGGCGTGGCCCTAAAAAGACCAAAATAACAATAATAACAATAATAAATCCACACCGCTGTGAATCTGCTGCAGATAATAGAGCGCATTATGTGAAACAAAAAGGGGCACGCCATGTTATAATGAGGCAGTCATTGAAAACAATCTGAACTGTAACTGCTAGAGGTGGCTTTACAAATTACATTTGATCTGCTAATGTCTCCAAATTAGTTCTCTTATCTAACAAAATGTTTTTAGCATTCTAACAAGAGAACTGAGCCCTATTTTACTCTGTTTTATGACTCATGATTTGTCAACTAAGTTTCGTTGGTGGATCTCTTATTATAAATATATTTAGGTCATAAATAATAACACACTAATAAAATGAACAATATATTGAAAAACCACAGAGAATTTCAATTTATTTTTGTTTTCAAACAGTGCATGGACCCTTCCCCAGAATCAGTTATAGTCCTGATTTTTTTTTTTCTTTTTCAGCATGTGGAAGTTCATGGGCCAGGCATCAAACCACACCAGAGCAGTGATCCGAACCACTGCAGGGTCAACACAAGGGAACTCATATCTATGATTTGTAAATAAATCCCAATATACCTCTGATTTTTAAAAATCTTTATAAACTAGAAGCAGAAAATAATTCAATAATATGGTAAACACCAACACCATATTTAACAGTGAAATATTAGAGCATTATTTTAGAAATATACTCACATTAGCATATTCATTCTATGGTATATTAATAGGCTGATGATGATAAAGGGTTTCATAGACAAATAAGTTTGGAAAATGCTGGGTTAAAGTTTTTCATTTGATGTAGAATTTCTCAGAACATTTAATGTGTTAATATTCAATGGAACTCTCTAATAAAAATATATAACTTGGTGGTATCAGAAATGCATTTGAGGAGTTCCCGTCGTGGTGCAGCAGGAATGAATCCGACTAGGAACCATGGGGTTGCGGGTTCCATCCCTGGCCTCACCTAGTGGGTTAAGGATCTGGTGTGGCCGTGAGCGGTGGTGTAGTTTGCAGATGTGGCTCGGATCTGGCATTGCTGTGGCTGTGGTGTAGGCCGGCAGCTATAGCTCTGATTAGACCCCTAGCTTGGGAACCTCCATATGCTGCAGGTGCAGCCTTCAAAAAGACAAAAGACAAAAAAAAAAAAAGAAATGCATTTGACCACAGAAATTTTGTTCTAGAGCATCTCTAGTGAGAAAGGATCTGAGGAATACTGCTACCACTTTCAGCAGACAAAAGCCAGTATGTAGCAACCTTCTGTCAGCAGCTACTCCTATCTAATTCACCACAGATAGGTGTCATGCTGTGATGTGGTTAGATTTCATTGTGCATCAGAATCAGAATCAGATTCCTAGGATGTACTCTGATTCAGCAAATCTGGCCTGAGTTCCAGGAATCTACATGTTAATGAGCATCAGGTGAGGTTTCTGATGTAGATGTCTAAATTTGATACTTTAAGAGACACAAAATTAGTCAATGAATAAATTTGAAAAGACAGGGAGTTCCCTGGTGGCCTAGCAGTTAAGGCCTTGACATTGTCGTTGCTACGGCTTGGGTTTGATGACAGGTCTGGAAACTTCCTCATGCTGCAAGCATGGCCAAAAAAAAAGATATGTAATTAATTGTATAATTATGAAACCAAAAGTTTAATAACACTGATATCATATGTTGATATTGGGATATTATGAAAGTTTATCAACAAAAGGGCAATTAGGTACGGATAAAGCTGCTACATTCATTTGACTTCTTTATTAGTCATCTTTAATACTCCTAAGCCAAACATGGACTCATTGGCTAAATATCACCTTAAAATATTTGTGTGAGAGTTCCTGTCATGGCTCAGTGGGTTAATAACCTAACTAGAATCCATGAGGATGTGGGTTTGAACCCTAGCTTCTCTCGGTGGATTAAGGATCTGGTGTTACCACAAGCTGCGGCATAAGTTGCAGATGCAGCTTGGATCAAGAGTTGCCATGGCTGTGGCATAGGCCTGCAGCTGCAGCTCTAATTTAAGCTCTAGCCCAGAAACTTCCATATGCCTCAGGTGAGGCTGTAAAAAGAAAAAAAAATGTGTGTGATCAGCACTTTGGATCATGTGGCATATAACTGAAATCCATGATGATGTCTTTCCCTTGACAAACCTCAACTTGTAACTCCTCTTCCAACAATGGTTGCAGTTATCTACACAGAGCGTGGTATTTTGTGTTTTGTGCCTCTGCTCATGTTGTTCCCCTTGTCTGAAACGTCTTTTCCCTATTTTTCCCCTGTTCTCTGTTGAGTGTGAATATGTTTGGATCATTTGGAATGAGCATATATTTATATAGCTAAAGCGGTGATGACTGAGGCTAATAAGGTGTGGACGTGTAGTTGTAGGGACAGGAATAGTATGTTTGTCTGACACTAAAGATAGCCTAAAATTCTCAGGTGGATTCAGAAGGATTCAGGTGATCTGGGAAGCTAAATATATAGCATTTTAGGAAGGTATGAGTATGAGAAAGAGAAGCAGATGAAATTGTGCTCAGTGTCCAAGATACTTTTTTTGCACCTCATTGAATTTTACTGATCATTGAATCTGCTTTGCCTGTTTGTTGGTAATAATTTCATTCATTTTTGATTAATTTGCATACCTGCCTGGCTCGGTCTCAGCAATAGTACTTTATTGTGCATTAATAATGATTATTGGTTATTGGCTGAATGAGACGGCTCTTTCTACTGGGTAGGATACATCCTCGGATTTCAGTCAAAGCACTTATTTTTAATCCTTAAAATAAAAATACAATGTTTCTCAGCTATTTCAATCACCACTGCTTCTTTTCAATCTTCAGTTAGAGGAAGCGTCATGTCTTGGCATCTCCATTATTCATATTTGGTGCTACGATTTTTGTCAAGATGCCAAATATCTGCCATGATAGACATATATTGGTGGATGGATTGTGGTCATACTGTCTGATAATGGAGAATAATTCTATTTAAGTTTTTTAGAGATGTTAGACTTCATTCCCTTCTAATCTGAGACCTGTTTCCGGAGAAAAGAAAAGAAAGGATATTGCATTTAGTTATGATTCATGAATGTCAGGATTTAAGTGTTTTAGGGCCTTGTGGGAGGGGAAGAGATAGTGGAACAGGAAGCCAAGCTGCCATAAGAACATACATAACCAATAATTAATTGACTATAGACGTGAGCGAACCTACAGAAAATATTAGAAAATACTATTGTACATGAACTGTATTAACGTTAATATTGTGAACAGCTGGATGGCTGCATGTTTGATAATGAAGCAAGTCATTTTAATTTGATTTAAGTTTCAGCTTTTAATTGAATTTGTAAGAACATGGGAAAAATCAACAGGAAGCTTCTGGCAATTCAAAAATAATATTTTGGCTCAGGGTCTAAGCTTCTCTCTAAATTTGGGAAATTTGGCTCTGGATAAAGACAGAACAAAGCAAAATCACACTGTATATACCAATGACAGCAGATTTGTTTCTGATTTTAAATAAATGCAGATTGTTTGTCAGAAAGTTAACTATGCCTTTAGACAAAATTATATCTTACAGTGACTTGTAAGATATCTGACTTATATAATTATTAAATAGTTCTAATTATTAGTTTTATTTAATAATTAAGGCAGCTATCTAATTATTAAATAGTTTTTTGAAAGAGCTAGGTGATGTTTTCCTCTATGAAAAGTCAAGAATATCATGTAGAATCATTTTTCAAAGATCTTCAAAGTGGAACAGTATGCTGAGGCCAGAGATGGATCTTCTTTGTTAATAGACCCTGGAAGAACTGGGCAAGAATTTTTTTAATGGGACCCTGTGTCTTTTGATGAGGGCTGACGAAGACTTATGTGTTCAAAATTGCTGCTTCCTACAAGAAATATAAAAGATCATCAGTTTTCCTTTCCCGAAAAGGGTGCCCTGAGCAATCCCATTTGTATCCCAATAACCTCAGGGTATAATCTAACCTGTCACTGTTTTGCATCCTCAGATGAAACACTTTATCATCTTACTCCATCATTCAGTAGAACAATGCAAGGCAAAACAGACTATTCTGCAGTAGAAACATGAATCATATTCCAGAGAAGAGGAGGTACCTAAAGATGAAATATAGTTTTTCTTCCCCCTGCAGAGATGATGGATCTCTTCTGCCCATCTTTTTTTCTTATAAAACAACAGATTCAGTTGTTTTTATCCAGTTCCCAAATCACCAAGCTGAAAGTTGACTTTTTTCAAAAACTGTTGGGCCAGATTTTCTCAAGTAAGGAAAATACCCAGCTCAACAGTCATGTCCTTCAAGGAGTTTTCCCTAATTATCCTTATTCCACTTGATTTCTCCCTTTCTTTGCATTCTGTAGTATCTCATATATATATATTTTGAATGGATTATCAGACATTTTTTGTTCTTTTCTTTTGCATGTGTCTATCTTAGATCTCATTCTAAAAAATTAGATTATATAGGACAGGAATTCTCTCTTTTATGTTTTATGTTTTCTATAGTGTGTGGTGCTTAATAGAAATCAATATAACATGTTCATAAGTGTCCTTGGATAGCCTCCGTATTGGCAAAGAGTAATTGAAAAACAATTTAGTATCTGGTAAAAACTGTAAGTTATTTTTCCTTGGTAGAAACATTACATAGGAGTTATGTGACCAGTATACTTTGATATTGTTTATTATGTAGATCATAGGTTGGAATTTGAGTTAAGTGGGTTAAGGATCTGGCATTGTCACTGCTGTGGTGCAGGTTCGATTCCTGGCCCAGGAACTTCTGCCTGTTGAGAGTGTGGCCAAAAATATAAAATAGGTTGAAATTTGTAGGTTGATACATGAAGATAAGAATTCCTTTTTAAATAACTTTGAAAATACATCAATCCCTTCAACCTTAGGGATATCATATTATCTTAAAGGAATCATATCCAAAATGTGGAAAATAAGCAATCTCTAACTGAGAAGGTTGAGATCAAACTAGCACCAGGTTTGTTTGGATAATGAGCGTAATGTTATCTGCTGATATAAATGAAAGGCTATAACAATTACTTTGGATAATTGTGGTTGGTGGTTCAGAGTAGAGGAGGATACAGAAATATATAGCTGCTATGGAAGCCCACGAATGAAAGGCCTTTGGAAGATACAGTCAGTTTTTGATTATCTACAGATAGGTAATTCACACCTCATGATACATTTTAAATTTCATCACTGGCTAGCTTTTCCTTGTTACTCAGCCTCACCTTTTCCCTCTCTCAGTTTTGTGGTCTTTGGAAACTTCCACTTAGATGGGTATCTAGACTCAACAAAACAAAAGCAGCAAGGTGAATTTCTGGAAGAAATAACTGCATGGAATGAAAAACAAAACACGTAGGTATATACAGTAGACTCCAGGTCGTAGGTGAATGTGCTTCTGTGCTCATGTGGAATAGCTTTTGCACTATGAAAGTTCCTTGCACAATATAGGTTGTTTAATAACTTTATTTGCATCAATCTGTAGCACTCAACTGGGTGAACTAATTGGTAATTCTTTGTGAAGAATTTTGAATGCTGTTCGCTATTAGTATAGATATGGGCCAGACCAAATTTAGATGTCATGAGACATTATATATTCCATCTGTTTCTTCAGTTGCTGGATAATGTGTAGAAACAAGGTCTTCAGGATGAATGCAATGATACTGATAGATTGAAAATTCCTGAAAGTGAGTGTTGGTGACTTCTCTGTTCTGGACCTTGGATGGAATATACTCAAATTAATGGGAAAGATAAACCTGGGAGGATTAGATGTAGGATAAGTGAGGTGAGTGATACTGACCCTCCCAATACCTTTATTAATTTTTTTCTAAAGGTATGAATGAAATGTCCTTAAATAGTGGATGTTGTCTGACTAAAAATTTGTCAAGAGCTAGGTCGATGACTGAGAATAGTGCCTTCTTGGACTGATTTTTTTCTTGCATCTGATAACTCATTTGGTGTATTTGTCTTATCTCCTCACAAGCACTTTCAGGACTACAAGCATAGCTCCCTTACCATTTGTATTCCCCATAGATTGTGCAGAGCAGCACGTACTTACTCCGCACTTGATTATTGTTGTTTGCATGAATGAATAACCTGGTAAATGTTTTCTTCAAGCACATCAGTATCTATTTTATTAATGACAAGTAGTTGTCTTTTTTTTTGTCTTTTTGCCTTTTGTAGGGCTGCTCCCATGGCATACGGAGGTTCCCAGGCTAGGGGTCAAATAGGAGCTGTAGCCACTGGCCTATGCCAGAGCCACAGGAACTCGAGATCCAAGCTGCATCTGCAACCTGCACCACAGCTCATGGCAATGCCGGATCCTTAACCCACTGAGCAAGGCCAGGGATTGAACCTACAACCTCATGGTTCCTAGTCGGATTCGTTTCTGCTGCGCCATGACGGGAACTCCGGTAGTTGTCTTTTCTTAATAAAACCAGGAGACCAAGGCTTCCATGGCCAATTATATTTGTCACTCTCCATATGAAGGGGTTGTTCCAGTACCTTACTTCCAATATCATTTCTTAATCTTTTTGTTCTGAAATTATTTTCTATCTCTTTTATTATATTTGTACTTCATCATAAAATAAAAAAGTTTAGGTCTCTAAAACATACCCTCCAATTTCTTCTTAGGCTTTCCAAACTTGATTATCCATATGCATACTTTGTTATCATAAGGTATCAATTTTATTTTAAAGTGGCATTAAGTATTTATTTATATTTTCTTTTTGACAACTGTTTTTAAACGTGATAGTAGCCTGTGGCTATGTTGAATGTGTAAGCTAATTAATGAGTGGATCTTGAATTTGACTTGAGAACACTAGAACAAGGTTCCTGGAAGTGTCTGGCTGATTTTGTACCTTGGAGGTGTCCAAATGCTACAGTATCCTTTTCCTCTTTTCTAATTTAAGTAGAAAAAAAGATTTTGTTACTGTTTTTGTTAGTTGCATGAAGGCAGAGACTGTGGCTTTCACCTCCAGTCTCTAGAACAGTGCATAAAACATAATAGACTATCAATGTATATTTCTAAAAGGAATGCAAATGAAGGTAATATGACCAAGTAGCCACACTGACCTTCTAGCTATCGTCAAACCTGCCAATTAATTTTCCATCTCAGGGCCTTTACACTTGCTATTTTCTTGGTTCTGAATGCTCTAGATACCTATGAGATTAATTACATCATTTTATTTAGGTCTATGTTAAAATGTTACTTCTTTAGAAAAGTTTTCCCTCTACAGCCTATTAAAACAGTCTACCTCCAAATACCCCACCACAACCACTCTTGTCCTGCTTCACTTTTTCTTCATACCACATATTGCTATGACATTTTATTTTGTCATTATGTGTTTGATGTTTCGTCTCTTCCGCCACCCCCCACCTCAATACACTGCCACCATAAAATGTAAGGTCCATAAGTCCTGGGAGTGTATCACTCCAAGGTCTCATCAGGAAACAGAAATTCTTGCATCCTTTCAGATAGTCCAAATAAGGAGACTTTAAAGAATGAATTTTTCCCAGAAGTATGGACAGGATTGTGGGAATAAATAATGTATGTTGACAGGGCAAGTAGAAGAAAGAATTAGTAAAAAAAATAGTAGAGTAAGAACTGGATCTGGGAAGGAGGTTTGTCTTAAGGAAGATGTGGTCTTGGAGGAACTCTACTATGAATATAGAGAGACATGTCCCTGGAAGTCAGGAAGAGCAGAAGAAATTCCCAGCTCTTTTCTTGTTCTTCAATTTTCTGCCTGTGAATCCATTGTTAAAATCTGAGCAGAGGAGTTCCCTTCATGGTTCAGTGGTTAACGAACCTGACAAGGATCCATGAGGATGCAGGTTCAATCCCTGTCCTCGCTCAGTGGGTTAAGGATCCAACATTGCTGTGAGCTGTGATGTAGGTTGCAGATGAGGCTCGGATCTCAAGTTGCTGTGGCTGTGGTGTAGGCCATCAGCTGTAGCTCCGATTCAACTCCTAGCCTGAGAACTTCCATATGCCAAGAGTGTGGCACTAAAAAGAAAAAGAAGAAAGAAAATCTGAGCAGAAACCAGCTAGCAAGGAGCCTAAGTGAAGCAATTCTTAGTGGTCAGCCTCCTGGGGAACAGAGTGGGCCAGAGAAAGGTGAAGACGTGAATCCTGTGAAGGAAACAGGATGAATAGCACAGGTATATTTTTTGGCTCACTTCTATGTCCTTCATGCCCAGAACAGTACCTAGCACATTTTAGGTACTCGATAAATATTTGTTAAATAAAATAATCAATGGTAGTAGTAGATTGGGAGCAAAAGGACTGTGGCATTTATCCAGGATATTATCGTAGAGCATCTCAGATTTTATTTTGGGGTGAGGGTTGCTGTCCAAGGCATATGTGTGGAGAAATTTACAGACAGCCCCGGAAAGAATGACATTCAGTGTCCTTTATCATCTCAATCTAGTAATCACTTAGGTTGTAATTTATGGGTTAGATTTTTAAATAATTTATTTTACATTATATTAATTCATTATATATTATTTTCATATTCTTTTCTGTTATGGTTTGCCACAGGATATTGAATATAGTTCCATGTGCTATACAGTAGGAACTTATTGTTTACCTATTCTATATATAATAGTTTGCATCTGCTAATTCCAAACTCCCAGTCCATCCCTCCCCCACCACGTCTCCACCTTGGCAACCACTGGTCTGTTCTCTATGTCTGTGAGTCTGTTTCTGCTTTTGGAAAAGTTCATTTGTGTCATATTTTAGATTCCATATATAAGTGA
This sequence comes from Phacochoerus africanus, assembly GCF_016906955.1. NCBI lineage: Eukaryota > Metazoa > Chordata > Mammalia > Artiodactyla > Suidae > Phacochoerus > Phacochoerus africanus. Next base: position 82,376,534 of record NC_062560.1, on the reverse strand, counting down.
TATCATAGGATATTTGTCTTTCTTTTTCTGACTTCACTTAAAATGATAATCTCTAGGTCCATCTTTGTTGCTGCAAATGGCATTATTTCATTCTTTTTATGGCTGAGTAATATTCCACAGTATGTATGTATACACGTGTGTGGGTGTGTGTGTGTGCATATATGTATACATCACATCTGTGTCCATTCATCTGTCAATATATATTTAGTTTGCTTCTATGTCTTGGCTATTGTAAATAGTGCTGCTATGAACATAGGGATGTATGCATCTTTTTGCATTAGTTTTGTCTGGATATATGCCCAGGAATGGGATTGCTGGATCATATGGTAGCTCTAATTTTAGCTTGTTAAGGAACTTTCATACTGTTTTCCATAATGATTTCACCAATTTACATCCCCACCAACAGTGTATGAGGATTCAATTTATGGGTTAGATCTTAATATTCAATAATCCTGGGAGAAATTTTCCAAAAAGAAATTTTGTTAACTAGTTGGTTGTATTTCTTAGAGTAAAAGGCACTAGAAGATAGCTATGGATTACTTTATTGTTATACAAGGTAAGCATAAAGGATTTAATAACATCATTGATTGCTTAGCTTTAACTTCTAGCCTGATTCATGAGGATTCACAGGGATGAGCAGCCCTAATAGGGGATAGAGAGACAGCATGATGTCAGTTGTGTACCTCTACTTCTTTAGTTCTGCTTTATTATAAGACTACTCTGACACCAATGTGGATGATGGGTTAGAAGCAGATATTATTCACTGAAATAGGGAAATCAGGAGAAGGCTCACATATTAGAGGGAAGATGATGACTTGAGTTTGGACATGTTGATATATATATATATATATATATATATCTGAATCTAAAGTAAGAAGACTGAAAATTATTAGTACACAGGTAGTTGAAATCATGAGAGAGGATCATATCACTTAGGGAGAACCTGAAGCATGAAAAGAAATACAATCTCCTCTCCTCTTCACCTCTGAACAAACCCAGAACCAGAATGCCATGTCCCTAGATGCCCATACTGAGTGTGTGGGTTTGGGATGAAGTGTTCCACGGACTGCAGAGCATGCAGCTCAAAGTGACATGAGAAGCAGAGTCAAAGGATGACACTGGAATAGTGAGAAACTCATATTATACCAACCAAAAGTTCACTTTGAAGATGTGAGGCCAAGAAAGAGAATTTGGGCACAAGACAATGACAAATCAACGGCAGCTGATCAGAGTGTAGTAATATAGATGACCTCTCATGGGAAGGTTCCCTCAATGCTGGGGCAAAGCCACAAGGGCCTTTCATAGGACATCTGCAGTTACTGAGCACCCTTAGTAACATAGAAGAACTACTGAATGTGCACATAGAAACATAAGGTGACTATTGGTAGAGGCTTTTGCCAGAACATTTTCACTGCAATGGTGAGAGCAAAAGGAAAACTATAGTATATTGTGAAGTGATGAAATAGGAAAAAATAGAAACAACAATTCCAGACTCTGGGGTCAGTAACTAGAGGACTCTGCAGGCTGTAGAAAGGATTTTTGCTTTGCTATTTTTAAGAGGAGAGATTCTTGAGCATATGCGTAGTCTGCGAGAAATACCCTGAAAATGAGAAAGAGGGGAGGTGGGGGAAGAGAGAGAGAGAGAGAAAGAGAGAGAGAGGGAGAGGGAGAGATAGGGAGGGAGGGAGAGAATGAATGAGAATTACAAATAGGCAAGGTCTTAAGAACCATAAGGAAGGGGGTCAAGGACATGGGAGGAAAGATTTGTCTTGAAGCTGAGCAGCGAGTCCTTTTCTCCAGAGACCGCATTAAAGAAGTCAGGGTGGCAGAATAATAAATAGGTTTTGGGATATTGAGAGGAAAATTTGAGGGAGTTGATATTTTATTCTCTTTAAAGAAAAATGCAAGGCTGAGATAAAAGTTTTCATGGTGGTGGTGGTGGTGCTGGTGGAGATCACTTTGAGAAAGCTGACAAAGGTTTGGAATAGAAGAGTCCAGTCAATCTGGAAATTCCCTTAGAAATCTCTTAGTCCTATGGTTTTCAAACTTTTGTTTTTCTATCAGGAGAACCATTTCTGCAAATGACTCCCTTGCAGAAGTTCAGATGTGCAAATCAGAGAGCTCAATGGCCCAGATGGAAGTAGTGGAAAGAAGACCCTGAGCCTCACTCATCATCATCTTTGCTCCCTCCACCTGCGCATCCTCCTTGTTGCCTGATGCATGTCCAGAAACGCCTGTGAAGAATCCCTAGTGCTCCTTTGAGCATGGTTTCAGAATAATCAGCCTCATCATTTTGTAGATGAGGAATCAAACCCAGAGGAAAGAATTGACTTGTCTGGAGTAGAATCAGGACTAGAATCTATCTCTCCCAATTCCTAGCCAAAACATTTTTTTAAACCATGTTATGCTATCCCACTGCTTGTGAAACTAAAATCAATTGCCCTCAATAAAAGTCTCTAAGAATCTGGAACTTTAGATTTTATTTTTCTAACAACATTCATCCTTAGGTAATTCCTTTCTGTACTTCACATTTATTTGTTGAAAGATAAAAGGAAATGTCTTTTCCTACTTACCTCTCAACTTTTAGATTAAATAAGAAAATGTGATAGTTCCTCCTTAGAAGGAAGTTGTATTGCATATTCAAAATATTACTTGTGAAAAATATAAGGTCTTTTCTTTTTCAGTGATGATTGCAAGAGAAAAGCATTGGAATATTTTTAAATGCTAAATTGCTTCAGGTACTCTTCAGTAACTTTTTTTTCTACCTGGAATGATGTTTCTAAAGTTCATCATGTTATTGTGCATACATGTAAGTCATTCCTTTTCACTGCTGTGTAATATTCCACCACATGACTATACCACTATTTATTTGTAGTTTAGAGGTGCATTGTATATGTGACAAAATTAGGGTAGCTTTAAAAAGCAAGGAAAAGAGTTCCTGTTGTGGTTCATCAGAAACAAACCTGACTGGTGTTTATGAGGATGTGGGTTTGATCCCCAGGCCTTGCTCAGTGGGTTAAGGATCCTGCATTGCCATGAGATGTGGTGTAGTTTGCAGAAACAGCTTGTATCTGGCATTGCTGTGGCTGTAGCATAGGCCAGCAGCTACAGCTCTGATTCAACCCCTAGCCTGGGAACTTCCAAATGTCATGGGTGTGGCCCTAAAAAGAAAAAAAAAAAAAAGAAAAGAAAAGAAAAAAAGAAAAAAAAAGGAAAAAAATTTTTTAAAAAAGCAAGGAAATTATTTTTAAAAATCAGCATAGTAATGACCTCTTAAGGGGAGATAGGGGTATCAAATTAGAAACCCCAGAGTAGCTTTAATGTTATTAATACTATTTCATTGCAAGTGTTCTCTAAGTGTGATCTCAAGGCCACCAGCATCAGCATCACCTGAGATCTCGTTAGAAATTCACATTTTCAGGTCCTACCCAATCCTATTGAATCAGAGACTCTGGAATGTGCCCAGCAATCACGTTGTATCAAGCTCTCTAGTGAATCTGATGTATGCTGACATTTGAGAATCACTACTGTAGAGTTATGCTTTACAGCCAACACACAAGCTTCTCCCTCTCTCTTTCATCCTCTGTCACTTGTTCCTTTCTCTCTCATATTATATAATACAAAATAAAAAGAAAACATCTGAGCAGTGACTATCCAGAAATAAAGAGCTGGGGACATATTAGAGCTATTTGAGAGCATTTCTTTTTTGCTGGCTTTTTAGCCAGGAGGGCAAATGGTAGAAAAAAAGAGGAAAAGTAGAACCTTGGGGGTAATTCAGGAGGAAAGTGCAGGTGAGATAAGAGAGGGTCTTTTTAGTCCTATGTTATGGTAAGAGTATGGTTGAAAATACAGAGTATACTTTGAAGTGTATGTATGTATCTGTGCATGTGCTTGTGTGTGTGTGTGTGTGTGTGTGTGTGTGCGCGTGCGCTCGCGCGTGTACTTGGGCACTTAGAATGATACCTTGCTTAGAAAGGTTAGCATGCACCATTGGTAGAGATAATTACTCCCCCTCTCTATTTACCCCTGCTTCTGAATAATTTAGAGCCAGCAGGGAATAACTTACTCTCACCATAGGACACAACTGCTGTTATTCAAATGGATCTTGCTGCCTTGGCCAGGCATTCAAAAATGAAATGAATCTGTGTCATTGCTACTCTGGTGCCCTTTTTGTTTTCATTTTTTATTTTGGAGCTGCAGTTGCCTTTGCAAGCTATCTTTTTCCCTGCTGCTAGCATCGCATATCATCACATTGAAAGTGAATTCACACAAAGGAGAAAAAAGCATCGTCTTTATTTATTTTGAAAGAAACCTGTTATTAACTGAATATTTATTCTTAAATGGCTTACTAGTGTTCCATACTGCAAAAGGGAAGTCCACTCTGAAAGGTACCACACAGTCTCACAAAGATGCCATCCTAGTACACAGAGGACATGGAGGGCTTGAACTGCCAAATGCCTGGAGACACTTAGAGAAGAATTTCTTGAAAGAAATGAATTGCACGGCATACACACCCTAAATAAAACACCTCTAGCAGACAGAAAATAGCACCAAATTTGTTTATACATTTTTGTGGATTGTCAACAAAACTGGTGACATGTTTTGGGCCATAGACATACCAGAGCAATAGTTTATTCTCTTTATCAGACTTGTATTAAGGGAAACTAAATTCCATAAGAAAGTCTCTTTTTATCACCTTGTTGAGATCCTTGATATTATAAAACTTCCTAATGAGTCTACCAACATGATCCACATGCCAACCCATCCTTCACGCCACTGCTAGATTGACCTTCATGAAGCACAGCTTTGATCACGTCCTTGGTCCAAATGTTACTTCTCTACCATTGCTCTGGTGAATTAGAAATCTAAGGCTGACTGTGACCCCTACTGTTTTGGGGGTCTTTTCTGGCTGTGGCCACTGCATATGGAAGTTCCTGGGCCAGAGATTGAATCCAAGCTGCAGCCGTGGCCTATGCCCATTGCACCTCAGTGGAAACTCCAATCCCTTCTATTAATAATTGTGCAGGATCTTCCTTACACATTTTTTTTGTGCACTAACTACACCTAGTATAATTTGACTATTTTATTAATATTTTAGCCCTTCACCTTGATCTCTTTACATAGTTTTATCCTTTTCCATTGTTTTTATTGTTGTTGGTTGCCACAAATTCTTTTTGGAATGTGGAAAGTTACAAACAGATGCATACATAAATACGCAAGTAATTGTCCTTAAAGGTTTTCACTGCCTCTCTCATGTACTAAATAAACTCCGAACTTCTCAGCCTAGCTGACATCCTCCTTGATATAGTCTGAGCCCACTTTTTCAGTTTTATTGTCCACTTTCCAGGGATGGCCACTATGGCCCATCTGACTGCATCACTTGCCTTTCTCCAAACTTGTCATGTGTTTTGCTGCCTCCATACCTTTGTGTATGCTATTACCTCTGCCAGGATTATCTTCTCTTATCTCTGCCTGCTGAGATCCTCTCTATTAAATTGCATAGTTCCACTGCTACTTCTTCCTGAGACCTTTCCTGATCCAGCCACCATTTATAATCTGCCCCTCTCCAGAACATTTCCTTTATTGTTCTGATCATATTTTACCTTGTATTGCAGTTATTTGTACTCAGATTATACCACCTGCCTTCATGCCCTGAAAAACTAGAAGCTTCTTGAGGGCAAGAGACATTCCAATCCATTCCTGAGGGCAAGGGAAGTAAAATCCATTCCCACTACTGGAAAACCTGGCAAAAAGAGTAGGGCCCTGTTGTCACAGGGTCAGTAGCACTAGCTCCTTTATGAAGGATATTTTGCTTCTTTTTCATTGAAAAAGAACATTAGCCTCTGAGGATTGAATAACTGTGGGGAAAGGATGTAATAAACATGGAAAATATAGTTAAACATCACAGAAGAAAAAGTGGACACAATAACATGGTAATGCTAAACTCTAGGCAGAAAATAAGGATACAATTTGTTTATTCTCCTAGGGTACAGTCATTGGAATGATTAAATGTCCCATTGAGTTGTCCAAACTATCTAAAAAGTCAACAGACACCCTGAGTCAGTTTGAAGAATTTGATAATATGTCCTTAAAGATGGAGAGAGGATACAGCTACCAAAAATAGATCTGATGAGTGAGTGCAGCAGAATTCCTAGTATGACAAAATCAGGAAGCAGGAATTTATTGAGCTGAAAATCATAACAGGAAAGCAAAAGACAATGGTAATACTTGATTCTTAAAGTGGAGTTGTTAAATAAATATACAAAGATGCCAAAAGTTTAAAACGATGCTTATTTTCCTCTTCTTATTTTATTTTTATATACCATGTATGAAGAAAAGAATGTTGCCCACCATTCTGGCTCAACAAGAATCAAGCTATCAGCCACTGCAGTCACCCACTGACAGTGCACCTTGAGGATGTCCAGGATGGAGAAAAACAGGAAATATTCTGCGCTTTGGATATACTAGCCCCTAGCTAGTTAAGATGCATATCTAGGGAATAATTCAATGACCCCTGGATTCTTGCATCTTCCCACACATAGAAAAGCACTAAAGTAATTTACCTGAGACTTCTGTTCTTTGTGATTAGCAGTAATCTTTTGATATTCGACTACATGTTTTGTTTTTTCCCACCAAAAAAAAAAAAAAAGAGAGAGAGAGAGGAAAAAATCTCCCGTGCATCCTGGCTCTTCCCTTACCTCTTCAGAGCAGATCCTCAGAGCTATCTGAGAGGCTGTCTCCACAGCCATAGTCCTCAGCAAGTTTCCCAAATAAAACTTAACTTACAACTTTTACATTGGGCCTTTTTTCTTTCGTTGACACATGTTGCCTTGCTCATTATCACTTCTAAGAACTACATTCAAAATACCTTCTGTTGATTAGACTCAACATATACTTCATATTTACCTAATTGGTTAAAAAAAAGCAAAGAAAAAGCTGAGGAACAAAAGGCAAAAGGAACAAAGAAGACTTGAAAGTGATTATTTTGAAGATTTTTGTTTAGGCTTAGGGAAAAAAAGGCATTCAGCATGCTGCTGCTGACATATGGTTCACTCTGCGACCCTCAAAACCAAATAGTATGAATAATCCAAAGCTTGCTAGAATCCAAGACTTTTATATTAAAGTAATTCTTTTTTTTTTCCTTCAGCATTGTGTAGCTGCTTTGCTACACAAGATAAACACATTTCCTATCTTTTTCTTTTCATTTTTTCCCTTTTGTTTCAAGAGCAAGCTTTAGAGTTAATAAAACTCAAATAAAGTGGGACAGCAGTACTTAGGACTATCTTTATGTTTTTGTTCAGGACCTGGGTCACAGAAAAATGCTAGCTTTGAAGGTGGAAAAAAAAATGGCTTTTTTTTTTTTTTTTGGACATTTGGAAGATACCACATGCATTTTTTTTTTATTTTTATTTTTTGCCATTTCTTGGGCTGTTCCCACAGCATATGGAGGTTCCCAGGCTAGGGGTCAAATCGGAGCTGTAGCCACTGGCCTATGCCAGAGCCACAGCAACGCAGGATCCAAGCCTCGTCTGCAACCTACACCACAGCTCAAGGAAACGCCGGATCCTTAACCCACTCAGCAAGGCCAGGGATCGAACCCACAACCTCAAGGTTCCTAGTCAGATTAGTTAACCACTGAGCCACTACGGGAATTCCACCACATGCATTTTTAACATAGTGTAGTGAAGATGCCTAATTTCAGATCTTTATATGCCTTCCATTATTAATGTTCCAAGCAGTAAAATATATGAAATAAAATGGTACTTTTTAATGAATGTGATTGATCACCTTTGCATTCTTTTTTTTTTTTTTTTTTTTTGCTTTTTAGGGCCGCACCCGTGGCATATGGAGATTCCCAGGGTAGGGGTCTAATTGGATCTACAGCTGCCAGGCTATGCCATAGTCACAGCAATGTGGGTTCTGAGCCACATCCGTGACCTACACCACAGCTCACGGCAACGCCAGATCTTTAACCCACTGAGCAAGGCCAGGGATCGCACCCACGCCCTCATGGATACTAGTCGGGTTCATTAACTGCTGAGCAATGACAGAACTTCCCTGGGCAGACGTTCTTGATGCTTATGTTAAAACAAGAAGTAGTCAAAGTTCAGATTCCATCCAGGCTGAGATGTGCATAGGTCACACTTCCTCAATAGCCTCTTGGCTCTGTTTTAGAGAGCTCTTTTAGCAATACTGACTCCATTTTGATTTTCCTTTCACACATCATTTCCACCTATATTTTGAGGCCCAGTTTAGATGCTCCATGTTTCACAGTCTTTTATTTATTATAGTTTTTATATCTTACTTCCCCTCACTATTATTTACCCTCACGATAGCTCCTTAATTGCAGGAACCAACCTTATAATTCCATAGCAGTGTAGTATCCTTTCTTTTACATGCCGATGGCCAATAATCCTTTCTGGAATAATGAGAATGAACTCTAATATCCACCACTGGACACTGGACCTCTGAACCTTTCTGTCTTTTTTTTTTTTTTTTTTTTTTTTTTGGCCATGCTCATAGCTTGTGAAAGTTCCTGGGCCAGGAATCAAACCTATACCACAGCAATGACTGAATCTGCTACAGTCACAATGCTGGATTCTTAACCTGCAGAGCCACGTGGGAACTCCATGAACTTTCCTGTCTTAATTACATTTAGATATCCACACTTTGCTGGTCAAGGGAATTAATTTTATAGCAACTTTTCTTTCCATAAGCAAGAGGAATCAGGTGGCTTATAGATGATAGCCCTGTTTATCATCAGAGATGTAATGTTTATTATGTATGGGAAAAACATCAGGTTCATTAATGGAGAACAAAAGTTTGGAACAAGAAGTTAAGTCTCTGAATCAAGAGTGAAAGTTGATGGAGTTCCCTGTGGCGCAGTAGGTTAAGGATCCAGCGTTGTCACTGCTGTGGCTCGGTGGTCAGGTGGTCACTGTGGGGCAGTTAGATCCCTGGCGCTAGAACTTGCGCATGCTGGGGCTTGGCCATAAAAGAAAAAAAAAAAAGATTTAAAGCTGACAAAGCACAGCAGGATGTAGTCCCTTCAGATATTTGAAGGAATGACCAAACCATCAATTTATCCCAAAGAATGTGGGACTCTGCATGAAACAAAGACTTAGATACATCAAAATAACCACAGTGGCAGACCTGAAATGAGAGAATCTCTTAGGCTTGAAGCATAATTTGCATAAATCCCAGAACTCAAGCCTCAGGTGCCAATAATACTCAAAATAATCTTTAGGATTGTCCAGGGGTTTAGCTATTCCCACTGATAAAGGGTATTTAGCATTTCTTGACTCATCATTTAAAAGCAAATGTCCTGGCCACTAGAATAAAGCCTTAAGAATTCTCCTCCTTGTTTATTTGGTGAGTTAATTTGGCGGGCCACCACTGGAGGGAAATTGATGTCTGTTAAAACCACAGGTGTGAGTTTTGCAATCTCTCTGGAAACTGCCCAGGATGTCGCTGTTTTGAAGGCTGACTTCCCCTTGGGGGAAAAAAAAAAAAAAGTAAATGCATCCTGCACTATTGTCATACTGAGCTGTAGAAGAGCAAGGGTTTAAAAGCCTCTTGAGAAATAAACACAAGTGACAAAAGACTAATTCTTTTGGCATTCTTTATAGGAAAACCATGTTCCTCTCTAAAGAGAAAACTCCATGAAGTTGGTCATTTGTGAGTTCCTTCGAAGTTCCTCTCTGGGTGGGGGGAGGGGGAGATCAGCCAATTATATGATTGTGTGGGTGGTCTGACAGCAATATCTATCACCTATTGACCTCAGGAAAGATGCAGTTGATCAGGCTGACTGGTGGCATGTTGCTTTCCTTTCTCTCTGCTCCATGCATATCTCCCCTAAAGCTGTGTCAGATTCGCTGATATTTTGAAAACAACTTGTCTCATTGCTTTGACTGAAGAAGAGCTGCTAGCTAAGTATAAAGGAATTCAACCACATTAAGTCCCTAGGCAATTCGGGGGCTGAAGATCTAGAAGATTATTCTAGAAACTTGGATAATATTAATGAGCTACCCACTGTTCATTCATTGAAGGTCCAGATCCTGGCACAGCCTTCATGGGCTTAGGTAGTATTTAGCTGTCCCACTAGGAATTTGTCACTTACTATAAGCAAAATAAGTAAACAAATCAATATAGGAGACCACCAAGTTGCTTCTCCCACAGTATGTTCTGCACACATGGATTAGTCAAAATTTGTGTGAAACAAATTCAAAGTCTTTTGTTTTGGAGGTTTTTTTTTTCCCTCTCTTTTTTTGAGGGGGGCACATGAAAGTTCCCAGGCCAGAGATTAAATCCACACCACAGCAGGAACCTAAGCCACAGCAGGGACAACACTGGATTCTTAGCCAGCTGAGCCATCAGGGAACTCCTCAAAGGCTTTTGAACGTAGGACTTCTCAAAGCCTTTATTCTGTTTCCATGTGCTTTGTAACTCTCTAAGAGGAAGCTAGAGTATGTAGTATTTCCCTACATTTCTCTTGTCAAAGAGAAATGTTTCACAGGCTCATCCAGTGGGACCAGGGCTTGGTCCTTTGACGGATGTGGATATAAGACGGAATATTTGTTAACAACAAACTCTGTCAACAGCATCACTATTGGAGAACAGTTCACATAGTGAGCAAGTTTTTTTCTTTCATGGATAAAACTCTCTCTACTTGTTGTAACATCCTGTTCTTGGCTTAAGAAACAGTGCAACTAGCATAATTGCTTTAGGTCACTCAAAAAAGTTAATTCACTTATATTTAGAAAAAGTACAAAACACTGGCCTTACAGAAAGAACATTCTTTTTTTGAGTTTCCTTTTTGAGTCTTCACATAACTAGAATTAAGGAGGACCAAAATGATATAATTTTGGGTAGGAGAGCTGGGCCTCTACTATGTTGGTAGGCATCATAATTAGAGAGCCTTTCACTCCAGATGAAGCGGTAATATTGGGTCTGATACAAATCACTCCTTCTTTCTTTGTTTTTTTATCCATCTGATCAATGTTTATTGAGTGCTTACTATATTCTTAGCACACTTTGAGGTGTTTGGGATAGAGTTTTTAACAAAAATCTCCAAACTCATGGAGCTTATGGACTAAGGAGATAGACAGGTAAATACATTAATGATAAAATGATATGCTTACAGATTGGTTAATTGAATGAAGCAACTAAAACAAGGTGATAAGATGGAGAGTGACTAAGGGGAGTGGGGAGTTCTTTATACTAAAAAAGTGCAGGAGAGGACAAGATGGTGGAGGAGTAGGGGGACACGCTCGCCCTCTCCCACAAACACACACAAAAAAACACATCTACAGAATAAATGACTGGCACAGAACAGCAACCAATCGCTGGCAGAGGAACCTAAACTCCAATAACGGCAAGAAGTTCGTGACATTACGGGGCAGAATGGGAGAAAAGAGGAGAGTGAGAGAAGGTGAATCCGAGCAGGACGGGCGCTCCCGAAAGGGAACTGCGGAGGAGAAAGGGATCCCGCACCCTGAAAAGTCACCTACACGGGGGAAAGATCAAACGAACCGGAGGAATCTCCAGATGCAGAGAAGAGTGTAGCAGTAAGTTGGAGTACGGAAAAGCCGATCAAGAACCGAACGGACCATCTGAACTACGGGCACAGTCACCAAAAATTGAGACGCCTGGGTGGGGGCTGGGCACCGAGACCTCGCCTCCAAAGGTTAGTCCCCGAGAAAGGGCCGGGGGACGCCTGGATGGGGGCTGGGCACCGAGATCTCGGCTCCAGAGGTTAGACCCTGAGGACGGGCTTGGGGGGGCGGGGTGGAGCGGAAACTGCTTGGGAGGTCTAGAAACCATTCCAAGGGGCAGAGACTGCCTGGGAGACTAGAAAACAAAGCTGTCACAGAGGAAGGGAGCAATACTCTAGGGGCAGGGAAGTGGAAAGCCACATCAGAGGGAACCTGGGAGAAGAGCCTGGTCTGCGCCCATGCTGGGCAGGGGAGAGAAGAAGGGGTGGGTCCCCATAGAATACCCCCCATGCCACAGCAAGCTTACAGGCCCGCTAGCACAGCTGAAAGCTGTGCTTCCCAGTGCATCCCCTCCCCCCACCCCCACCACCCCCTACGCTCTCGCCGAACATGGGGCTGCCTGCCATCCAGGAGGGCTGGCCTCAACAATTGCCTGAAGCCTACCACCACAGGGGCTGTCCCTGCACAGGCCTGCTTGCCCTTTGGAGGAGCTACACTTCTGCAGAGCAGCACCAAACACCACCAGCCCCTGAGAAAAGGCCTGCAGCCAAGAAAAGCTAGAACAAGCCTAGCCAGGCTGTGAATAGATCTGCCTAATTCTTGGACGGTTTTTCTGAGTCAGGCTGCCCCGGGGAGGAGCCTCTTGGATTTCCAGTGGCCCTGATACCCACCCAAGCCCCCAGGGGATGCCAAGCTCTAGAGGATCAGCTACATAGGACTGCCAGCTCCAGGCAGGACCCCCTGCAGCCCAGAAAAGCTGCAATAAGGTTGGCCGAGCCGGGAAAAGATCTCAGACGGTTTTTCTGAGTTAGGCTGCCCCGGGGAGGAGCCTCTTGGGTTTCCAGCGGCACTGCTACCCCCCCCAAGCCCCCAGGGGGTGCCCCACTCCTGCGGAATAGCTGCTCAGCACCGCCAGCCCCCTAGAAGAGCCCCTGCAGCCCAGAAAAGCTGCAACAAGCTCGGCCAGACTGTGGAAAGATCCGCCTACATTCGCAGGCCGTCCTTCTGAGTTGGGCTGCCCTAGGGAAGAGCCTCTTAGGTTCTCAGTGACCCAGATAGCTGCTCCAGCCCCCACAGGGTGCTGCACTCCTGAGGAACAGCTGCCCAACACTGCCAACCCTCTTCAAGAACCCCACAGCCTAAAAACACCAGAGTAAGCTCTGCATGACCAAGTGAAATCTGCTACCATCGTGGTGTAGACCTCTCAGTCCTGTCTGCCCACAGGAAGCCCTCCTTTGCTTCAAAGAGACACTGTCAGCCCCATCAACACTCCTAACTTGATTCAGTTTTGGCAGGCTGTAAGATTCTAGAAAATTGTCCATTTCTTCCAGATTGTCAAACTTGTTGCCATATAGTTGTTCATATTATTCTCTATGTGTTTTTTTTTATTTCTGCTGTATCCGTTGTGATTTCTCCTTTTCATTTCTAATTTTGGTATCTGGGTTCTTTCTCTCTCTTTTTAGTGAGTCTGCCAGAGGTTTTCAATTTTGTTCACCTTTCCAAAGAACCAGCTCTTGGTGTTTATAATTTTCTCTATTGTTTTTTGAGTCTCTATTTTATTGATGTCTTCTTGATCTTTATCATTTCCTTCCTTCTGCTACTTTAGGACTTTTTTGTTCTTCTTTTTCTAATTCGTTTAGGTAGAGGGTTAAGTTGTCCATTGGGATCTTTCTTCTTTTTTAGAAAGGACTGTATTGCTATAAATTTCCCTCTGACACTGCTTTCGCACATCCCATATATTTTGAGAGGTTGTGTCTTCATTATCATTTGTTTCAAGGTAGTTTTTAATTTCCTTCTTGATTTCCTCATTGACCCATTTTTTTGATTAGCATGTTGTTTAGTCTCCATGTAGTAGGTTTTTCTCTTTCCTTTTCCCATGGTTGATTCTTAATTCATGGCATTGTGGTCAGAGAATACTGAGGATAATTTCTTTGCTCCTAAATTATTGTGATTAGCTTTGTGCCCAATATGTGGTCCATTCTTGAGAATGTTCCATGAGCATTTGAAAGAATGTGTATTCTGCTGTTTTTTGGATGTAGTGTCCTGAAGATATCAATGAAGTCTAACTTTTCTATTGTTTCCTTTAGGATCTCTGTTGCTTTATTGGTGTTCTGTCTAAGGATCTGTCCATTGATGTGAGGGGGGTATTAAGGCTCCTACTATGATTGTATTCTCATCAATATCTCCCTTTATGCTGTTATATTTGTTGTATGTATCTGGGTGCTCCTATATTTGGGGCATATATGTTGATGATAGTAACATCCTCTCCTTGGATGGTTCCCTTAATCATTAAGTAGTGTCCTTCTTTGTCTGTCTTTATGTCTTTTGTTTTAAAGTCTATTTTGTCTGATATGAGTATTGCGACTCCTGCTTTTCTGTCTTGTCTATTGACGTGAAATATTTTTCCCCACCCTTTCACTTTCATCTATATGTATCTTTTGTCCTAAGTGAGTTTCTTATAGGCAGCATATTGAAGGTTTTTGCCTTTTTATCCACTCAGCCACTCTGTGTCTTGATTGGGGCGTTCAGTCCATTGACATTTAAGGTGAATATTGATAGATGATTATTTATTGCCATTTGAACCTCATGTTCCAGTTGATTCTATGGTTCTCCATTCTTCCTTTATTTATTTATTTTTTTTTTTGGTTGGATGGTCTCCTGTTATTAACTGCTTGAGTGTATGATTTGTTTTTTTCATGTTTTGCAAATGCAATATTTGGTTTTGGCTTGTGGTTGCCCTGTTTTTTAAGTATGCTAACCCCTTCCCATAAGTGTGTGTTTTAGCCTGATGGTCCTGTAAGTTCAAATCCTTCATTACTATATTAAAATTAAAGAGAAACATACAAACAAACAAACAAAAGGGTTATTTATTTCCTAACATCCTTGCCCACATTTTATGGTTTTGATGACTCTTTTTCTTTTGTTCTTTTTCATTTTATTTTGTTTGAAGCATGTTCATGATTAATCTGTATGCTGGCTTATTTGAGTGACTGCTCTCTGATTGCGGTTTCCTCAGTCCTAGTTTCTCTCTTCTTCTTCTTTTTTTTTTTTTTTCTTTTCTTTTTTCTTTCCCTTTCCTTCCTTCTTTTTGGTTTAGAGAAGCCCTTTCAATATTTCCTTACCCTGGGTTTTGTGTTGCTGTATTCTTTAAGTTTTTGTTTGTTGGAAAAATTTTTATTTCCCCTTCTATTTGAAATGATATTCTGTGGATAGAGTATTCTAGTTGCAGATTTTTTCCTTTCACACTTTAAATATCTCTTTCCATTCCCTCCTGGCCTGTAGTGTTTCTGTAGAGAATCAGCTGATATCTTATGGGGGTTCCTTGTAGGTAACATTCTGTTTTTCTCTTGCTGCCTTTAGGATCCTCTCTTTATCACAACTTTTGCCATTTTTATTATAATGTGTCTTCCGTGTGGTCTATTTGGTTCAGTTTGTTTGGGGCCCTCTGTGCTTCTTGTATCTTGAACCCAGTATCCTTTAGATTTGGGAAGTTTCCAGCGATAATTTCCTCAAATATATTGCCATCCCCTTATCTTTTCTACTCCTTCTGGAATTCCTATTAGCGTAGATTGGCCTGCTTTATATTCCCTAGGTCTCTTATATTGCTTTCCAGTTTTTTGATTCGGTTTTCTGTCTGTTGACCGGATTGAGTGATTTCCATTATTCTATCTTCCATATCACTGATTCGTTCTCTGCATTATTCATTCTGGTTTTACTGCCCTTAGTTCAGTTTGCATCTCTGCAAAGAATGTTCTAGTTTTTCTTGGCTCCTCCTTAATTTTTCTAGTTCCTTCTGAGGGTATCTGCATTACTGTTCCTACTTCTCTTAATTCCTTCAGTATTTTCACTATTTCTCTTTTGAACTCCAGTTCTGTCAGACTGCAGAGATCTGTTTCATTGTTGACTGTTTTAGGTGAGTTCTCCTGTTGGTTTGACTGGGGTGGTTTCTCTCAGCTTCTTCATCTTGCTTGTTGTTTTCTTTCTCCTGAGGGGGTTTACTGTCCATTACTGGGCAGTGTTTGCCTTGTCACTGCCGTGGAATATTTCCTGGGGCTGGTTGTTGGTCAATCTTTTTTGAGGCAGTGTGGCTTTTCT